>NW_024039038.1:0-735916 GCF_016077235.1 Cyprinodon tularosa | reverse complement strand
TTCAAAAAAAAACCGTGAGCGCACCCTTTCCTTCGACCCAAATCCCAAAACTTTGGTGTATGTGTGTCTTTCAGAACAATATTTATGACGAGTTTAAAACACATAATGTCATTCGTTTTTCTCCCCTCTGCTGTTCCAAAACCAATGAAAAACGGCTCTGATTTTCATCGACTTGAGGTCGGTCTGGAGGGTTTTTAAGGAAAAGTATTAATCCTACCGTAATTCCGAAGACATTGTGTGGGTCCAGAGATTTCAGTCTACAAACTGACCAAAAATGGTGACTCTAGCTATAAATATGTGGCCGTGAGGGCGAGTTTAAAATGTTTTTGGGTCTTAAAAAAACGGCTGCCTCACACTCTAGCTTTTCAGTCTCTCCACTCTAGAAGGCTGGATTTTGCCAAAACTTTGTGGCGCTTGAGGTCTGATTATACAAAAACCGTAGCAGTTATCAACATGCCGTCTTCAGTTTTATGCAGACGAAGGATTTATCTACAAACTGAGCTTTAAACTGTTTTTCTACGTGAATGTATGCCGACACAGTGAAGTGCTGTTTTTTATGCTTTTTTTTCCTCTCCCCATTCATTTCCTATGGGATTTTTTTTGCGACGTTTTCGCTAATAATTCGCAAACCTTCGGACTAATGAGAAAGTTTTATACAAGCACGCATCGCACCATTGGTCCCGACGCGTGTGCCAACTTTGGGCCCGATCCGACGAATGGTGCGTGACTAGTTACGCGCCGAAGTTTTTGGTGGCGAGGAGAACTATAAGCTATAATAAAAACTAGAAAATTTCTAAAGAAATTTTGAGGGGGGCCACCTACTGCCCGTCTGGGTAACTGGGCCAATACGGCCCTGGCAAGTGACATTGGGGCTCCCCAGACCAACTGCTTACGCCTTTGAGGGCTGCTGAGGGAAGGAAAGAGGGCTAGGTCATGGGCAAAGAGAGCTGTGTGCCACTTGTGCTGAAATCTGGGAAATAGACGTGCACAGCATATGATGCACAAGGGTAATATGGGTTGTCCATATTGAACCGCAGTGGGTAAAGCGCAGTTGGCGGGCTCCGCCCGCCTGCTAGGAGCCCTTGCAGCGATGAAAAAAATCACCAATGGCGGGCTCTGCCCGCCTGCTAAGAGCCATTGCAGTGATGAAATCACCAATGGCGGGCTTCGCCCGCCTTCTAAGAGCCATTGCAGTGATGAAATCACCAATGGCTATGAGCAATATGCCAGAATGTATGAGTGTGTATAAGGAAGAGGCTTTTATTCTGTAGAGTCCCTGTAGTGTTATTTTGAAAGTCTATCATGGATGTGCATCAAAAGATGGGTCATGCCCAGCAGTGATATAGAATCCATTTCCAAATGTTAAATCACTGGTTTTCCATGTTATTAGGTGAATAGCTGCTGTATTACAGAGTAAATGGGAGACTTTTATTGTGAAATTTGCTCTGGGGTGTGTTTTGAAAAGGTCACTAGAGTCTAATAAAAACAACCTGGAAGAGTTTGGGTCATAATGTTGAGCCATTTGCATCAATTATTGCATTAGTATAATCTAGAGGCTTTTATTTTGTAGGGTCCCTGTAGTCTTATTTTGAAAGTCCAACAGAGTTGTGTTTAGAGAAAATGTTCAGACCCAGCAATGATAGTTGATGACTTTCCAATCGTTAAATCACTCTTTTTCCATGTTATTAGGGCAGTAGATGAAGATGAAATGGGAGGCTTTTATTTTGAAATTTGCCTTAGGTTGTGTTTTAAACAGTCTCCTAGAGTCTATTCTCTAAAATGGGGTTGAGTTTGGGTCATAATGTTGAGCCATATAGGGCAATAAATATATGTAAAAAATATAGAGGCTTTTATTTTGTAGGGTCCCTGGAGTCTTATTTTGAAAGTCTATCAGTGTTGAGTGGCAAGGGAAGTGTCATGGACAGCAGTCATATAGTATCCATTTCCCAATGTTAAATCAGTGCTTTCACCCTCCATTAGATTAATATGTGCTGTTTAAAACAGCAGAGGTAAAATCTCTTTGAAGCACGGTTACCTTGACAACGCTTAACGAGCCTGTCAGTGACAGAGAGAAAAGCGCAGCACTATCGTTCCTTAGCTCTCAGGCTTTTTTGAATGGGAGCAACAGCTCCGAACAAACGACTGCTTAGCAAAAACCGTATGAGTTATTCAAAAAATTTCTTCACCGTGAGCGTCAGCAATCCTTCGACTCCAACTATGCCAACTTTGGTGTATGTGTGTCTTTCAGAACAATATTTATGACGAGTTGAAAACACATAATGTCATTCGTTTTTCTCCCCACTGCTGCTCCAAAACCAATGAAAAACGGCTCTGATTTTCATCGACTTTAGGTCGGTCTGGAGGGTTTTTAAGGAAAAGTATTAATCCTACCGTAATTCCGAAGACATTGTGTGAGTCCAGAGGTTTCAGCCTACAAACTGACCAAAAATGGTGACTGTAGCTCCAAATATGTGGCCGTGAGGCAAGAACAAAATCTTTTATCTTAAAAAAACGGCCGCCTCACACTAAGATGTCAGCAGCTGCACACTAGCAGGCTGCTGCAGAAGCTAACTGTCAGCTAGCTTCCAGGTGCTTACCCTCCAAACAAACGACTGCTGAGCAAAAACCGTAAAAGGTATTTGAAAAATTCTTTCAGTGAAAGAAACATCTATCCTTTGTCTCAGACTGGGGTAACCTTCATGTCTGTAGGTCTTTCACAACCCAAAACGAAGCACAAACAAAATGGTGGGTCCCACCTGCTCCTACCATTGGTTTAACTGCAGCAGCTCCTCTCTCATCTTTTTGCTGCTAAAGCACCCCTCCGAACAAACGACTGCTGAGTAAAAACCATAAATGATATCTGAAAAATTCTTTTTATCTAAGCGACAGCTATATCTTGTCTTCAATTGGAGTAACTTTCATGGCTGTAGGTCATCTACAACCTGAATGGGAAGAGAAAGAATAAGAAAAAACGGGTCCTCAGTCCTTAGCTTCTAACTGAGCTAGCTGCAGCAGCTCACTGTCACCCAGCTTTCTGGTGCTTAAAATGTCCTCCGAACAAACGACTGCTGAGCAAAAACCGTATGAGTTATTCAAAAAATTCTTTCACCGTGAGCGTCAGCCATCCTTCGACTCCAACTATGCCAACTTTGGTGTATGTGTGTCTTTCAGAAAAATATTTATGACGAGTTGAAAACACATAATGTCATTCGTTTTTCTCCCCACTGCTGCTCCAAAACCAATGAAAAACGGCTCTGATTTTGATCGACTTTAGGTCGGTCTGGAGGGTTTTTAAGGAAAAGTATTAATCCTACCGTAATTCCGAAGACATTGTGTGGGTCCAGAGATTTCAGTCTACAAACTGACCAAAAATGGTGACTCTAGCTATAAATATGTGGCCGTGAGGGCGAGTTTAAAATGTTTTTTGGTCTTAAAAAAACGGCTGCCTCACACTCTAGCTTTTCAGTCTCTCCACTCTAGAAGGGTGGATTTTGCTAAAACTTTGTGGCGCTTGAGGTCTGATTATACAAAAACCGTAGCAGTTATCAACATGCCGTCTTCAGTTTTAAATAGACGAAGGATTTATCTACAAACTGAGCTTTAAACTGTTTTTCTACATGAATGTATGCCGACACAGTGAAGTGCTGTTTTTTATGCTTTTTTTTCCCTCTCCCCATTCATTTCCTATGGGATTTTTTTTGCGACGTTTTCGCTAATAATTCGCGAACCTTCGGACTAATGAGAAAGTTTTATACAAGCACGCATCGCACCATTGGTCCCGACGCGTGTGCCAACTTTGGGCCCGATCCGCCAAACCGTGCGGGACTAGTTAGGTGCCGAAGTTTTGGTGGCGAGGAGAACTATAAGCTAGTATAATACGCGGAATAAATATGTGAGATAGTAGTAGGTGGGCCATGCCTTCGGCATGTGGCCCCCCTAACTAGAAAATTTCTAAAGAAATTTTGAGGGGGGCCACCTACTGCCCGTCTGGGTAACTGTGCCAGTACGGCCCTGGCAAGTGACGTTGGGGCTCCCCAGACCAACTGCTTACGCCTTTGAGGGCTGCTGAGGGAAGGAAAGAGGGCTAGGTCATGGGCAAAGAGAGCTGTGTGCCACTTGTGCTGAAATCTGGGAAATAGACGTGCACAGCATATGATGCACAAGGGTAATATGGGTTGTCCATATTGAACCGCAGTGGGTAAAGCGCAGTTGGCGGGCTCCGCCCGCCTGCTAGGAGCCCTTGCAGCGATGAAAAAAATCACCAATGGCGGGCTCCGCCCGCCTGCTAAGAGCCATTGCAGTGATGAAATCACCATTGGCGGGCTTCGCCCGCCTTCTAAGAGCCATTGCAGTGATGAAATCACCAATGGCGGGCTCCGCCCGCATGCTCAGAGCCATTGCAGTGATGAAATTACAAATGGCTATGAGCAATATGCCAGAATGTATTGAGTGTGTATAAGGAAGAGGCTTTTATTCTGTAGAGTCCCTGTAGTGTTATTTTGAAAGTCTATCATGGATGTGCATCAAAAGATGGGTCATGCCCAGCAGTGATATAGAATCCATTTCCAAATGTTAAATCACTGGTTTTCCATGTTATTAGGTGAATAGCTGCTGTATTACAGAGTAAATGGGAGACTTTTATTGTGAAATTTGCTCTGGTGTGTGTTTTGAAAAGGTCACTAGAGTCTAATAAAAACAACCTGGAAATGTTTGGGTCATAATGTTGAGCCATTTGCATCAATTACTGCATTAGTATAATCTAGAGGCTTTTATTTTGTAGGGTCCCTGGAGTCTTATTTTGAAAGTCCAACAGAGTTGTGTTTAGAGAAAATGTTCAGACCCAGCAATGATAGTTGATGACTTTCCAATCGTTAAATCACTCTTTTTTCCATGTTATTAGGGCAGTAGATGAAGATGAAATGGGAGGCTTTTATTTTGAAATTTGCCATAGGGTGTGTTTTAAACAGTCTCCTAGAGTCTATTCTCTAAAATGGGGTTGAGTTTGGGTCATAATGTTGAGCCATATAGGGCAATAAATATATGTAAAAAATATAGAGGCTTTTATTTTGTAGGGTCCCTGGAGTCTTATTTTGAAAGTCTATCAGTGTTGAGTGGCAAGGGAAGTGTCATGGACAGCAGTCATATAGTATCCATTTCCCAATGTTAAATCAGTGCTTTCACCCTCCATTAGATTAATATGTGCTGTTTAAAACAGCAGAGGTAAAATCTCTTTGAAGCCTGGTTACCTTGACAACGCTTAACGAGCCTGTCAGTGACAGAGAGAAAAGCGCAGCACTATCGTTCCTTAGCTCTCAGGCTTTTTTGAATGGGAGGAACAGCTGCTGAACAAACGACTGCTGAGCAAAAACCGTAATAGGTATTAGAAAAATTCTTTCAGTGAAAGAAACATCTATCCTTTGTCTCAGACTGGGGTAACCTTCATGTCTGTAGCTCTTTCACAACCCAAAACGAAGCACAAACAAAATGGCTGATCCCACCTGCTCCTCCCTTTGTTTAAACTGCAGCACCACACTCTGTCACCTTTAAGCTGCTATAGCACCCCTCCGAACAAACGACTGCTGAGTAAAAACCGTAAAAGGTATCTGAAAAATTATTTTTATCTAAGCTAAAGCTATATCTTGTCTTCAATTGGAGTAACTTTCATGGCTGTAGGTCATCTACAACCTGAATGGGAAGAGAAAGAATAAGAAAAAACGGGTCCTCAGTCCTTAGCTTCTAACTGAGCTAGCTGCAGCAACACACTCTCACTCACCTTTAAGCTGCTAAAGCCCCCCTCCGAACAAAGGACTGCTGAGTAAAAACCATAAATGATATCTGAAAAATTATTTTTATCTAAGCTACAGCTATATCTTTACTTCAATTAGAGTAACCTTCATGTCTGTAGGTCTTTCACAACCCAAAACGAAGCACAAACAAAATGGCTGATCCCACCTGCTCCTCCCTTTGTTTAAACTGCAGCACCACACTCTGTCACCTTTAAGCTGCTATAGCACCCCTCCGAACAAACGACTGCTGAGCAAAAACCGTAAAAGGTATTAGAAAAATTCTTTCAGTGAAAGAAACATCTATCCTTTGTCTCAGACTGGGGTAACCTTCATGTCTGTAGGTCTTTCACAACCCAAAACGAAGCACAAACAAAATGGCTGATCCCACCTGCTCCTCCCTTTGTTTAAACTGCAGCACCACACTCTGTCATCTTTAAGCTGCTATAGCACCCCTCCGAACAAACGACTGCTGAGTAAAAACCGTAAAAGGTATCTGAAAAATTATTTTTATCTAAGCTAAAGCTATATCTTGTCTTCAATTGGAGTAACTTTCATGGCTGTAGGTCATCTACAACCTGAATGGGAAGAGAAAGAATAAGAAAAACGGGTCCTCAGTCCTTAGCTTCTAACTGAGCTAGCTGCAGCAACACACTTTCACTCACCTTTAAGCTGCTAAAGCCCCCCTCCGAACAAATGACTGCTGAGTAAAAACCATAAATGATATCTGAAAAATTATTTTTATCTAAGCTACAGCTATATCTTTACTTCAATTAGAGTAACTTTCATGGCTGTAGGTCATCTACAACCTGAATGGGAAGAGAAAGAAAAAAAAAAACGTTTCCTCACACCTGAGCTTCTAATTGAGCTAGCTGCAGCAGGACACTGTCACCCAGCTTTCTGGTGCTTAAAATGTCCTCCGAACAAACGACTGCTGAGCAAAAACCGTATGAGTTATTCAAAAAATTCTTTCACCGTGAGCGTCAGCCATCCTTCGACTCCAACTATGCCAACTTTGGTGTATGTGTGTCTTTCAGAACAATATTTATGACGAGTTTAAAACACATAATGTCATTCGTTTTTCTCCCCTCTGCTGTTCCAAAACCAATGAAAAACGGCTCTGATTTTCATCGACTTGAGGTCGGTCTGGAGGGTTTTTAAGGAAAAGTATTAATCCTACCGTAATTCCGAAGACATTGTGTGGGTCCAGAGATTTCAGTCTACAAACTGACCAAAAATGGTGACTCTAGCTATAAATATGTGGCCGTGAGGGCGAGTTTAAAATGTTTTTGGGTCTTAAAAAAACGGCTGCCTCACACTCTAGCTTTTCAGTCTCTCCACTCTAGAAGGCTGGATTTTGCCAAAACTTTGTGGCGCTTGAGGTCTGATTATACAAAAACCGTAGCAGTTATCAACATGCCGTCTTCAGTTTTATGCAGACGAAGGATTTATCTACAAACTGAGCTTTAAACTGTTTTTCTACGTGAATGTATGCCAACACAGTGAAGCGCTGTTTTTTATGCTGTTTTTTTCCTCTCCCCATTCATTTCCTATGGGAATTTTTTGCGACGTTTTCGCTAATAATTCGCAAACCTTCGGACTAATGAGAAAGTTTTATACAAGCACGCATCGCCCCATTGGTCTCTACGCGTGTGCCAACTTTGGGCCCGATCCGACGAATGGTGCGTGACTAGTTACGCGCCGAAGTTTTTGGTGGCGAGGAGAACTATAAGCTATAATAAAAATAATACGCGGAATAAATATGTGAGATAGTAGTAGGTGGGCCATGCCTTCGGCATGTGGCCCCCCTAACTAGAAAATTTCTAAAGAAATTTTGAGGGGGGCCACCTACTGCCCGTCTGGGTAACTGGGCCAATACGGCCCTGGCAAGTGACATTGGGGCTCCCCAGACCAACTGCTTACGCCTTTGAGGGCTGCTGAGGGAAGGAAAGAGGGCTAGGTCATGGGCAAAGAGAGCTGTGTGCCACTTGTGCTGAAATCTGGGAAATAGACGTGCACAGCATATGATGCACAAGGGTAATATGGGTTGTCCATATTGAACCGCAGTGGGTAAAGCGCAGTTGGCGGGCTCTGCCCGCCTGCTAGGAGCCCTTGCAGCGATGAAAAAAATCACCAATGGCGGGCTCCGCCCGCCTGCTAAGAGCCATTGCAGTGATGAAATCACCATTGGCGGGCTTCGCCCGCCTTCTAAGAGCCATTGCAGTGATGAAATTACAAATGGCTATGAGCAATATGCCAGAATGTATGAGTGTGTATAAGGAAGAGGCTTTTATTCTGTAGAGTCCCTGTAGTGTTATTTTGAAAGTCTATCATGGATGTGCATCAAAAGATGGGTCATGCCCAGCAGTGATATAGAATCCATTTCCAAATGTTAAATCACTGGTTTTCCATGTTATTAGGTGAATAGCTGCTGTATTACAGAGTAAATGGGAGACTTTTATTGTGAAATTTGCTCTGGGGTGTGTTTTGAAAAGGTCACTAGAGTCTAATAAAAACAACCTGGAAGAGTTTGGGTCATAATGTTGAGCCATTTGCATCAATTATTGCATTAGTATAATCTAGAGGCTTTTATTTTGTAGGGTCCCTGGAGTCTTATTTTGAAAGTCCAACAGAGTTGTGTTTAGAGAAAATGTTCAGACCCAGCAATGATAGTTGATGACTTTCCAATCGTTAAATCACTCTTTTTTCCATGTTATTAGGGCAGTAGATGAAGATGAAATGGGAGGCTTTTATTTTGAAATTTGCCATAGGGTGTGTTTTAAACAGTCTCCTAGAGTCTATTCTCTAAAATGGGGTTGAGTTTGGGTCATAATGTTGAGCCATATAGGGCAATAAATATATGTAAAAAATATAGAGGCTTTTATTTTGTAGGGTCCCTGGAGTCTTATTTTGAAAGTCTATCAGTGTTGAGTGGCAAGGGAAGTGTCATGGACAGCAGTCATATAGTATCCATTTCCCAATGTTAAATCAGTGCTTTCACCCTCCATTAGATTAATATGTGCTGTTTAAAACAGCAGAGGTAAAATCTGTTTGAAGCACGGTTACCTTGACAACGCTTAACGAGCCTGTCTGTGACAGAGAGAAAAGCGCAGCACTATGGTTCCTTCGCTCTCAGGCTTTTTTGAATGTGAGGAACAGCTCCGAACAAACGACTGCTTAGCAAAAACCGTATGAGTTATTCAAAAAATTTCTTCACCGTGAGCATCAGCAATACTTCGACTCCAACTATGCCAACTTTGGTGTATGTGTGTCATTCAGAACAATATTTATGACGAGTTAAATACACATAATGTCATTCGTTTTTCTCCCCAATGCTGCTCCAAAACCAATGGAAAAATGCTCTGATTGTCATCGACTTTAGGTCGGTCTGGAGGGTTTTTAAGGAAAAGTATTAATCCTACCGTAATTCCGAAGACATTGTGTGGGTCCAGACGTTTCAGCCTACAAACTGACCAAAAATGGTGACTGTAGCTCCAAATATGTGGCCGTGAGGCAAGAACAAAATGTTTTATCTTAAAAAAACGGCCGCCTCACACTAAGATGTCAGCAGCTGCACTGAGGCAGGCTGCTGCAGAAGCTAACTGTCAGCTAGCTTCCAGGTGCTTAGCCTCCGAACAAACGACTGCTGAGCAAAAACCGTAAAAGGTATTTGAAAAATTCTTTCAGTGAAAGAAACATCTATCCTTTGTCTCAGACTGGGGTAACTTTCATGTCTGTAGGTCTTTCACAACCCAAAACGAAGCACAAACAAAATGGTTGATCCCACCTGCTCCTCCCTTTGTTTTAACTGCAGGACCTCACTCTCACTAACCTTTAAGCTGCTAAAGCACCCCTCCGAACAAACGACTGCTGAGTAAAAACCGTAAAAGGTATCTGAAAAATTATTTTTATCTAAGCGACAGCTATATCTTGTCTTCAATTGGAGTAACTTTCATGGCTGTAGGTCATCTACAACCTGAATGGGAAGAGAAAGAATAAGAAAAAACGGGTCCTCAGTCCTTAGATTCTAACTGCTAGCTGCAGCAGCTCACTGTCCCCTAGCTTTAAGGTGCTTAGAACACCCTCCGAACAAACGACTGCTGAGCAAAAACCGTATGAGTTATTCAAAAAAATTTTTCACCGTGAGCGTCAGCCATCCTTCGACTCCAACTGTGCCAACTTTGGTGTATGTGTGTCTTTCAGAACAATATTTATGACGATTTGAAAACACATAGTGTTGTTCGTTTTTCTCCCCTCTTCTGCTCCAAAACCAATGAAAAACGGCTCTGATTTTCATCGACTTTAGGTCGGTCTGGAGGGTTTTTAAGGAAAAGTATTAATCCTACCGTAATTCCGAAGACATTGTGTGGGTCCAGAGGTTTCAGTCTACAAACTGACCAAAAATGGTGACTCTAGCTATAAATATGTGGCCGTGAGGGCGAGTTTAAAATGTTTTTGGGTCTTAAAAAAACGGCTGCCTCACACTCTAAATTTTCAGTTGCTCCACTCTAGGAGGCTGGATTTTGCTAAAACTTTGTGGCGCTTGAGGTCTGATTATACAAAAACCGTAGCAGTTATCAACATACCGTCTTCAGTTTTAAATAGACGAAGGATTTATCTACAAACTGAGCTTTAAACTGTTTTTCTACATGAATGTATGCCGACACAGTGAAGTGCTGTTTTTTATGCTTTTTTTTCCTCTCCCCATTCATTTCCTATGGGATTTTTTTTGCGACGTTTTCGCTAATAATTCGCGAACCTTCGGACTAATGAGAAAGTTTTATACAAGCACGCATCGCACCATTGGTCCCGACGCGTGTGCCAACTTTGGACCCGATCCGACGAATGGTGCGTGACTAGTTACGCGCCGAAGTTTTTGGTGGCGAGGAGAACTATAAGCTATAATAAAAATAATACGCGGAATAAATATGTGAGATAGTAGTAGGTGGGCCATGCCTTCGGCATGTGGCCCCCCTAATAATACGCGGAATAAATATGTGAGATAGTAGTAGGTGGGCCATGCCTTCGGCATGTGGCCCCCCTAATAATACGCGGAATAAATATGTGCAATAGTAATAGGTGGGCCATGCCTTCGGCATGTGGCCCCCCTAATAATAATACGCGGAATAAATATGTGCAATAGTAATAGGTGGGCCATGCCTTCGGCATGTGGCCCCCCTAATAATACGCGGAATAAATACACTATATTGCCAAAAGTATTTGCTCACCTGCCTTGACTCACATATGAGCTTAAGTGACATCCCGTTCCTAATCCATAGGGTTCAATATGACGTCGGTCCACCCTTTGCAGCTAGAACAGCTTCAACTCTTCTGGGAAGGCTGTCCACAAGGTTTAGGAGTGTGTTTATGGGAATTTTTGACCATTCTTCCAGAAGCGCATTTGTGAGGTCGCACACTGATGTTGGACGAGAAGGCCTGGCTCTCAGTCTCCGCTCTAATTCATCCCAAAGGTGTTCTATCGGGTTGAGGTCAGGACTCTGTGCAGGCCAGTCAAGTTCATCCACACCAGACTCTGTCATCCATGTCTTTATGGACCTTGCTTTGTGCACTGGTGCACAGTCATGTTGGAAGAGGAAGGGGCCAGCTCCAAACTGTTCCCACAAAGTTGGGAGCATGGAATTGTCCAAAATGTCTTGGTATGCTGAAGCATTCAGAGTTCCTTTCACTGGAACTAAGGGGCCAAGCCCAGCTCCTGAAAAACAACCTCACACCATAATCCCCCCTCCACCAAACTTTACACTTGGCACAATGCAGTCAGACAAGTACCGTTCTCCTGGCAACCGCCAAACCCAGACCCGTCCATCAGATTGCCAGATGGAGAAGCGCGATTCGTCACTCCAGAGAACGCGTCTCCACTGCTCTAGAGTCCAGTGGCGGCGTGCTTTACACCACCGCATCCGACGCTTTGCATTGCACTTGGTGATGTATGGCTTGGATGCAGCTGCTCGACCATGGAAACCCATTCCATGAAGCTCTCTGCGCACTGTTCTTGAGCTAATCTGAAGGCCACATGAAGTTTGGAGGTCTGTAGTGATTGACTCTGCAGAAAGTTGGCGACCTCTTCGCACTATGCGCGTCAGCATCCGCTGACCCCGCTCCGTCAGTTTACGTGGCCTACCTCTTCGTGGCTGAGTTGCTGTCGTTCCCAAACACTTCCATTTTCTTATAATACAGCTGACAGTTGACTGTGGAATATTTAGGAGCGAGGAAATTTCACGACTGGATTTGTTGCACAGGTGGCATCCTATCACAGTTCCACGCTGGAATTCACTGAGCTCCTGAGAGCGACCCATTCTTTCACAAATGTTTGTAAAAACAGTCTGCATGCCTAGGTGCTTGAATTTATACACCTGTGGCCATGGAAGTGATTGGAACACCTGATTCCAATAATTTGGATGGGTGAGCAAATACTTTTGGCAATATAGTGTATGTGCAATAGTAATAGGTGGGCCATGCCTTCGGCATGTGGCCCCCCTAAATATAACAATTGCCTAATACACAATACAAGACGTAAACACAACATTTGCTATGAACTATGATTACAACTAACAGGGGAAGACTTGTGAATAAAAAACATTATGTTAGATATATGATTCAAACTGATTAAAAATCCAGTTAAGACTATTTTTGCATCCCTTAAGAGTTAAAAGGGTTTAAAGGTAAAAAAAAAAAATCAAGGTTCTACTACCTAATGTTAACCTGAAAGAGAAAAAAATAATACATTTGAAAATGAATAAGTTATCCTGGTTAAATATAGTTTAAAATTCAAGGTTTCAAACATGTCATCATTCTGCTGAACAAAAAGACAAGTTTATCTTCAGAGTTAAATAGATAAGCCTATGTTTCCTATAATTCCTTCAAAAGCTTTCTCACTTTCAAAATTTGCAAAATAAGATCCTTTCTACAAGAAATACTTTGATACATTATATTTGAAAGGGAATCAAACATGTTTAAGCACAACACTAGTTGAGGTTGTGAAAAAAAAACAACATTCTTGATATTCTGAAATGCCACCTACATGGGAAATAAAGCTGTTGTGTCAAGATCTGAAAGGCCACTGAAGACATTTTTAAGTGACCTAGAGTAAACAGTACTAAAAGGTGAATTTCAAATGTATAAAGTCACACACCAGATTTCTCCAAGGCAGTTTTTTTTTATTCAAAAAAAGGAAATGTGTGTAAAAAATTAGGCACACCCCAGAAACCCTACTTCACTGAAAAGAAACAGTTTTTTGTTTATCATCTTCAGTATTTTTAATTCCAACATCACATGGGCCATAAAATATTGTGCATTATTAAATAAAACAGATGCAAAAATGTAGAAGTGGAGGTGTTATAGTGTAATTTACAAGCTCTTCTTGCATAGGTATAAAGGCTCGTAGGTTGTAGGAAAAGCCCCAGAAAGTGCCCTCAGTGGAAATAACGATGACAGATGGACTAATGTTAGGATTAAATGATGACATTAATTGAAGTTGCTGCTCCGCCATCCTTTACTCCTCTAGGCTCTTTCAACCCATTCAGTGATGACCCACTTCCAGCTTACCCCAAGAAACAGCTCGTACTCAAGATCATTAGTGGACAGCAGCTGCCCAAACCACCAGACTCCATGCTGGGGGACCGTGGAGAGGTAAAAACAGAGCAAAGCAGAGTTCAGGGTTCTCACATTATCCGTCTGTCTTTCTGTATTTGATAGTTCAACTATTTCCACAAATATGATTTCTTATGCAAATGGTCAGAGGAGTAAAATTAGCTCTGAGCATAAATAAAACTAGTGCCACACCAGAATCTGAATGATCTCTTTTTCCTTCAGATTATTGATCCATTGGTTGAAGTGGAGATAATTGGTTTACCCATTGACTGCTGCAAGGAACAGACGAGAGTTGTTGATGACAATGGTAAGAAAAGCATACTTCATATTTCTTGCTTAGCTCATTTTACAGCACTGTTTATTTGAAATGTAATATTACATTAGCTTTGTTCAAAAACATTCTTTAAGCATTTTTTTTCTAAATATAACCTAAAATTGAATCATACTTATGTAATTATGTAGTACTTAAAAAAAAAACACACTGCGCAGTATTTCCCTAGATTTGAGCATTTTTGTCTGTTTCTCACAGACAAAAATTCTTTTGTCCTTCACTTGGCACTTTAGAGAAATATGTTTGTAGTTGTCTGAACAAGCTTTAACTTCTTATCACTGTGTACTTAAAACTTTTGCGACATTAGTTATGGGTGGCCGGGATTGAGGGGCAGGTGGTTGTTGCTGGTTCACATTTTTTGTGCTGCTTATACCTTGAGTCTTATTTGGGATTCAAACATTTGTTATCTCACAGAGCCAATATGCTTAATTCTTAAGCTACCATTTCAAACAGGGATTTCTGGGATTCCTGATGATTCTTGGAATTCTGTATCCTAAGTTTCACTTGCTACAATGGTAGGATAAATAAGAAATATAATCAGATTCATCTTGATTTCCAAGAATGTTGCCAATAATTCAGCACTGTAAAGACGATTCTATTAAGATTTATGAATTGAATAAAAATGAGCTAATTGTATTTTATATTTAGATTACATTAGATCTTAAATTTTCATGATTTTAAAAAGAGTCTGGTGTTTTCCATTAAGATTTGCAATCATTTCTTTTTGGGCATTTTTTCCAAAAATGAATGTTTAGCTTTACTAGTGGCAGTGGAGTAGATCCTAGAATATGTAACTAAAACAGACTTAGCCAGGAACTGAGGGAGAAAGATGAGAATGAGGCAACTATGTGAAAATGGCACCACTTATGTTTGCCAGGAATCCATAATTAAGTTAAGGATAAATAACAGTCTGTATATCAATCAGGAATATGTAGTTATATTTTAAAATAAAGTACACATTTGTAAAGAATTAGCAGTAATTTTTGGATCCTGGAGTTCAGGAGCAAAGTTTTGAACAGCTCAAAATTTTTTGGGCAAATGTCAGATGTGCTTAAGAATGAATATTATTCTCGGGTTTGTGTGAAAGAGCAGCAGTGAGAATTTAGCCTGCATTTGATCAACTCGTGCTCAAAAGCCAAAGTAGTTTGTAAAATCCTCAACTGGTATATTCTGCACTGAAGAGATTTTTGAAATCAATTCAAAGGTTTGTGAAAAATGTATTCTTTTTGTAAAAACACAGAAAGTACTCTCCAATGGTTTATTTTTTTTATTTAGTGTTGAAGCAACTCTAAATTGAGACAAACTAATATACTACACTTTCTACATATTCTTTAAAAAATTGCTGAATTAAGTGAAACTTCTTAAAACTTAGAATTATGGTTGTTGTATATCATTTATAAGAGATATTTATGAATATTGTGCAAAGAAGGAGGGGCTCACCCAGCGTGATGTTGTGCAGAGCTCTACTTTTTTTTAGAATCTCAAGAATTCAAATCCCTAACTGCTAATAGCAGTTGCATAATAGCAAACAAAAAAAGTTCTGACTTGTTCAAATTTGCCACTATGGAGGATCTGAGCTCTGAAAAAAAAAAAAACTCTTTGAGAAATGTTCGGTAATTAGAATTGATTTATTAAAAAAGTATATTATTTGAGCAACTAAATATCAGTCTTACAGGTTGGAATTTAAGACATAATAGGAATAATGAAGATGGTATTCATTATGAACATGTTCTGTCTTCAGGTTTCAATCCAGTGTGGGAGGAGACTCTTTCCTTCACACTTCACATGGCTGAGCTGGCACTTGTGCGTTTCCTTGTCTGGGACCATGACCCGATCGGACGAGACTTTATCGGTCAACGGACTGTGGCCTTCAGCAGTCTGATGCCTGGTCTGTGTTTTCTCCTTAATACTTGATTGAAACACTGTGATATGGATTACTTTAATGAATCGCTTTGATTGTGGATACTGCAATACCAATGGATTTATGTTATGGGAAATATATAATCATAATTATCTATATTTCTCAATAAAATGAAAATTTTACTTAGCAGGTTAGGTTTAGTGCTCATAAGAGTTGACCCTGAACCTTCAGACTAGCTCACCTGAATCAGCTATTTTACAATCAAAAATATGTTAACAGTTGTTGCCCTTTTGCCCACTTCTCAATATCCCTCATAGGTTACAGGCATGTTTACCTGGAAGGACTGACGGAAGCTTCCATTTTTGTGCATGTGTCTGTGCATGATGTTTATGGGAAGGTAGGTGTTCTTCAATGTTTCCCATTAGCCTCCTTTTTAAGTAATTTTTTTTATTAAGATAATCACAACAAAATTTCTGTTTTTATAAACACATCAGTAAATTGAGGCTTTGCTCCATCCACTCTTTGTCTCTCTAGTGGAGCCCTCTTGTCCTGAACCCAAGCTTTACCATAATGCACTTTTTAGGAGCTAGCAAGGTATACTGAGCCCCAGAGCTCTCTGTGTGCTGCATGAAAAAATAATGCATGCTTCAGATGTGCCGTTTGTATGTATAAATTAATATCGTCCTGCATCAAGTATGCTACACCAAGATGTAACAATGACATCTAGTGACATCTGGGTGACATCTAGCCGGTTCATGGCATCATTTAATGTTCCATCACTAAATACAACTTTATTTAATTAGTACCTTTAGAAGCTTCTGTTCAGCTTGTAATATCTATTTGTTTTACAGTGTATTTATTATAAAGGTTTGTTTCAATAATTCTGTTAAAAAAGTTTAACTAATGTTACTTACAGAGTAATGTTTTCATGTTTTTGTCTTTTTATTTTTATGATTTATGCTTACAGAAAATAACAACCCAAAATGCATTTTCCCAGAAAATTTCATGCATGTGTTAGACAAAAGACAAATTTAAAGATAGCTGCAGCATGTAATGAAATCCACCAAATAAAAACCCTGTAGAGTAGGGGTCTCCAATCCTAGTTCTTGAAGTCCGGTGTTTCTTACCTATGAGACACGTCTTTGCTTCAAATCATCTAAACAACACAAAGGGCAAGCTCACAACACCAAACTATATGAGGAAGTACAAAACCGGGCCGTATACAGTACAACTTTGTCAAAGCCTCTTCATGCAGTCCAAGAGCCACTATCATATCTTTCCAGGAGTTTTTTCACAATCTGTTGATAGTGATGGTTTTTATGGGCTAAATCATGGGATTTCTTAAGCTGTTTACATTTGCAAACCCTTCCCAGTAACAGCTTTTACCTGCTTGCCATGTTTTTCTGCGCAGATCTAGCATTTGTCTTGGCAGACGCTAGTATTTAAGCCCCTGACCACATAGCCTCTGAGATTTCCTATTCTACTATTTCTATTGAGAGCATTTTAGTAAGGGTTTAAATAAAAACAACAAAACGGAAATATTGCTGATTGTATATTCGAGCAAACACTGAGGCCTTAATTTGACATTAGACAAATAGATGACAACTTTGTGATACCATGGCTGATGTAAACAAGCAGAAAGCTCAAAATTGCTTGTCAGGAACTATAATAGAGAAAATAAATTATTGACAAATCAAAACAAACATTATTAACCAAACCACTAACATAAATTAGAGTAGTAAGTGGTTTCGACAATCTTGCTAACTTAAAACCTTGCAAACTTGGGGTTATCATGACTTTACACCCTTTTGGAAACCCTATTTACAATTAATAGGTAAAAATAAATATTCTTTGTTGTACTTATTTTCCTTTTATAAAATATGGGAAACTGATTTTGGGAGTTTTACTGTAAGTTGTAATTATAATGTTTCTTACTCTTTGAATTGAATAACTGATGTACGATCACTTTTAGTGTTATTCTAATGTACACTGTAGTAGAATACAGCTGTACATCTCTTTTGCGGATTTTTCATTTCCCTTCTCTATTAATGCATATTTTACTAGAATCATCAACTACGTGGTATAAGAGGGTTCTTCAACCGGTCCTCCAAGTCCTCTGTGGACACAAACACCTCTGGTCTTCGGAAACGCTCCATTAGTGATCACCTCCTGCGACGAACAGCCAGCGCACCAGCAAAGGGAAGGAAGAAGACAAAAATGGCTCTATCTGAGTCAGTGGCTTCGATATCTGATCATGGCAATGGTGCTGATGCAGGGGCATCAGGAGGAGAAGGCCCCTCAGTGAGGGCAGAGGGAGCAGAGAAGCCACTTCAGCCTCGAGCGCCTCTTATCCATAGACCCATTTCCATGCCTTTAGACAGGTTACTGCAAGGGCAGTTGTCTATCTGCGCCCCAGACAACGAAGAGAATGACATTGGTGCAGACTCTATCACCGGTGAGTATTTTTGCGCTTAGCCAATTTGAAAATTCTTCACACTAACGCAATTTACATGCAACCTACTCTTTAAAATTTGCCCTATCTATAATTTTTCATCCAACATAAAGTATGGTAATAATGTCGTAACAACTATCCTAACCCTGATTTCACTGAAATGCATTTTCCCTCCTTCTCCTTCAACAAACTACGTGCAAAGTAACCATGTGAATTGAGACCTCAGCCTAATTGCTATGAGACATTAATATGCTTTTTCTGTCCAATCTACATTTGTTGTGTTTCTTTATAGTAGAGAACTGACTAGGAATTTCCTGCAGGTAATGAGAAATACTGTTGTCTGGAGATGGCATTGTTCAAAGCCGACTGGCATTGCGTTCACCCAGTGTATTTGGTTTGGAAATGGTCTGAAAGCTATATCAATGTGCCATTTGCTACCATTTTACCAGATCAACCCCAGTTTAAAATTTCTTCCATGTTTTATATTTATAAATGTGTCTTTTTTTTTGTTTTTCTTTTTTTTTTGTTTCCGATGTTCAATACCCATTTTTCAGCTTTTCCTTTGTTGTTGTCGGTCATCCATTTGCTTGTGTATAGATGTTGTCTTGGAATGAATGACCCATAAACTGTCGTACTAAAAGTGCTTGTAAGCTTGATAGCCTGGGTGTTCATCATTTTGCCCCTTTGCCATTTCGTAAAATTTTCTTGACAAGATTTTTTGATGTGATTCAGATCTATACCTGCTGCAACAGCAACTAATTTATTCTTTTTCTAAAAAATGGTTACTTAAAAAAATAAATAAAACAAATGAAGTGATTGTTTACAATATGTAGATTAGAAAAGAATAGAACTGAATGATTTTTTAAATTAATTTGCTATACTGTATGTTTTTGTTTGATTCTAAAGTTATATTGCATAACTAACATTATCAATAAATTACTACACAATTGTCAATCTTTCAGAATAGGTTGAAGAAATGTTTGGTGCGAATAGGCGAAGGGGCTAATTGAACTGGTACCTTAAGTTCTGTATTTAGTTTGATATGTTAACCATCTTTATTGAGCTTTTTTTGCCTTTTCTGTGTCAACAGGAGCTTCTGGATTCAAGAGACCCAGGTCTTCCTCCATGAATGTTTTTACAGAATCATCTGTTTCTGTTCAAAAGAACATTTATATCCCTTCAAAGACAAACAGAAAGAAAGAGCATGATCGAACAGACGAGACTTCCTACCTGGTTATTGGCGGTGGAGAAACAACAAAGGAGGAAGTATATGTCAATTACCAGTCAGGTCTAAGTAAATCCAACAACTTCCCTAAAGAAACAAGGGAAACATTTGCTATGTCAATTTCAACAAACAGTCAGGCAACATTAGATAAACCAGAAACATCATCAAATAGTACAACTTTCACAGTTGCACCATTGGTGTCCTCCTCCTCGTCGTCTGCCATTTCATCTTTGGCTACTGTTTCTGGAGCAAATGGTGTTCTTAAAAGTCCTGGTGTTTTGCATGACAGCACTATTTCCAGACTCATTGATGCTGTATCTTTAGACAATGAACAGGAAATGTCTTGCTCTGTTTCTGCTCTGATTGAGCAGTTTGAAATGACTACTGACCAAAAGAATCTAAATACATCATCCCAGAACATTCCCCCATCCCAGACTTTGGACTTCAGACCCACCTCACCTAAACTCCAAGAGGAATCAACATGTCCTTTTATAGCCCAAATGGCATCGTCTCAAAATAAATCTTTGATGAATCACCAAAAGCCAACAAATATGAATAATGAAAGTTGTTCACACAAAAAGGCTTACCAAGTAAGTAAAACCTCTCTAGGTCTCATCTCGAACCCAGAAACTGCTGAACTTGAAGAGGTCTACACTATTCTGGATGAGGAGGTTTTGACACCAGTTTCTGTGTACAACCTGAGGAAGCAGACAGTTCATGTTCAGGCAGATACTACAGGAAGCACACCTTCAAGCAGTATAGCTTCTTCACCTGTAAAAACAACTCAAAACCTAGGGAAAGAGACAGGAAGCAGGCTGGGCTTGAACGGTGTAGGAGGACTGTGGGGTGAGAGTGAAGAAGATTTGAAGCTAGAGGAAAGGGTGTATGAGGAGGTAAAATATGCTTCAGATGCAGAACCTAGGGAACTGCAGGGTACTTCTAAAAGGTACATAAGGTCCTCCTCCTCTGACCTTGTTCAGATCCTCCACCATTCTACTGAAGAGTCATTTACAGAAGTGGAGCTAAATGTTGATGATCCATCTGAGATTATATCAAACAACAGCAAGATGTGGGTTGAGCTTTCAAGTCCAGTAAAATGCCAAGCTGTTTTCCAAAATCATGACTTCTCTCCTAGCTATTTCCAGCCAAAACATGATTTTTCATATTCTCCTCCACAATTCCCAACAAAATCATTTCATGCAGCCCCTTCAAAGCACTCATTTCCAGTGAGTAATGTCATAAAATGCAATCAAATCTCAAATGCCCATCAACAAAAAAACTCAGAGCTAAGACATCAGAGATCTGTAGACTCTAGACCCACAAACCATAGTCCCCTTCCTCAGAATAGTTACTCCTTAACTCAGAGCAACTTTGGGGTCCTTAACTACAGCAAAACATCTGACTTAAGAAGCTGTAAATCAACCATGACTTCTAGTAGATCTCATCAAGAAAGAACGGAAATCAATCAGAAAAACAGAGAAACCGGAGACTTTTACCATGGTTTTTCTTCTGCAGAAAGCCTTCCACGACAATGTGCCACACCACAGAATAGGTGTAGGCAAAGACCTCTTTACTCTCCTTCCTCTGATTATGAACATAGTCAACCAGACTATGGTTGCAATATGCCCTCCACAGAGTTTATAACTTCTCAAAACATCCAACTACCTAGCCAAGGTCAAGAGCACCATGTACAGACTTGCAAATATAAGAACAGCCCTGCTGAACACAGAAACCATGAGCAATCTAAAGTAAGACATTCACTTCGTTCACATTTGAGACCTTCATCAGCTTATCTCCAGTCTTCTATCATAGATTCCACAGACCATAAGCCATGCAAGTCTAAGTCCCTGGGAGACTTGACCTCTGAAGACATTTCATGCAACTTTCAAAGTAAATACCATATCATTAGTCGCAGTTTCTTTACTCCTCATACAACAAGGCAAAAGCCTAAAGACATATCAGGCAAACACTTTTTTCGCACAAAGTCTTGTGATCCATTTACAGAGCAGTTACGCAAACTGGTTAGCTTGGAGTTAGATGATGGTCTCAGAGAAAGACCCCAATCTCCTCAGGTGCAACAAGAAGCAAATAGCCAACAGTCACAACCTCAAGAAATAAGTGCATTTCAAGTTGCTCAAAGAAATATAGATGATTCCCCTCCTCCAATACTTACCCGACGTCTGTCTTCCCGAAGCCAAAGCAGAGTGCGCCACATTAACAGCCGTGCCCGTGAGAGACAGCAAGAGGCTCAAAAAGTTAGGCCAGGAGTGGTGATGAGTAGTGATGACAGCACTGGAGGAGTGGTACTGAGGAATAAACCTGTGCAGAATCAACCACCTGACAGACACTCTACTGGCTCCTACATAGCAGGCTACCTTGATGATTTGGAGGACAGGGGGCTACCAGAAGGAGCCTGCACATCAGTACATTATGGCAATGTTGACCGTTTTCGAGATCGGTACTATACAGATGACTCTATTCCATTTGGAAACAACGCTCATTCAGAATCTGAACCTGAAGTGTACTTTCTGCTTAGGTTGTAGCTCTGACTGTGACTCATGACATGGAAGAAAGGACAAATGCACTAAACTTTCTATAGATTTGGTTACACTGAAAGCCAGATGACCATAATAATTAAATACTGCACTTGTTTTTCTGACATGTCTAAGCTGTTAATAGTCTACAATTTACTTCAAGTAAAATCTTCCATATAAGTCATTGTAGGACCTGAAAGCATGAAATGTCCACCTGTAGGAAATGTCAATTTTTCTGTCAAGAATGATGTTGTTGATTGTGTATTGTCAATATTCTCTCTAATGTATAAATGTTCTTGGGAGCTTATGAATCCCTTCAAACACCTTCCCAGACAGGTTGGACAGATTCTTGTTATCTTTGTCCCTGTGTTGTACTGTCCAATGTATGTACAATGACAATGAAGTAAAAAAAAAGTAAGAGGAAAAGGAAGATATGTCATTCTCTGCAAAATGTGAATGTGTAGAATATTGAAGCGGCTACTTTTATTGAATGGGGTTCATCTTTTAATCTATCAAATATAAGTCTTCCCCTCTTTCGAGTGGTATGTTCTTATGTCTTGTTTGTAAATATCTCTAATATGATTTTTTCAACTGAAATCAGTTTTAGCAGAGAATCACATTGAATTTTGTATTTGTTTGTGCATGTTACACGTGAACATGTCAAGCATGACTATGCACTAGTTTATACAATAAATGTTGGATTACCTAATCTTATTTGCACAGAGCAAACAGAAGTTATAGGCATGTTTGTATTGAGTGCAATACAGTATGTTAACTTCTGTGCTTGGACTTGTTACTTAATAGCCTGAAGGATTTGATTGCAAATTTTTAAAAATTGGGACCTAAAAGTTTTTATTTTTGTAATTGCTTTGATACAGACCGTGAAAATACTCTTGTTCTTTCTGGTTATTTTGTTTTGTATAACTTAACGGTCTGATCAAATGAGGTGATAAATACACAGGGTTAGCCTAAGGATGAATAGAGAGCAATGATGTTAATTTGTTTTCTTTAAAAAAATGTTTCAGTATTACACCACACTTTTTTCTTTGTATCGTTGCTCACTGAATAACTGTGAGTATTTTTTCCAATCAATGCAATAAAACATAGAAATGAGTGGTTTGATCAAAATTCATTTGTTTCCGCTTTTACTAAACTGTATAATACAGTAATGTTTTAAACAGGTAAAACAAATTCCTTTTAAAATCTGGTGTCATGCATAACAAATAAAAAAAAATAGCTAACTAATTCACACCTAAATACGATTTAATTTGACAACATGCAGAATGACAGTTTTACTACATAGTGGTGCAGTTGGACCGCTGAAGTGTCCAGAGTATACTGTTTCCCACCCGTAGACCTCTAGAGATAGGGAACTCTAACCCTGTACAGGAGAACTGGGTATAGAAAATGGATTGATTGATAGATATTGAATCAGTTAAAGTTTCAGAATTACATAAAAAAAAAATTTAAAATTGTTTTAAGCAACAGAATAAAAGGTCATTTCATTCTGATGTCTTAGTAAGGTAGAATATTATGAACTGCCTAATGAAACGTTTAGTGAATAATTTGTTGTTAAAAAAGGTTCATACCATTGTGGTGTACTAGACTTTTGTAGTTCTGCTTTGGTACTTACAGTAGTACAAAAATACTAATAGCAGTGCTTTAATTCTTTTAAGTTACAAGACTGAAATTACAACAACCTGCTAATGTAGGCAGACCTAGTGAGTGTCAAACTAACCTCCACCTGGATGGTAAGACCAAAAGTTTCTCAACAGATTGACAGAATCAAATGTACTGGATCCATACCCAGTGTTAGTGTTATGTGGACAGGGACAGTCAATGTCTTTTTAGCCCTATGAGCTAAAAAGGCATGGCTGGCACTTTTTTAACTCTTTGAGTGTTGAAGATCAAATGTCAATGACGAAGTAAGAGTGACACCCCTGACGTCAAATCCCTGTGCCAGAGATGATTTAAGCATCCAACTCCCCTACTCCCCTACCACCTGGTCTGATAGTCGAGGAACACTGGTCTTCAGCTGAAGCCACAATATGTTAGCGAGACATGGGGTGATCTCCTCCCAGATCTGGACAGGGGCATCACTGAGTTCCTGGACCGTCTTAGGTGCAGCCTGGTGCCGTCGGATGGATCAAAATATAATGTTCAGAGGTGTTCTATTGGATTTAGTTAGGCAAGTGTGGGGGCCAATCAATGGTATCAATTCCTTCATCCTCCAGGAACTGCCAGCATACTCTCGCCACATGAGGCCGGACATTGTCATCCACCAGGAGGAACCCAGGACCCACTGCACCAGCATAGGGTCCGACAATGGGTGCAAGGATTTCATCCCGATACCTAATGGCAGTCAGTGTGCAGTTGTCTAGCCTGTACAGGTCTGTGCGTTTCTCCATGGATTTGCCTCCCCAGACCATCACTGAACCACCACTAAACCGTACATACTGAACGATGTTACAGGCAGCATAATGTTCTCCATGGCTTCTCCAGACCCTCAGGGTGAACCTGCTCTCATCTGTAAAAAGCACAGGGCACGAGTGGCAGACTTGCCAATTCCGGTGTTCTGTGGCAAATACCAATCGGGCTCCACGGTGTCGGGCAGTGAGCACAGGGCCCACTAGAGGACGTCAGGCCCTCAGGCCACCCTCATAAAGTCTGTTATTTCTGATTGTTTGGTCCGAGACATTCACAGCAGTGGCCTGCTGGAGGTAATTTTGTAGGGCTCTGGCAGTGCTCCTCCTTGCACAAAGGAGCAGATACCGGTCCTGCTGATGGGTTGTAGACCTTCTATGGCCCTGTCCAGCTCTCCTGGAGTAACTGCCTGTCTCCTGGCATCTCCTCCATGCTCTTGAGATTGTGCTGGTAGACACAGCAAACCTTCTGTCAATGGCATGTATTGATGTGCCATCCTGGAAGAGTTAGACTGCCTGTGCAACCTTTGTAGGGTCCAGGTAGCGCCTCATGCTAACAGTAGTGACAGTGACCCTAGCCAAATGCAAAACTGGTGAAAAAAAAGTCAGAAAAGATGAGGAGGGGAAAAATGTCAGTGGCCTCCAACTGTAACACCATTCTTGTTTTGATGGTCGTCTCTTTGTTGCCCCTCTAGTGCACCTGTTGTTAATTTCAAAAACACCAAAGCAGCTGAAACTGATTAACAACCCCCTCTGCTACTTACCTGACCAAATCAATATCCCAGAAGTTTATTTAACTTGATGCTATACTCTGATTACAAAGTGTTCCTTTAATTTTTGTGAGTAGTGTACTACTGCTTTGCTTAAACATTAATAACGGGATCATATACATATATAAATACTTTGACTTTTTCTAACTAAGTACAACTATGTATTTGTGACTCCCTAAAATTGCAATAGCAAAATAGTCATTCCTGTTCTGTTGAAAAAAACTGAAAAAACTTTAAAGTTGTTGGAGAGTTCGGTTTTATTTTGTCCACATGTCTATAGCGATTAAAATGAAATGTGTTGGCCCAGGTACAGCTCCCGGTGTGGGAACCATTGCTGTCTCACTGTGTGGTGTGGAAGAAGGTGAGAAGAGTGATGATAACAGCAGTGAGGATCATCGGGGCTCCTTTTCCCTCCATTAAAGACATTTCATCCCAGTGCTGCGTGTCCTGAGCCCGTAATATCATAAATGACCCCTCATACCCCCACCACGGACTGTTCTCCCTGCTGCCCTGTGGGAAGAGGCTTCATAGTATCTGATGCAGGTCTAGCAGATCCAAAACAGCTTCTTCCCCACTGCCATTAGACTACTGAAAGTTGCATAAAATGAGGTTATTAAAGAAAAACAAACAAAAAAACCCCTAAATGTTGGAAACTGTAACTTGTATACAGTCATATGTTTACATTTTTCACTGCTGCTTACATTTTGTCACTGCTGCACTTTAGAAAATGAAAATATCTTGAGAGCTGTACTGAACGTAAT
Organism: Cyprinodon tularosa; assembly: GCF_016077235.1. Taxonomy (NCBI): domain Eukaryota; kingdom Metazoa; phylum Chordata; class Actinopteri; order Cyprinodontiformes; family Cyprinodontidae; genus Cyprinodon; species Cyprinodon tularosa. Next base: position 710,168 of record NW_024039038.1, on the reverse strand, counting down.
TTCTTTTTGTATACACTGTAAAAAATTACAATAAAGTCTGTCTAAGTCTAAGAAATAGTTGCATATGTTATGTTTCACTTATCTACAAACCAAAAAAATGAATTGAATAAACAAACATGGAACATTTGTTTTTCCCCTATGTGCTTCCTCACTGTAATTGTAATAATTGGATGTAATTGCGTGTAAAATGAATGATAATTAGGATAATAGGTTGCACACCTGCTGTTCAGCACCTCTACCCTCTGCAAACTGAGTTTGTTTTCCTTTAGTGTTTTTTTTCATGTATCTTTTTCTTGTTTGTTTTTTCAAATGAAAATACATTGATTTGGTTTTCTTTGAAGGACCTCAAATAAAACTGGAAAAGCTGATGTTAAAGAGAAAGCACATATATATGTGTTCGGAAAACATTGTTTACAATGTTTGTTTCTCCAAGTCTGTCTTGCAGTGCGTAATGCCAAGTCTATCTAAATGCACATGCTTGTCTTTAAACAGATGGCTAACTAAAATTGTATCAGTGACAGATGCCAAAAAAAGGAGGGCATGAAGAGTATTTCCTACGTACTTAGCTGTAACAGCAAAGAATGCAAAGCAGATGGCAAGAACTGACAACATCTTTATGTCTATCTATAATGGAACTGTATCATGCTGTCTGAATCAAAGGGGGCAAAAGTATTTTAATTTTTAAATGTTCCTTGGTCAACTTCTGTCATATTGAGTATTTGTAATGAAGCAAGCTTAAATAAGATGCCTTTTGTAGCCTGAACATCAAGCGTTAACAACACAGTAGCTACATACTTCTTAGCACCCGTGATGTAGACGTGAAAAGCCTTAAAACTGATTAATACTTTAATCTAATCTTCTCTATTAAGTTAGATAATAAACTACTATTAGGAATGGGTTGTTGATTACATACTATCTGTGCCATGGTTACTGGTTATTAAGAAAATTTTCTATAAACACTTTAACCTAGGTATTCATGCAAATTGAGCTTAAATTTTTCTATTTATTTTTCAATTATTTTGAAAATTATACTTATGACGGGAAAGCCTGTCTTCATCTTGAAAAAAAAAAGGCTATTATGATAAATAACTACTCTAATCTGGCCATATATAGAATCAGAGCACAATATATGCTAATTTTAAAACAACTAGAACTTTGAATAAAAAGTCATTACAAGGATTCATAATTAACAATTGTGGTGAGCAGTGCATTTTAAACTTAAAAATATACTGATATAAGTCATGTTATATATCTATCTCTAGATTGCTCTGAAGTTCAACATTAAAATATAAATGAAGGAATATAAAAATGTTACCATAAGGAACTGTTTATCATAATGTAGCTACACTATAGAGAGGATGTTAAGATTGCTGTAATAAAAAACATGTTTTAAGAGGAGTTTTTTTTTTTAAATCAAATATTACGGTTAATCTCTTTTCTTAATTAAGGAGGAGTAATAAAGACAATGTTTGTAGTGTTTGCTGGTTGTGTATTAACATTTTTCTACAAGAAAAATGTTTATTGTTTGTGTGATAACTTACTTTCACAGCAACCATGACAACAAGGCACTGTTTTGTTTCCATGAGGGCAAATACTTGTTCTTTTTAAAGGATCAATAAATGAGGGTTTGAAGTTGATCTTTATTTCTGTTAAATAAGAATAAGGCTTTTCTGAAGACATCATTTACAAAAGGTTAGTGGCTGTAAAACACTAAAAGCAGCTTATTCAGTTATTAAAGCAACTAAAGTTTGTACTATTGATCAAATATTCCCTAATATAGATTGTGTTGCATATGTAAAAATAGGACCTATTTTGATAATAGTAGTGGTGATGACATTTTATGCCTGTTATAGTTAATGTCTTAAAGACAGGTTGGATTTACATATGTGGGCTAGGACTGAAAATTAATTTAGTAGTACTATGGGATATTCTTAATTGCCCCAAAATTTTCTAAGCTACTAGATTTAGCAAATGGCACAAAGTCGGTCGACGAGGCCTGAGCCCTGTTAGATTGTTAGATGCCCCGATGGTCCAAATGCTGATGGCTTGTTCACAGATGCTGCTCGTGACACAAGGACTGATGAAAATCACAGAAAGATTATACTGTTACCATACCAATAAACCACTGAGTGTCTTGCCCACGGATAAAGAAAAGGTATAAAATGTAAATGTAAAGGTGGGGAAACCTGAAATTCTAATATGAATGAATATGACTCAAACTAAACAAGAAATTACACAGTTAAATGGGCCTGATTGGACAAAAGATCTCTGTATTTTGTGTTGCATAATGATTTATTCTATCTCACAGAAACTTGGCTGTAGCAAGGTGTTAATGTAACTCCCTCCAATGAAATAAAAAGGATATTCTTATTAAGTGTTTCATTGCCCAACATTGGCAAGTATTTTAATTGTAGTGAGAAAAAGGTATTCAACTATTTACTCCAGTTAAATAAACAAAGATCAATGGATTTCATTCAGTCAGCATGTTATTTATTAATTTTTTATCTTTACACAAAGGGAACCGTTCATCATACTGTAGGTCCTTATTGCACAGTATTCAGCTCTGTTCTGATCTGGACCTGGATCTGGAGTGTGTTCCCCTTACTGTCACGGTGGATGTTTTTGAGGACCCAAATGCAGAGATCAGGAGGCAGAGTTGAATCTTGTTGATTTAATGACAGAACTGAGGCAAAATCCAAAAATACAACAACCAAAAGATTAGAAAATGTCAGGGAAAGCTCACCTGGGAAGACAGAGATGAGGAAGCAACTAAAAACCAACAATGAACCAGCACTGAGTGACTGCAGATGTGCTCTATATAAGGGGAACAGAACAAAGGACGGGCTAATGAGCTGAATATGGAGCAGGTGTGAGTGGAACTAACTAGAAGGAAGCCCAGGGGAAAGGAAACAAGCACAACGGGCAAACAGAGAGTAACTAAAGACTGCTTGAATATAATGGAAAATAAACCAAAGATCAACAAAACAGAACAACAAATAACTGAAAAAAACTAAAAACTCAGACTCCCAAAAGGGGAGAACCATAACACTTACTTACAATGATGGAAAGTAGTCAGAGTCAAAACAAATTACAGCCCCTTCGGTTAAACAGTAGCATGGATAAACCTTGAGAGAGAATCTGGCTTATTATGGGGAGAAGGTATGTCTGGTCAACAAACATCCTCATGCAGGGGAACTGTGTGGTCTTGCAGGTGAAACAGGCTGAGTGAAACCCTTTATAGCGAGTAAATAGCATAAATCAATATATGAAATAAGAGGAATTAAAATTTTCAGAGCACAGTTGGCACAGAGAAGCCCACAGATTGATATTTGCGACACAGCACAGAGGCAAGATGGAAAGAAATTTAATAAGCACAACCCAGTGAGATTCCACTACAAGTAGTGATTGGTAATGTTGCCTACAAAAATCCTACTAGATTAAGTAATCCGTGGACCTATGCTACAATTAACGTTTGATTTAAAATGGTTTGGAAAGCAAGCAGTCATGTTGGTTAATAACCTGTTTTGCCTATGGCCAAAGATTTAAGTCCAATGTTATAGATGATGTAAAAAGTTGGTAAAATTGGTAATTTGTGACAATATACGGTATGATAAAAAAGGGAATCCCTGAGATTTTGGAGATCTTAACAATAATCGTCAGCTCAAAACTAATTAAATCTTTAGATTTCTTCAAGTTAGACTCTACTTGTCATATTATGATATGTCATGAGACTTGAGCAGTATAATGACAAGTGTTGGGGATCTTGGAGAGAGTTTGTAAAACCATTCAGGAAAAATTTAAATCAATTGGTCGAATTAACCTAATGTTTGATTTTGCACCACACTGCATGTGTTTGCTAAAAATCTGACTGTCTTGGACTAGCAACCAAGGAGCAAACTAATGAACAGCCTAAGTGTTTTTTTTTCTTTTAAGTTGTCTGTTCTCTAGTTCCTATATAGAGTGGAAAAATAGGAACTGGACATGTTTTTTTTTTTTATTGACAGAGGTCTAATTGAAATATTGGCTTTCCTGATAAAACTTAAATGACAAAAAGGTCAATTCAGGGTTTTGAGGAAAAAAAAAACTAAATCTTCAAAGGAATAAACTGACACCATCATGAGCTGCAAAGCAGTATTGCTCTTACACAAACTAAAATACTTTTGTTTTTTTGTTTTTGTGGGTGTAATCATATCGAGGTAACTATTAAATATTTCCAACATTTAGTATTTTACTCTGTTATTATTTTTGCAACTTCTCTCATTCACATTATTGTCAGTCAGTGGCATCACTGCTCTGCCTTTACCTTTGAGAGCGATAATTTGATAGAGCGTCATCATGTTGCCATGGCTTAACTTAGAGCTGTAGTGATAAGTAGTAGAGCATCATCTCTACCACACTGAGTGGGGGGGGTGTTTAATGGTAGTGGTTGAAAGCACTGTTTGATGAGCTTTTTTTCTCTGTTCAGTTCATAAGACTAATTTAAACTTTTTATATTGTAAAAATATTTATTTTTCTGGACCAGTACATACTTTTTCAGATTATTATTTTCAAGGGTATTTAATGCTTAAACGTTTACATTTGAAGAATCTAGATCAGCACTATCAATGTACTTTCTATCCTATTTCGTGTGGACCAGCTCGGCGCCTTTCTTGCTTATTATGTGGCTTGTGGGCCAACAGCTAGGTCTACGGATGGGTATACAGATTGCCGAGTCACTGAACTGTTCTCGATGGGGAGCACCAAGCAATAGAGGTTTGTTTGAGGATGGCGATGTAATCATTGGTGGGCTTTTTAGTATTCGTTACATGCCTCCTGCTAAGGACTATAGATTCACACGGCAGCCTGACAACAAACCTTGCACAGGGTAAGAACGCTATTTTGATTTGTTGACAGTTTATTATTATTTATTTATTAATTATAGTTTATTATTATTATATTTAATGTGTCCTGTTTTTTCTGTAAACAGAGCCTAGTAAAAGTATTTTAATGCAACAACATTTTAAATTGTATTAACTCCATCAACTAGATTATACTGTACAACAGAATATGCGCATAATTGTAAAGGGAAAGGAAAAGTTTTACAATAACTTTCAAATAAGTATCTAAAAAATGTAATGTACAACCATTTCAAGCCTTACTTGTACAGCCTATAGACCCTGATACATGCAGAAATCACTTTTCACTATAATAAAAGCTGCAAGAGTTTTGTGTGATGTCTCTACAAATCTTTGCACGTCCACTGACATATTCTACTTTTTAAAATAGCTCCAGCTCAGGCAGATCTGAGTTAGAGTTGTGTAGGCATAAAACATCTGGTTTAGCTAAAGATTCAATTTGGGTCAAGGCCATTCTGTAACATGAACTTGCATTGGTTTAAGGAACCCAGTTTCAGCTTTAGCTGTATGTTTAGAGTATTTGTCTGGGTAAACCTCTATGGCAGTGTCAGTTTTTGTCAGTCACTGATAGGTTTTTTTTCAATGTTTGCACTGTACTTTGCTCCAATCATTTTCATATCCACTCTGGCAATCTTTCTGTAACTGCTTACAAAAAGCATGTGCACACCATGAGGCTGTTGCAGCATGTTTCATGATGAAGATGGTGTATTCGAGATTGTAGGCCTATATGTGTTGCTTTTGCAGTGTCCACTATATTACTTATGTCAGATTTATAAAAAGGAAAAAAGTTCCAGGGCAATTAATGAATTTGGAAGCCACTGTATGCACCATTATTTGAAGTTTTCCACTATGATAATCTTTTTTTATATTTTAAATCCCTTTTATTTTATATCTCCTCTGCCTCTAGTTTACAAAATCTACCATTACAGTACATTTATGCCATGGTGTTTGCTCTGGAAGAGATCAACCACAGCTCCACTCTCCTACCAAGCGTTAAGCTAGGATACCATATTCATGACAGCTGTGCCCTCCCTGACTGGGCTCTACAGGCTGCCCTAACATTGGTTGGTGGAGACACTGTGAGCTGTAAATCAAATCCTCCATATCAGAAGGAAACAGGAATTGGAACAGGCAAAGTTGACTGATTAATCTGGAATTTCTATACTTTTTTTTATCCTTAACTATGTTTGGTCAAAAATTATATGATATTTTAATGAAAAATGTACATATGGTGTATCTTGTAATGTTATCAGGTGATCAGCCAGTGCCTTTGATCATTGGTGGTTCTTCTTCTATAACAGCCCAGATACTGTCCAGACTCCTAGGACCACTTTCTGTTCCTCTAGTAAGTTCATTGGAATTTACCTTTTATACTTTTATCACAATGCATCTGCTTGTGTTTTTATTTTTTTGTAGATATACAAAATTTATTAATTTGTTATATATATTATATTAATTTTATTTATGTATGTGTGTTTGGCCTTAAGGTGAGCTACACAGCCAGTTCCCCAAGTTTAAGTGACAGACAGCAATACCCAAATTTCTTCCGAACCATGGCCAGTGATATATATCAAGCACGTGCTATTGCTCAGCTCGCTATAAAATTCAACTGGACCTGGGTTGGAGCAGTTGTAGCAAACAATGATTATGGACTGATGGCTGTGAAGGTTGGTCCTTTAATTCTATTTTTGGTAGAAAATCATACTATTTTAATATCTTGTTTTCTAATAGGCTACTAGGCAAAAGTTGGGTAATAAAACAGATGTAGCAAAGAACAGTTTGGAATTAAATATTTGTAAGGTTTTATGGATTTCTCAGTAATTGATGCTTTGCATATCTTTTGCAAAGGGTCAATGACATTATTGTTCAAAAATGACTACAGCAATTGCTAATGACTTTTCTTTTACATCCAGCAACCCTTATTTGTTCTTCTCAAATTTATTTATATATATATATATATATATATATATATATATATATATATATATATATATATATATATATATATATATATATATATATATATATATATATATATATATATATATATATATATATTTATTTATTTATTTATATTCTGCATATCAGGTATTTCAGGAGGCAATTCAGGGGGCAGGGATTTGTCTGTCATTTGTGGAGACCCTCCAAAGGGAAAATATTGTAAGTGACGCAAGACGGGCAGCACTTGCCATTCAGGCTTCAACTGTGAAGGTGATTTTGATCTTCACCTGGTATACTGATGTGATGGAACTGTTCCTGCAACTAGAGAAGTTGAATGTAAGGAGAAAAAAGCTAATGGAAGCCACTGAAATTGCATTATTTTAAAAAGAGAACAGTATTTTGTTTTAAATGTGTTTTTTTGTTATTTCCAGGTGACTGATAAACAATTTTTGGCAAGTGAGGCTTGGAGCACCAGTAGTGATCTTCGCAAAAGTACTTTTTCACAAAAAGTAGCCAGTGGTGTTCTTGGTGTGGCCATTCGAAGTTCACCTCTGCCTGGATTTGAAAATTACATTCGTAATTTAAACCCATTGCTGCGCCCAAATGATCAGTTCTTAAAGGAATTCTGGGAAAAGGAGTTCGGATGTAGTCCTGGGAGTACAACAGCTGCGCTTGCTTCTCTCCCCCGTTGTAACGGCACACAGAACCTGTGGACTGTGAATAATCTCTTCACTGATACCTCCCAGCTACGGGTGACATACAATGTCTATCTTGCAGTTTATGCAGCAGCTAATGCCCTACACTCTCTACTTTCCTGCCCTGATGCTAACATCTCACCTGGACACAATGTCACCTGCTCCTTTACAAATCAAATCAAACCCAGAGAGGTAAATATTTTTTTGCATGTTTCAGACTTCTGGGAAAAAGTGTTTCAGATTTTCACCACATGTTTTAAAGGGCATCTATTATTTCTTTACAGCCTTTTCTTCCCAGTGTGTTGGTCGTGTTTAGTTCCATTTACCTTCTGGTTAGAATTTATAAGATAAAAAATGTCAAAGTAAAGAGAACCAAATGTGGAGGTAAAAGTTTTACGTGGCAAAATATTAACATAAGCTCCACCCATGACTAAAGTTTTGATAGGGTTAGATCCACCTTGAATTTGAGTCAATCATAAAAATCTATATATTTTTTTATGTGGAAAGGAGCAGAAAGTAAAAAAAAAAAATGTCTGTTTGCAGTAGAAAATAAAGTTGAAATAAATTGAAATTGATGAAATAGAAATAAACCCGCAGCTTACTGAGGGCTTTAACAGCATTTGGAAATAGTCTACCGGGCCAGTAATTAACTACAATGATCAGTGCATTTTTTTTTTTTTGTCATTTCAAACATTTTGAAAAAAAATAGTATTTTTTTTTTTAAATCTTTTTCTGCAGTTTCTGTATTAGTTTTCACATTGTAACTCTGTTGTCAATTGCAGTCAGCCTTCCCCTCTCAGATTTTTATTTTGAGAACATGTCACCAGAATAGCTAACATTTATACAAGATAACAATACTTAGTTTGTGCATATTTAAATTTTTCATGCTCATACTTCACCACATAAGCACCCTGTTTTATTTGTGGAGTTTGGCCGCACTAAAGTAATTTTACTATCCAAATGTTTTTTTTTTTTTTTTTTCAGAGATAGGTTTATCCTGTCGCAAAACTTAGTAAGTCTGAAAATATTTTCTCCCAAGTAATTTGGTCCTAAAATAAAAATTTTCCCCGTATGCAACATACAGGGCCGGATTTATCAAGATCCAATTTTGCGTGCAGTAATTTGCGTTCGCAAACTGGAATTTTGCGCGAGGGGCTGAACCATGGTTTGCGGGTGATTTAACAAGAGCGATTGCGTAACTGGTGGCAGGTGCAAAACTGTTGGAGACGCCCTATTTAAATGATGGTTTTGCGCGTTTTGTGTTTTGCGGCAAAGTAGTTTGTTGTTTGTACAAACTAGTGCATTAAGAAATTTTAATCTTACAGTGACACCCCCACCCCCTCCAAAAAAAAAAAAAAATGTATATATATATATATACACTTTGGCAACCTTTATTCCCTAAGGTGGTATGTGGCTGAATTTCTACTTCACTGCAGTAAAAAAAAAAACGCATCCCCGCAGCATTGGCATGTTGCTCCACAGGCGCAGAGGTCGGGGTTCTCTCCGTTAGGGCGTCCGGGCGACATGGCATTTAAAACGTCGGACAGCACTTCTGAAAAACGAGATTGGGAGATCCCAGATGCAAAAAAATGCAATGTTGCAAGGAGTTTTGTGATATCTGGTATTGTGTGGGTCCTCCTTGTGGCTGGCTCCAAATCCATTCGGAGTTCCCCCAACAGCTCCAAAATGGCAATGCTGGATAAACGAAATGTTTTGATGATCGTTTCCTCGTTAATTCCAAAAATATTCACACGGAGTGAAAAAATTCGTTCTCTGCGTCTCCTTGCTTCATTTCAATGTCTCCTTCTTGCGACAATAACCGCTGCCATGTGTGCGCAATTACGCATACAGACCATTTGCACCTTCTTTTGAAACGTGTTAAATATAGAGTCAGAATACGTTAGCAAAATTGCTTTGAGGTTTGATAAATCACTTTGCGAGTGCTAAATTAATATATTTACATGTTCTCCTCCCACAAGACGCACTTTTGCGTGTAAACGCCCCATATTGCATATTCATTGCAGAAAAAGTACTAAATGGATAACAGGCGCTATTTAGCACATTTTAAAGACCAAATCCTTTTAGCACGCTGTTGATAGATCAGTTTGTACATTTTTTAGCGTGCGCAGTGAAATAGCTCACGTTTTTATACACGCAAACCTTTGATAGATCCGGCCCACAGTATGTGCTGAACAAAAGTTAACTTACAGTAAAAGTACTTAAAATTAAGCACTTAAATTAAAATAAAGTTTTCTTTTTCCACTGGAGAGACGCTCACTGCTCAGTAATTTGGCTAACTCTGATTAAGCTTTCCATTTTAGCTTTGGCGTAAACTGAGTTGTCTGGTTACACCTTCAGCTTTTGGTAGTTCCTCTGAGAGCCCAGCCATCCCAGTCAGTGGTTAGTACATTTTTATGATGGAGGGACTGGGTGTGGAGAAATCTTTTCTTCTAATCCATTTACTTCCTGTGAGCTCATACACTTTTATAAGATGATCTTTACAGCAACATTTTAAAATATTTTCTTTTTGCTGCTGTAAACACCAGAATTTCCTCATTTTGGGACAATAAAGGGATTTTCTATTCTATTCTTTGTGTCATTGCTTAACAGTCACCCACGACATACTCCTACCAGACAGTTTTTGTTGTTAAGAAATTCTGTCTCTTCTGTGATTACTATCCATATTGGTGGATTCCAGCAGACTATTTTTGTTTTAGAAAATGGAATGTTAAAATTACTCATCTGAAAACAACAAAGAGAATAATAACTGTCAAGTTATACTTTGAAAATGTATGGGCTTTCTGGTTCTATGACAGTATATACCCTTTAAAAGAGGAACACCAACAGTTGCATGCATTTTTAAAAAAAAACAAAGCCTTTAGATACTTATTTTTCTTCCAACTTGTGATTCTTTCAGCTCATGGAACAGCTCAGAAAAGTGAATTTCACCACCCCACAGGGGGAAGGATTTTATTTTCAAGGTGCTGACATAACAGCAAAGTATGACTTAGTGAACTGGCAGAGTAACCCTGATGGAGAGGTCGAGCTGGTTTTGATCGGTCGTGTGGATGGCTTTGAACTCTACCTTAATGAATCTGCAATTCAGTGGAGCACAGGGTCCAGTCAGGTAATCTACTTCAAATTGTTCAATTCTCATAGATTTTTCTTTTCTTTTTTACCTACACTTAACAATAATGTCTTGTTAAATCCTATTCAGGTGCCTGTTTCCGTCTGTAGTGAAACTTGCCCTTTAGGCACACGGATGGCAAGCAGGAAAGGAGAACCCATCTGCTGTTTTGACTGCATTCCATGTGCTGATGGTGAGATAAGCAACAAAACTGGTGAGGAAGGATTCTTAAGAGAAAACCCATTTCAGCCTTTCTGTCACATTTTAATTGATAGGCTTTTCTGTTTGTACATTCTTTGTCCAGGTTCCACTCAGTGTGACCGATGTCCATCTGAGTTCTGGTCCAACACTGAACGTAGTGCCTGCATCCCTCGCAGGCTGGACTTTCTCTCTTATAATGAAACTTTGGGTATCACACTCACAGCAGTAGCTGTTTCTGGTGTGGCAGTGACAGTGGCAGTGTTTGCTGTGTTCGTTTTCTACCGTCGGACACCGATGGTAAAAGGACAGATGAAGGCCAAAACACTTATAAAAAATGTGTCAAAAAAGTTTAACAATATACATGCATTCTTGCTTCTTCCCACTTTAAGGTGCGAGCAAACAACTCAGAACTCAGCTTCGTGCTTCTGCTGTCATTGAAGCTCTGCTTTCTGTGCTCGCTGGTGTTCATCGGCCGCCCCTCTGTGTGGTCATGTCGGTTCCAGCAGGCAGCCTTTGGGATCAGCTTTGTCCTTTGTGTTTCTTGCCTACAAGTTAAGACAATTGTGGTTCTGGCAGCATTCCGCTCAGCGCGGCCTGGTGTTGAAGCCCTTATGAAGTGGTTTGGTCCCAGACAGCAGAGAGGAACTGTCTGCTTCTTCACATCCATACAGGTATAGGTATATTTTATTTTTCATAATGTTTGTGTACAAATTCCAATAATAAATCAAATTTTTTTGTTGTGACTTCATGAGCCAAGCAACGACATTTTACATATATTGTAGCATAAACTCTGCTTTAACAAAAAACAGCTATAACAGCAGGATACATTGGTTGAATACGTCAAAACTAATTCCGTTTATCTAAATATTAACTTGAAGGCATCTTTTTTTTAATTTTTCCACTTTGGATCTTTTGGAAGGCTAAAAATCTTAAAGAAATTGAACAATGTGTACACTTCTATGAGCCACTCGATAATAACATTATAAACATGACTGGTGCAACACTTTATTTTCTTATTCCTAGGTTATCATCTGTATTGTTTGGCTGTCTCTTAGTCCCCCAGAGCCTAAGCCTGACTTCGAGGTCGCTGGTTTACAGGTTACCTTGAAGTGTGCAATGGCCTCATTGGTTGGTTTCTCTCTGGTTCTGGGCTATATTGGCCTCCTGGGCTGCACCAGCCTCCTTTTGGCCTTTCTTGCCAGGAAGCTCCCAGACAACTTCAATGAGGCCAAGCTGATCACCTTCAGCATGCTGATTTTCTGTGCCGTCTGGGTGGCTTTTGTTCCTGCTTATGTAAGTTCACCTGGAAAATATGCAGTTGCTGTGGAAATTTTTGCCATTCTGGCCTCAAGTTATGGTTTACTCTTCTGCATATTTGCTCCAAAATGTTTCATCATTCTTTTGAGACCAGAAAAAAACACTAAGAAACATCTTATGGCAAGATAGTAATAGCATTCATGCCATCTGTCTTATAAGATTTATATATTCCATTGTTCTATTTTATGTTTTTAGACACACATTGTTTCAATGTCTGCAGAATTATCACGATTCAATGTTTATATTAGGAAGAGTTGGATTATTAAAAAGCGACTTAAGTAATGAAAAAAACCCTACAAATTCTGATTTTCATAATAATGTGCTTTGATTCATTTGATTTAAATGCAACTTCTTTCAGATTAACATTTTTCTTAATCTTAGGTTAATTTTTGGTTTACTGCTCAGAGCTAATGAGAACAAGACATGTCCTATTGATTGATTTTATGTAGAGGTAAATACACATTGTGTTTCATTATTTTATCAAAATAAACTTGAATTTTTAATATGCATATAGTTGTATGTCTTTTTTATGTAAACTAAATGGGATACAGAATATCTACCCACTTGCCTATTTACTGCCAATACCTAGATTGATCTGTGATGGTTTTTCCATAGGTGAACCCGATATGCAGCCAGACACAGAGTTAAGTTTATTGAAGAAGTAAATAATAGCAGATGAAGCAGGCAAAACAGTTACTGACTTGGCAGAGGAATTCTGCTTGATTGTGCTGGTTTGCAGGTATGAGCAGACAACCAGGAAATGTAGATGTTGACAGATTCAAAAGGCAGTGTGGAGAACCACCAGAACAGACAGAAACGGGTAGCACTGGAGCAACCTCAGCTAGAAGAGTTCAGCTCACAGGGAACATAGGATCCAGTAGTGAAGGAAACAGGCATAAGTGCAGCATACCGATACAGGCAGCCTTAGCAGGAGAGAGTGAGACGTTCTGACAGAGATTAGTAGACAGAGGCAGGTATATGTAGGCTGTGAACAGGTGAGTTGAGTACTGATTAGTGGGAACAGGTGGAGATAATCTAGAGTGGGGATGGTGGCTGGAGGCAGACTGAGCTGTTGTGATAACTGCTGGTGGCTGAATAGTGACAAGTCCAAAACCAAACTAAACAGAACCATAACTATGGTACTTATCTACATTTGCCTTTTAAACTAATGGTAAGTTTAACCATTGTAAAGAGTTGGGATTAGATGTATGTGAAGGTTAAGGAAAGCTCTGTGAGAGGAAAAAGATCACTAAGGACAAACTCTTTAAATAACACTTTATAATATATATGTATTAAATGACCATGAGACATGAAAACAGACATTGATAGAAATTGTAATCTTACTCAGATCATTAAAGTTGCTTAGGGTTACAGAAGGTAGCTGCTTAACAACCGGTCTCACACCTTGTGAAATGGCCACGATTCACAGTTAGAGAAGCATTTAATACAACTCCAGTATGCCACATTATCATCATACACGTTTGCAGATGAGAAGACATCCATGGCTCCAGTCTTATCAAAATATTTCCTTTTTTTGTTCTTAGACCAAGATCATCGCTCTCATTCCATCCCCAAGTCTTTGCCATAATGAAGAAGATAACTGTATATCCAAACAGAGGAACTGTCCTAATTAGATGAACTACTTGGGAAAACATTAGTCCTGACACGCAACAGGCAGATAATATTAGAGAGTAATAAACTTACACATCATCAATGATAATTATCCTAACATAATGATCAACACTAACAAGAACTTGAAGGGTACACACATCATCACATAATTTAAATCCACTGCTGCCATCTGCTGGCCATATGTAAAAAAGTACTACTTCAGCATCCAAAAGCTTAGGTTTATTCTTCTGTAACACTGACAAACTGAAAAAGCCAGACTATAATGCTTTGTTTGTTGTCTATCTTACATTCTTTTAATATCAATGTACAACAAAATCCTGAATTTTAACTGGTGTTTAACCATACATTCATCTTTTACAGTCTTATTGCAGAGTTATTGCTTCAATTTGAAGAGTGTTTTTCTTATTCAAGTTTAAATCACTACAAAGTGTATCTGAGGACTTAAAACTGTAATAGAAACTACAACAGGGAAGAGGTGTGCAGACGCAACATTTATTAATAGAAAGTGCTTCATGAACAACTTGAAGTAGTTAACAAAAAAAATCAAACAAACAAAAAAGAAAACTACAGCTGTTGTTTTGGATGGTGTCACATACACTATATTTATGTGTCGTTGTCTTCCTTTCATTAATAATAAGTTTTTATTGCAGTCAGAATATTCATTTAAATTAGTGAAACAAAGTCATACATTGCCTCCTAATAAGTATCCCTACCCTTGGAACAAATTAATGTTTTTAAAGTGACAACTGCAAACATCTTGTACTGACATTGTTTATAATGTACAAAGCAATACAATAATCATAAAGTACAAGGAAATTATATAAAAAAAATATATATATAAAAAGAAAAAACAAGAAAGATGCTTTTTTTTGTATACAGCAACAAGTTAAAAAGAGAGCAAATAACTTATGTCTTCACCATCTCAAGATTCCTGATTGCTTCTGTCATGGTTTTGGTTTTGTCCAAGTTTTATTTCGAGTTTTTATTGGTCTTATTTCGATTCTTGTGAAAAACAAAGACCAGGCTAATTAGCAGATTGGGAGCAGGTGTGAACAGAAGCAAGAAGGGAGCTATAGGGAAAAGGAGACTGACACAAGAGGGCAAACAGGAAATATCTAAGAACTCAAATACAATCAAAAATACCTAGAACACAAGAATCAAAATAAGACCAATGAAAACTCAAAATAAAACTTGGAAAAAACCAAAACCATGACAGCTTCTCTAATTTAATTCACATCTCACTGTGTTTTGTGCGATGTTCACAGCATGAGGTAATTATTATTATCTAATTCTGCCCAATAGCACTAAGGATGTTTAATTCTAACTGCTGGGTTGAGATCCTTCAACCTCGGTTGTGCAGGTGGTGCAGTGGTTAGCACACACCACTCATGTACAGAGGCCTTAGTGCTCATCGAATCCGACCTGTGGTCCTTTCCCACATGTCTCTCCTTCTTTCTCATACCCCCTTTCCTGTCAGCCTACCGTCGAAAAAATCAGCCACTAGTGTTGTAAAAAACCCCAAAACATATTCCTGACAGAGATCCTTCTACCTTCTAGGCTCTCAAAGAACAGCATGAGCTGTTCCTTTTCTCTTCAAAGAACAGCACGAGCTCACTCAATTCATCAACAATTTGTTTAGTTGGCACTGAGAGACAAGACGGGAGTCACAGCCTAAATATCATGTCCAATTTACAGTTTAGCACATGCACACATTTGAAACAGAATGTCCTTGTGAGACCAGACAAAACATTTATATTATTGATTTGAAGATGATTGGAGCTAAATACAAGGCAATGTTGGGAGAAAACCTTTTAGAGAAGAAGCACTATGACTGGGGTGGGGGTTTAGGCTTTAGCAGTAGAATAACCATAAATGTTTAGCCAGATAAAAATGTAATGCTTATATCAAAGCATATTTCTACGTTATAACACATCTGTTTTTATGGTGTCACATAAAATAAAGTTAAAGTACAGCTAAGTCTATTTATAACGTAACAAACTGGGAAAGAAAATTCAAGAGATATTCATATAAGCCACTATTTTATCTCTCCATTTCTCTTCCCATGATGGCCTTCTTTGTATTTCTCTCTGGCCTCAGCAATATTATATAACATTTGGGCCCAAAAAGGGCCAGCAAAAGACCAAAACTGGAGGCCAGGATAGCAAAGACCTCTACTGCATCTGCATATTTGCCGGGCGAGCTGACATAAGCAGGAACAAAGGCCACCCACACAGCACAGAAGATCAGCATGCTGAAAGTGATGAGTTTGGCCTCATTAAAGTTGTCAGGTAGATTCCTCGCCAAAAATGCTAACACAAAGCTAAGAAAAGCCAGTATCCCAATGTATCCCAGTAACACTGAAAAACCAACAGTGGAACCAACCACACATTCATAAACTATTTTGTCATTGTGGTATTTGGTGTTTTTATGTGGAGAAGGGGAAGAAGAGACAAGCCAAGCAGTGCAGATTGCTGCCTGAACAGAGGTCAGAACAAAAACTGTTCCCCTCTGCTGGGAAACACCAAACCACTTGAGACTGGCTCCACCTCCTGGTTTGGAGGCTTTAAAAACAGCCAGAACCACCATGGTTTTAACCAGGATGCACGAGACACAAAGTACAAAGCTGATCCCAAATGCTGCATGTCTCAGCTGACATGTCCACAATCTAGGTCGTCCAATAAACAGCAGGGAACACAGGAAGCATAACTTGAGAGAAAGCAACAGGTTGAAACTGAGTTCTGAATTGTTGGCCCGTACTATAGGTGTTCCGCGATGGTAGAAGAAGATCCCTAGAACAACAGCACAGATAAATGTGCCCAGCAATGAGGCTGCTGTCAAACAGATCCCTAAAGGTTCTTGGTAGGAGAGGAACTCTGTTTTCTTAGGTATGCAGTGATCTCGCTGGGGGCTGGACCAGAAATCCTCTGGACAGCTGAAACACTCCAGTGAATCTGACAACAATGCAGAAGCAAAGTCAACTGATGCATTTGTAGGAGTAGTTAATTAATTATAAAAAGAAAGATACAAAAATCCAAAAACTCACTTGTGTTATTACTGATCTTTCCCTCGGAGCAGGGGATGCAGTCAAAACAACATTGAGGTTCTCCTTTCTTTCTCACCAAACGCGTACCTGGAAGACATTTGTTGCTGCACACTGACCGAGGTGGCTATAGGGGAAACATAAGAACATGGTTCTCTTGAAAGTGGCTTCACAAGCTATAACGGAGAAAAGGAAAGAAATTACCTTTTTGGATTTGAAGTTCCAGAAAATGTTGTCTTCATCAAGTGTGAGTTGTTCACCAGAGAAAGATAACTTTTTAACCTCGCCAACATTTTGCACTTTTGTTTGTCCATTAGGGAGCCATAGCCAGTTCATGACATCATACACTATATTGCCAAAAGTATTTGCTCACCTGCCTTGACTCACATATGAGCTTAAGTGACATCCCGTTCCTAATCCATAGGGTTCAATATGACGTCGGTCCACCCTTTGCAGCTAGAACAGCTTCAACTCTTCTGGGAAGGCTGTCCACAAGGTTTAGGAGTGTGTTTATGGGAATTTTTGACCATTCTTCCAGAAGCGCATTTGTGAGGTCGCACACTGATGTTGGACGAGAAGGCCTGGCTCTCAGTCTCCGCTCTAATTCATCCCAAAGGTGTTCTATCGGGTTGAGGTCAGGACTCTGTGCAGGCCAGTCAAGTTCATCCACACCAGACTCTGTCATCCATGTCTTTATGGACCTTGCTTTGTGCACTGGTGCACAGTCATGTTGGAAGAGGAAGGGGCCAGCTCCAAACTGTTCCCACAAAGTTGGGAGCATGGAATTGTCCAAAATGTCTTGGTATGCTGAAGCATTCAGAGTTCCTTTCACTGGAACTAAGGGGCCAAGCCCAGCTCCTGAAAAACAACCCCACACCATAATCCCCCCTCCACCAAACTTTACACTTGGCACAATGCAGTCAGACAAGTACCGTTCTCCTGGCAACCGCCAAACCCAGACCCGTCCATCAGATTGCCAGATGGAGAAGCGCGATTCGTCACTCCAGAGAACGCGTCTCCACTGCTCTAGAGTCCAGTGGCGGCGTGCTTTACACCACCGCATCCGACGCTTTGCATTGCACTTGGTGATGTATGGCTTGGATGCAGCTGCTCGACCATGGAAACCCATTCCATGAAGCTCTCTGCGCACTGTTCTTGAGCTAATCTGAAGGCCACATGAAGTTTGGAGGTCTGTAGTGATTGACTCTGCAGAAAGTTGGCGACCTCTTCGCACTATGCGCTTCAGCATCCGCTGACCCCGCTCCGTCAGTTTACGTGGCCTACCACTTCGTGGCTGAGTTGCTGTCGTTCCCAAACACTTCCATTTTCTTATAATACAGCTGACAGTTGACTGTGGAATATTTAGGAGCGAGGAAATTTCACGACTGGATTTGTTGCACAGGTGGCATCCTATCACAGTTCCACGCTGGAATTCACTGAGCTCCTGAGAGCGACCCATTCTTTCACAAATGTTTGTAAAAACAGTCTGCATGCCTAGGTGCTTGAATTTATACACCTGTGGCCATGGAAGTGATTGGAACACCTGATTCCAATAATTTGGATGGGTGAGCAAATACTTTTGGCAATATAGTGTATATTGGTAGAGCATCACCATTCTCATCAAATGAAACTGGATCACCAAATGATGTGGTGAAATTAACCCTTTCCAAATAATACACGAGCTAATGGAAGAGAAATAGGAAAAAGGTAGAGCACAGATGAAATAACTCAGTCATGTTATCCAGTTATATAAAAATTTAAGTTTAATTATGACCAAGCTTTTAAAGATAATCAATAACCTGAATGTTGTTTAAAAGGTAATTATTTCAGGTGTGGCGCTGGAAACTTTACATATAACAGGACTAAATTATGGTCTAAAGTATTTTCAAGCCTTTAAAGATACTTTCAAGTATTAATACCTCTTAAAGAGGCATGTAACATACTTTGACTTTACAAATGTCTATGTTAATATTTTATTCTGGTTGTAAACGAAGGCTTTCCAGTTAAATGATGGCTTAGCATACACGTCATTTCTGTTTAACATGTTTTTTTTTTAGTCCATTTGTTAATACACATCAGTGTTTTGGTTTTCAATATGATTATGTAACCTTAGTAACGATCTGGGGTATACTTTAAAATGACTAAACAGGGAAGTCATTTCCCCAGCATAGGTGTGGAAATAAAGCAAAAAAGATTGGAAGAAGCAGCAAAAGTTATCGGATGCCGAAAGAGATGGGACAGAAGTAATGCTTGGAGTACGAAATGAAAGTGTTGGGATCTGGAGGCTTTGTCCACTTTCTCCACCAGAGAGCGCACAAGATCTCCTGGGGGCATGGGCTGACTGCAACACCTGTCTTCCATCTACTCATCAGGAGGCCCTATTTAAGGAGGAGGAGGCTAACACTTCCCTGCCAGAGTGTTTGCCAGTAATGGCAGAGCAAGACCTGAGCCAAAATACCAGATCTGAATCTCTGACTCTTTGTGAACCTGCCTGACCAGTTTCTCTCTGCCTCACAGATTGTGTCCTGTCAGAAGACCTGAAATCCTGGAGAGTGATCTCTGTCTGGAATCTGCCTGCCTGCACTCAGTTAAGCCTCTGCCTTTGCCCTCAGCCCTCTGCCTGCCGACTAGCCTCTGGACCCTCAAGGTTCCCCCCCTGCTGCTCCGCTCCACATTTGAGCAGGTAATTACTCCAACATCAGAAAACCTGCAGTTAACCTGGATCAGCTCTAACCTCTCTGTCCTCCTCAGTGGTGTTCCCCTCGTGACCTGTCTGCCGAGCCAAGAACCAGTTCATATTCATTGTATATTTGTAAATACACCTTTGAACTTTTCCCCTGTCTCACGAGTGTTTCTGCATGTGGATTAGACGCCTTGAACCCAACATGACAGAACACTCTGGCCAACAAACTAGCCCCGCGGAAGCACTCAAGAGGATTTTGGAACAACAGCAAGTCCTCATTCAGAGCCAAGACTCCGCCCTCCGTAAGCTAAACGATCGGCAAGCTGAAACCAACCGCACCCTGCATGAAATAACTCACTATCTCCAAGGACCCAGCTCTCAGAGCGCTACACCTGCGGTTGAGGCACTAACACTAACCTCTCTGTCCTCCTCAGTGGTGTTTCCCTCGTGACCTGTCTGCCGAGCCAAGAACAAGTTCATATTCATTGTATTTTTGTAAATAAACCTTTGAACTTTTTCCCTGTCTCACGAGTGTTTCTGCATGTGGGTATAGAACCCAACATGACAGAAAGTTGGAGTCTGCTGAAGTAGAACCTAAACCTGCCTGAGCTACCAAGCTGATGAACGTGTGAGTTGGTACTAAAAGCAGATGGCGATAGGGAACAGTACTTGCCAAAATTACTTTCAGCTGAAAAGAACAGTATCAGGATGAATGCTGTGCGTATATAACTTCATAATAACATAATCATATGATATTTGGTGTTCTTTTTATAGACATAGGATATGACTGGGCCCCGTAAAGATGTTTGACTTTTTATCACATTTCATAAAAAAAATTAATTGTATTTTATCAGGACTCTTAGAATTGAATTAACACAAAATATTATATATATGTGGACTGAAATTAAATGAATTTGAACAAAAATCTTAAATATGTAACATTTGCTCAATTAAGTTAAAGTTACTCTGAGGCCCTGAAATCCAGTCTACTGACAATGATTAGTTATGCATTTTACAAAAGAAAAAAAAATGAAACTGGAAGACTTTCAAAATAAAAGTCATAGTAAAGAGAGTGCTAAACGTGTTTGCAGCTTTCCATAAGCCCCACACTTCATACTGTACAAAAAAACAATGGAGAAGTTAATCATGTCAGATGAAACCAAAAAAGTCAACATATCATCCTGATAATAACATCACAACCGTGAAACTGTAAGCTATTTGAAGATGAATACAGCGGAAAAAAATATATATATATTTGTGGCCACATTAAACTTGACCCTGTATAATAACCAAAATATACAACCTGATATTAATATACTATAAACTGATCTACAACTTCACAACCTGCCATAACGGCTTTGAAGTGGTTCTACAAGGTGTTACCTGTAAGCAATGTGGGGTGGAGTAGATTGTATACATTTTTTAAACTATTTAATAGTTATGTGCCACTATATGTTTTTATATTACAGTACATACAACTGGAATGCAAGAGGCTAAGGTTTGGGGTCCTATCAACACAACATTTATTCATGTTTTATAAATCCCAAAATTAAAGAGTCTTTTCTTTTGAAGAATTTCAATAAAAATGTAGAACGTTTTTTTTTTTTTCCTACCTGCCATGGTTCAAGTGTTTGCAAAGTAGCACAGCTGTTATTATTAAAAGGGCCTTTCCCTGGTTCACACTGGAACATTTTATCAAGGGCAAATGCCAGGGCATACACAGCTTTGTAAACATTGTACTCAGACCTGAGATCAGAAACATCTAAGAGCTCAGTCCCAACAGCCTCCAAATCCTCATCTCCAGAGCAAACCTTTCCCCCACTTTCAACCCAATCGGATGGGGTTGGTGCAAATCTGCACTTAAATATAAATTCCCAAAACTGATTTATCTGGAATATACAAAAGATGTATTTTACACAATATTCTATCAGGTTATACTCGCCACATTTAATAAAAGAAATATCACCATGCTGTTTTCATAGCTGTTGTTGTGTTGTAGATCTGCATGTGTTTGTAGCAGGAAATCCCTGAGGCCCGGTATCTCTCCTTGACGGATAGCGATGCCCAATGTGCCACCAAGGTAGGGCATGAGGTGAGGGGTCTGAAGCACAGCAGCTGTAGACCAAGCTTCACTCGCCAACCACTGAAGGCCTGTTAGGTTCTGTCTCACAACCTATTCATGTACCAAAATATGTTCTGTTATTTTACACAGAATAGAGCAATTATAATGGACTATGTCAAACAATTTCAATTAAATTATTTTAAAACAAAGAGTGTCCAATAAATACTACTTAATGAGGGTAAAAAACATCTTTTTGACACCACAATTGAAGTGTTTGCAGTAATACAGTATAATAATAATAAAAAATATGTCTAATCCATTGTGGAATAAAAGGATTTCAGGACAAACCTCCTCCATGAGATTAATGATCTGACTCTCATGTGCAAACACAATAACAACACGGGCTGTGGATTTCTTCATTACACCCACAATCCTCTGAAATTCAGTCAAATCCTTTTCCCAGGGCAAAATCTCTAAATAGGCAAGACAGCCTTCCCCTGATGCACCAAGATCAGAATAGAAGGATTGGGCAGCGTGGAGCCCGTAATCATCATCACTTATCAGCAAACCCACCCAAGTCCAGCCAAAGTATTTCATTATCTGAATCATAGCATGCACCTGAGTGAATAGAAGCATTATTCATTAAGTTAACATTAAATTTCTTAGATTTGTTCTACAGCAATTCATGTTTAGTTTGCAGTCAGGACAACTTTTTTTTATAACACCAAGATGTTTATGTCTGATCAGAAATAATTAAGACATCTTCCAATGACAATTAGATAAAATATTTAGCTTAAATAACAAATGGCATGTGGAATATTATTTACACTCTGTGTGGAAAGAATTGACAAATAGTCTTGGGCAAAATGAAAAAGAGCAGGACTCTGGATGTCTCCAATTTAAGCCTGTTTTGCGATTATAGTCTTGTCACTGAACTTTGTCCAAAGAGCATTCAAATGCTAATCACTTAGTTTACACCATTTAAACTTTGGAAATAGCTCCATGTACTGTATATAAATCTGGTAGGCATATTTTCCATCAAACCTTTCCTTAGTTTTCTCTGCAGATTCTCTATTGGATTCTTAAAATCATTAATATTACTTTTAGTCAGAAAATATAGTTTGGAAAAAAAGAGTGCTTTTAATATAAAGATGCCAAGAGTGTAGATCCTTTTAGTTTCAATAAGTTTCATTTTAAAGTTAATACCCAGGTTGGTCAAATTAACAAACGTTTCTCTTTTGCAAATTATACCTGGAAAGCATCACTTGGAATTGTCCTAAAGAAAGATGGAAACTTCTGCCCGTCACTGAGACAGGCACATGTGGCAAAATAGCTTACCTGTGAATAACGAAAAGTAAATATTGAGTGCAAAAACACACTGTTTCAGTTATTCCATTTTACAAACAATCGAATCTCTTAGATGGTGAAGCTGAAGACTTACCATAGGCACTTTATACAAACCTAAGACAGTGGAGATAGCGATGGAGCGTGTCGACGAAGAGTCTCCTACAACCCCCAGAACTGGAGGGCTTCCTTCACAGTTTTTATCCAAAATAATTTGCTCCTCCTGACCATTGATCAGTGCCAGTGCTGCGCGAAATCCAACTCCAAGAGTGAGGCAGTTGTCATACAGACTGTACCCTAAAGTCACATTGGGTAACAGCTGGGAGTTTCTGTTGATCTCATCAATTGCAAAAGCCATGGTCTTAGCCTGTCTAAATCCTAAAACATCAAAACTAACACAAAAATGCAAATGATGAATGCTGAAAATCGATTGTAAATGTAGATATAGAAAAGATTTGACAGAAAAATCAAATAAAGATTAATTGTTACAAAGTTACATACTTATCAAATACAATGATTTAAAGGATATAGACAAAATATTTTTTACACAGTACAAGCAGACTATCAAATGCACAGCTCAATCTTTCAATAGCTAAGATTTTTCAGTTTCCTTTTTTTTTATTCTGTTCTTGTTACACTTACCTGTGGCATGTAAGCTGTTGTGGTTCAGCAGTAAAGGACATGTCAGGAAAGACAGAAAAAAAGTGGACCTGAAAAAGGCCCCCAAGCATGACATCCCCTGCCTTGTGCATTCCATTTAGGTGAAATTGTCCCTGTAACAGACAGGGGAACAAAGAGGGGAGCACAGAAGAGTCATATATGCATAACAATAGGATAAAGAGTAAGCATGTGTGCTTTAATTTTTGCATGACATTCATTTGGTTGAGCCCTCTTATTAAGTTTAAATGATTTCTTAACTCTTTTTATTGACTCAGACACTCAAAGTATTATATGCCACCCACCAGGGCAGAAGAAACACAGGGGGGAAGGGCCTGTTATTCAATTCATGTTTATTTTGCACTAAATAATTGATGATTTGATAAAAAAAAACAAAAAACATTTTTTGGTTCTTCTGTTTCATATGTAAAATGTTATGCTTAATTGTATGGATTTAAATCAACTCACATAGCTGCAGACTGATAAATCTCAAAGCATCTACAATTACTTATCTTATCTTGGAATAACCTCTTTAAATGCAGGCAAAAAAACGAAAACAATCCTAGTAATTTAAAATCATACACCAATAAACCCCTTAAAACTATCAATATGCTCAGATCTAGAATAAAGATAATAAAAAGAAAATGCCCTCTAGATGGTAGCAGTATGCCAAGATAGATGTAACTAAACTAGGCCATAATTTTACAGCATCAGTCAAAAAGGTATTTCAAACAATAAACAGATAAATGTATTCAAATTCTAAGCAGTGTGGTAGAGTTATTATAACTTTTAATAACTGTTGCAAAAAGATGGAGTACATAAGACAGCAAGTGGGTGAATAAAAAAACAAGAAGAAAGAAAAAGAGAAAAAACATAAACAAAAGGAGCAGCTTAAAACATTTAGTTTTCAAATAAAGGTAGTAAAACACATTTTATATAACAAGGAGCTAACACTTCAAAGTCTATCTTATCTTTTTAAATGGAATTTCATTGGAACTTTTCCAAAAAAGTGTAAGTGAGTTGTGATGATGTTATACTATAATTAGATACTTTGCAAGATAACACTTACTGAAAGAAAATACATTTCAGATTTCTTTTAATAGTTTGTAATTTAGGCTTAATTGTAAACATTTCCCTGCAATGGACTGGCAATCTGTTAAGGGTGGACCCCATCTGCTGGAGATAGGCACCAGCCCCACTGTGACCCCGATGGATGTAGCCTGAGAAAATGGATGGATGTCAACACCTTAGTTTTATGAGACTTATAATACATTTTCAAACAATATCTTAAAATATTTCAATCTTAAGACAGGAAGCACATTGGCTATTTAGGGAAAAAAACTAAGTTTAAGTAAAAATTCAATCTGGAAGAGTGTTCCCCTGAACCTCCTGCAATGTCCCTTGTCCAGCTTAAGCCAAACATCCTGTTGCTACACCTCAGAAGCCAATCATCTTTCAAAATCCCCTTTATTTACCTCCCTGTAGCACACCAGCAAACTTTCACCCACTTCCGCCAATCTCCTTCTTCCCACTCTCAGACTATTCTCAGTCCCACTCACAATTGAGTTTATTTCACCACCAGTGTCCATACCCCATGGAAGATTACTCAATTATTTTCCTGGATTAGTCATTTAAGCGAATGTTGATTCGCAGCAGCATGGTCTTCTACCGGGGGCCGAGCTCCAAAGAAATCATTTCATTTATATCACTACCAGCATATCTGCTTCTATCTCCCTGAACCCCAGTCGGCCTTGGCAGATGGCTGCTCACACTAAACCCAATTCTTCTGGAGGTTTCTTCCTGTTAAAAGGAAGTTGTCCTTTCCACTGTTGCTACATGCATGCTGGGTGTGAGGATTGCCGAAAGTCAATGGGCCGGATCTATCAAAGGTTTGCGTGTATTAAAACGTGAGCTATTTCACTGCGCACGCTAAAAAATGTACAAACTGATCTATCAACAGCGTGCTAAAAGGATTTGGTCTTTAAAACGTGCTAAATAGCGCCTCTTATCCATTTAGTACTTTTTCTGCAATGAATATGCAATATGGGGCGTTTACACGCAAAAGTGCGTCTTGTGGGAGGAGAACATGTAAATATATTAATTTAGCACTCGCAAAGTGATTTATTAAACCTGAAAGCAATTTTGCTAACGGTATCTGACTCTATATTTAACACGTTTCAAAAGAAGGTGCAAATGGTCTGTATGCGTAATTGCGCACACATGGCAGCGGTTATTGTCGCAAGAAGGAGACATGGAAATGAAGCAAGGAGACGCAGAGAACGCATTTTTTCACTCCGTGAGAATATTTTTGGAATGAACGAGGAAACGATCATGAAAACATATCGTTTATCCAGCATTGCCATTTTGGAGCTGTTGGGGGAACTCCGAATGGATTTGGAGCCAGCCACAAGGAGGACCCACGCAATACCAGATATCACAAAACTCCTTGCAACATTGCACTTTTTTTGCATCTGGGTCATTCCAGCGTACGGTTGCAGCGAGAGCTGGGATCTCCCAATCTCATTTTTTCAGAAGTGCTGTCCGAAGTGCTGTCCGACGGGGTCGGGGTTCTCCCCCTGCGCCTGTGGAGCAACCTGCCAAATGCTGCGGGTATGAGCCATGTGGTATGTGCATACAGGCCAATACAAAACACCTGTTTTTTTTTTTTTTTTACTGCAGTGAAGTAGAAATTCAGCCACATACCACCTTAGGGAATAAAGGTTGCCAAAGTTTATATATATATATATATATATATATATATATATATTTTTTTTTTTTTTTTTTTTGGAGGGGTTGGGGGTGTCACTGTAAGATTAAAGTTTCTTAATGCACTAGTTTGCACAAACTACAAACTACTTTGCCGCAAACCACAAAACGCGCAAAACCATCATTTAAATAGGGCGTCTCCAACAGTTTTGCACCTGCCACCAGTTACGCAATCGCTCTTGTTAAATCACCCGCAAACCATGGTTCAGCCCCTCGCGCAAAATTCCAGTTTGCGAGCGCAAATTACTGCATGCAAAATTGGATCTTGATAAATCCGGCCCAATGTGTTGATGCTGTCAGCTGGTTTTTCTTAGATAGAAAATTTTGACCAATCTACTATGTAACTCAATGAAAAATTTGTTGAATAAAACTTTTCTAATTGCAGCTTTTGTCTGTGTGAGTCTCCCTAGGTTGAATTACCAGCTACACCATATTTGTTTTCATTTAGTGATCTGTCTAGCAACCACAATAGTATTTAATAACATTAAGAAGACACTGTTACCTTTAGTAAATTTTTTAAGGTAATTAATAAGATTGTACTTAATAAGAGAAAATGTTATACATTTAAATGTGATAGGTATATAAGGAATTTCTGAAATATTTAGGGGCTGTGTAGTGTTGCAGGTTTTGCCCCTTTGCTTTGCAGTAAGAACAGTTCTGGATTTAAATTCCGGTCAATAATTTTTCATCACCTTTCATGTTCTCCCTCTGGATGTATTATGGTGTCCTCCTATAGGCCAAAGACAGGTAATAGATTAACTGGTTTTTGTGTGTATTTTTGATTTTTGTCTTGTGTTCGACCTGTTGATAGCTTGGTGATGTCTCCAACATAAATATGTAGAGAGTGAAATTAAGAATGGGGGTTTTTGAATATTAAGATCACAATCTGAAGTAACACCCAGCCTTATTTTATATATTTTTTGAAATCATGGCTTGCAAAAACAATTTCAGTTCTGTCCTTGTAAACAATCAAATGTCGATGTGAGGGCAGAGGTTGGTTGAGGACCCAAATGCAGAGATGAGGGAGGCAGAGATGAGCTCTTGTAGGTTTAATGAAATGAACAGTAACAGAACAAACTTTATTTCTCTTTAATTAAACTTTATTTCACTGCAGCTTCTCTACTGTTATCCACTCATTACTCCTTCCACACAGGGTATTGCTCACAACCAAAACCATATAAATAAGAACGGAATCATAAAGGACTAGTTTTCCCACTTAGTCCTTGCCAGGGTCGTGGTGGGGCTGGTGCCATCACTGGCAGTCTATGAGCGAGAGGCGGGGTACACCCTGGACAGGTCACTGGTCTGTCACAGGGAGTAAATCATGATAATCTAATAAAAATAATAATTGCAATTGGGGAAAAAGATGAAACTTTTAAATGTTGTTCATTTAACCTAAGATATTTCTTCAAAAGGTCTGTTAATGACTTGATTTGTGATAATCAAATTGATTTATGCTGCCTTAGAGAAACTTGGCTGCAGCAAGAGGATTATATGGGGCATAAATCGGGTAACTCCTATGAAGGACCAACTCTGCCATATTTAAAAATAAATACAGAAATAAATAAATGCTCAATAAATGTATAAGCATACAATTAATTGCCAACAAAAAAGTGAGACATAAATGTATATAACTCTTAATTAGCTTCTTTATTTATTTGCCTTTGTAATATTTACCTTATTTATTTTTCTGTCCTTTATAATCTTCAACTTTATTTTTTAATTACTTATATTTTTAAGTATTTATTTATGTGCATGTTATAATATTTTTGTCTGTTTTATTCTTCCTTTGTATTTTTTTACCTTAGTTATTTCTTCGCCGCTGTTTATTTCTCTCTGCCCTTTTTACATTTCTCTATGCATTTCTACCTCATTATGCAAATGAGGAGGGGGTGTGTCCTAGAGAGTCAACTTCTGCTCATTGGTTGGCTTGGCGGCCCATCTTCTTAACTCACAGAGCTCAGAGTACTAAGTTAAATGTTCTCTTTTCTGTTGCTGTTGCTCAATTTAAGTATGTTTTAAGATCATTTGAGGCGAGAACCTTATACTTTTAAGCATCACCATATGGCCCATTCACAGATTTAATGCGTAATTTAAAAGAAAATGTGACGAACTTGAGAGGACCGTGGCAACCAGCGGAGCTCCGAAGCTGACGGCAGCCAGGTCTATAGCCAGGCTATGATGGCGATTTTTTGTTGTATTTGGCAAAGTTTGGCAAGTCCCTACTCAAGTTCTAATGACTTCAGACTCGACATCAGACTCTCCTCCTGTAGATTTGACCGATGTAGTAAAATGCTAACCAACACGCTTCACACACGGCTATGCCGAGAGAGGGCCGCTGCAACAAAAAATCGCCATCATCACCAGCGATTCTTCACACACGGCTATGCCGAGAGAGGGCCGCTGCAGATGGGCTGTGGTTAGACCTGGCTGCCGTCAGCTTCAGAGCTTTGCTGGTTGCCACGGTCCTCTCAAGTTCGTCACATTTTCTTTTAAATTACGCATTAAATCTGTGAATGGGCCATATGGTGATGCTTAAAAGTATAAGGTTCTCGCCTCAAATGATCTTAAAACGTACTTTTATTGAACAACAGCAACGGAAAAGAGTACATTTAACTTAGTACTCTGAGCTCTGTGAGTTAAGAAGATGGACCGCCAAGCCAACCAATGAGCAGAAGTTGACTCTCTAGGACACCCCCCCTCGTCATTTGCATAATGAGACAGAAATGCATAGAGAAATGTAAAAAGGGCAGAGAGAAATGTAAAAAGGGCAGAGAGAAATGTAAAAAGGGCAGAGAGAAATAAACAGCGGCGAAGAAATAACTAAGGTAAAAAAATACAAAGGAAGAATAAAACAGACAAAAATATAATAACATGCACATAAATAAATACTTAAAAATATAAGTAATTAAAAAATAAAGTTGAAGATTATAAAGGACAGAAAAATAAATAAGGTAAATATTATAAAGGCAAATAAATAAAGAAGCTAATTAAGAGTTATATACATTTATGTCTCACTTTTTTGTTGGCAATTAATTGTATGCTTAAACATTTATTGAGCATTTATTTATTTCTGTATTTATTTTTAAATATGGCAGAGTTGGTCCTTCATAAACTCCCTCTGGTTATGTAAATGTTCACTTCTTTCCGTAACTTTGTATCATCCACCAGGTCCTTACAGTAAATTTTTCAGAGTTCCTATCTGATTTAGTGTTTAATACTGACAAGCTCATCAAAATGGGTGATTTTAACATCCTTGCTGACATTGAAGATGTTTGCCTAAATGCAGCCTTTAATGCTATCTTGGACTTGATCGGCTTTGTACAAAATTTGATTAGTCCCACATATTCTCATCTTCATACTTTGGACCTTTTGATGACATATCTAAGAAATTCCCCAAGATTCTAGAACCTCCTTCTTTCATCTTCGAAAAATTACAAAAAATTAGAAATATATTATCCAGAGGGGAGGCTGAGAAACTAGTCCATGCATTTGTTACTTCAAACCCGGAGTCTTGTATTCTTTACTAACAGGAAGTAGTTAAAAGCCTTCAGCTGATCCAAAATGCTTCTGATGAAAAAAAAAAAAAAAGATCATATTTGTAATATGCTGGTGCCTGTCGGAAAACGCAGAATACGTCCTTTTGCATCCAAAAATTGAAAACATATCTCTGTGTTGTGATTGGCCCGCCAGTTCTAGGGCCTGGGGCATTGATCAAGGCTAGACCAAACTTGCAGGCAAAAATTATTTTGGGCACTGGTGGGTGGGGCTAGTTTACTAGGCTACCATTCTGTAGTATTTGCTAGTTCACCCTCAAACTTTATGCTTTCTCTGCTTTCTGTAATCGTAGTAGCTTCATCTGGTCTGTTTGGCTGTGATTCCATCCCAGACAGAAATCTCAGCTGTTCTTGCTGCCTTCAACACCTTTGTGTATAGATGTTGGAACTTGCCATGTTTTTCAGTGTAGCCCTGTTTCTTTTACAAACTGTATGAGCTCTCTTTCATCCTCTGACATGGGACGGGGTCGCCTGTACAGCTGGTTGACAGGTACCTTTTGTATCTCTGCTTCTTTATGTAGGTTTACTTCTGTCTCCTTGAACCCCAGTGGAGTGCAGAGGAAACACTTTACCAAATAAATTTTCTCAACATAAGCTGAAAAAAGAATTCCTACAGTAGGTCATAGACATGCATATTTGTCAGGAAAGATAAAATAACTTGTTGATGCTACTGTTTATATGTCAAAGTCAAGGCCCGCGGGCCGGATCCAGCCAACAAATTGTTTATCCATGGCCCCCTGGATGATATTTCATTACCGTTAGAACTGCTGTGACTTCGCGGGCTACCGTTGCATTGTGGGGAATGTAGTGTTGGTGCGGTTGTTCACCAACACTACATTCCCAGGGGAAAACATGACTGTGTTTTTCTTTTATTCAAATTATTAATTTTTTTTTTGCACGTGCATGTTTCGATTGTTTTGGTTTTTGCTTTTCCCCCTTTAACAATCCAAGCTGGGCTGAAGTCGGTTGTCTAAGGAGGCGGAGTGCAATAACTGTGCTCTGCAAATGCTGCACGCAGGTGTCAACAGAGGCTGATTGAAGCCAAAATAAAGGGAGCCTGGATGGAGGGAGGGCCTGAGCTGATCCTGCAGGTGATAGAGACAGACACGCTGCTGAGCAAGGGGCAGATGGGATCTGCACAATACTGTGATCGAGACAGAGCACTACTTACAGGCGCGGACCTCTGCCCTGACTGTGCTGTCTGTTCACCTCCGGGTATTCTGTGCCTGGTGTTCCACACCTGCCCCTCGCTTGGCAGCGTATCCAAGCTTTGACATCCCTGTCGAAGTGACTTTGAAATCCCTGGTTTATGGTGTATTCATCTGATCTCCAAGGTGAAATTACTTGTGGTCTGTAGAGTAACTGGAAATTTTACTCAAGTAAGAGTAGTGCTACTCTCTCAAGAATATTACTTAAGTAAAACTAAAGAGTATAGTAAAGTACAACAACTACTGAAAGTAATTTTATTTTTATAAAGTTAATGATATAAATGTACCTGAGTAAATCTAACCAGTTACCACCACCTCTGTAAAAGGTTTAATGAAAATTCAACCTGGAGAGACTCACACATAGAAAATCTGCAATTAAAAAAGTTTTATTTATACAATTCAATTTATTTATACAGGTAACACAGATTGGTCAACATTTTTTTTATATAATGAAAACCAGCTGATTGCATGGACTCATTGACTCTTCAATCCCTCAAACCGAGCATGCATGTAACGACATGGAGAGGAAAGCTCATTTTTAACAGGAAGAAACCTCCAACAGAACCAGGCTCAGTGTGAGGGTCCTTCTGCCGAGGCCAACTTAGGTTCAAGGAGATGGAAGGAGATATGCAGAGATTGACATAAAGAAAATAAATTCTTTGGTGTTTGGGCCCCGGCAGAAGACTGATGCTGTGAATCAAAATTTGCTCAAATAAGTAACCCAGGAAAAGTTGTTTGGGGTTGAATAAACCAGAAGGTGAGTGGGATTAAGAATAGTCTGAGAGTGAGGGAGGAGATGGGGTGGAGGTGGATTAAAGTTTACATGTGGGAGAGAGATGTCAGGAGCTAAATGAAGGGAATCTTAAACATGACTTGCTTCAGAGGGGGTTTGGCCAAGAGATGATTGGCTTAAGCTTGAAGAGGGACATCACAGGTGGTTTAGGTGAAGCTGATAGATTTAATTTTCTCTTAAGCTTTCTTAAGCTTCATTTCAAGATTTTTGTTTTAGAAAACCATTCACAATGCATTTAAGATGAAGTTCAGGTTTGTCTATTTTAGATAGTTTAACAAACATATGTCAATAGTTTTAAAATTCTAAAGGAATAAAATTTGTGTAGAGTTTCTATGCAGTTCACTTGTCCAGCACTTTTTAGCTTTCAGTTGTACCAGTGGTACTTCGCCCCATAATAGCTTTCTTTGTATTTCTTTCTGGTCTCAGCAAAATTATGTAACATTTGGGTCCAAAAAGGGCCGTCAAAAGGCCAAAACTAGAGGCAAGGATTGCAAACACCTCTACTGCATCTGCATGCTTACCTGGTGAGCTGATATAAGCAGGTATGAAGGTCACCCACACTGCACAAAAAATTAACATGCTGAAAGTGATGAATTTGGCTTCATTGAAGTTGTCAGGAAGATTCCTTGCCAGAAATGCTATCAGAAAACTGAGGGTGGCCAGTAACCCAATATAACCAAGTAACACTGAAAAACCAATAGTTGAGCCAACAACACATTCATAAACAATCTTGTCGTTGTGGTACTGAGTATTTTTATGTGGAGATGGTGAGTGGGTGACAAGCCAAGCAGTGCAGATTGCTGCCTGAACAGAGGTCAGAACAAAAACTGTTCCTCTCTGCTGGGAAACACCAAACCACTTGAGACTGGCTCCACCTCCTGGCTTGGAGGCTTTAAAAACAGCCAGAACCACCATTGTTTTAACCAGGATGCATGAGACACAAAGTACAAAGCTAATCCCAAATGCTGCATGTCTCAGCTGACATGTCCACAATCTAGGTTGTCCAATAAACAGCAGGGAACACAGGAAGCACAGTTTTAGTGACAACAATAATTTAAAACTGAGTTCTGAATTGTTGGCCCGTACTATAGGTGTTCCACGATGGTAGAAGAAGATCCCTAGAACAACAGCACAGATAAATGTGCCCAGCAATGAGGCTGCTGTCAAACAGATTCCTAAAGGTTCCTGGTAGGAGAGGAACTCTGTTTTCTTAGGTACACAGTGATCTCGCTGGGGGCTGGACCAGAAATCCTCTGGACAGTCGAAACACTCCAGTGAATCTGACAAAAAGAAGAACACATAAAAATATGTACAGTCAAATGAAAAAAAAAAATAAGACTTCATGTTAGATATAAGATCTTCATCAACAAATGATCACATTTACAGATGTGCCTGAAAGAAAGAATTAAAGAAAATTATAATTCCATTAAAGAAAATTATAAATCATTTACAAGTCATTTAAATAACCACAGCTGAAAAAACATATGATAAATAAAAATTAATTTAATAATAATTTAGTAAAATAAAATACTCATTTTAATTTTTTTTAAGGATAAAAATAAAAAAAACTGTCCCAGAAAAATCCCTTGCTGAGAAACAGTGAACCAACATAACTGTCAATAGGTGCAGGAGTGTGATTGAACATTCCCTGAACATTACAGAAAACACGAGATTTCAACGATGCCTCAAATTGTTCCCCACCAAAAGGCTTGTTAACCTTCCCTTTCCTTGCCTTGCCTTGCCTTCCCTTCCCTTCATAATGTCAATAGGATTGAATATAATGTTTTAGCGAAAAGTCTCCCTTATTTCATTGTCACTGAGTTGGGAACCCTATTAGATGATATCGGTAGTGATTCAATATGTGGACAAATGGATCTAAAATTAAAAACAAAAATATTTATAAGCAAACATCCATTTCATTGTCTTCCCTTTATATAACTCTTAACCATCAGCCACTAGTCTACAGCACACCAACCAAGAGCGTATAATTCAGCTGCTCTTCACCAGCCACAGCAGGGCAGCGACAAGAACTTTTAAGGTTTTCTAGAGCTGTTATGATAACAACTGCAATGTTTCATTTTCTTTTTTTATGTATCGGGATGTGCCGGGGTTAATCCAATTGTTAAGCATGCATGGTGATACATATTGTATCGCCAAATTCTTGCCAATTCACACCACTAATAAACACTCACTCGTCTGATTATTGACTTTTCCTTCAGAGCAGGGGATGCAGTCAAAACAGCACTGAGGTTCCCCCTTCTTTCTCACCACACGTGTACCTGGAGGACAGTTGTCACTGCAAACTGACCGGGGTGGCTGTAAGGCAAACAGAGGTGCATATTTCTCTTTCAAGTGACTTTAGGAGCTTTAAAATAGTAACAAGAAGACACTACCTGTTTGGATTCAAAATTCCAGAAGATCTTGTTTTCATTCAGGGAAAGTTGTTCACCATTGAATTCTGATATTTTAACCTCGCCCACATTTTGAGCTTTACATCCTCCATCAGGGACCCAATGCCAGTTCATGACATCATAGATAGGGAGAGCATCACCATTCTCATCAAATGACACTTGATCACCAAATGAAGTGTTGAAATTAACCTTATTCAGATAATGTAAAAGCTAATGGAAGGCCGATGGGAGAGTCAAAAAGAAGAATGGCTGATTTATTAATAATTTTCCTACTGACATTCACACAGTAAGAGGATTTAGAATACCCAGTCATGATTTTATGAATGGAATCATAGCGTGGTTTAATATTGCTTTGAAAAATAACCTCTGAGGTAGTCATACACAGCCCAGTTTTTTTTTTTTTTTTACCTGCCATGGTTGAAGTGTTTCCAAAGTGGCACAGCTACCATCTTTAAAAGGCCCACTTCCTGGCTCACACTGCAGCAAATCATGAAGGGCATATGCCAATGAATACACAGCTTTGTAAACATTGTATTCTGGCCGGAGGTTAGAAACTTCGAAGAACTCAGTTTCTACAGCTCTTAAATCTTCCTCTCCAGTGCAAATTTTCCCCCCGTTCTCAAGCCAGCCTGTTGGAAGTGGTTCAAATCTACACTGAAATGTGAATTCCCAAAACTGGTTTACCTGAAATAGATCAAAGTTTTTAAGGAACCAACTGTTATGTATTACTTGTGAAAGTGCTATAGTCGATAAGAGATCTTACAATGCTATTTCCATTGGTGTTGTTTTGTTGTGTATTAGGCTTTATTTGTAACAGGAAGTCCTTGAGGCCTGGTATCTCTCCTTGACGAATAGCAATGCCCAATGTGCCACCAAGATAAGGCATAAGGCGAGGGGTCTGAAGCACTGCAGCTGTAGACCAGGCTTCACTTGCCAACCACTGAAGTCCAGTCAGGTTCTGTCTAACAACCTATTTGTGTACAAAAAAAAAATGTAAAACAGTCTTTCAAATGTTAAACTCTATATAAAGAACTAAATGAGAAATTTAAAGTTTTTTATTTATAGAATAAATTTAAATACAGTAAAATGTTGATATCTATCTTTAATTGTAGAGTATAATTTTCATAGTGGACTTATTAATGATACTACCATTTAAGTTTACTACTTTTTTGTACTGTTAAATCATGTATTTGATTCACTTTTATGTTTCTTTTACGTACATTCCTCATTATAACTGTTAGATTAATGGTACACATGTATATCATTTTTGTAGCTAACCTCTGCCCATCATGGAGCAGACCTTCAATCGAGCAATCCAACAAATTATATAGTCATTAACAAAATTTTTTTCTCCTTTGACTATAAACACATATGAAAACAAAGATTATTAGTGTGATAGTAATGACAAATTTTTCCTGTAAATTATATTGTTCTGTACTTGAGGCTATCCACTTGGCTATCCAACTCATAGACTTTTGGGTTAATAGATATTCTTCAGTTTATGGATTTGCACTTTAAAGTTCTTCATTTCAGAGGAGAATTGTTTGTCTCTCTACCTTTAATTTCTGACTTTCTGCATATAAAAAAATAAAAAATAATCTAATAAAAAATAACTCATTTACTGTAATGTCGGTATGTAAATTAATGTTCCTTACTAGATTTATTTTAAAAGAAAAGAAAGGGTATTGCTCATGGATCCAGTAACAGAGGCATTATACTGTAAGGTTGACTGATCCAATAACATCCTGGATGACAATTATTAATAAATCAAATGTAAGCTTTTGAGAGGAGTAAATGTATCTTCAATAGCCATCTCTAAAGCCTGCAGAAAACAGGGAAGAAATATAAGTAACAATAATGTCATATCAGCTATTTTAACTATACGCCTCAACCTGTGATTACTGGTGTTGTATTATGTGGCAAAGCTGACATTACATACCTTTATGTGATGTGTGAAATATAAATAGTATATATAAGTATATTGGTAAGATCACATCAACACTTTTTATTCTACATGAAAGTATCCAATAACGGAGGACCAGGAGGATCAATGAAAAATGAAATACAACCGTTTTAAATTTAACATTTGAATCATACAATTAGAAAATCAAATTTGAAAAGGATTTTGTGATTGTACATTTTAAATATTAATTATAATAGATACATTTCAACTTGAATGTATTCATCCATTATCAAACACTGCAATAAGAAAATGTATTTTCACATCCTTATTTTTAAGTAGAGATTTTTAAATCCACATTTCATAAATCTGATTGTAGATACCTTTCCTTATCAGACATTTTAAAAGGTTACTGTCAATGGTTGGTTGGAGGTTGGTTGAGGACCCAAATGCAGAGACAGGGGGCAGAGGTTAATCTTGTTGATTTAATGAAAATAAAATAAGGCAGACATCCAAAAATCCAAAATACTAAGAACAAAAAAAAAACAAAAAACAGAAAGCATCAGGAAAACTCACGTGGCAAACCAGAAACAACAAAACAAAACATCAAAACAACAAACCCGCACTGAGTGACTCCAGAGGTGGTGTAAATATTGGGACACTCAACCAAGACAGGCCAGTTAGCAGATTGGGAGCAGGTGTGGGCAAGACCAACTAGGAGGAAACCAATGGAAATGGAAAACAAGCACAAGGGGACAGCAGAGGGTAACTAAAGAACTCAGCACTGGTAGAAATAGATTAAAAAGGCACATAAAAAAGAAACTAAAAATTAAACCCAAGCAGAGGGCAGAACCTTGACAGTAACCCCACTTTCCATTCAGTTTTTTCAACCTGCATTTTCAAATCCCATTTGCAGTTCCATATTCTATTTCTTTCCCTTTTATAATTCCTGTGAATTTTCTGGTCCCTGAGCATTCTCTTAACAGTTTTCCTTTTCCATTTGGCTTTTGTGTGACCCTTTTAATTTCTGAGCATATTTGCCATTGAATTAAAGCAATCCAAATTGTTCCTCGGATGTAAACAGCTCTCCTTTTGTTTCAGTGACTGTCCTGGTCCTCCGCATCTAATGACTAAAACGTATACATATCTCCTTAACTAAAACATTGATACCTCTTCAATGAGATGAATCATGACACTTTCATGCGCAAAAACAATGACCACGTGAGCTGTTGATTTCTCAATCACATCCACTATCCTTCTCAGCTCTGGGGGCTCATTGCCCCATGGCAACGCCTCTAAGTACGCCAAGCAGCTTTTTCCAGACAGACCAAGAGCAGACTGAAATGATCTGGCAGCATGGAGCCCATAATCATCATCACTTATTAGCAAGCCCACCCATGTCCAATCAAAGTGTTTTAAAATCTGAAGCATGGCATTCACCTTCATGGGAATAGAGTGAGAGGGTTAGAAGAAATTGTTGTGAAGAATCAAAAAAAATTTGCAAGAAAAAAAAAGCCTTTTTTCATTTTCCTTTATAATCAGTTAAGTGAATTTTAAGACCACATTTCTCACTGCAACAATTTTACCTGGAAAGCATCACTTGGAATTGTTCTAAAGAAGGATGGAAACCTCTGACGATCACTTAGACAGGAGCACGTGGCAAAGTAACTTACCTAATGGAAATGCACATGGAACTCAGATAGATTTTCAAAACCAACAATTCTGTTTAAAACAATCCTAAATATTATTTGGATGGTGAAGCAGAAAACTTACCATAGGTAGTCTGTACAAACCTAAGACACTGGAGATGGCAATAGAGCGTGTAGATGAAGAATCCCCCACAATCCCCAACACTGTAGGGCTTCCCCTACACTTCTCATACAATATTATTTGCTTTGTTTGACCACTTATTAATGCCATTGCCGAACGAAATCCAATTCCAAGTTGCCCACAGGTATCATACAGAGCGTATCCCAAAGTCATATTGGGTAACAACTTAGAGTTTCTGTTGATCTCATCAATTGCATAAGCCATAGTCTGGGCCTGTTTAAATCCTAGAATGTCAAAACTAAAACAACATCACAACTGTTTAATTTATTAAAGCAACAGACAAAATGCTTAATATAATTTTCCCCCCCAGTTTGTAAAATTATATAAATCATTCCAAGCAATGCTTACACTGTTTTGCAGCCCATCACACTTACCCATAGCAGGTAGGATCCAGAGGCTCAGATGTAAAAGATTGATCACGGAAGACTGAGTAGAAATTAGTAGAAAACAATCCCCCAAGAATTACATCTCCTGCTTTGTGCATACTATTCAGATTAAACTGTCCTTGTGAAATACAGGACAACTGATTAGGGGGACTGGCACAGTAAAAACAGAATAACTGTAATAGTAGCAAGAATAAGCTTTGGTCTTTAAAGGGACACATTACTTTAATGTCTCCGTCTTTACACCCAGTTGTTAGATTCTTTTTTTATTTTTACACTCTCCCATTTATTGACATTCACTAGTTTTTTCATCTCACGTCTCACCAATGAGGGTAGAGGAAGAAAAGTAGGCAGGACTTCAATTGCAATTCAATTTAGAAACTGCATGTACACAGAATAACTTTAAGAGATATTTTATGAACCCAACTCTTTACATTTCAATGTAAGACCACATCAATACCCAATGCATTTTTAAGGTGAAAATTTCAATTAAATAGATATCCATATGTATCATAAAGGGGGTTTATTTCTATTTTAAGCTATGGAGCAAATATGAAGTTTTTCCCCCCATTTTTTGTAAACAATACATGGTTGTTCAATGGTGGATTTTTCTGCCCTTTTACATATGGGTTCATGTTATTAAAAAAAGGAAACCTTTGGATCCAGATATGAAAATATGTCTATGACTAATTAATTTTTCTTTAGAGAG
Organism: Cyprinodon tularosa; assembly: GCF_016077235.1. Lineage (NCBI taxonomy): Eukaryota > Metazoa > Chordata > Actinopteri > Cyprinodontiformes > Cyprinodontidae > Cyprinodon > Cyprinodon tularosa. The sequence goes on along the minus strand of NW_024039038.1, from coordinate 671,017 downwards.
AAATACCTCAAATTAGAGTCAAAGTTCTTATTTTGAATTTCTTGAATCAGTTGATTGGCACATATTTATACGGTTATTCAGTGAGGCATGGAAACTCAATGATAAAGACATTTCTGACCTGTTATGCATCAGTAAGGCCACTATAACCAGAACATAGAACATAAAAATTAAAATGAAGATTTGAGAAATGTGGTGTTCTTTTCACTCTACCACATCATATTACACCCTAAACTGTTATCTAGATCAGGGTTTTCCAAACATTCTAGCTTGTGTTAACCCCTAAAAATAAATATAATTAGGTAATCATACTAATTTTTACATAAATATATTTTAAATGACATATTATTTTCTAGTTCATCAATTTTAATGCATTTTTAATTCAAGGTTCATTCACATTTTTATGGTCTATTTAATGTTGGAATCATGTAAAAGATAAACAAAAACATGTTACATCCACCTATTTCATGGGACAATAAGACCTTTGTATTTCATGACATGTTTCGGTGCTCCATTATCCTCAGGGATCAACAATAATTGTGAAAACAATTTGATGACCCAACACTTGGTCTCTCACCACCCCCACTTCTGGAATCCCTGCTCTGGATGGAAGCGGAAAATCATAACGGTGTGTGCACATAGCACAGGAGACCGATTTTGATAATGGTTACATTGCAGGACACCAGTAATAAACCCCTAACTGTTGCCAATTTTGTATTTCATGTGAATATAAATATATCAATCTCCTGTTCTGGCAAAGACTGAAAATAAAGGTATTTGCTAGTATACTTTTTAGAACTTGACATGTATTCATTATTAAATGAGCTTGAGACATGTCAGGAGGAACCTGGAATTTAAGCCACAACTTTCAGATTTAAGATACACTACCCACTTAGCCACAGTTACTCTGAGAATACATCTTTAGGGTCTGGTAGTGGTGTGCTTTGCACCTTTACATTCAGCGTGCAGAATGTTTGATTTTACATGGCCTGTAACCTTGTGGTTACACTTATGTTTTCCAACCACTTCCATTTTGTTCTAATACAACTTAAATTTGGTGAACTTAAATTTGGTGAATAATTATGATATGGAGTTAAGGACTTAGTAGTATTCAATTGTGGTGCAACAATATGATTGGGTTTGCTTCTCAGAGTGATTGTTTCTTTTAGGAATAGCAAATGAAAATGCTCCATTATAATTATTAACAAATGGAATAAAAAAAAACATGTATATATATATATATATATATATATATATATATCAATTTAAAATGCTTATGATTTGGTGTATCGACCCATGACAGCCTTCCTTGTATTCATTCCTGGTTTGAGCAGGATTAGATAACATTTAGGTCCAAAAAGAGCCACCAGGAGACCAAAACTTGAGGCCAGAATGGCAAATACCTCCACTGCATCTGCATATTTTCCTGGAGAGTTGATGTAGGCAGGAACAAAAGCCACCCACACTGCACAGAATATTAGCATACTGAAAGTGATGAGCTTGGCCTCATTAAAGTTATTTGGAAGATTTCTTGCCAAGAAGGCCATGAAAAAGCTAACAGTAGCTAAAATACCAATATATCCCAGTAACACACCAAAAGCAACAGTGGACCCAACTGCACACTCATAAACTATTTTGTCATTGTGGTACTGGGTATTTTTGTAAGGAGTCGGTGAGGAGGAGACAAGCCAAGCAACACAAATAGCTGCTTGAATGCATGTAAGAAACAGAACTGTTCCCCTCTGCTGCATAGCTCCAAACCACTTGAGATTAGCTCCACCTCCTGCTTTGGAAGCTTTAAACACAGCAAGAACCACCATAGTTTTCACCAGGATGCATGAGACACAAAGTACAAAGCTAATCCCAAATGCTGCATGTCTTAGCTGACATGTCCACAGCCTGGGTCTACCAATAAACAACAGGGAGCATAGAAAGCATAGTTTTAGTGACACTAGGAGCAGAAAGCTCAGTTCTGAATTGTTCGCTCTAACTATAGGTGTTCTGCGGTGATAGATGAAGATCCCCAAAACAACAGCACAGATAAATGTGCCCAGCAATGAGGTGGTTGTTAAACAAATACCAAGAGGTTCTTGATAGGACAGGAACTCTGTTTTCTTAGGAATGCAGTGGTCATGATGTGGGCTGGACCAAAAATCCTCTGGACAGCTGAAGCACTCCAAGGAGTCTGACAAAAAGAACAAGACAAAACTAAGTATGGTTGTATGGAATAAGAAAGAAAGACAGGCTACTTTTTGAAAATAACATTAAAAGGCTAAATATCATGAAAATTCACATTTTCAGCTTTTAAATACATTTTGTTCTGTCCTCTATGTCTAATAGTGCAATATACTGTATATATATTAGGGATGGAACGGTTTATGAAAACCGTCCGAACTGTTTGGTTCAACTGTCTCGGTTCAATTCGCGTGTGTGTTGCGTTCGGTTCATGTGCTGCTCCTTTTTCTCATAGGCGAAGCGTTTACACTCCAGAGCAGAAGGTGGCGGTACTGAGACTAAAGCCAACCACCAGTAGTAAACAATAAGAAGAAGAATCGAAGCAGCGTAGTCGGGTGTAGCAGAAAAAAATCAGTTGTTGTGGAGAATTGTGTGGGTATGGCGAGTGGGAAAGAACAGGAGTTGGAAGACGCGCCAGCAGCACTTTATAGGTCTGCTGTATGGGACCACTTTGCATTTAGAGTGACCTACGATGACGGCAGAAAGAAAGTTGTGGATAAAAGTGCAACAGTGTGCAAGCATTGTGCAACACGGTTTGTTTATGCTAACAGCAACATGACCAACATGTCATGCTAACCCCGAAATCCCACATACTCCGTCAGCGCTATATATATATATATATATATATATATATATATATATATATATATATATATATATATATATATATATATATATATATATATATATATATATATAAAAAGCATTATCACCTACTGGTCTTATTACTAATCTTTCCCCCTGAGCAGGATACACAGGTGAAACAGCATTCAGGTTGATTCTTTTCTCTGGCCATACGAGTTCCTGGAGGGCAACTTTCACTGCAAACTGATCGCATTGGCTGGAAACATTTGAAAGGAAAAATATTGTTATTTACAATGCTTGAAATTCCACATAGAAGAGGTTTGCAAAAAGAAAATACCTTATTTGAATCAGTGTTCCAGAAGATGTTGTTCTCGTCCAATGTGAGTTCTTCCCCCCCAGAGATTGACTTTTTTACTTCACCAACATTTTGAGTTCTTGTTTTGCCATCAGGCAGTTGTTGCCAATTCATGACATCATATATTGGTAGGGCATCACCGTTCTCGTCAAAAGACACTTGATCCCCAAAGTTAGTAGAAAAGTTGACTTTTTGCAAGTAATGTAAAACCTACAAATGGAGAAAAGACTTAATTAAGTAATTAATGACAGACTTAGACTTAACTAAAGCTTGTCAATTGCTTACCATTAAATACTTTTATGTTATTTATCATCTTAATTATGTCTTTAAAGGAGATGTTCGGTCATATTCAAAAATTCAAACTTCTGAAGGTACTTTAAATATGAAATTATTACATACTGTTCAATAAATAAGTGTTTTCAATTAAGAGTAATTTTCATTTGAATGTGCTTTACTGGACCCACACGTTTGTAAAATAACACTATTGCCACCTTTTTTGTGACATCACGGTGCGGTATCGGCTGTTGATCAAGTCCCAATGCTGTATCTGGTGTTTATCACAACGTGCCATTATCCAAGTCATCTTGAAAGCATTCTTCTTCAAAATGTTGGCTACATATAAGGTGTTTTTTCTCTGGCCAGAAGTTCAGTGGCAAATCCTCCCTTTTTCACTTTTACCAACAACATCCAACTGCCATGCACGTGGGTGTTGTCAGTTTAACTATAGCTCTCACAAATTTTAATGGTGAAGTCCTCTCGAAATTTAAAAATAATTATTGTTGATTGTAGGGGTGTCTAGTAGTTCCCGTTGATTTTGCTTGTAAAGCCATGTAATGACCATTCCCAGACTCCGTGATTGCGACGAAAATTGTTTTTTTAATTTTTTCACTCATTAACGCTAAATTCATTCAACCACCGCAAACGTATTAGTTTTAGGTATAAATTATGACCTCTTGATTATTATTTGCTGACTGGAATGGTCCTTTAAAAATCAAACTACCTAAAGTAGTCATTACCAAACTTTTCAACTTACCTACCTAAATGGGGATATTATGAAAGTGAACACACCATATAGTGGCAGTCTTTAATTTATCTATATGCATATTTTTTTCGAAATAAGGACAATATTCAAATAATAATTTCTATAATTTACTTTGAGTAAGAGGATCTCAAGTCTAAGGTGACCAGATGCTCCGATTTATGTGGGACAGACTGGCGTTTTGCACTTTTCTCTAGCCATCACAAAAAAAAAAACAACAAAGCAGAATCCCACATTAAACTGGGCCAAAGTATAAAAGAAAAGTAATATACTATATACTGTATTGAAGAATATATTACCAGTGAAATCAAACTCAATTTTTTTTTTTTATTAATTTCAAGTTAGAGATGGCCAAATGTAGTCCGAAATCTGCAAAAACAGTTATTAGACTCGGCACAATATGGAAATATTTGAATAAAATCAACATCATCAACCTGTTATATTGTCTACAATTTTAAATTTTGCACAACAATGTTGTACTTATACAGTGCAAAAAGATAGTTGCTCCTATTTAAATAGAAGAGCAAACTAACCTATGTTGGGTGCAAATGACAAAAAAAAAAATGACACCCTTTGTTGTAAGCCATGCATGTCAAACCTTTACAATAAGCTGCTAAAGAATACTTTGCCTTTTATAATTGAGTTTTTATGCAAATGAAATCATCGAAGTACAGTAGCTGTTCTTAAAAAACATTTACACATATCTGATCATACCTGCCACGGCTCCACAGCCTCTAAACTGGCACAACTATGTCCATTAAAAGGTCCTTTTCCTGGCTCGCACTGCAGCATGTCATCAAGGGCATAAGCCAGAGCATAGACAGCCTTGTAAACATTGTAGTCAGGTCTGAGGTTTGAAACATCCAAAAACTCTGTCTCTGCCAGTTCAATGTTTTCATTACCAGTGCATGCAGTTTCCTTGTCATTCCAATCAGAGGGCTTGAATTTGCACTTAAATGTGTGCTCCCAGAACTGCTTCACCTGGACCACATTCAGAAATATATAAAAATATGTTCACCTTGATATTAATCTATTAGCATTACTGTGGAGGCATTTTCAAGAAAGGAATGATACCAAGTTATTTCCATTGTTGTCATTTGTGTCAGGGCGTATCTTTAACAAAAAGTCCTTAAGCCCTGGTATTTCTCCACGCCGTATTGCAATGCCCAGCGTACCTCTTAGGTATGGTGCGAGTTCTCGTGTCTGGAGAACGGATGCTGTTGTCCAGGCTTCACTGGCAATCCATTGCCGACCGGTTACATTCTGCTGTGCCACCTGATATAATAAATATGTATCAGTTGAAATATCCACATTCTTATTAGTCTGAGTAATAATTTTATAGACGGATGTGTGTATTTCCTCTAATATCTGATGACAATATTTTGAGGCAAATCAATGTTTGCAGCAAGGAACTTTGTATCTTACTTCTCTTTGAACGCTATCAAGTATTAGTTGAGAAAATCTTATTGTTACATTTTTATAAGGAATAATGCAACTCATAGAGATAAACCATGTTGGAGTTTAAACTTAATCAACACTTAAATATTCACCTCTTTCATTAGTTGTATCATGTGAATTTCATGTGCAAAAACAATGACAACACGAGCTGTTGATGTCTTTATGAAGTTTACAATCCTCCTGAGCTCATTTGGGTTACTGTCCCAAGGCAAAACCTCAAGATAGGCCAGGCAACTTTTGCCAGATTCAGCCAGGTCAGACTGAAAGGACTGAGCCACATGAAGTCCATAGTCATCATCAGTCACCAACAAGCCAAACCATGTCCAACCAAAATATTTTAGAATTTGAATCATGGCACGAACCTAGAATAAGGTATGGGAGTTAGAAAACGTGTTTCGAATTTTTTAACCTAGAATTGAAATTATATGTTGTCACATTAATCATGCATACAGCTGGAAATAAAATTATAAGTATACAAACAGCATAGGAACAGATATTCTTTTCTTATCCAGCTGTCATAGATAGAAAATATGTTCTTAAATTGGGAATTAGGATAACCTGGAAAGCATCACTTGGGATTGTTCTAAAGAAGGTGGCAAAACGCTGCCGATCACTAAGACAGGAACATGTGGCAAAATAACTCACCTAAGAAAAGACAAGTTGTTTCAATGGAATCAGACACAGACTATTTTAACATAAAGTTCTTATAAAAATGCAATAACACAAAATAAAACATAGCAACACTTACAATAGGCATCTTGTATAAACCTAGAACATTGGCAGAGGCAATAGAAAAAGTTGAATAATGATCACCAACAATCCCCACTACAGGAGGGCTTCCAGAGCAGTTCTCCTTAAGCAGAAACTGTTCCTCTTGGCCGCTGGCTAGAGATAAGGCACCACTCAATCCAATAGCAAGTGCCCCACAGTTATCATAGAGGCTGTATCCCAGGGTCAAGTTTGGAAGAATTTTGGAATTCTTGTTGATCTCATCGACAGCAAAAGCCATGGTCATTGCATGCCTGAAGCCTAAAGTGTCAAAGCTGTAGGACACAGAGTATAGCCATGAGGTTTAAAACAATGCATCAAAAGACCATGCAATACTTAAGGAATAACCAAACCAGCTTACAGTTTTCTGTTTATGTTTTAAGTATTTTACTAACATATTTAAAAAGCTCTTTACAAGAGAGTTTAATCCTTTATTCAGTAGAATGAAGCACCATTGTCCTCAACGTGTAGCATGTGGGATACTCACCCTTTGCAGACGGGCTGCTGTGGCTCTGATGTAAAAGTCAGTTTGGGGAAGACAGAGGTGTAATGGACCTCAAAAAGCCCACCTAGAACCACATCCCCAAACTGGTGCATTTCATTTAAGTTAAACTTTCTCCTTGAATTACATGTTGAAGGAAGAGAAAAAGTAACACAACACAAGACCATAAAGTAGATAGTCAAGAGTGGATATATGTTCAGAAGAGCCCCCATTATTACCCTCATCCCTTCACATCTTTTTGTTCTCAATACAAAGATGCTTCATTTAATATGGCAGGTGGTGCCATTTCTTTTGCATGATTCACTTCAATGTTTATAGCACCAATGAGGAATAAAGGGGCAGGACATAACACATGACAAGAATAGTAGGAAAACTGGAGAGACATGAACTACGTGTAATTGACAGAATTTATTATTTTTTTTATTATATATTCATGAATTGTTTTTCTTTGCTCCATTGACCCATTTTTTATTACAGTTTTTTATTTTGATGTAACCTTTTTGCATCATCAGTTATGCAAGGACAGAGGTATCTCTGTTAGTATACTGTTTTTTTTTTTTTTTTGCAAAAGTATCCATCTCCCTTGAATTTTTTGCTTTGTATTGAATCACATCCACAATCTTTGATTTATCTATTGGGATTTTGTCAGGTAGAACAATACAACGTGGTGCATAATTGTGACATAAAAGGAAAATTATACATTGTCTTGCAAATGTTTAATACAAATAAAAATATGATTTCTGGCATACAGTAAATTTGAATAGCGAAAAACAGTCAAAACTCCAGTGAAAAAGATTTGCCCATGTAGATAATTTTTTCTTTTTTTTGCCAAAATGCTCAATCTCCGTTTGATAGGTTAAGATTTTAAGTGCCTGTTAAAAAATATTTTCAAGGATTACTGTAGACCTTAGTAACTGTAGGCTAGACTGTAACTGAAAAAAAAAAAAAACATCTGTTGCAAACTGAGTACTTTTTTAGCTAGCAGGTTTCCCTGTTTCTTTTATTAAGGTCTCGTTTTTATCTTTTTGGCAAGGGTCTCTAATTTTTCTAAAGTAAAGCATTCTGTTTTCCTGTAGGGATGATGTGGTCAGGGTGAGAGCAATAGTTTTCATCCTCAAGCAGCATTTTTCATGAGGGTAAATATAAATACTGGTGTCTTCTGAGCAAACTTTTTCTTTATATCTGCTAACCCTAACCCTGCCCTTTATATGGTTTGTGTTCTTGAAGAGTTGTCATGTGAACCTATTCCCCCACACAAGCTGTGGAGCATTATAGCTTCTTCAGGGTTACTGCTTTGTGGTTTTTTTGTAAATCATCTCCTTGCCAGTTTAGATTGATATTTTTGTTTGCGTAGGCTTGAGGTTGGGCTTTCATTTTTGTTTTTCTTTATTTAACCAGGTAAACCCCATTGAGATCTGGGTCTCATTTTCAAGGGGGACCTGAGCAGAGATCTGCAATACACTGCAACCTGGTTACAAAAAATAAAACCAATTAATACATATGTACAAATATAAGACACTGTTCCATAGAAGCTTGCTGTCTATCTTTAAGATAGACATATCTTATATTTCCATTTTCAGATGACAGATTGAAGAGTGCTCCAGAGTTCAACACTTGAGATATTGTTTCAGAACATAACCCTACTTAAAAGTTCTACCCATCCTCATTCATGTCTACCATGTTACTTGGTCTATATGAGGGTCTTTGTACATGAGTATACTCTAAAAAATCCTGGTGACCTTTACAGAAGAGCTATCTTGAATTAAATTAGACAGAGCTGGACACCATTGATAATTTGCAAATACTGATTTGTGATATATTTCTATTTCTCGGTTCACTTCAAAAAATGCTACTGCTAAGAATTTGGTTATCACATAAAATAGCAATAAAATATAATAATATAAATATATAAATATAATCGATCTGACAAAAAGTGAATCACGTATTAATACGTTTTCAGATACTTAAAAGAATTTCTGAATGTAAGTTTAGGGGAAGGAACTGCTTGAATAAGTTTAAATATTTAATTAATTAGGTTGTTTGTTTGCATGTTATTTTTTTTATTTTTTTGGTGTCCTGTTTTGCCAATAAACCTCTGGGAATCTACAGTAAGTCTCAGAGCTACATGAAAGCCCAACAGATTCGCTTTCACAAGCAGACCGTTATACTGTTGCCAAAAGGTTCCACTCGGACCTCTGATATGAAACTTTACTTAAAATGATTAAGAAATATACAACTGACATGGAGATGGAAAGGAAGGTGAGAAAGAAAGAGTGGATAAAAACTAAGAGGGGATTTAAAGAGAGAGAAAGGAAAGAGTACATGAAAATAGAGAAAACGAAACAAGAAAGATAGACAACACAGAAGATACAGAGTAACTCTTAGAAGTCTGCCTCCACACTTGCAAGAAATGTGATGTTTGTTTGCATGTTTATTGGGCTCAAAATGAGGGCAGTGTTGGCATAGCAAGTAACCCACATCACTAAAATCAGTGCATACTCACATCAGCCACAGTGTAGTATGAGTTACTAAGCTATCTCATCAGATCAACAAAGTCTTTCCTCAAAAAGAAAGTTTGGCTGGATGCAGCTATTTCTGCACCCAGCTCCCGAATTTCACGCTACAAACAAAAATGCCATCTGCCCAACTGAAAAAAGTTTAGAGTACAATCAACCCTCCAACATCTCTTAACTTGACTTGCCAAAACATGACAACAAAAGAGAAACAGAGAGGTTACCTGTCAAGAAATGGTAGGGTTCCACAGGGGTAGCTACCTTAAACCAGGTGAGTAATCAAGCCACAATAAATGCAGGGCTGCAACTTTCTTCAAGAGAGAATTCATTCATCAAACAATAGTAGATTGACTTTGGAATTAGAACTCGATGAAAGTCTTCTAGCATGAAAAACTTTATTGAACAGCAGAACTGATTTTTCCCCTTTTTATTACAACATTCTTTTATTATAAGAATTCAGGCTAGAACAAAATTTTTAAACATGGTCTGTGGGTAATTTCAGAGTAAGATTATGGTATAAAATTGTATGCTTTATAACTCTAATTTCACAGGAGCAAATTCAGAAATGGCAGTAAAAAAAATAAATCCATTGCATTTTCAAAGCCTTTCGGTGCTTTAGATTCAAGGTTTTATGTGAAATCCTGAACAGAACTGAATCAGATTATGTTTGGGTGATATTTTATGTCTCAAACCTACCCTTGAGGATAATATGTGTGGCCACTTCACTCTATTTTCCATTTAGTTTTCATAAATCAATTAAAATGTTTTAAATCAAACTTTTTTTCCATTTAGTGCTGTTGTACATGCAAGAAGAGATGATTTTAGCTAGATTTTTTATCCCTCTATTAGATTCTATTGACAGAACAACCAAACTTCAGAGTTGCACGCTGGGGAAATACACTCAGGAGATAAAAAGTGAGTGTATAATGAAATACCCCAAAGAGAGAAACATAAGTGAATAATATCATTTCCACAATCTTTAATTGTTTGGCATGGACAGTTTAATATTTTGTGGTTCCATGACCCATTAATGCGTTTTTTTTATTTCTCTCTGAAGATTTCTTGCTAAGAATGCTGACATAAAGCTGATAAAAGCTAATAAGCCAATGTAGCAAAGTAAAACAGCAAATCCATAAGTTGAACCAATTTCACATTCATAAACTATTGTGTCATTTTGGTAACGTGTGTTTTTATGCGGCATCGGTGAAGCAGAAATGGTACACACAGTGCAGACTAGGGCTTGAATGCAAGTGGGAACAAAAACGGTTCTTCTTTGTTGTGTTGAACCAAACCTTTTTAACACTGCTCCACCTGCTGGTTTGGAAGCTTTAAACACAGCCCGAACCACCGTGGTTTTAACCAGTATGCATGAGACACAAAACACAAAGCTTATCCCAAATACTACTTGCCTCAGCTGACATATCTACAGCCTGGGACATCCAATGAAAAGCAGAGAACAAAGGAAGGACAATTTAAGTGACACTAAAAACAGGAAGCTTAGCTCTGCATTATTGGCTGGTACAATGGGATTGCTGCTATGATAGGTCAAGATTCCCAGAACTTTTGAAGTTATTTAATTATATGTTATATACACACAAGCATACATATACATATATACTCACAGCTTTTGCTTTGATTCTTACCTCTTCTATCAGCATAAAGGTGTGAATCTCATGGGTAAACACAATGACAATGTGAGCTGTGGACAACTATCAAATTTATAATTCTCTTCAGTCCAGCTGGTTTGCTATCCTAAGGCAAAACCTTAAGATATGCCAGACAAGCTACCCCAGTTTTTGAAAGTTATTATTGAAAAGACTGGGCAACATAGAATCTGTAATCATCATCAAAAGCCTATCCGCATCCAAAATTCATCTTAAAAGTCCTCTGATCCATTTGTATGCTCGTGTGCGCAGGCGTTTCAACCCACCTCCAGCCTCTCCTCCAACTTCGTAGCTAAAGCTTCATCAGAGTGTCATTCCTCCTGGACTCTTACTGTGTTTCCTGTCTCATCTCAACCGGTCCGGCAGAAGACCACCATGTTGAGCCTGGTTCTGCCAGAGGTCACTTCCCATTGGGGAGTTTTTCCTCTCCACTGTCGCTTCATACTTGCTTATCATGGACAGGTTCTCTTAACCTGTGTTATCCAACTGGACTTCCATCTTTCAGGTCCCTGAGTGAAGCTCTAGTATCAGCCGACGCAATCCACTTGATCTCCCCTTAAAGCTCAGCATACCGTCTCACTAATCAGCAGTCTACAGACTGACCAACTTCATCTATCCATCCCACCACCAGTTTCAGGCCTGGGGGGAAAGAGCCCTAGTCTTTGCTCCTGTTCATGCATATCTATCAAAATTAAGTGCTATGTTTCCTGCCAAGGTCTGAGCGCCAAAGACAAAGTAATTGTATCAATAAATTTCTCCTAATTGTCCTTTCTCTTCGTGTGAGTTTTTCAGATTGAACTAAAAATAATAATAATTTATTGTATTCAATGTGAAATACCCTTTACAGGTTGGTTGTTCTGGTTCTGATGTATATGTGATTTCAGGAAATATAGAAGTCTAGTGGACCTCAAATAGCCCACCTAGGACCACATCACCTCGCCTATGCATTTCATTAAGATCAAACCTTTGTAGTCTACAAGAAGAAAAAATATATACAGGTGCTGGTCATAAAATTAGAATATCATGAAAAAGTAGATTGATTTCAGTAATTCCATTTAAAAAGTGAAACTTGTATATTATATTCATACATTACATACAAACTCATATATTTCAGATGTTTATTTTGTTTAATTTTGATGATTACAAATGACAACAAATGAAAATCTCAAATTCATCATATCAGAAAATTAGAATATTACTGAAGACCAATAAAAACAAAGGATTTATAGAAATGTTGGCCAACTGAAAAGTATGAACATGAAAAGTATGAGCATGTACAGCACTCAGTATTTAGTTGGGCCTCCTTTGGCCTGTATTACTGCAGCAATGCGGCGTGGCATGGAGTCGATCAGTCTGTGGCACTGCTCAGGTGTTATGATAGCCCAGGTTGCTCTAATAGTGGCTTTTAGCTCTTCTGAATTGTTGGGTCTGGTGTATTGCATCTTCTTCTTCACAATACCCCATAGATTTTCTATGGGGTTAAGGTCAGGAGAGTTTGCTGGCCAATTAAGAACAGGGATACCATGGTCCTTCAACCAGGTACTGGTAGCTTTGGCACTGTGTGCAGGTGCCAAGTCCTGTTGGAAAATGAAATCTGCATCTCCAAAAAGTTGGTCAGCTGCAGGAAGCATGAAGTGCTCTAAAACTTCCTGGTATGTGGCTGCGTTGACCCTGGACCTCAGAAAACACAATGGACCAACACCAGCAGATGACATGGCACCCCAAACCATCACTGACTGTGGAAACTTTACACTGGACTTCAAGCAACGTGGATGAAGTGCCTCTCTTCTTTTCCTCCAGACTCTGGGACCTTGATTTCCAAAGGAAATGCAAAATTTACTTTCATCAGAGAACATGACTTTGGACCACTCACCAGCAGTCCAGTCCTGTTTCTCTTTAGACGCTTCTGACGCTGTCTGTGGTTCAAGAGTGGCTTGACACAAGGAATGCGACAGCAGAAACCCATGTCTTTCATACGTCTGTGTGTGGTGGTTCTTGAAGCACTCACTCCAGCTGCAGTCCACTCTTTGTGAATCTCCCCCACATTTTTGAAGGGGTTTTGTTTCACAATCCTCTCCAGGGTGCGGTTATCTCTCTTGCTTGTACACTTTTTTCGACCACATCTTTTCCTTCCCTTCGCCTCTCTATTAATGTGCTTGGACACTGAGCTCTGTGAACAGCCAGCCTCTTTAGCGATGACCTTTTGTGTCTTGCCCTCCTTGTGCAAGGTGTCGATGGTCGTCTTTTGGACAACTGTCAAGTCAGCAGTCTTCCCCATGATTGTGTAGCCTATAGAACTAGACTGAAAGACCATTTAAAGGCTTTTGCAGGTGGTTTGAGTTAATTAGCTGATTAGAGTGTGGCACCAGGGGCCATCAATTTTGAACCTTTTCACAATATTCTAATTTTCTGATATGATGAATTTGAGATTTTCATTTGTTGTCATTTGTAATCATCAAAATTAAACAAAATAAACATCTGAAATATATGAGTTTGTATGTAATGTATGAATATAATATACAAGTTTCACTTTTTAAATGGAATTACTGAAATCAATCTACTTTTTCATGATATTCTAATTTTATGACCAGCACCTGTATATGAGGCAACAGATATCAAAAGGTAAATCAAGAGAAAACGTGTGAAGCAAACCTCCCATATTTCTAGTCCTCCTTATATTACTCATGCAAGAAGGCAAACATTTATATGCATATGTACTATTATGTCATTACTGACATGGTCTTTAACACCAAAATAAACTATAATGATAATCACCATGATTAAAAGACCCAACAGCTATCAATTATTTAATAATTCTATTCAATCTTTTCTTTATTGAAGGTTTGAAGAAAAATTATTTATTTTAGTTTTTTGCACGATGTATAAAATGTAACAGTACAAAACTTTATATTTTTATTTAATTTCATAAAATATAATGTGTGTTCTACTGTGTGTATTTCATTAAAAATATATTTTGATACGTGTTGCAAATGCAAAAAGAATGCATTTTATTCTTAATTGTATTTCCTCTGTTTTCTCTGTTAACATATGTAAACTCTGGAGATTTTGGAGTCTGGAAATTACATATTAAATGTAAGATGATGCTAATTCTAATATCCCAATCAGGATTTAGCCTATAATATTTCGGGTTCAATTCACCAAACATTTTGTAAAACCTGAGTTTGTGTGTCCTCCTGATATCCAAACCACATCAAGGGAAAATCTGCTCCATGAATAGTTTTTTTTAAGCAATGTCTCAACATGTAAATGATTTGTTATTCATGTTGTGAGAATGTAGTCATCAACACCTTCAGGAGGCTTTTAAGAAAAAAATTACAGAATAACAGTCAAGAAGGCACAGTGTCTATATTTTATTTTCACAATGCATGATTAATTAGTACAATAGATATGTATGTTTTCTACACAAAATCCTTTTTAACTTAATGGAATGGGGTAAAGGGATGAATGGTTCTACTCCCTTTTACAGGCTTCAGGATTAAAACAAAAATAAACAGTTTAGAGAAAGGCCTTTATTTCTATGATGATTTGTTCTAATTACTGCTTGTGTTGTTGGTTACTGTGGAGGACAGTTGCACTAGAAACAGAAATAGCTGACATTACTTGAACATGAGTTTGGTGCACTACTGAAGAAGACATGTAAAATGACCAAAAAACAGAGAACATTACATTGCTTTATGAAGTTTTACTTAAACTTATAAATAAAAAACTATTGCAGATATTGCAACATATTATAAGCCTCTAAATCTGAGTGAACATAATAGTTTCTGCTCATAAAAATAAAAAATAAAATAACTGTTCTTCAACTTTTGGTTGTGGTATGACCCATGATAGATTTCTTCGTGTTTCTTTCTGGTCTTAGTAGTATTATGTAACACTTAGGTCCAAATAGTGCCACCAAGAGACCAAAACTGGAGGCCAGAATGGCAAACACCTCCACTGCATCTGCATATTTACCTGGAGAGTTGATATAAGCCGGAACAAATGCCACCCACACAGCACAGAAAATCAGCATGCTGAAAGTGATTAGTTTGGCCTCATTAAAGTTATCTGGAAGATTTCTAGCTAGAAATGCTAACATAAAGCTAAGAATGGCTAGTACACTGATATAACCCAGTAAAGCACTGAAGCCGATTGTGGACCCTACTACGCACTCATACACAATCTTGTCATTATGGTACTGAGTGTTTTTATGAGGTACTGGTGAGACAGTGACTATCCAGGCAGTGCAAATTGCTGCCTGAATGCAAGTAAGAGTAAAAACCGTTCCTCTCTGCTGTACAGCACCAAACCACTTGAGACTGGCTGCACCACCTGGTTTAGAAGCTTTGAAAACAGCTAAAACCACCATTGTTTTAACCAGAATGCAAGAGACACAAAGCACAAAGCTGATTCCAAACGCAGCATGTCTGAGTTGGCATGTCCACAGTCTGGGTCGACCAATGAACAGCAATGAACACAGGAAGCAGAGTTTAAGAGACACTAGGATCAGAAAGCTCAGTTCTGCATTATTGGCTCGTACAATGGGTGTGCTTCGATGATAGGCGAAGATCCCCAGAACAACAGCACAAATAGATGTTCCCAGCAATGAGGTCACCGTCAAACAGATGCCCAGAGGTTCCTGATAGGAGAGGAACTCTGTTTTTTTATGAACACAATGATCACGCTCTGGGCTGGACCAGAAATCTTCAGGACAGCTAACACACTCCAAGGAGTCTAAGAAAGAAATGAGAATCACATTTGTTAAGCACAAGCTCACTAAATAGATAAGATATCAATTAAGCCGAATATTATTAGTTAGTAATTCAGTTTAGCAGAATGTTTGAAAATGGCACCTTTGATGCTGATATCAAAAGGTAATGATATGTATGATGTAAAAAATAAATTTTAAGGTGTTACATTTCTGTTTTTGTATCGACAATATACTTTCGCTTAATGTTCCATGGCTGTGTGGAGGTAGTATTCTCTCAACATCTACTGGGAAGCTAAATCATGGTTGCACAATAACTCCACTGCATGGAACCTACAAGAGAGTGACTCTCCTCAACATCGAGCACCTGATTTATGGCATCTAGCTTTACAACTGCAGTCAGAATATCAAGACAGAAAACAGAAAAAGACAACCTGACTGGATTCTATTAAGATGAGATATTCCAGTAGTTTTATTCTGCTGATCTCCAGCTGTAAAAAAAAAAACTTAAAGAAGTGTATTGATCCTTTTATTTTGCTTTAAATTTAGGGATATTTAGTCATGTATTTGTGAATTATCACTTTGTTCCATGAAGTGATTTCAATAATAATAATAAAAAAAAATGCAGCATCTTTGAAAAAGTAAGGTAAAAAATAGGAAGCTCTAAAGTTCTTAAACTCCACGCTGTTCTAATAGTTACTATTATTGAGGAGGTCACTGTTTGGTTTAGATGCATTAACCACAAATCTATATCTCTTTTTAAGTTTAAAGCACCAAGATACAGTAGCTATGAACACTATACCAACCAGTTTCATTGCTGACCTTTCCTTCAGAGCATGGAACACAATAAAAACAGCACAAAGGTTCTCCTTTCTTCCTGACCATATGTGTTCCTGGATGGCAGCTCTCACTGCACACTGACTTTGGAGGCTACAAAAAGTGAAACAGATGTATTTCATGTCATGCAATGAGAGTAAAGCATGTTATATTAAATTAAATCAAAAATGGGGCACCTTTTTGGATTCAAAGTTCCAGAAGATTCTGTCCTCATAAATTTTAAGTTCTTCTTCTTGGGATGAAGACCGCTTGATCTCACCCACATTCTGAACTTTAATGTTTCCATCGGGCTGCCGAATCCAGTTCATGATGTCATATATTGGTAACACATCACCATTTTCATCAAACGTAACTTGGTCACCAAACTGTGTGGTGAAGGTCACCTTTTCAAGGTAGTACATTACCTATAAACAGGGAAAATTTAACAAACACATTTATATCTTGTAAAATGCATTTTTTCGCATAAGGACTGCTTATTCAGATATCCAGGGAAATATAACTTGATAATTAGTTTAATGTACAATGCACATAAACCTATTAAATAGATAATCAGCCATTCTTCTTTAAAATCGAATTATCACCACACCACAAACGAGACAGAGTGAATATTTTTACTTATTAAAAAAAAATAATAATAATTTTATCATGTTTGCAAAAATGTTACCTTAGGAGCAACTAATAATTCTTATATTTTCAATAGGAGGATGAGGATTTGTAGTCATAGAATATTTACGAACACATCACAAGCTAGCATTTTGAAAAATAATGGAAATTCAAGTTGCCCCATTGCAGGTATAGCACCCATATCTGACATCAACAGTTTTTATGGTTCATCAGCATTTTTTTGTGCTTGTGGTTCTAGTCTTTGTGGTTGTGGTTCTTGTATTTATGTCAAATCTTTAAGGTATACATACTGTAATTATACATATGGAGACATTTTAACCTGATTGCATACCTGTGAGAGCTCTAATGTGTGTAAAGATGCACAGTTCCCATTAAATGGTGCTTGCTCTGGAACGCAGCTCAGCATGTCATTAAGTGCATGTGCGAGTGCATAGACAGCTTTGTAGATATTATACTCAGGCCGGAGTTCTGACACATCCAGCAGGTCAGTCTCCACACTGTTTAACTCTTCTTTTCCAGTGCATATTCTTCCGCCATCCTCTACCCAACCTGCTGGAGGCGGGGAAAACTTGCATTGAAATGTGTGCTCCCAAAAAAGTTTCACCTGAAACATATGTATGGAGATAAAACATTACACACCTACATGAATATACTGTATAGAGCATACTTTTTATGCAGATGGTCCCGGCCTTACACAGTTGAACTCTTACCATGTTATTTTCAGAATAGTTGTTGTTGTATTGCTCAGGATGAATCCTCAACAGAAAATCTCGAAGTCCTGGTATTTCTCCTCGACGGATAGCGATGCCAAGTGTTCCACCAAGAAATGGTGAGAAAGCAGATATTTGGAGTCCTTCAAGCAATGTCAAAGCCTCACTGGCAATCCACTGAAGGCCTGTCACATTCTGTTTTACCACCTAAATATCACACACAATTCTTTTTATTAACCTTAAAAAAAATTACTGTCAACCTGTGTAACTGGCATATTTTTTAATCATTATTAGAAATGTTAACTACTTAACATGCAGAAAATCATATTTAATGTGAGAGGTGCATATTAAAAAAAGAACAATAATAAAAAGATTTTTCCAGCCAAATCAAAGCAGATATTGTACTTATTAAGCGAGTTAATTATTTGCATCTTGTTTGTAAAACTTAGGATATTAAAACTGAATATACATTTCCCAGAATCAAATGAAAATCTTACAATTTTGGTTTGTTAAAATGTGTTTTCTGATTTGGGCCAATACAATATAACTTTTTTCTCTAACCTGTTCCATGAGTTGGATCATGTGCATCTGATGTGCAAACACAATTACTACGCGTGCTGTAGATTTTGTCATCACATCAACAATCCTTTTATATTCAGTCGGATTGTCTCCCCAGGGTAAAATCTCAGTGTATGCCAAACAGCCTCCACCTGATCGAGTCAGGTCCGATTGGAATGATCTGGAAACATGCACGCCATAATCATCATCGCTGACCAGGAGACCGGCCCAAGTCCAGCCAAAATATTTCAGAATCTGAATCATGGCGCGAACCTATTGAGGATGGAGTCAAAATATATATACTGACTTATTTTAAAGCCTTACAGAAATACATACAGTTTAAACATGTATATGGTGCTTAGCAAAGTGGAACTTTTAATGGCTTACCTGAAATGCATCGCTTGGAATTGTTCTAAAGAAAGATGGAAAACGCTGCCGATCACTCAGACAAGAACATGTGGCAAAATAACTTACCTAAAATAAAATAAATAACATTTTACATACTCAGTCAAACCACCTTTTTTTCTTGCAACTGATTGACTATAAAATGCAATTTTAAAATATAAACTTACCATAGGCAGTTTGTACAAACCTAAAACATTTGAGGCAGCAATAGAAAAAGTGGAAAAAGGATCACCAACGATTCCCACAACTGGAGGGGTTCCTGAACAGTTCCGCTGAATCACAAACTGCTCCTCCTGGCCACTAGCCATTGACAAAGCAGCACTGAACCCAATGCTAAGAGTGGCACAGTTGTCATAAAGACTGTATCCTAGAGTCACATTAGGCAACAAACTGGAGTTGTTATTAATCTCATCAACAGCGAAGGCCATAGTCATAGCATGTCTGAACCCTAGAATGTCAAAGCTAACAAAAAAAAAGTCTGGCTTTATTACTCATTTTATATTTACAGTAATGTAAGTATGTTGTCCACTAGTATTGGGATACTTACCCTTGGCAGCTGGGTTGTTGTGGTACTGAGATGAATGTGTGTTCAGAGAAGGAAGAGCTGTAGTGGACTTCAAAAAGTCCTCCCAGGATTACATCACCAGGTTTGTGCAAGCCGTTAAGATAAAACTTTCTCAGTAACTTACACGATGAAGACAGAAATGAAGACTCAGAAAAGAAAAAGGAGGAATAAATCAGGAATTGATAGACATTCATAAGCAAATATTTGATAAACAAAGCCCCCATACCTGCCCTTCCACCAACCTGACTGTCACTCTTGAAACTGATATATATACAGGGCTACGACAGCCTGCTTTAGTTTCTCACACCACCCATCTGGGCGTAATAGTGGCCTCATGGGTGAACTATGGGCATTATGCTGTCTTATTCATGATTTATTCAAGAGAATAACAAACCAGGAAATTAGTGTTTGTTGTGTTACTCGCTATCCAAGTATAACAATTATTGGATTTAAATATTTAAATACTATTTTTTTTTTTTCTGAAGAACTTAGCTTAACGCTATATTTTTTTAATCGACTAAATCAAATTAAAACCACATCATAACTGGCTGGCATTTCAAAATGTATGCTTTACATGCTTGATATTTCATATGTAACATAATCAACAGCCCAATTGAAATAGTTTTTTATTGATTTATTTACAACTTACCAAAAATAGATTCTGCATGATAGTTGTGTGTCACCAGATTACTGATGCCATTCTTTGTTGCTATTAGGAAAAATAATTCACAATTTATTTTGTATCGTTTTTTGCAGAGTCAGTGAAGAAAGGGAAATCATGCCTTACTAAAGAATAGCTGCGAATTACTGTAAAATGTACCAAAAATTTATCATTATGCATGAAATTAGTATTTCCCCATCAGATATTAATTTTTAAGTAAAACATCACAACTTGTGGGGATCAAGTTTGTATGTTTGTAATATTTTCATGGATCTACATTGTGTAATTTAATTATTGACTAAAGTTGTCATATAGTCCTCTGTGTCAAAGAAAGAAGTTGCAATTTAACACTTTGGAGTTCCACGGCCCATGATAGCTTTCTTTGTGTTTCTTTCAGGTTTCAGCAAGATTATGTAACATTTCGGTCCAAAGAGTGCCATCAAAAGACCAAAGCTGGAGGTTAATATGGCAAACACCTCCACTGCATCAGCATATTTGCCAGGAGAGTTAATGTAGGCAGGTACAAAGGCCGTCCACACAGCGCAGAAGATCAGCATGCTGAAAGTGATTAGTTTAGCCTCATTAAAATGATCTGGCAGGTTTCTCGCCAGAAATGCCAACAGGAAGCTGATAATTGCCAGTAAGCCGATATATCCCAATAATACTGCAAAACCAATTGTGGAGCCAACCACACACTCATAAATGATTTTGTCATTGTGGTACTGGGTGTTTTTATGAGGTACTGGTGAAGCTGTCCCAATCCACACAGTGCAAATTGTGGCTTGGATGCAAGTAAGAACAAAAACTGTCCCTCTTTGTTGTACAGCACCAAACCACTTTAGATGCATGCCACCGCCTGGTTTGGAGGCTTTAAACACAGCCAGAACCACCATAGTTTTAACCAGAATGCAGGATACACAAAGCACAAAGCTGATCCCAAATGCTGCATGTCTCAGCTGACATGTCCACAGTCTGGGTCGTCCAATGAACAGCAGCGAGCACAAAAAGCACAATTTAAGTGACACTAAGATTAGAAAGCTCAGCTCTGAATTGTTTGCTCGCACCATAGGTGTGCTTCGGTGATATGTGAAAATCCCTAAAACAACAGTACAGATGGAAGTTCCCAGCAAAGAAGCTGTTGTCAAGCAGACTCCCAGAGGTTCATGGTAGGAGAGAAACTCTGTTCTCTTAAGTACGCATTGATTACGCTTTGGGCTGGACCAGAAATCCTCTGGACAACTAAAGCACTCAACAGAGTCTGAGAACAAGACAAACAAACATAGACTTTACAGTTAGTCATAATTTAAGAAGCCACATTGATTCATCAACATAACAGCTTCATTTTGTAAAGGTTACTATGTAACGTATGAAGAGAAAATGGATTATGGATTAAAAAGAGCCTAAGGAAAATATGATGTTTGGATAAAGTACAACACTGAATACAAATGTAAATTAAACTTGGCATCCAAATGATGCCCATCTTGAACAAAGTGAATATCTACAGGTGTATTCACTGTTAAAGTGGTATTCTTTTGTATTTTTTTTTTATAATCCAATTTGTCCTATCTATCTAAATGAATCATTTTTATTATCAGTAATCAAGATTAATAATATTAAATAAGAGTACAATGCAATACTGGCTTTTTGTAATTTTGTTTTGCAAATGAAGCTTTAATTCTAGAGCCAGCAAATTATTACATTTATGTTTCCTTCTACACCAATCAGTGATGTCTTGTTATGTCTTGTCAGTTTTCTCTCTATTTTCTATTCAGATTTATGTATTTCAGTTGGAACATTCATACATATAATTGTAATTGAAACCATAATACCAACTTGTTTCGTTGCTAATCTTTCCTTCAGGACAAGGGACACAATCAAAACAGCACACAGGTTGCCCCTTCTTTCTTGCCATGCGACTCCCAGGATTACAGTTCTTGCTGCACACAGACCGAGGTGGCTGAAGACACAGTTAACATTTGATCTGATCTCTTTTATTCCCAACATTGCTTATATATAATGACAACTTTAAATGAAAAAGGAAAGTAACCTGATTGTTCTCAAAATTCCAGAAGATTTTGTCTTCATTAAGAGTGAGTTCTTCATCACCAAAACTTGTTTTCCTTACAACGCCTACATTCAGAACTTGAATTTTACCATCAGGGAGCCATTGCCAGTTCATGATATCATATATTGGCAAAGCATCACCATTCTCATCAAATGACACTTGATCACCAAATGGAATGGTAAAGTTGACTTTTTTCAAGTAATACATTAGCTGCAAATGTAAGCAGATCAATTATATGACAACGATGCAAGATTTTATTTTCATTTCTTATTGTTATTGTTCACCAGCTGAGAAATGGTATAAAAACCAGAAACTAATAATACAAATGTAAGCTATCCAATATAAGCAGGCATGCATGATATTCAGTTTTGTATTAACCTAAATACAATGAGTTAATACAAGTTAGTTTTTAAGTGAATTGAAATTGATATCCCACCTGCCAAGCCTCCAGACTGTGCAGAGATGCACAGCTGTGTCTGATAAAAGGCCCTCTTCCTGGCTGACACTGCAGCATGTCATCAAGAGCGTATGCCAGAGCATACACAGCCTTGTAAATGTTATATTCAGGCCGGAGGTTAGAAACATCAAGAAATTCAGTCTGCACAGTCTCTAAATCTTCTTTACCAGAGCATAATGCCCCTCCAGCCTCTAGCCAGTCAACAGGTGGGGGAGCAAATCTACACTGAAAAGTGTGTTCCCAGAACTGCCTTATCTGGAAAGTATGGGAAAAAAAAACACCTGAACCAAGAAAACGTAGTTTGATTATGCAATTATAAGTCAAAGTTAATGCAAAATCTCACCATAGTGTTTTCACTGTTGGTGTTATTCCCAGGTTTTGTTTTTAGAAGAAAATCCCTAAGTCCTCGGATTTCTCCTCGACGGATTGCAATGCCCAGCGTTCCACTCAGGTATGGCATAAGACGAGATGTTTGGAGCACAGCTGCTGATGCCCATGCTTCACTCGCCATCCATTGCAAACCTGTCACATTTTGCCTTAAAACCTGTAGAGTGTTACATATAGTAAAAAAGAGTTATATGGAGCATTTAGCTTCAAGCAGAATGCTAAATGATATACTGAGAAAGAAAGATACCTCCTCCATCAGTTGAATCATATTGATCTGATGTGCGAATACAATGACAACGCGAGCTGTGGATTTTTTCATTCCTTCCACAATTCGTGTCAGTTCAGCCGGATTTTCACCCCATGGTAAAATTTCATAGTATGCAAGACATCCTAATCCAGACTCAGTCAGCTTTGACTGAAAGGACTGGGCAACATGAAGCCCGTAATCATCATCACTAACCAGTAGACCAGCCCATGTCCAGCCAAAGTGTTTTAAAATCTGAATCATTGCATCCACCTAAGTGGACATACTGCGTGAGATATTTTCTTTTCATTTTAAATCATTACAATTGCATTATACTGAATAGAAATATTCTACAGAACCTATGCTTTAAAACAGTGGTCTCCAACCCTGGTCCTCAAGATCTACTGTCCTACAGATTTTAGATGCATCCCTGCTTCAACACAGCTGAATCAAATGGTTGATTACCTTTTCAAGCCATTCATTTAATCAAGCTCTGTTGAAGCAGGGATGCATCTAAAATCTGTAGGACAGTAGATCTTGAGGACCAGGGTTGGAGACCACTGCTGTAAAAACTAATGTAATTTGGCCTATGTTGTACCTCATTTATTAAAAAAAAACAAAACAAAATCTGTCTCACTTGAAAAGTATCACTTGGGATTGTCCTAAAAAAGGATGGAAACCTTCGACGATCACTTAGGCAAGAACATGTAGCAAAGTAACTCACCTAAAAGGAACAAACAGGTAAAATGTGGTTAAAATGACCTCAAAGATATCACTGAATAATCTGTACATTAGGAGAGCAAAATAACAAACAAAAGCAAAAAATAACTTACAATGGGCAATCTGAATAAACCAATGACATCAGATGTGGCAATTGAAAACGTTGAAAAAGAATCACCGACGATCCCCAGGACTGGAGGGCCCCCTGAGCATTTTTCCTGAGGAAAAAACTGTTTCTCCTGACCACTGGCCAATGACAATGCAGCACTAAATCCGATTACTAATGTGGCACAATTATCATAAAGGCTATATCCAAGAGTCACATTTGGAAGCAGATTTGGGTCTTTGTTAATTTCCTCAATGGCAAATGCCATGGTCATGGCATGCCTGAACCCTGGAGAGTCAAAGCTTGAACACAAAATGTTACATTTTAATTTAAAAAAGTACCACAACCTGTGAACAAGTTATACGAGTGTGAAACTTACCCTTGACAGATGTGCTCACTTGGTTCTGAGGTGAATGTTAGCTCAGGAAACACAGAAGTGTAGTGTACTTCAAACAGTCCCCCTAGAATCACATCACCGGCTTTATGCATGCCATTAAGATGAAACTCTCTTCTTATTTTGCAAGATGACATTGAAACAATAAAGGGGAAGAAACTAATTAATAGAAAAAACAAGGACATAAATTTGTGAAGAAACACATCCATAATTACATCTCCTCATACCACCGTTTCTTTCTTCCCTGAATGGACATTTTATAGGGATTGTCCTCTCCCTTGATGGCTTTCATCACTATAGGAGGGCCAGAGGAGATCTTCAGAGAATAGCTGAATCTTCACTAATTTCAGATTTCTGAGAACTTAGAACTCTTTCTTTCCTTGACAGCACATCTTTGCAACAGCAGAGTAAGAACAACAGCTTGATAAAGATAGTAAAATGAAAAAAAAATGAAAGAAAATACACAATTTGTTTGGATTTTTGGTTCCTTTTGTGTTTATGTTTTTAGAATGTCCTTGTTGATTATACAGTATATGATCTTGACATATTTTAGAAGATACCTGTATCATATTTTGGGAATATTTTCTCCTTTTGAGTATCCGCCCCCAACTGTAACTACCTAATCAGTCCTGATGAGTTACGCTTTGTTTTGACTGAGGATGTGTATATATGGGGGAAGAATGGGCTAATCAGTTGATAGGAAACAGGTGTGGATGGAAGCAACTAGAAGGCAGCTAGGGTGAAGGGAACTGGCACTAGGGGGCAACAGAGAGTAACTCCAAAGATATAACACTGCTTAAATATAATGGAATAATAGTAGTCTCTACTCTTGTAAAGAGTAATGGGAATCCTACAATAAAAAATAACAAAAAAAGAAAACAACTAAAATGACACAAAGTGGAAATGAAACCCAAAAACAAAGACTTTCACCAATCAAAGGGTAACTGAAAAACATCTTTCAAGTCCAGTCCCAGGATTACATATATAAATATCCATTGACATCTTATGGTTTGGTCCATTACTGTCACTCTTGAAAAACAAGAAATGGCACTTAAAATGTTTGCAAAAACTGTGTTCTTTTATCAAAAGTGAGAATATAAAATGCTGCAAACTCTGTGCCGCCAACATTCTGTATAGAAATAGGAAACAAGGAAGGAACCTAGCTGCGTCAAATACAAACCAACCTTTCACAGTTTGCATGCTGTACCATGTTTTAAAGCTTTGCAGGCTGTTTAAATAAATCAGTTTAGGTTTTATGAATCAAAGTATTTTCAAAACAGAAGTGATCAGTCTGGCGGTAATGTTCATTTTTAAACTCCCTACATTAGTAACCATCCATTAAATATTACAATATTTTGTACATTTTTTGATAAATCATAGAGATAAAAGTGTGTAAAAAATCACAATTATTAGCAGCTTCCGAAATACTCAAACCGAGATATATGATCAGCAACCAGGCTACATCAACTTATTTCACTTATAACCCTTTTTTTTTTTTTGACTCTTTAATGTTTAATGTTTATTTAAATTACCCCAGGTTTTCTTGAATATTTACAGATTCCTAAATGAAGAGTTGGCTAATTTGCGATGGACTAATTTGCTATTTGTTGCAGTAGCTGCATGTCTCCTTACATGTGTAGTTTCTCTATGGATACTCCTGCTTCCTTCCAGTTAAAGAAATTTATGACTGGTACATCACCCTTAGGTACGATTTATTATGGAAATGGTTGTTTGTCCATGGGTGGTCGGTCCAAAGTGTAACCTGCCTCATGTAGTCAACGACAGATACCTGTTAGAACCACTGCAAACCTATAGCAGGTGTAGAAAATGAATAGGTTGTTTTTATGTGTTAAAGTAAAGCAAAATATAGCAATAGCAAGAATAATTCATATTGGAAATATTTATGACATTTTAACTTTGTTTCCATGGACATTATCTTCTGAAAAAAATATTTACTTAAATTTCTGAAATATATTTCATATCCACTAGATGGTAGCATTGCTCTTATACTTTTCACTTCTGCCTGCTTACTTGACAGACTGGAATCATATAGCATCTTACATCTTTCATGCTTTCTGTTAAAGAGAAAGGTATGCTATTATCCGGTCGTGAAGTATCGGAGCACATTACGTATACAAGTAAGAGTACAAACACGTGGTATCGGGCCCGATGCTGATAGCAGTATCGGCATTACTGCCTCCCTAATTTACTCTCACAGACATAGAGGTCACAAAGTGCTTCACAAAATGAAAATACAAATAAAATACATTTACAGTCACAGAAGACATGGTCATAAAACAACACTTAATCTGCTGGAATAAAAATTTCTTAAATAGGTTTTCAGTTGACTCTTAAAACCATCAACAGAATCATGTAAGAGCAAGGAAAGCGAATGATTGTTCCAGAGCGCCAGCGCCACTGCCTGAAAGGAGCAATCTCTCCTGGTCCTGTAACGAGTACGAGGGACCATGAGCAGTTTCTGGTCCTGAGACCTCAGCCTCCGAGAGGGGGTATAAGGACAATGTGTGAAGTTGTTGAAAATGGGAACAACAGAAAACAAAAAAGGCAATGCTAAGCTTTATTATAATTGCTAAAAAAAGGACATATATTATAAAGACAAATCAAAGACCACTTAGGTATTGCCCCTTCTCTCTGAACTTTGATGATACTTCAGAGGTGAGCTATGGTAAATGGGAAATGGCCCTTACTTATATACCACATTTTCAAGTCAGGACTTAACAAAGTTCTTTGCAATACATTCAGTCATTCACACATTCACGCACACACTCACACAGTGAGCTATAAAAACATTCCGCATACACTTGCACTTGATTCATTTTTCAGCGATGAAGATCTTGTTGCTGCTTGCAAGCTTTAAATTGGCTCTGAGCCTGTATGAGGGGGGATCAGAGGAGGTCAGAATTGTGGCTTCACCTATGAAATGTAGCCTGCGGGGTTCAGATCATCTACCTGCATTCGCAATGAATGGGGACTTCATCATCGGGGGTGTTTTTTCAATCCACTACAAGGAGCTCACAGAAACAGACAACTACACCACTGTGCCTGAACCACCGAGCTGCGCAAGGGGGTTAGTAAAAGGGAGAGCTTGAAAAAAAGAAAATGGGAAGGCAATTTTGAAATAAGTGACGACCAATATGTTTGGTATTATGCTAGTTTTTGTTGCAAAGTTCTTAGCATTTCATCAATACGGCATGCATAAATATTTATGTATAACAAAAAATATTTATTATTTATAAGTATTATTCCAACAAAGTTGTTTTTTTTAACTTATGTTTTGTGGTAAATATGCAGATAATATATTTTACATAGAAATGTTTGTTATCCTAATTAGAAGAAAGTAATGACTCTATGTTGTATTCAACAGTGACATGTTGTAAATTTTATGTTTTTTTTAATGCCTTTTGTTCAGCATAAACAGTCGTGAACTGCGCTTCTCTCGAACAATGATCTTTGCAATTAAGGAGATCAACAACAGCACAGAGCTGCTGCCAGGTGTAAAACTTGGTTATCAGATCTATGATTCATGTGCCTCTGTGCCCATGGCCATGCATGCAGCATTTCAGCTGTCCAACAGGCAGGACCCTGCGTTTCAGACAGGTGATAATTGCTCTTCATCTGGAATGATAGTTGCTGTTGTTGGGGAGTCCGGTTCCACCCCATCCATTAGCATCTCACACATTTTTGGGCCCTTCAACATACCTCTTGTAAGTAGTTATTATAAAATGTTATTACTTTAGCTTGAAAGCTTAACCTGATAAATTGTTTGTGTTCTTGCTATAGGTAAGCCACTTTGCCACTTGTGCCTGTCTGTCAGATAAAGACCAGCATCCAACATTTTTCAGAACAATTCCCAGTGATCAATTTCAAGCCGATGCACTGGCGAAGCTAGTGAAACAATTTGGTTGGAGTTGGATAGGAGCTATTCACTCAGATTCAGATTATGGTAATAATGGAATGGCGTCTTTTCTAAGTGTAGCACTCAGAGAGGGGATCTGTGTGGAGTACATTGAATCTTTCTATCGGACGGACACAACCAGCAAGATTCGCAGAGTAGCTAATGCCATCCGCAGGTCTCTGTAATTATATGAAAGTTAAATTTTATCTGATGATTGATTTTGTTGAAAAAAAATACAGAAGAGCAGAATGTGATGACTATTGTACTGCTCTGTACTCCTCAGGTCAACAGCAGTGGTTGTAGTAGCATTTGCAGCTGCTGGTGATATGAAGTTCCTCTTGGAGGAGCTGGCGCAGGACCCTCCGCCGCCTCGTCAGTGGATTGGAAGTGAATCCTGGATTACTGACCCTCACCTTATGAGCTTTAGTTTTTGTGCAGGGGCCATTGGAGTTGCCATTCAACAATCTGTCATCCCAGGTCTTAGAGACTTCCTTATAGATCTCTCTCCTTCTGAAGTGCCTGTCTCCTCAGTACTTACTGAATTCTGGGAGGATGCATTTAACTGCAGCTTTACAAAAAGTGAGGAAATGTCATCTATACATTGGTGCTCAGCGATATCTGAACTAAAACATTTTGATGAATGTTTTTTGGACTGTTTTATGAGTATCTTAGTAGATCATCCAGTAGTCTGTTTGACATTGGTTTTTTTGAATGTATATTTTAAAAAACCCTAAACAAAAAAAATATATTTTTCTATTATTTCTTTTTTTATCGTTACATTTACCATCTCTGATACTAGTTTTGATGTTGTATATAAAATATTTTCTGCTGTTTACAACCCAAAGAAATTACTTTGTTAGTTTAGAGTTAATTCTATTAAACAATTTGTTTTTTAAAAGTTCCCTAATTATAACTTCTTATGTCTGCATTTTTAGGTACAACCATAAAGGGTAAACTTTGTGATGGAACTGAAGACTTAAAGACACTAAATAATCTCTATACTGAAACTTCTAAATTTAGAATTACTAACATGGTGTACAAGGCTGTCTATGCAATAGCACATGCTATTCACAATGCATTGTGTCAGGAAAAAGAGTCAACCACTCGTTGTGACAAACACATCAGACTGGAGCCCAAACAGGTCTGTTTAAATAAATCTTCATTTATTTATTATTTATTTTTGAAATACTTCTTATAAAGTATTTCATTTTCTCTCTGTTTCTGTCCTAAAAATCAAAGATTTTCACCGAATTAAGGAAGGTGAACTTTTCTAGAAATGGTTATCATGTATCTTTTGATGATAAAGGAGATCCTCCAGCTTTTTATGAGCTGGTGAACTGGCAGAACAAAAAGAATGGAGCTATTGAGCTCATAACAGTGGGGTATTATGACGCATCACTGCCCAAAGGCCAGGAGTTTCTCATCTACAAAAATATAACCTGGGTGGAAGGGAGCATACAAGTAATGACTCAAAGGAAAACAGTATACAAAATAAACACTTCTGAAATTATGCGATTCAATGATTTGGGCCACATCCTCATTCTGAAATATGTTATTCTGTTTACTCTTTTGTTCTTTTTTTTCTTGAATGCCTTTCTGGCAGGCACCAGTATCAGTTTGCTCTGAGAGTTGTCGTCCAGGAACTCGTAAAGTGTTACATAAAGGAAAACCCATCTGCTGCTATGATTGTATACCTTGTCCAGAAGGAGAGATTAGCAATATGACAGGTAAAATCTTTTATGTTAATTAACATCACAATCCTTCTTGTTACTGACAACTCCTTTTGTTTTAGATGCTCCGGATTGTATCCCTTGTCCCAGAGAATTCTGGCCCAACTCAGTGAACACTGAGTGTTTTCCAAAACCTGAGGAGTTTCTTTCCTTTGATGAAATTCTGGGAATAATCTTGGCTGCGTTTTCAGTTAGTGGGGCCTGCATGGCCACCATAACAGCAGTAGTTTTCTTTTATCACAGGACAACTCCAATTGTCAGAGCTAACAACTCTGAACTGAGCTTCCTACTGCTCATGTCTGTGACTCTGTGTTTTTTATGTTCATTAACTTTCATTGGAGCACCTTCTGAGTGGTCCTGCATGCTGCGGCACACAGCGTTTGGCATCACCTTTGTTCTCTGTATTTCCTGTGTTCTTGGAAAAACTATAGTTGTTTTAATGGCTTTTAAAGCAACACTTCCAGGCAACAATGTTATGAAATGGTTTGGTCTTCCGCAACAAAGATTGACAGTAGCGTCATTTACATTTATTCAGGTAATAATATGTATTGTTTGGTTGGTTGTAAGTCCTCCCTTCCCAATGAAAAATCTGAACACCTACAAGGAGAAGATCATCCTGGAATGTGCATTAGGCTCTGCTGTTGGTTTCTGGGCTGTCCTTGGCTACATTGGTCTACTTGCCGTGGTTTGCTTTGTTTTAGCTGCTCTAGCTCGGAAACTACCTGATAATTTCAATGAAGCCAAGCTGATCACCTTCAGCATGTTGATATTCTGTGCTGTCTGGATCACCTTCATCCCAGCATATGTCAGCTCTCCTGGAAAATATACAGTGGCAGTAGAGATATTTGCCATTTTGGCCTCCAGCTTTGGAATGATGCTGTGTATATTTGCTCCGAAGTGTTTCATCATTTTATTTCAACCAGAAAAAAACACCAAGAAATATTTAATGAACAAAAACTGATTTGAAATAACACAATTCCTTATCATAATAAATGATTATGAATGTCAATTTTTTTCAAGCTAATCACTGTTTTCCTACAGGTTTCTTACTCTCTTTGATTATTTTCAATTGCCAAATATTAATGCATGCTTTATCTCTTTATGTTTTTTTATTTATTTGTAACTTATTATGCTACTAGATGGATATGTCTATAAAAAGAAATAAAGTTTAAAACTAAATATGTGTTCACAATTTTTTTTCAACATCAAAAATGTTTTAATTTGATTATAAATCAAAACAACAATATATAAATAACCCTTCATAGGCATGGAATTCATAATTCTCTGTTTATATAAATACCACATAACCACACACACACACACCCACACACACACACACCTTAGCCCTAAACATAACCAGTAGCAAAATAGCATTGAGGACCGGCAAAATATCCTCACTTTGCAATAACAGGTCCTTAACTTGAGGGTGAAATTGGAAACATTTAGAAATAGCTACCTAAGTGTAAACCTAGCCTGAACTAAATTTACACCTTAGTTCTAAACTTAACTCCGAACCTAAGAAGATAACGCTTCCTCTGTAGTACCTTTAGACTGGTTGAACATTTCCATATTGTCTTGTTATAGGAAGTGTTGACTCCAACTGAATTTCATTGATTTTCAGTCAATTTCAACTTTATGCCCTAATCCTGACATTAATCCTGACCATAACCCTAAAAAAACATTTACCATTACTTAAACTCTATTCACACCTTAACCATAAACCCAATCGCTGGCAAATAAGGAAGTAAAGACCAGCTAAAGAAAATAAAATAAAAACAAAAAAAACTTAAAATTACTATTGTCTTCATGCTCTAGGTTCTTGGCAAACATAGATAATAAGAAGTGTATTTTATTATAAACATTTTTTTTTTTTTTCAATTTTTAAAACCAAGTGTTGGACCAAGCCAAACCTTGTACTCAACAACAGACTGAAAAAGTTTTGTTTTATGCAGTTAACTTCAATTTTATTGGTCAATTTTTAATACAACTCAAAACAATGTGTAAAAGCAATTATTTTTTTCTTTCAGTTCCTGGGAGGTGATGAAACACTTTCTTTGCTTTCTACCAAAGAAATGCCTATATTGTATTTTCATAATTTTACTGCAGATGGATTTTATTGCAGAATACTGATCCACATGAGAAGATCCAAATGAGAAGGGACATTCTTTGTTTTGAGTGTAACCAGAGACAATGGCAATATTTTTCAGATGTCATTTAGGCTAGTTGCTCAGGAAAATAACAACTTGATTAACTAAATATACTCAAATGTATATATATAATATCGAACAACTGAGTGTTAATTTTGTAACAGACTGTCTTAAATCCTGCTGTTTGGTTTTATTATCCCTGCCATTGTGCAGTATTTTTATTATTTACGTTGCAAAAAAAGGCCTGTCTTTAATCATTTGATGATATGGTTCATTTAGATACTGTACAGTGTTACAAGTAGTGAGTGCAGAGATGGAGCCAAGAGACAAGGCTGAACATGCTTAGATACTTTGTAGAGCGCGCGTTGTCAGAGCTGAGCGTGCAGCAGACAAGTTTCGAGCTAGTGTCTGTCTGTTTAATTGCTGCACATATAGGCCCATCCCCAAACCGACTCCTTAAACACTAACCGTCAGCACTAAGCATTTCTTGGCATTCATGTGGTTTTTCAGATATTTTACTCAATTGTGTTGAATATTCATTCACTGCTTCATCACAGTTATTTACCAAAAAACTTTTTCAAATATACTTTTTTCGCTTTCTTTGAATAGTGGGATTAAGTGGGTTGGGCATCTAACAAGTTAGATAGATGATCTAACAGATAGATGATCGACATATTTACAGTACTAGTGGTATTATCAGATGAGCTGAGACTTCGAGATGTGTCGCTGTAAATGCCAATGGAGAGGATGTTTCCCTGATTTGCATGGTGAGGGATGATTCATTTAGGGGTGCCTCATTCCTCAGTAAAGATGTGGGAGTTTGTAGGAGAGTGGCTGTCAGTTGGATAGAGTTTGGATATATTCAAAGAATAGACTGGTTGGAAAAACAGCCAATATAGTTGGTCAAAGCTATTTTGGTTAGATTAAACAACGTAATGATCGAAATCTGAGCAAGCCACTGGTTACAGCTTTAACATTAGTGTTAGGTGGTATTGCTTTCTACTAAGCATTTACCATTGATAGTGGCGTCAGCTGTAAGCCATTGACTTCCACTCCTGACGTTGTTATTTTGACACCCATTTTAGATCTTGAAAGTTGCGATAATACTTGACAAATATTTTGGTTATTATGACTACTTTGTATTGGTTTGCCCAAGTACAAATATAGATTGGGTAAAAACATTGTCAAATTAGTGTCTACGAAGTATATGAGAAGAAGAGAAAGGCCTCAGAAAAATTAGCATCCCACTGATGCCTCGGTTGCAAAGTTTCTACTCAACAGGTAAAGTTTGTCATGCTGTTTGGAGAAATGCATTTCACATCAATGCTAGTAAAAGTTACCTACCTCTATATTGTAACTTTCTAGGGAAGATAAGTTCATTTATTCTGTAATTTGCACCTTTAGTAGTTATACGGTCGCCATAGTAGGGTGACCAGACATGCTCTTTTTCCCGGTCCCACTTTTCATACCTTTAAAAATGTCCGGAGAGAATTTCAAAATCGTCCGGGATCTTGATCGACTACAGTGCAGCAGAACTGAGCTGTCAGTACCGCAGTGAAGTTGGTTTGAAGTTGAATATTGGATATTCAAGCTCCGCGGAGTCAGCGGGATCTAGCAAACGGTTGATCCGACTGAGGCACTCCAATGTCACCCAGCGTCTTTCAGCTGCTCCCTCCTCCCACACGCGGTAATGCAGTTAGGGACCGTCAACAAATCTTTAAACCAAGCACACGTGAGAAACAAAAAACAATAAATTCCTTATCTTATGACCAGCTAAGACCAAACTAATATAAAATCATGCCAATAGATAACATATGTAAGGCACACTTGCTTTCATGCAATTTTAAGCTATTTTCAATTTTTAAGATATTTTTAAAGACAAAAGTTGAGACTTTTCTCCAATAGCTTCCAGTTCATGTGACCTACTGACTCAAATTTTTTATGAAATTGTTGTACTACATTATCTTGATGAGGTACAGTCATTTTTATTTGATTTTAAGCCTTAGTTAATTGTTAAAGATTTTTTTAAATAAAAAAACTTGATATTTCTGCAATAGTTTCCAAGTCATGTGACCCACCGACGCAAATTCTTTGTTAAATTGTTTTACCACAGTACCCCTGATGAAGCACACTCATTTTCATTCCATTTTAAGCCTTTGTATATTTTTAACAATTTTTTGTTACGAAAATAATTGATATTTCTTCAATAGCTTGCAGGTCATTTTACGCACTGACTGCAAATCTATGTCAAATTGTTCTACTACTTTAGCCAGATGGGGCACACTCAGTTTTATTCCATTTCAAGCCTTTGTATAGTTTTGCCTTACAGGCAGGCGGGGGGGAAGCATACCGTCCCCGGGTCGGGTTCGGTAGCTCTGACCTCAGCTGGCACCTGACCGGGATCAGCCCCGGAGCTGATGGCTCGGTTCTAATGCCCGGTCCGGTCCCAGCATATAAAGATATTATTTTGCTCAAAGTAAACAAAGGCAAAATAAGTTACATTTATGAAGAAAACATGAAGCGAAATAATGTGATTTATTTTTAAGTAAAAAAGAAAAAAAGAAGAGACTCAACAAACATCAGACCGTAAACAAAACATCATAGACTGTAAAAGCAAATTGGTCCACCAGGTGATGCCATGTCACTGATGTTTGTTGTCACTTTTGAAGAGTTATATAAACCACCAAGAACACTTGTTCACATTAAAAGACTTAAGGCATGGAGACCTCACTTCTTCTTACTTGCTTGAGACTGGCGCAGGGCTTATGTGTTTTCTTAGTTATTGCTTTAGGTGGTTCTTATAGGATCAAAAATATGGCTTTACCTATGAACTGTGTCCTGCAGGGTACATCTCGTCTACCTGCATTCTCAACGGATGGAGAGTACATCATTGGTGGCATTTTTTCCATCCACTACAAAGAACTTACAAAGATTCATAACTACACCACTGTACCTGAGCCGCCTACCTGCACAGGAAGGTCGGTAAGATAGAGAAGTTGTGGCAATTGGAGGGAGAGTCATACAAAAACTCAGATTTTGATTTGTAATATGAAGAATTTTGCTACAAGATAGAATTAATGATTTATGCAAGGGTATTTTATTAAATATTTGGATGAGATCAAATCTAATTTGACATCAAAAAACAATTATTTTCGTAAATAGGTATTAAAAAAATGGGATTATATAAATACACTTGATAATGTTTTAACATAATTTCAACTTCAGAATTTCTGTGTTTTCTTTTTCAAATGGAATCTTGTTTGTGAAAATGCAAACTCATAAAATATCTCTGTCTGTATGCAGTATCAACAGTCGTGAACTGCGCTTCTGTCGTGCAATGATCTTTGCTATTGAGGAGATAAACAACAGCACAGAGCTACTGCCTGGGATTAGACTAGGGTATCAGATCCACGACTCGTGTGCTTCTGTGCCTATGTCCATGCATGTGGCCCTCCAGCTATCAAATGGACAGGACCCTGTGTTTCAAACAGGCAATAACTGTTTTAAGTCAGGTTTGGTGATGGGTGTTATTGGTGAGTCTGGATCTACACCATCCATCAGCATCTCACGGATCTTTGGTCCCTTTAACATTCCTCTGGTAAGTTCAATATTATCTGTAAGACATCTGTAGAATAGCTTTAAGAGATAAGATCCATTGTTTTTTTTTTACTCTCATATTAGGTGAGCCACTTTGCCACTTGTGCCTGCCTGTCAGATAAACGAGAGTACCCGACTTTCTTTAGAACAATTCCCAGTGACCACTATCAAGCTAATGCAATGGCCAAACTGGTGAAACATTTTGGTTGGTCGTGGATAGGAGCTATCCACTCAGACTCAGATTATGGAAGAAATGGCATGGCGTCTTTTCTTGAAGCAGCGCATAGAGAAGGGATCTGTGTAGAATATATTGAATCGTTCTATCGAACTGATCCATACAAAATACGAATTGTAGCTGATGTTATCCGCAGGTTTGTGTTTTTTTTTTTTTTTTACTTGTTTAGATACTGCTGTGATCAATTCAGAACTGTTTCTGTAATCGTTGGAAAAAGGTTTTTATGCAAACAGAACTGCCACATGTGAAAGAAAAGTAAAACAGTTTTATCCATTTTTGCATTTCTCTTCAGATCAACATCAGTAGTTGTAGTGGCATTTACAGCTGCTGGTGATATGAAATTCCTGTTAGAGGAGTTAAACCACAATCATCCTCCACCTCGTCAGTGGATTGGAAGCGAGGGATGGGTAACAGACCGTCAACTGATGAGGTTCAGCTTCTGTGCAGGGGCTATCGGAGTTGCTATTCAACAATCTGTCATTCCTGGCTTTGGAGACTTCCTTCTGGATCTCTCACCGTTTAAAGTAGCTGCCTCCTCAGTGCTGACTGAGTTCTGGGAGGATGTATTCAGCTGCAGTTGGACAAAATGTAAGAACTGGTTGTGATAATTTGCTAGCTTGATTTGGCTTTTCTTTTAAACATTCCCAGTTTGATCAAATCCTTTAGGCAGAAAGCAGTTTCAGATACAACTTATAAAAATAGATATGAGCTTTGGCTGTATTTATGTAAACAGCTAATTTACAATATATTTTAATGTTACTCACATCAGAGTATAATAGATCTATATTTTGCCTAATTTTAAGAAATGTAACTGATGTGATAAATTTATAGTGTTGTAACATGAATGGATTAAACAATCTGTAATCCTTTGCTTATTTTCAGCAGCCTCCTCAAAAAAGAAGCTATGTCAGGGAACTGAAGACTTAAAGAAAATTAAAGTCCCATATACTGAAATGTCGACATTCAGAATTACTAATATGGTTTACAAGGCTGTTTATGCCATAGCACATGCTATTCACAATGCAGTGTGTTACAAAACCAATTTCACCATTCACTGTAAAAAACAAACAAAGCTAGACTTGATTCAGGTGAGTTTTAATAAAACATAGTCTATTTTTATTTTCCTAGAATCAGTTAAATAACTTACTTATTATTTAAGATGGGTTACTTCTCTTTACTAATTTAAAAAATAATTTTCAGACTTTTACTGAACTAAAGAAAGTCAACTTTACCCGCAATGGTTACCATGTGTCTTTTGATGCTAATGGAGACCCTGTGGCTGCTTATGAGGTTGTCAACTGGCAGATAAGTGACAGTGGGATTATTGAGCCGGTAAACGTAGGGTACTATGATGCATCACTGCCAAAAGGCCAGGAGTTTCATATTAACAGGAACTTATCCTGGTTTGATGGAGGCAATCAGGTAATAGCAACTTCCTCATCTGGTTTAAAACAGCTGTGCTGTGAACCTACACTTTCCATTTTATATTTCTGTTTCAGGTACCGATGTCAGTTTGCTCCAAGAGTTGTGCTCCAGGGACTCGCAAAGTGTTGCAGAAAGGAAAGCCCATCTGCTGCTATGATTGTATACCATGTGCAGAGGGAGAGATTAGCAATATGACAGGTGACCCTGATTATGTGTTTATTTATATCATCAAATATTTTAGATACAAACATCCCTTTATGACTGATCTTTTTTCTTTTTCTTTTTCAGATTCCCTGGAATGCATCCCATGTTCCAAAGAATTCTGGCCTAATGCAGGAAATGATGAATGTTTCCCCAAACAAGTAGAATTTCTTTCATTTGATGATTTACTGTCAGTCATTCTGGCTGCGTTTTCAGTTAGTGGGGCCTGCATGGCCATTATCACAACAGTGGTTTTCTTTCATTACAGGACAACTCCAATTGTCAGAGCTAACAACTCTGAACTGAGCTTCCTACTCCTCTTCTCTCTGACTCTGTGCTTCTTATGTTCATTAACTTTTATTGGAGCACCTTCTGAGTGGTCCTGTGTGCTCCGGCACACAGCATTTGGCATCACCTTTGTTCTCTGTATCTCCTGTGTTCTTGGGAAAACTATAGTTGTTTTGATGGCATTTAAAGCTACACTTCCAGGTAATAACACCATGAAATGGTTTGGTCCTCCACAGCAAAGATTGACTGTAGCAGGCGTTACCTTTATTCAAGTCATAATATGTACAATATGGTTGGTTGTAAGTCCTCCCTTCCCAATGAAAAATCTGCACACCTACAAGGAGAAGATCATCCTGGAATGTGCATTAGGCTCTGCTGTTGGTTTCTGGGCTGTGCTTGGCTACATCGGCTTGCTGGCAGTTTTTTGTTTTGTTTTAGCTGCTCTAGCTCGGAAACTACCTGATAATTTCAATGAAGCCAAACTGATCACCTTCAGCATGTTAATATTCTGTGCAGTCTGGATCACCTTCATCCCAGCATATGTCAGCTCTCCTGGAAAATATACAGTGGCTGTGGAGATATTTGCCATTCTGGCGTCTAGCTTTGGCCTGATGCTGTGTATATTTGCTCCAAAGTGTTTCATAATTTTGTATCAGCCAGAGAAGAACACAAAAAAACATCTAATGAACAAATATTGATTGTACTTTATTGACAACACAATAAATCTCAAACTGATCTATTCTTTGAAGTCAACTTTTATTTTTAAACATTATTTATCTATACTAACTATTAACACACAGCTATACTCATTGAAAGCAATTATACCATTGATACTTTGTTTAATTGTGACTTATTGGAAAATCACCTGTACATCAGCTTAAAGGACAAATAAAATGAAAAACTTCAGCAGTTTACTGTTTGTTTTTTTGCCTCATATTTTTTAAACATATATAACTTTTAACCTATATAATAATAAAAAAACTGATTGGTTCATCATGATAAGGTGATAAAACATGAATTTGTGTCCTCAGGCAAACAATTAACCCTTTCACATATACACATATCTTCAAGTAGCGTTATGCTTGAATGCTTTCAATGAATGGCCTTCACTGAATATGTTCATATTTTTGGTAAACAGTGAACTGAACTAATCAGTTTTGAAGTACTGAACGTGAACAAGGGCAACGTTCACTCTAAGAATGATGAGCAACGTGCACATCTCACATTCACGCTCATTTGAAAACAACACATTTTTCATTGGATAACATCATGTTTTACGGCTAACAGCATGACAGCCCAGCATGTTTACTGCTAGTACTAGTTTGTGCGATTTAGACTCATCTACTGGTATTTCTGATGCCAGTTTTGCAGAGTGCTTGGCAGAGTTTTATGAACCAATATAGGAATACTTCGACTTAAAATTAAAATTAACACATAAAGCGATTGCAGTAGCCAATATCTTGGGAAATATCGGCTACTGAATGAGGAATGTAAGAAGTCCTTTTTCATACAGATCTTTTCAGCTGAACCTGAGTGCACCTTTATGTTTCTGAAGTTCTGTGTAATTTGTGCTTGATTGCATATACTGTATACCTTACTGCATTGAGCATTTTCCATTTCTTTCTACATATTATAGTCTATCGTGATGGATTTTGGCCTGATTTACCAAATGGTCTTGAACTAGTTCACTTATAATTTTATTAACTTAGTTCATTTTTCAAAAAAACGAACTATGAACGTGAACTACTTCATTTTCATGTGTGAACTGAACTTTGAGCTTGTTCTTTTTAATTATAAATTGGCACAAAATTACCATTAAGTCTCAGACAAGCTTTTCACATAATTTCTATTATTTCTATTCACTGGATTCTCTGTGTTTAGATTCGGGTAATAAGGTAATGTGGTTGCAGGCCTGTCAGACTATTCACAAAGGACACTCTAAAGGATAACTTTCAAGACCTATATCTGTAGCCCCTCTTGTCACAACAACATGAAACTAAAAAATGATGCCTTATACATAACCATAGATTAAACACCAATTCACAAACCATTGGTCTACTTCATAAATTTATAGGAAGTCAGCAGCTCCATAGATAGAAAAAATTTGGTATATTTGTTGATCTAAAAAAAGCAATTGACACAATTGATCACAATATGCTTAATAAGAAATGAGAGCATTATGGTGTATGGGGGTGGTTCTGGAGTGAATGAGGAGGTTTTTATGTAACAGGCACTAATTATTTTCCAAAACACCAAAAATTTTCCTGATTCCAATATAACTTAGTTTCTGTTCCAGCACATATCATATTACAAAACTTAATTGAATATTATAACTTCAGTGCAGGGGCCATAAGAAAACCAGCTTTACATGGACACTAGTCCCTGTCTAGAACCACAGATGCGTATCTGTGCTCTCTATCTCCCGCAGTTTTTCAACTATTATTACAGCTTAATCCATTACTTACATGAAGGTATTTTCCTAAGCCGCTTTTAAAAGAACAAATAGTATAGACTGCTAATATTTTGAATAACTGATGGGAGACTTGTAGCTGACGTTGAACAGTGCTTCACAGTGTATGTGTGTGAGTCAGGATTTTAAGATTTAAGAAAATTATGGTCCAATATACTGAAATGTCCTGAAATATGTGAGTCAGAATTTTAAGATTTGACAAAGTCCTAGATGAGCAGTGTCCTTGTGTGTCATATCAATAAAACAAAAATTAACAAACTAAGAGGTAGAGAAACTGCTCCGCAACTAATTGAGAGGACCAGAAACCAGTGGTGACTGGTTCAGTTTTCTCCAGTGGGAGCCACAAATTCAAAATAGAAGGATACCAAAAACCAGTCAAATGTATAAAAAGTTATCACACCGGTTTATTTATATGAATGCCATCAACAAAAAACCACATTATAAAAACTCTTAATAAAATCAAAAACATAATTTCATTCATGTACAGGTTTACTTTTTGTATATACATTTCCCCTTTCTGAGGCTTTGTTAAAGCAAATCTGTATTTTGCATGGTCCAATATAGTGTCACAAAGCTAAAAAAAAAAGTAATGTAGCAGTTTAATAATGGATAAGCTGTTAGTTAATTTATAAAAACTATTCATTGTCTGAGAATGTGTTTAGAGCAACTGTGCAAATGAACAAACATCTAGAAAAAGTATGCTATATTATATTTTTTTCCATGAGAATCCCGGATTGTCCATGCTTCTTTGCCTTTTCCAGGAACTGCTTTAAATCAGTCCTACCTGTCTTTATCCATGCAGGGTCAGATCCTGATGTTTGAATAAGGAGGCAGAAAAGCAGAATGAAGCGTTAGCCTCGCTGCACATAGTGAACCATGCCTTGTAATCTTTGCTTCCTGTTTGGATTAACTCAGTGTGCAACTGAGTGTGCAGCTGTTCAGAGGATCTCCATCTGAAGTTAAGTTATTTTCTCTGTGATATCTCTGTATCTAAGTAACTCTAACTGACTACTTTAAAACATAGCACCTTCTGCTGCACTTTTCTACTGAGCACTTGTCAGTTTCACACGGTTTTATTTCTGATAGCAAGAAGTAGCTAGCCTAGGCTAGCGCTAGCTTAGCATTGCTATGGCTTCTCTCTCTCCCTCCCTTGACTCTTTTCCAACTCTTCCTTCTTCCTCTCCTCTCTCCTGCTCTCTGTGTCAGATGTTCAGTTATTCCTCTGCCTCCTTTAGTGATAATGGGATGTGTAATAAGTGTAGTATTTTTGTAGCTTTGGAGGCGAGGGTGTCAGAGTTAGAATCCAGGCTTCAGGCTGTTGAAGTAGGCCCCCCACGTAGCTGTCCTCCAAAAGTGCCTGAGCAGCCAGGCGATTGGGTAACTGTACGCAGAAAGCGTAGTCGTGGATCTCTGCCCACTGGTCACCACCAACCCGTTCACGTTTCTAACCGGTTTTCCCCACTCAGTGACACACCCACTGAGAAGCCCACTCTGGTGATTGGCAGCTCCATAGTCAGAAACGTGGCATTAGAGACACCAGGGACCATAGTCAAATGTTTGCCGGGGGCCAGAACGGGCGACATCAAATCCTACCTGAAACTACTGGCTAAGGATAAGGTTAAATACAGTAAGATTGTTATTCACGCTGGTGGTAATGACACCCGGTTACGCCGATCGGAGGTCACTAAAATTAGTGTTGCTTCGGTGTGTAAGTTTGCCAAAAAAATGTCGGACTCCGTAATTTTCTCTGGTCCCCCTTCCCTGATCTGACCAGTGATGACATGTTTAGCCGCATGTCGTCATTCAACCGCTGGTTGTCTAGGTGGTGCCCTGAAAACAACGTGGGCTACATTAATAATTGGCAATCCTTTTGGGGAAAGCCTGGTCTGATTCGGAGAGACGGCATCCATCCCACTTTGGATGGTGCAGCTCTTCTTTCTAGGAATCTGGCCACATTTATTAGTCCTCCAAAACCCTGACCACCCAGGGTGCAGACCAGGAAGCAGAGTTGTAGTTTAACACACATCTCTGCAGCTTCTCTACTGTTACCCACTCTTTACTCCATCCAGACAGTGTCTTGCCCACGACCAAAATCTAATAAATTAGCAAAGATTCCCAATTGGGGAAAAAGTTAAAACAATTAAATGCGGTCTGTTTAACATAAGATCGCTTTCCTCTAAAAGTCTACTAGTTAATGACTTGATTTGTGATAATCACATTGACTTGTTTTGCCTTACAGAAACCTGGCTGCAGCAAGAGGATTATGTGAGCATAAATGAGGCAACTCCTTCAAGCTATTTAAATTTTCACATCCCCAGAAGTTCTGGGCGAGGAGGAGGAGTAGCAACAATCTTCCAGTCTGACTTACTGATTACTCCCAAAACAATTAATACCTACAACTCTTTTGAACATTTAACCCTTAATTTCCCTGATCCAAATTTCAAGGCAAGAAAACCTCTTCTTTTTGTAACTTTGTATCGTCCACCAGGTCCTTACTCTGAATTTTTAGATGAGTTTTCAGAGTTCCTTTCTGATTTGGTATTAAATACTGACAGGGTCATCATAGTGGGAGATTTTAACATCCATGCTGACATTGAAGGCGATAGCTTAAGAGCAGCCTTTAATGCTATCTTAGACACTATTGGCTTTGTTCAAAATGTGAATAGTCCCACGCATTCTCATCTTCATACTTTGGATCTTGTGCTGACATACGGCATAGAATGTGAAGAAATAACAGTATTTCCTCACAACCCTGTCCTCTCTGACCACTTTCTAATAACCTTCAGGATTACTTTAACAGAGTTCTCCTCCCCCAAAAGAAGGTTCAATTTTAGTAGATCTTTATCAGATAGTGCAGTTATAAATTTTAAAGAATCTGCTTCACTTTCTCTCTGCTCTGTGTCACTGAGCAGTGCTGCAGAGTGCAAAAGCTTAGCTTATTCCCCTTCACAGGTTGATGATTTTGTTGATGGGGTTGCTAGTTCTCTGCGTATTGCCTTAGACAACGCAGCTCCTTTGAAAATGAAAACCATTAAAAATAGAAAGCTTGCTCCTTGGTTTAATGCAGAGCTGCGTACTTTGAAGCAAAATGCTAGGAAACTGGAGAGAAAATATCGCTCCACAGGCCTGCGAGAGTCCTTCCTAGTCTGGAAAAATGGTTTACTGCTGTATAAGAGGACCCTTTGTAAAGCAAGAGCAGCATACTTCTCCTCATTAATAGAGGAGAATAAGAATAATCCTAGATTTCTTTCTAATACAGTTGCCAAACTCACCCAGAGCCATAGCTCTGTTGAACCGTCCATTCCACCTGCTCTTAGCAGCAATGATTTTATGGGATTCTTTATAAA
Organism: Cyprinodon tularosa; assembly: GCF_016077235.1. NCBI lineage: Eukaryota > Metazoa > Chordata > Actinopteri > Cyprinodontiformes > Cyprinodontidae > Cyprinodon > Cyprinodon tularosa. The sequence goes on along the minus strand of NW_024039038.1, from coordinate 627,104 downwards.
TAAGATTGATCTTATTAAAAATAAGATCATAAGCACTCCTCTATCCGCGATTGTACCTGAGGTAGTCATGGAATCTGAACCGGGTTTAGACTGCTTTGATCCAGTTGAACTCTCTGAATTAGCAAAATTATTGTCTTCATCTAAGCCTTCAACTTGTATGTTAGATCCAGTTCCAACCAGGTTATTTAAGGAGGTATTCCCTTTGATCTCCTCCTCCATTTTAGATGTGATTAATCTATCTCTGTTACAGGGATATGTACCTAAAGCTTTTAAGATTGCTGTAATTAAACCTCTGCTTAAGAAACCGTCTCTTGACCCAGATGACTTGGTCAATTATAGACCTATATCCAATCTTCCTTTCTTATCCAAAATTCTTGAGAAAGTAGTTGCCAAACAAGTTTGCGATCACTTCCACCATAATGAACTTTTTGAAGAGTTTCAGTCAGGCTTTAGAGCTCATCATAGCACTGAAACAGCTCTGGTGAAAGTCACTAATGATATTCTCATGGCCTCAGATAATGGACTTGTATCTGTGCTCGTCCTGTTGGATCTTAGTGCTGCATTTGATACAGTTGACCATAATATTCTTTTAGAAAGACTTGAATATTTTGTTGGAATTAAAGGAACAGCACTAGACTGGTTTAAATCTTATCTATCTGATCGAATTCAGTTTGTTCATGTTAATGATAGATCTTCAACACGCTCAAAGGTTACCTGTGGAGTACCACAGGGATCAGTGCTAGGACCAATTCTCTTTACTTTATACATGCTCCCAATTGGTAGAATTATTAGACAGCATGGGATTAATTTCCACTGTTATGCTGATGATACCCAGCTATATCTGTCTATAAATCCAGATGAAGCTAACCCATTACATAGATTACAGGCATGTCTTGAAGACATAAAAACCTGGATGACTCTTAACTTTCTGCTTCTGAATGCAGACAAAACAGAAGTTATAGTCTTTGGACCAGAGTCTCTGAAAAAGAAACTGATTAGCCAGTCACTTCATTTGGATGGGATTAAACTGATTTCAGATAATAAAGTAAAAAATCTTGGTGTTATTTTTGATCAGGACCTGTCATTTAAATCCCATATCAAAGAGGTTTCTAGAATTTCCTTCTTTCATCTGAGGAACATTGCAAAAATTAGAAATATCCTGTCCAGGGGTGATGCTGAGAAACTAGTCCATGCATTTGTTACTTCAAGGCTGGACTATTGTAATTCTTTACTATCAGGAAGTCCACAAACTGTAGTTAAAAGCCTTCAGCTGATCCAAAATGCTGCAGCCAGAGTTCTAATGAAAATGAAAAAGAGAGATCATATCTCTCCTATCCTGGCTTCTCTTCATTGGCTTCCTGTTAAATCAAGAATAGAATTTAAAATCCTCCTTCTCACATATAAAGCCTTAAATGGCCAAGCTCCATCTTATATCAGAGATCTGATTGTTCCTTATGTTCCTAACAGAGCACTTCGCTCTCAATCTGCAGGTTTACTAGTGGTTCCTAGAATTTCTAAAAGTAGAATGGGAGGCAGATCTTTTAGTTATCAGGCTCCTCTCCTGTGGAACCAACTACCAGTTTTAGTCCGTGAGGCAGACACCCTGTCTACTTTTAAGGCTAGGCTTAAAACTTTCATTTTTGATAAAGCTTATAGTTAGGGTGGCTCAGGTTATCCTGAGCTATCTCTATAGTTATGCTGCTATAGGCTTAGACTTTTGGAGGACATAGGGACCCCCATTTCATCATTCTGCTTCATTCTCTCTCTGTTCTCCTATTCTGCAGAATCTGTTAGTTCAATCTCTAACCTTCTGCTCTCTCTGCTTTTCCTCAGAGTAGCTTTGCCTCGTCTGTTCCTGTTTGGCTGTGACGTCATCCTGGAAAAAAACATCAGCTGTGCTGCTTCTATCAACACCCTTGTTAATAGATGTTGGAGATCGGCCTGTTTTCCAGTGTGGTCCTGTTTCTCTGACCGTGACTGAGTGGATGTGCTCTCTTCGTCCTCTGGCATGGGAGCTGCCTTGGAGCTCGTCTGCCTGGCTGTGTGTTTCCTGGACGGGGCCGCCTTTTACAGCTGCTTTTTGTATCTCTGCTTCTGTCTCCTTGAACCCCAGTCGGCCTCGGCAGATGGCCGCTCACACTGAGCCTGGTTCTGCTGGAGGTTTCTTCCTGTTAAAAGGGAGTTTTTCCTCTCCACTGTCGCTACAAGCATGCTTAGTGTGGGGGATTGTATTTGAGTCAATGAGTCAATGCAATCAACTGGTTTTCCTTAGATAGAAAACTTTGTATCAATTTGACTGTATGATCTGGTTGAACTGTAAAGTGCCTTGAGATGACATGTGTTGTGAATTTGGCGCTATACAGGTGCTGGTCATAAAATTAGAATATCATGAAAAAGTAGATTGATTTCAGTAATTCCATTTAAAAAGTGAAACTTGTATATTATATTCATACATTACATACAAACTCATATATTTCAGATGTTTATTTTGTTTAATTTTGATGATTACAAATGACAACAAATGAAAATCTCAAATTCATCATATCAGAAAATTAGAATATTGTGAAAAGGTTCCAAATTGATGGCCCCTGGTGCCACACTCTAATCAGCTAATTAACTCAAACCACCTGCAAAAGCCTTTAAATGGTCTTTCAGTCTAGTTCTATAGGCTACACAATCATGGGGAAGACTGCTGACTTGACAGTTGTCCAAAAGACGACCATCGACACCTTGCACAAGGAGGGCAAGACACAAAAGGTCATCGCTAAAGAGGCTGGCTGTTCACAGAGCTCAGTGTCCAAGCACATTAATAGAGAGGCGAAGGGAAGGAAAAGATGTGGTCGAAAAAAGTGTACAAGCAAGAGAGATAACCGCACCCTGGAGAGGATTGTGAAACAAAACCCATTCAAAAATGTGGGGGAGATTCACAAAGAGTGGACTGCAGCTGGAGTGAGTGCTTCAAGAACCACCACACACAGACGTATGAAAGACATGGGTTTCTGCTGTCGCATTCCTTGTGTCAAGCCACTCTTGAACCACAGACAGCGTCAGAAGCGTCTTGCCTGGGCTAAAGAGAAACAGGACTGGACTGCTGGTGAGTGGTCCAAAGTCATGTTCTCTGATGAAAGTAAATTTTGCATTTCCTTTGGAAATCAAGGTCCCAGAGTCTGGAGGAAAAGAAGAGAGGCACTTCATCCACGTTGCTTGAAGTCCAGTGTAAAGTTTCCACAGTCAGTGATGGTTTGGGGTGCCATGTCATCTGCTGGTGTTGGTCCATTGTGTTTTCTGAGGTCCAGGGTCAACGCAGCCACATACCAGGAAGTTTTAGAGCACTTCATGCTTCCTGCAGCTGACCAACTTTTTGGAGATGCAGATTTCATTTTCCAACAGGACTTGGCACCTGCACACAGTGCCAAAGCTACCAGTACCTGGTTGAAGGACCATGGTATCCCTGTTCTTAATTGGCCAGCAAACTCTCCTGACCTTAACCCCATAGAAAATCTATGGGGTATTGTGAAGAAGAAGATGCAATACACCAGACCCAACAATTCAGAAGAGCTAAAAGCCACTATTAGAGCAACCTGGGCTATCATAACACCTGAGCAGTGCCACAGACTGATCGACTCCATGCCACGCCGCATTGCTGCAGTAATACAGGCCAAAGGAGGCCCAACTAAATACTGAGTGCTGTACATGCTCATACTTTTCATGTTCATACTTTTCAGTTGGCCAACATTTCTATAAATCCTTTGTTTTTATTGGTCTTCAGTAATATTCTAATTTTCTGATATGATGAATTTGAGATTTTCATTTGTTGTCATTTGTAATCATCAAAATTAAACAAAATAAACATCTGAAATATATGAGTTTGTATGTAATGTATGAATATAATATACAAGTTTCACTTTTTAAATGGAATTACTGAAATCAATCTACTTTTTCATGATATTCTAATTTTATGACCAGCACCTGTATAAATAAACTGAATTTAATTGAATTGAATTGTAGCTAAAGCAGGTCCTAGAAAAAGACTGAGTGTGTCGTTTTCATCTGTCTTTGGACTGCTGATTAATTTTGATGTTTGGCTGATAATTTCCAAACCCTTTCACCTCCACCTTCTCTTAGGAAGTTTTAAATGACATCACTTCCGTGACTCGACCTGTCAATCATTCGCACTATGATTGTAACCATGCCCGCTGACAGGGGGGGACAAACAGGCCAATTGTCCCAGGCCCAGGACAGAAGGGGGCCCAAAATTTCAACCCACATCCAGCCTCTCCTCCACCTTTGAAGCAAAAGCTTCATTAAAGTGTCATTCCTCCTGGACTTTTACTGTGTTCCCTGTCTCATCTTAACCGGTCCGGCAGAACACCGCCATGTTGAGCCTGGTTCTGCCAGAGGTTTCTTCCCAATGGGGAGTTTTTCCTCTCCACTGTCACTTCATGCTTGCTTATCATGTACAGGTTCTCTCAACCTGTGTTATCCAACTGGACTTCCATTTTCCAGGTCCCTGAGTGAAGCTCTAGAATCAGCCCACGCAATCCACTGGATCTCCCCATTAAGCTCAGCATACCATCTCGCCAACCAGCAGTCTACAGACTGACCAACTTCATCTATCTCCTCTCCACTATCAGTTTCAGGCCTAGGGGGAAAACAGCCCTATTCTTTGCTCCTGTTCATTCATATGTATCAATATTAAGTGCTGTTTCCTACCGAGGTCTGAGTACAAAGACAAAGTAATTGTATCATACCAGAAACAGGAACAAGACAGGACACAAACTAAGAAAAAGGGCTTTAAGCAATTAAACTTAATTTGATTATGAATACCATTCATTTAAATTGTTAATCAATTATAATCATTAATGTATTATTCTGACCAATTTCAATATGCAATGAAACAGCCATGCAACCAACCAACCATTCATCCATCCATCCATCCATCCATCCATCCATCCATCCATCCATCCATCCATCCATCCATCCATACATACATACATACATACATACATACATACATACATACATACATACATACATACATACATAAATATGTTTTCCATATACAGACGCCTCTTTCTTCAACTTGGCAGGTCACATGTCTTCAATTCAATTTCAATTCAGTTTATTCATAAAGTGTCAGTTCACAACACATGTCATCTCAAGACACTTCGTAATTCAACCAGATCATAGAGTAAAATTGTTTCAAAGTTTTCTATCAAAGAATAATGATTGCATCATCTCATTGACTCGAAGGCATTCCTCACACTTCCATTCTCTGAACACCATAAATATTCTAATTAAAAGCCAGCAATACTTAAAAAATAATACAAATTTAAGATTTTTTTCAAAGCAAAAAGTAAAAAAAAAACAAGTTTAAAGTCCCTTTAAAAACAGAAATGAATAAAAATTGTCGCTGTGCCTTTAAAAGACATAATCAAAGGTTACTGTGACAAGGGCAGGAGGTTTTTGATGAGCAACAACCAGACGTATATAAGTAGAGGCCCACATGTTCGTGTAAGCACACTTAGAGAGTATTACGAACATTTGAGGAATGGAAATCTGGAGATCAATTTTAAGTTTATTGAAACTGATGGCTACAGTTTGCTTTGGTGGGTCTATGGGTGGTTTGAAAAAAGAGACTGGACTCTCACAGGCTTCAACAGAGACTCCATTAGTAGAATGTACTTTGCAGGGTACTCCTCGTTCACCTGTCTTCTCCGCAGATGGCGACTTTATAATTGGAGGTGTTTTCTCAATTCATTACCAGCTTTACACAGTGATCTATAATTACACCACTAAACCTGAGTCTCCAAGATGCACAGGGAGGTTAGTAAAAGAGAGAGGTGGAGCGGATGTGAAGATGTGTGAAAAGATTTTTAGAGGATCTACAGCAAAGAATTTTGTCATGTTGAACAGTTTTCTTATTTTGTATCACTGTAGCAGAATCCTTAGCATAAGCTATTAGAGGGTTTTCTTGCCTTAACAAAAATGTATGTTGGTTGACTACCAGTTTAGTACTCAAACTATATGCTTAACATGGTAATTTAAATGTTGACTTTTACTAGGCATCACACTGAAATTTTCCCTAAGATCTGTATTGGTCTAATTCTATGCTTTGAATTTTGCTGGGCAAAATTTTGACCCCTGATTTGGTTAACAGATCAGAATCCCTTATGCATTGCAGTAAATGAAAAACACATTTTTATTGCAGGAAAGGTCTTGTATTTGTATTTTGTTTTAAAGTTGTTTTTTTCCCCTGCAAGCATTGATGCTCGGGAATTGCGCTTCTCCCGTTCAATGATCTTCGCCATTGAAGAGATAAATAACCGCACAGATTTGCTGCCCAGCATAAAACTTGGTTATCAGATCTATGACTCATGTGCCTCTGTGCCTGTGGCTGTGCATGTGGCATTTCAACTGACAAATGGACATGACCCTGTGTTTTACAAAGGCGTATACTGTTCTTCATCTGGTGTGGTAATGGCTACTGTTGGTGAATCTGGATCAACACCATCCATTAGCATGTCACAGATACTGGCATCTTTTAACATTCCTCAGGTAAATAGTCAATTAATTGAAGTTAATGTTCCAAAAAATTTATTATTCCCCTTGCTAAAGAAAAATCATTCTGTGTAATCTTTTGTTTTAGGTGAGCCACTACGCCACTTGTGCTTGTCTTTCAGATAAGCATTTGTACCCAAATTTCTTCAGAACGATTCCAAGTGACCAGTTTCAAGCTGATGCATTGGCCAAGCTGGTAAAATACTTTGGATGGACTTGGATAGGAGCTGTCAACTCAGATTCTGATTATGGAAATAGTGGAATGGCATCTTTTCTTAATGTAGCTCTCAGAGAGGGTATCTGTGTGGAGTACCTTGAATCCTTCTTTCGGACTGACCCAAGCAGGAAGATCCAAAGAGTCGCCAATGCAATCCGCAGGTCTCTGTTGTTCCATTTATCTGATTTTGTTTGTGTGATTACCCTTTCACAAAAATATTTTGCCCCTCTGAAATTAATACAAAGGTGATGTTTTTTTGTCTAAACAGTATTTTGAAACATGTAAGGGAGACCCAAAGATTAGGGTTTAATGTGCCAATACTCTTATGCATGCCTAAAGTGTACAGTAGGCTGCATATGATGTAGAAGGGTTGGGTAAATTATTTAACATTTTCATGATCTCACAGGTCAACTGCTATGGTTATTGTGGCATTTATTGCCTCTGGAGATATGAGGGTCCTGTTGGAGGAACTGGCTCAGGATCCTCCACCATCTCGCCAGTGGATTGGGAGCGAGTCCTGGGTGACTGATACCTTCATGGTAAAGTACAGTTTCTGTGCAGGAGCCATTGGAGTTGCTATCCCACAGTCTGTCATCCCAGGTCTGAGCGACTTTCTTCTGGATCTCTCTCCTTCTGAAGTGGCTGCCTCCCCTCTACTTAGCGAGTTCTGGGAGGATGCTTTCAACTGCAGCTTAAGAAAAAGTGAGAACACTTTCCTGAGGCGTTTTCAGATATTATTTCATATAATTACAAAGTCCATAGCTGCTATATGACCAGACACAAAATATCTCTATGATTAATACAGGTACTGGTATTTACAGTTATATCTGTTCTGATTTTTATGTTTTTATTTTATTTATTTTTTTTCAGAAAATAACACAGTGTAATTGATGCTTCAGTTAGGTTAAATTGTGGAACATCATGTGTATCATTTGAAAATAAATAATTATTTGTATCTTTACAGTAGGTTCTGTTAGAAGCAAAAAATTGTGTGATGGAACTCAAGATATAAAAAGGCTGGAAAACCCTTACACTGAAACATCCCAACTAAGAGTAACTAATATGGTGTATAAGGCTGCTTATGCAATAGCACATGCCTTTCACAATGCACTCTGTCAAGAAAAAAATGTCACTACTCAGTGTGACAAATTCCTCAAACTGAATGCAAAGCAGGTAAGTCCAAATAAAACAAAACTAAGAGTTTTTATTTCATTGCTAACTCTAGTAAAGCAATTCAACAAATTTTTGCTATTTTTTCTTTGTTTTTTAGATTTATTCAGAATTAAAGAAGGTAAATTTTTCTCAAAATGGTTATCATGTATCCTTTGATGCTAATGGGGAACCTGTAGCTGCATATGAGGTTGTTAACTGGCAAGTAACAGAGAGTGGAAGTACTGAGGTAGTAACAGTGGGTTATTATGATGCAACCCTGCCAATGGGCCAGCAGTTCCATATAAACAGAAAAATAACTTGGATGCAGGGTAGATCACAAGTAAGTTTATGAGCCATAGCATACAACAGCAGTGGTTGAATTTGTAGAGTACACTGACATTATTTGTCTTACAGGTACCAGTGTCAGTTTGCTCAGAGAGTTGTCCTCCAGGGACTCGTAAAGTGTTGCAGAAAGGAAAACCCATCTGCTGCTATAATTGTATACCATGTCCTGATGGAGAAATCAGTAATATTACAGGTAGAGTATAATGTACTTTTTTTGGTAGACCTGAATCATCAAATATTTAAGTAATAACAGACCATTTTGACTTGATTTTCAGATTCACCAGATTGCTACCCATGCCCCAGGGAGTTCTGGTCAAATGCAAAGAAAGATGCATGTTTACCCAAACCAGTAGAGTTTCTTTCTTTTAAGGAAATTCTATCAATAATCCTGGCTGCATTCTCTGTTAGTGGGGCCTCCCTGGCCATCATAACAGCAGTGGTTTTCTTTCGTCACAGAACGACCCCAATTGTAAGAGCTAACAACTCTGAGCTGAGCTTCCTGCTGCTCTTCTCTCTGACCCTGTGCTTCTTATGTTCCTTAACTTTCATTGGAGCACCTTCTGAGTGGTCCTGCATGCTGCGGCACACAGCGTTTGGCATCACCTTTGTTCTCTGTATCTCCTGTGTTCTTGGCAAAACTATAGTTGTTTTAATGGCTTTTAAAGCAACACTCCCAGGGCACAATGTAATGAAATGGTTTGGTCCTCCACAACAAAGATTAACTGTAGTGTCTTTTACATTTATTCAAGTAATAATATGCACTGTATGGTTGGTTGTAAGTCCTCCCTTCCCAGTAAAAAATCTTTCCACTTACAAGGAAAAGATCCTCCTGGAATGTGCATTAGGCTCTGCTGTTGGTTTCTGGGCTGTGCTTGGCTACATCGGCCTACTTGCTGTTTTTTGCTTTGTGTTAGCAGTTCTTGCTCGGAAACTACCTGATAATTTCAATGAAGCCAAGCTGATCACCTTCAGCATGTTGATATTCTGTTCAGTCTGGATCACCTTCATCCCAGCATATGTCAGCTCTCCTGGAAAATTTACTGTTGCAGTGGAGATATTTGCCATTTTGGCCTCCAGTTTTGGACTGATACTGTGTATATTTGCTCCAAAGTGTTTCATCATATTATTTCAACCAGAAAAGAACACAAAAAAACATGTTATGAATAAAAATTAATTTAGGTTTTTTACAAAATAATTGATGGAATAAAGTTAATGTCAGGTACACTTGTTTACTAATGTTGTCAAAAATGTTGAAATCCTTCTTTATTAGCAGGGGCAAAATCTAAGTATATCTTTTATTGTGTTGCAATTCTATGACTTCTAATTTAACCTGTTGTTGCCTTTTTGACAAATAGCCAATTATATGACAAACAAAATTAAATAAAACTTTTATTTAAAATTTGTTCTAAGCTCTTTTTTAACATTTGATTTAACTCAACAATGCTGGTATTTAGATAAAATTTAATTTTTCAATTTTGGCATATATATGACCTGTGCCATTATTACTCTCTGTGCTCTTTAAATAAATATAGGCCAGTAATTCAAATCTTTTTCATGTTTGATCTCTAACTCCAGTCTCTGTAGCCGTCTTTAATGCTGAGTTGGTCTTGGCACTTTCAATCAAGATGTTAGTTATTTTTTTAAATGAGTGACGGGCAGCTTTGACTGAAAAGTTGTAAAACATTAAGGCCTGGCTGCTGGCAGTGAATTCAGACTTAAAACTACAGTATAGTGTGTAAGTTTTAGCAACATATAGTGCACAGGAGCTGAGCAGAGGCAATGAATGATATTGCATGCGAGCGTGGGAAATCTCCAACATGAACATTTAAACGAGAATGGGATGGCTTATTCTCTCTAATGGAAAAGGAAGGCAGTCATTGCTATGGCAACACAGTGACACCCCATGTCACTGACATATTATCAAATATTTGCCCTTTTCTTAAAAACAAATGTATACAGTCAGATAAAACTATTTCAAAGAGGATCTTCCCTTTTGGAATAAGTTACATTTTTTCATATACCTAGCTTGTGATTTTTTGTCAGCATGAAGAAGATGCAGGAAGCCAGCGGACCTTACATTGGAGGAACATGTTTCCTCCACCATTAGGTCGCTGTTACACCTGCTGCCAAATTCCAATTAGCCTTCACTTGTGCAGACTAGCTATTGAAGGGCCTGACTGTCCACTAGCCTTAACCACTACGTGGTTTGGGATGGCACTTAATGTGGTGGACCCTGCATGGTAGCGGGCAAACAGAGGGTTAATGCTTAGTGTTTAGGGGCCGGTTTGGAATTGGGCCTCTGTTTTGAGCTGTTGAGTCATTATTCAACTCTGTCAACTGAGGCCACACCCTACATGCTCATGCCAAAAAAGAACAATACGTTTGAAGATGAAAAAAAAAAAAGAACATCTGTGAGTTTTAAAAAAATCCCAGCAATTTTGAAAAAAAAAAAAAAACTTGTTAATTCAGATTTAAATGTTTTTCTGGCTGCACAGCAGGGCACTTGTTAGCACTGTTACCTTGCAGCAAAAAGGCTGCAGGTTTCATACCTGGTCTGGGATCATTCTGTATAGAGTTTGCGTGGGTATTCTCTGGGTGCTCTGATTTCCTCCCACATTCCAAAAACATTACTGTTAGGTTAATTGTCTTCTCTAAATTGTCTTTAGGTGTGAGTGAGTGTGTCTGTGCATCGTTGTATGTTCCTGCGTGTATGTGGTGCCCTTGATTGTGTAATCTTACTGGAAGGTCAAGAATACATTACATAACTAGAAATGGAAGTATGTAGCAAATTGATAAATCATTCAAATCGAGGGTAAATCCAATGTTTATCTGTGAAATGTTTATAACTGTAATTGCGACAGACTGGAGGAATGTCCAGGGTGTACCTTGCCTTTTGCTGAGAGTCTGCCAGAGATAGGCACCAGCCCCAACAATGACCCTGATGGAATAAGCAGTAGAATCTTCAAGCTAGAAATATTTTTTTTCTTTTAAGAATAAACTTTGTTTAAATTTGTATCTTTTTTTTTGTTCAAACTAATTTTATAGCCCCAATTTAGCTCCATATAATTCAGTACAAATACAAATTAAAGTGCTTTGCAAGGGTTAAACAATAAAGAAGACGGGAAACATCATAAAAGCAGGTACTAAAGAAGAAAAAAACATTTTGACCACAGACTTAGGGCCCCTTCACCTTGCCGATTTAACATATGCCTGACGTCCCAGAATCTCGTAAAACACCGTAATTTTGGGCGTATAAAAAGAGTATTCATTATGAGTCCAGAACTTGTATCCAACGACAGCCTAACGTGTTCATCGTGTAATGGCCATGAAATTATGCACAAGCCAGTGTCCTTAAGGGGGTTACAATGCGTCCAGAGGCACCTGGCCTGCATAAAAAGATGTCTTTGATCGTGGCATTAACCTAGCTGCTGTTTAACGCCCACAAAAAAGAAAGAAGAAATTAAAAGAAAAAGAAAGTAAGAAAGTCTGCAGTCACAGCAGATTCAGGGTCATGTCTGCTAGGAAGTTTGTTAGTAGTGGGCTCCGATGGAAAAATGTCACCACTTTCCTCATCTTCCCCAGGAGCCGGGATACCTGACTTATTGAGACTGCATTCTTGGCTGCAAGATTAACAGGATGTGCAAAGCAGCCAATTTGTGGCCCCAGTCCAGCTGTTGCATTTACTGCATTCACTATATTTTTTGCATTGTCTGTAGTAACAGGGATTTTTCTGCTGCCCCTGTGCAACTTCCATTCTGTCACTGCTTCTGTAAGTGCTTCAGAGAGATGCTCGCTAGTATGGCTCTCATAAAAGGGGCGTGTCTATAAAACTGAGCTTTTCATCTCCCATTCTGAGGTACTGAAATGGACAGTCACAGTCAGGAAACTTTCAGTAGCTCTGGAGGTCCATCCATCACTAGTTAGCGCTACAGAGGCCGTGTTAGACAACTCTTTCACAATTCTTTGTCGGGTCTCTTCATAAAGTGCGGGAATTAGCGTGTTGCTGAAGTGTTTGCGGGAGGGGATTTTATATCGTGGCTCCAGTGCTTTAATCATTGAACGGAATCCTCCACTACAGAATAAGGCTGCATATCTTTGGCGATGAAATATCCCACTCCTTTAGTTATGCATTTCGCCCTTTCTGACTCATCATCGTATGTCTGTTTAAAAGCTGCTGGGAATTAAAGTTTTACTGTCGACTCTTTCCCTCTCCTCCTTGCACTGCCAACTGTCTCACTGGGATGATTTCTCTGCAGGTGAGCTGACATGTTGGTCATGTTGCTTTTAGCATACACAATACGTGTTGCTCAATGCTTGCACACTGTTGCACTTTTATCCACGACTTTCTTTCCGCCGTCATCGTAGGTCACTCTGAATGTAAAGTGGTCCCATACAGCAGACCTATAAAGTGCTGCTGGCGCGTCTTCCAACTCCTGTTTTTTCCCACTCGCCATACCCACACAATTCTCCACAACAACAGATTTTTTTCTGTTTCACTCGGCTATGCTGCTTTGCTTCTTCTTCTTGTTTACTACTGGTGGTTGGCTTTGGTCACAGTATCGCCACCTGCTGTCCTGGAGTGAACACGCTTCGCTTATGAGAAAAAGTAGCTCATAAACCGTTCCACCCCTACTAACCACTAAGCCGCCACTCCACCAACTTAATTCTTAGCCCTGGTGAGAAACCTCTGATTCTGTATCTGATTCAAGAGTGGCTTGACACAATTAATGCGACTTCTAACTCCGTGTCTTGCATACATCTGTGCATGGCAGTCATTGAAGCACTGATGCCAGCGGCAGTCCACTTTTCAGTGGTGATTTTTCACAATCCTCTCCAGAGTGCGAGTATCACAGTTGCGTGTGCACTTTTTTTCTTGAATTTTATCTTACCCTTTGCCTCCCTATTCATGTGATTGGAAGGGCAAGACACTAAAGCATGACCTTTTAATAAACTTATTTCCTTTTTTGGTTTCCCTGAATGGAATTACTGAAAAACGATAAACTTTTTATGGTATGCTGATTTTATGACCAGCGCCTGTAAAATGTGCAAGTCTTACTTGTGAAACAAATGAGTAAAAGAAAAACATAAAATATTTAATGTGGAATTGTAAAAGGTGAGGTAGGAATCATAGAAGAAAACAGATGAGAGTGTCCTATTTTGAGATAAATGATCACCTGACATGTAATAGAGAAGGTTTAAAAACCTGTAAAACATGCACACACTTCTACAGACCCTTGAGGAATGGAGATCTGGGCTGCTTTTAGTGCCCTGAGATTCACAGCCATTTTGTTGGAGCTGATGTCAGTGGTTTGTCCTGGTGTCTCTTTTAATAGCCTGCAACAGAGGACAGCGCCTACATTTCCTCTGTCTCGGGCTGGTCTCAGTGCTAACCCTTCATCAGTGCGGTGTACCCTACAAGGCACCCCTCGTGTGCCTGCATTCTCACAGGATGGAGACTTTGTTATTGGAGGCATTTTCTCCATTCATTACAAACTTTATACAGTTATTTATAACTACACAACCAAGCCTGAACCTCCAAGATGCACAGGGAGGTTAGTATAAAGAGGGAGAAAACATCTGTGATGGGGAACAAATACAAATGTGAAGATTTGGCTGTAGCTTTTGCTATTTGTTTAGACCTATAATGGGATAAATTGGCTTTTCTGTTATCATCTTCTCTTATACTGCATTTCCATGACTTACAAAAAACAGGATCCAATATACAGAAAGATGTAGTCACAATTTCTAAAATATTGTGAATCAGTATTCTTTAATTGGAATCCTTTGCAAAAATGATCATATAATACTATGTGTGTGTGTGCTGTTGATGGTAGTGAAACTACAAATGAATTATGTTACCAACTGTTAAATGTTTTGAGTTGCTGCTTTCCTTTTGACGGTGAACTCTGTTTATCCATTTAGTATTTGATGTGAGGTTTTCTTCTTTCTTTGAAAATACAAACTCTGATTTTGTGCAGCTTAAACACTCGAGTTCTGCGCTTCTCTCGTACCATGATCTTTGCAATTGATGAGATAAATAACAGCTCTAAGCTACTGCCTGGCATCAAACTTGGATATGAGATTTATGATTCCTGCATAGCAGTTCCAGTGTCTGCACATATTGCATTCCAACTGTCTAATGGCCAGGACCCTGTATATTACAAGAACAGTAACTGTTCTCAGTCTGGAGTGGTGATGGCTGCTGTTGGTGATTCTGGATCCACCCCATCAATCAGCATTTCGCGCATCTTCCGGTCCTTTGGCATCCCCCTGGTAGGAATGTTAGTGTGTCTGAGCCAGCACTGTTTTCTTATTTTTTACAAAAGAACTTTTTTTATTTTATTTTATGAATTTAGGTGAGTCCATTTGCCACATGTGCCTGTCTGTCAGATAAGCAGCAACACCCAACATTTTTCAGAACAATTCCCAGTGACCAGTTCCAAGCTGATGGGCTGGCCAAACTGGTGAAACACTTTGGGTGGACTTGGATAGGTGCAGTGCGCTCCAACTCTGACTATGGAAATTATGGCATGGCATCTTTTCTTGACGCAGCGCTCAGAGAGGGGATATGTGTGGAGTATTCTGAAGCCTTCTATCGGACCGATGCCCCCTACAAGATAAAAAGAGTTGCTGATATGATTCGAAGGTTGGTTAATTTCTGCTTTTGCACATTTGAAGACTTTCTTTAAAGCCAAATTAGACATATAATATGACATTTTGGTCTTCTGTCATTCTCTTAATGTTAGTTTAAATGAAACACACATACCCAGCTCTGAAATCTATATTTTTGAATAAGCTTGAAATTGTGCATATATATCCATATATTTAAGATATAAAAAATTCTTGTTATAAACACAGGTCAACAGCCATTGTTGTTGTGTCATTTGCTGCATCTGGTGATATGAAGGTTTTGTTGGAGGAGCTGGCCCGGGACCCTCCTCCACCTCGTCAGTGGATTGGAAGTGAGGGTTGGGTTACTGATCCACACTTGATGAGCTTCAGTTTCTGCAGAGGGGCCATTGGAGTTGCTATTCAGCAATCTGTGATCCCGGGTTTGAGAGACTTTCTTCTGGATCTCTCTCCCTCTAAAGTCACTAGCTCCTCAGTGTTGACTGAATTCTGGGAGGAGGCTTTTGAGTGCAGTTTGACAGAAAGTGAGATTTTTTTTCTTTTAAAAAACATGCAACAATAAATATATCAAAATTTCATTTAGTCATTTAATTGTTTTATCACTTCATACTATGCGTTTTTATAAAGAAAGATATTGCAATTACATTTCTAAGTGAGTGTACTTTCAATATTAAATTAAAATTTCAATTTATAAAAGCATTGAAGTAGTCTTAATCTGTGTACAATTGATCGGTGAGTATTTTTGCCATTTAGTGTTTGCTAAGATGTCACAGGTATATGTGAAGTGCAATATTTGACATATTCTAGATTGAATGTTTAACCTCTGAATTCTTAAAGATTTGTGATAAAAGATATATGTTAACATGTGTGTGCAAAATATCTTTCAAAGTTAGATGTTTTTGTTTTTAGATGCAGATCTGAACAAACGAGAATGTGATGGAACTGAAGATATTAACCGGCTTAAGAATCCTTACACTGAAACATCCCAGTTAAGGGCGACTAATATGGTTTATAAGGCTGTTTATGCAATAGCTTATGCCATTCATAGTGCAGTATGTATGGGGAACAAATCAACCATTTACTGTGACAAATACTTCAACCTGGAGCCTAAACATGTCAGTTTAAGTAATAAGTGAATCTGAAAACTTCTGATTGTATCTGTAAGGCTATTAATTATTTTACCAGTGTGTTTCTTTCTTAACACACAGGTTTTTACTGAATTAAAGAAGGTCAACTTCACCAGAAATGGATATCATGTCTCTTTTGATGGTAAAGGTGACCCTGTGGCTTTTTATGAGCTTGTAAACTGGCAGAAAAGTGATAGTGGAATTATGGAGCTGGTTACAGTGGGGTACTACGATGCATCACTGCCAATGGGAGAGCAGTTCCGTATAAACAGGAACTTAACCTGGCTAGATGGTGGCACACAAGTAAGGAACCTAATGATAAGAACTGCAAAAAATGACTTGTTGATTGCAACAGTAGCTGAGCTAATATTTTGATATTGTCTTTCCTACAGGTACCAGTGTCAGTTTGCTCTCAAAGTTGTCCTCCAGGAAGTCGCAAGGTTTTGCAGAAAGGAAAGCCCATCTGCTGCTATGATTGTATACTCTGTCCTGAGGGAGAGATCAGTAATATCACAGGTAGACCATGTTCTTTTTATGCACATCTGTCTTTTGGAACATTTCCTAACTAAAATCCTTTTTTTGGGCGGGTATTTTCTCTAGATTCTCCTGACTGTTTCCTTTGCCATGAAGAATTCTGGCCTAATACAAAGAAAGATGCTTGTTTGCTTAAACCTGTGGAGTTTCTTTCTTTTGACGAAGTGCTTGGAATCATCCTGGTTGTATTCTCTGTTAGTGGGGCCTGCTTGACGATTACGGCAGCAACTGTTTTCTTTTATCATAGGACAACTCCAGTTGTCAGAGCCAACAACTCTGAACTTAGTTTCCTGTTGCTCTTCTCTTTGACTCTGTGTTTTTTATGTTCATTAACTTTCATTGGAGCACCTTCTGAGTGGTCCTGCATGCTACGGCACACAGCATTTGGCATCACTTTTGTTCTCTGTATTTCCTGTGTTCTTGGGAAAACTTTGGTGGTTTTAATGGCCTTTAAAGCTACACTTCCAGGAAATAATGTAATGAAATGGTTCGGTCCTCTACAGCAAAGACTGACTGTAGTGTGTCTCACGTTAGTTCAGATAATAATATGTACCTTGTGGCTAGTTGTGAGTCCTCCTTTTCCAGTGAAAAATCTAACCACATACAAAGAAAAGATCCTCCTGGAATGTGCATTAGGTTCTGCTGTGGGTTTCTGGGCTGTGCTTGGCTACATTGGCCTGTTGGCTGTTTTTTGTTTTGTGTTAGCTTTTCTTGCTAGAAAACTACCTGATAATTTCAACGAAGCTAAACTAATAACCTTCAGTATGTTGATATTTTGTGCCGTCTGGATCACCTTTATCCCAGCATATGTCAGCTCACCTGGAAAATTTACTGTGGCTGTGGAGATATTTGCCATTCTGGCCTCCAGTTATGGACTGATTTTGTGCATATTTGCCCCCAAATGTTTCATTATTTTGTTTCAGCCTGAGAAAAACACCAAGAAATACATGATGAACAAAAAATAAAATTTTAAAGGTTTACAAACAAGATTTGGCAATGACTTAAATGTGATGTCATATAAAAATGTTATGAATTTATTGCAATGTTATGTAATGTAATCATACAATGTCATCAATTTGGAAAGAAAATAATATATAGGGCTGAAAAATTATGGAAAATAGCTTTGCTCACTCTAACGTAAGCTTTTAAACTGTGAGATATAACTGAAGTAGGCAACCATAGTGTTAAAAATAGTTTCATTCTCTGTTATAATTTGAAAAAAAAAAAAATGTCATGCTGGTATCCTTACTGACTAATAATTCTTAATGCACTCAGAGTGGAATAATAAATATGAATCAAGAAAAATCAAACCACAGTAAATGTTTTACAGTCATTTTGTAAAAGTGTAATTTTACTTTGTGTCAAATATCTCTTCTTAAATAAAAATCTTTGAAAATAACTGTTTGGTTTAATATTTGTATTAGTTCAATGACTGAGTTAGAAAGAGAGTTTGGAAAGAATTAAAACCAGAAAAGACTAAAGGAATAGTACACCCAAAACATGATTAGCCTTCCTTTTCTACTCACCCCCATGCTGAACAAAACTCTGGAGTACTTTTTTGATATCTCAAATGCATCTGGAGATCTGGGAGGCTTCTTGCTGTCTGCTGACATTCAAATAATGGAGGTCTATGGTGACCGAGACAGAAAGGTTCATAAAAGTCCACAAAAACGTGTCAATATTCCTCCATACTGCTCGTCCAATGTAATCCAAGTGTCCTGAGTGGGTAGCATCCAGAATTTACTCGAAACGAAGTCATTTAGAACGTTTTAGAGCCTAAACAGTAGTGTATAGGATTTCCTAATAGCGCCCCCATGCGCGCTCACGATTCTACGGAAGCCGGCAGACCAAACCGGAAGAAAGTGCGCATTCAGCGTCTGCTCTGCCGATAATGCAAGCGTAGAAGAAGAAATGTGCTGTTTACCTGTGCAAAGAAAGAAACAACGAAAGAAAAATGTCTGAGGACTTCAGTGTTGAGGAAGAGCATGAGTTCTTTGCCGAGCTGAATGCGCTGGTTTGGTCTGCCGGCTTCTGTAGAATCGTGAGCGCATGGGGGCGCTATTAGGAAATCCTATACACTACTGTTTAGGCTATAAAACGTTCTAAATCACTTCGTTTCGAGTAAATTCTGGATGCTACCCACTCAGGACACTTGGATTACATTGGACGAGCAGTATGGAGGAATATTGACACGTTTTTGTGGACTTTTATGGACCTTTCTGTCTCGGGCGCCATAGACCTCCATTATTTGAATGTCAGCAGACAGCAAGAAGCCTCCCAGATCTCCAGATGCATTTGAGATATCAAAAAAGTACTCCAGAGTTTTGTTCAGCATGGGGGTGAGTAGAAAATGAAGGCTAATCATGTTTTGGGTGTACTATTCCTAGACTAATGTCAATTTAAAAAAGAAATTATAGAAAGGTCAGTTTAACTTTACCGTAAGTCATAGTGAAAACACATCAAACATGGAAAACGGTTATGTGTTAAAGTAAAGATAACCTAACCTTAAACATTACACCAAAAATAGAACCCCCAAGCCTAAACAGGGTACAAGCTACATTAAGGTGTGAGAATATTTTTTTAACAAGTTGGGCAGTTGGGAGAACGGTTAAAACTAAAACTATATACAGGCTAAAAATTGGGGACTGCAAAAAATGTTATTGTGGGACAAATGTGAAGATCCTCCAACAGCTCAGTTGACAATGTAAGGTTTTATCTCCAGATATAGTTATTTGAAAAGGACTGTGAAAAATCTACCAAATCAACTGGAGAATATGTCATGGGCCTAAAAAACTTACATTAACAGGTATTTCCAATCCAAGGCATAAGTGGTCATTAACACCACAACAAGTCAAGAAAATTGATTATTATAGAAAGCTGTCATGATTTTTTGCAGAAAACCAAACAGAGAGACCAGGGAAAAGTTTGACAGGTTTTATTGTGAGTTGGTAGAGAGGAGTCCAGTGCTGCTCTGAACACCGTTGAACCGGGACTGAAAAGTGAAGGGGAGGTTCTGCAGTTAGTTCAGGCTCAGTGGGAAATTTGTGTCTTTGATTTGAAGAAGGGAATAAAGGCAACAGGAACCAAGCGCCACCTGGTGGAAAACAAACAAAAGCACAACCCACACAAACTGGATTCCTAACAAAAGCTGTGATGTATAAAGATTTTTAACATGTATAACATAACTCACTATGCTGTAGCAACACTACAAACCTTTCTTCACAATATCAAAAGTAAGGAGAAATAACAATTCCTTAATTTATCTTATTAATTCAGTTTTATAAAAAGATGCTTACATTTGTTTTTTAGATTCAGACCCAAAATCCTGAGGCACTCAAAATAAATCATTCATTTTAAGTATGGAGCGTATTGGTGATCCTATCTTTACTTTAGAGGGACCAAAGAATTATTAGGGGTGGTTGCGGGTTGGCAAAGGTATATCTGTTTTTGATAAAACTGTATCCTTGTTGAATTTGTTTAACTTGATAATTTTTCATTATTCTTATTGTTCAGAGATATAAGGCTTCATAAATCAAATAATAGTGATAGATTGCAATGGTTAATTTATTTTTAATACTTTTATTTTTAATCCAAAAGACAAGCATCAGAGCATAACAGTGAGAAGATTAAACGCAAAAACACCGGCTTCCTATATGTTGCTGGAGTCTGAAAAACTTGAGGATTTTCTCCAAACACAAAATCCCAGTACATTTCAAACCTAACAAGACCCTTAGACAGAGGATAGTGCATCCTAAAGACAAAACCCCCAAACCTAAGATGAGCGGAGTGGTTTATGCAGTTCAGTGCAGTGAGGAGTGCTCTGATCTTTACATTGGAGGAACCAAAAAACCTCTCCACAAACGCATGGCTCTACACAGGCGAGCTACCTCTTCTGGACAAGATTCTGCTGTCCACAGATACCTTAAGGACAAAAGACATTCATTGGAGGACCAGAATGTTCACATTTTAGATAAAGAGGACAGGTTGTTTGAAAGGGGTGTGAAGGAAGCCATTTATGTTAAAGAGAAAAAACAACCTTAAACAGAGGGGGTGGACTCAGGTTTCACCTCTCACAAACCTACAACGCAACGGTACAGTTGATTCCTTCCAAATCCCATCTCAACCCCTTTCGCTATGCAGGGGAACAAAATATCTCACCAGATCAGCCAGGCCAACAATGGCCCTTAACGACTGCTTTTTCAGAGGAATGGGCCAGTATCGGGTATTGCAGGCCAATAATGACCTCAACGACTCCTATTATTTATTTATTTTTTTGTTTTCCAGCTTCACTGTGCATGTTTACTAAGCCATTAAAAGGCTTGTGTTGGGCTATTCTATAAAAGCCTGGAACTCAACGCTAATCCAGACAGTTTGAATTGAGAAAGCTTTCTGAATGGGAAGCGAAACATCTTCAATCTTGGAAAACAGAGTTAACTAGCTTTTTGAAATATTTTTAATACTGTGCAAATGCATTTTACAAAGCATTTCTGTCAACGTATAGAACTGAAGTGACTTCAGAAATGAGCAAAAATATTGTGATCCAACACCTTTATTCTGACAATCGGCATAAGGGAAACCAAATCCCTATCTGTTTAGGAATGCCAAACACTAAGGTTGCTCGCAAACAATGTTGCTTCCTTTGAACCCGGGAACAACACAATTTTCCCAATCCCAGATTAGCTGCTGAAGCATCATCACCACAGTGGTAAAAGAGTGAAGGATATGTAGTGAAGCCAGTTCTCTGGCATTTTCTGCAGCAGTTACTGGTGTTTTTATTTTTTGTCTTGATGTTTTGGAACCAGTGGATATTTTTGTTTTCCAAGTGGCGTGTGAAATAATTTTAAACGGCTCTCTGTAAATAAGCGAAGAGCTTATTTACAGAATCAGAAGCCACTGAACTACTGTAGGTCCCTCATCAACGTGACATCCCCACCCCAACTCGAACCAAGATAAGCCTGGTTTTCCGGGAGTACTTCAGCTACTATGATCTAGACTTTCTCTATCTCACAGAGACATGGCTGGGCAAAGTCTGAATCAGCTGCTCTATTGGAAATTTCACCAACAGGCTGCTATTATTTTGACTCCTCAGAAACATTTGAGCCATGGGGGAGGAACTACATTGGTGATTAAAATGTTTGTAATTGGAAACAACGCTTTGTAAATTTAATCTCTTTCTTCTAGCTTTGCGATTACTTCCTTCAATAGTTTAAATAGGGTTGTTCTGACCCAGTACTGTTTGGTGTAATTTACCATCCACCCAAAAACAATAACGATTATATCAGTGCCTCCTCTGAATTCCTGTTGGAGATGTTGAAGGGATATGATCACAGCATTATTGTTGGTTATTTCAACTGATCAACAGTAATTGTAACCACTCTGTTGTAATTTTCTTTATTTCTTGTGAGATCAATAAAGTTCTATTCTATTCTGTTTGTGTTTTCTTTAAGAGCATCTGATGAGGTCTGCTGCACCATGTTTGTCAAGATCATTAGCGGGCCCTTGGCTGATGTCATCATGGCCCTCTTCTGATCAGGATTCTTTGTGTAGAGAGGTTATACACACTCTGCTTTGTTTTAAAAAAATATAAATATAAAAAATTTAACGCAGATGTCTGGGGGACAGTGATTCGCCTACATGTTATGAATACTGCTGTACCATACAGAATCAATTATGAACAGTTTAGTTTGTGCCTTAAAATTGTTGCCCATAGGAAGACGCTACTTGGATATAACAAAACAGAATATCCTCGTAACAGCTCCAAATGACACAAAACTAATATGGGTGAGTAGAACATGATGTAATAACATAAAATCAAGGGACCAATGTAAAAAAAAAACTGTGTTCCCCTTTAACTCACTAGTTATTTCCATAAAAAGAGGCCACAAATCAGAGTTATCCAGTTTAAAATGCAAAGCTACCAAATTAGGAAAATGTATGCAAACCTCCAACATTTATGAAAGTACTAAACATCCCTCTATAACTCTGTAAATAGGAATACTTTTGGTAATTCTAGATAGCCTAAAACAGAACAACAGCATCATATGTTGGTAAGTGTATAAAAAAGCTGCATTTACTTTTTTCTTGTGCAGGTACAGTAAGTCTCTAATGGAGACCTTTTATCTCTGGTCATCTGATACTGTATATAACAGAGGATGTTTATAAATATGTAAGCACATAATCAAATGCAGCCAATTAATAATGGAGAATTGGATAGCATTTAATGGCTTGAGGTTAGCAGTCAGTTTTTATGAACTGATGTCAGTGGTTAGTCTGGGTGTTTCTGTAAATGCCCTGAAACATAGTCCCGATCCCACACATCCTCTGGATCCAGCTGGAATTAATGCTGAGGCTTCTTCAGTACAGTGTATATTGCAGGGTAAACCTCTTGTGCCTGCATTCTCAAAGGATGGGGACTTTGTAATTGGAGGTGTTTTCTCCATCCACTTTAAACTTCATTCAGTGATTTATAACTACACCACCAAGCCCAAGTCTCCAAGATGCACAGGGAGGTTAGTAAGACCAACAGGTGAAAACAAGATAAATAATGGAAACGCTTTGATTTTGTATTTTGTAAAATATGTGTTCCTATTTGTAAACTATTAATCTATTTAAGTATTTCTGAATTTCATGTATAATTTTAATTTGGTGTAAGCATTAAATTTGCTGCATGTAGTAATTTGAAATTTCTATTTTTTTGTTAAGTAAATTGTAGCATTTTACATATATATATATTTGTATTTAGTCACAGTAATTTATTGCATATAATTGGAAGTTTACTGACTGTGTCACAGCACTCAACTGAATCCTTCTGTACAGTGTAAACCCTCGAGTACTGCGTTTCCTACGCACCATGATCTTTGCCATTGAGGAGATAAATAACAGCACAGAGCTGCTGCCCGGCATTAAACTTGGATACCAGATCTATGACTCATGCCTAGCAATACCTGTGTCAGTTCAGGTAGCATTTCAGCTCTTAAATGGCCAGGAACCTGTATTCAACACAGGTGAAAATTGCTCTCAATCTGGAGTTATGTCTGTGGTCGGAGACTCTGGGTCCACCCCATCCATCAGCATTTCTCGCATTTTCGGTTCTTTCAATATTCCGCTGGTAAACTGTTGCCTATACACACACATATACATTTATATTTATATTTATTGTATATTTTTATTGAGATTCAATTTGGATTGATATTTGATTGAAAGATTGAATTTTTTATAATTATTGATTTAGGTGAGTCCATTTGCCACATGTGCCTGTCTGTCAGACAAGCAGCAGCACCCAACGTTTTTTAGAACAATTCCCAGTGACCAGTTCCAAGCTGATGGGCTGGCCAAACTGGTGAAACACTTTGGCTGGAATTGGATAGGTGCAGTGCGCTCCGACTCTGATTATGGAAATTATGGCATGGCATCTTTTCTTGACGCAGCACTCAGAGAGGGGATATGTGTGGAGTATTCTGAAGCCTTCCATCGGACAGACCCACACATCAAGATCAAAAGAGTTGCTGATGTGATCCGAAGGTATTTTGTTGTATTTTTCTTTTTGTGTTATTTGTAAAGATGGATTTTGTCTGAAAATATTTTGTAAATATTTTACAAGTATACAATGATTATATTGAACCCTACCATTGTTCCTGGATGACTAATGTTTTACAATTGTTATCTTTCTTTATCTTTATGTGAGGTTTCTGATGTGTTGTATCCTTTCCAATATCTCTTTAGAGCCACTGCTGTTGTTGTGGTGGCGTTTGCATCATCAGGAGATATGAAGTTCCTCATGGAGGAGCTGGCCCTAGACCCTCCTCCGCCTCGTCAGTGGATTGGAAGTGAGGGATGGATTGGAGACCCATACTTGCTCACCTTCAGTTTCTGTGCAGGGGCCATTGGAGTTGCCATACAACAATCAGTGACCCCAGGGCTAAAAGACTTTCTTTTCGATCTCTCTCCCTCTGAGGTTGCTGCCTCCTCAGTGCTGACTGAGTTCTGGGAGGATGCTTTCAACTGCACTTTGACAAAAAGTAAGAAAGTGTTCATATCTTCTGTCCTTAGATTTGCAGACATACAGTAGCACATACTTAGTGTTTTGTATTGAATTGGTTTTGAGCATATTTTTGTTAGGTCATTTTATAAAAAAACATATAATAGGAAAGATAATGTTTTAATATAATTAACTAAATAGTAAAAAGTATAATGACATGTACATGTGAATGCACTTTTCAATAGAAGAGTAATATTTAAATGATATTTGTACAGGTAAGGCAAGTTATGTAATATTAATTGTGTGCAATTCACAGAACTTACAATGAAAGTGAATACACTACCTTGTTCATTTTTAAAATATAAATTTCATGAAACTGCATTTCAGAGTAAATTGTACGGGAAAAAATATATATATGATACCAAAAATCACTTACTTTATTAACATTTTGAAAAAAAAACTGAAGGTAGATTTGATATCTTTGCAGGAAATAGGCTGTTGGAAAGTGACCAACTGATGATTTTAGGTGATAAAAAAGTGAAAGTTGTGGTATGTAAAGGTGAAACATGAGATAAGCAGCCCTTTTAACTGCTTAGTATCACATGTAAAGTAAAAATCCACAGCAAAATCAACAACAGGAGATGTTTCTCATCACAAAATAGGAAGAATTTTAATAATTCTAACTAACCTAAAACATAACAGTCACATTATATGTTGCCAAAGATAAAAAGCTTTTCCTGATACTTTTATAAAATTGCTAGAAAATATTTTATGCATTTTATTTTATCATTTTATCTTATTTAATTATCTGTTAGTTTTGTGGGTTGGTAAATATAACTGCCTGTCCTTTTCCTTTGTTTATAGATTTTGATTTGAGCAAAATGTTGTGTGATGGAACAGAAGATATTAAAACGCTCAGAAGTCCATACACTGAAACATCACAGTTGAGGATTAATAACATGGTATACAAGGCTGTGTATGCAATAGCACATGCCACTCACAATGCAGTGTGTGAGGGAAAAAATGGCTATACTCAGTGTGACAAACATACTATATTAAAGCCCAAAGAGGTATAGTCAAGAAAAATAAAATCTCTGATGTTTTTTTATTGTTCTTTTTTTTATTTAAGGCACGCATCCCCAAAGTCAGTCCTTGACGGCCGCTGTCCTGCAGGTTTTAGAGGTTTCCATGCTCCAGCACAGCTGAGTTTAATTACAAGCTGATTAGCAGACCTTTGCTCAACTGCAGTCATCATAATCAGCTGTGCCAAAGCAAGGAAACCTCTAAAACCTGCAAGACAGTGGCCTTCAAGAACCGACTTTGGGGATGCCTCATTTAAGTTTAAAGAGTAGCTATAAAAACATTATCTTTAGAAATGATTGATTCCTTTTTTATATCACAGATTTTCAGTGAATTAAAGAAAGTAAACTTTTCAAGGAATGGTTACCATGTGTCATTTGATGTTAATGGAGATCCCACAGCTTTCTATGAGCTTGTGAATTGGCAGAAAAGTGAAACTGGTGTTATTGAACCAGTAACGGTTGGCTACTATGATGCATCACTACCTGTGGGCCAGCAGTTCAATATCAATGGCAAATTGACCTGGATGGAAGGTGGCACAAAAGTAATTAGCCTAATATAAAGGGTTTATCAAATGAAAAAAAAAAATGGTTATAAATGCATGAGCCAAATGTTAAACAGAAATCAGTTTAAACAAAACAAACTATATTTTCTCTGTGCTTCTTTCAGGTACCAGTGTCAGTGTGCTCTCAAAGTTGTCCTCCAGGAACTCGTAAAGTGTTACAGAAAGGAAAACCCATCTGCTGCTATGATTGTATACCTTGTCCTGAAGGAGCGATCAGTAACATCACAGGTTAAATCTAATGTTTTAATGCATATTTGCATGCAAAACCTTAGACATGAAAATATGCTAATCTTTTTTCTTAGATTCTCCTGACTGCTTCTCATGTCCTGAAGAGTCCTGGCCCGATTCAAAAAGGAAGTCCTGCATCCCAAAACCTGTTGAATTTCTTTCCTTTGGAGAAGTCCTGGGAATTATTTTGGCTACTGTATCTGTTAGTGGTGCATTTTTGACAGTTACTGCAGTCGCTGTTTTCATTCATCACAGAACGACTCCAATTGTGAGAGCTAACAACTCTGAGCTGAGCTTCCTGCTGCTCTTCTCTCTGACTCTGTGTTTTTTATGTTCATTAACATTCATTGGAGCACCTTCTGAGTGGTCCTGCATGCTGCGGCACACAGCATTTGGCATCACTTTTGTTCTCTGTATCTCCTGTGTCCTTGGGAAAACTGTTGTGGTTCTAATGGCCTTTAAGGCTACACTTCCAGGTAACAATGTCATGAAATGGTTTGGTCCTCTTCAGCAGAGAGTGACTGTAGTGTGTCTTACTTTGATTCAAGTTATAATTTGCACCTTGTGGTTAGTACTGAGTCCTCCATTCCCAATTAAGAATCTAAACACCTGTAAGGACAAGATCATCCTAGAATGTGCATTAGGCTCTGCTGTTGGTTTCTGGGTTGTACTTGGCTATATTGGCCTTCTTGCTGTTTTTTGCTTTATATTGGCTGTTCTTGCTCGGAAACTACCTGATAATTTCAATGAAGCAAAGCTGATCACATTCAGCATGTTGATATTCTGTGCAGTCTGGATCACCTTCATCCCAGCATATGTCAGCTCTCCTGGAAAATATACAGTTGCAGTGGAGATATTTGCCATTTTGGCCTCTAGCTTTGGTCTGATGCTGTGTATATTTGCTCCAAAGTGTTTCATCATTGTGTTTCAGCCAGAAAAGAACACCAAGAAATATTTAATGAATAAGACTTGATTCCAAAAGGTTTATCTCCAAGTTCGTCAAAGTCTTTATAAATATTGTGTTTCTGAAGAATTGGAAAAAGGAAGACTTTTAAAATGGTAATGTGATTGCAAATATATTTCTGCTTTTTCTTCTCCATTTTAGCTTTCTTTAACTTTGGGCAGATCTATATGTATAATTTAGGACACAATTTAAAATATATAGAGTATTGTTTTGAATATATAAACCATCCACTGAACTTAACTTATTCTTAATGGTTGTCATCCTTACTAGCGGAATGCTTTCTTTAAATAAAATGCTAAATAATAAAATGTCAGTTGTCTTCTCTGTGTAGGGGGTTGGAGAAGCTGTAGGAGGGATTCCTGCCAGGTAGTGTGTTGGCAGCATTGATGAACTTGGCGTTATGTATGTGACCAGAGTGACATGTGCATAAAAAGTAAATGTATCCTAGCCCTAACAAGATATGTTACACTTCACAGTACCAGCTGTCAGTAAATAAAAGCTTCACTTCATCTTAAATCTGAAGTTTTTTTGTTTTCTTTCTGCACATGATTTCATGTCGCAGGTTTGTGGGAGACCTAGAATGTTGTGCTACAGTCAGTTTCAATCTATGTTTAGTGTATATATCACAATTTAGGCAAAATATAAATAAAAAAAAAATACAGAGGACATGACCCCGTTGTCCTAGGAAGAGTCACAGGCATTCCCCTCAGCACATTGTTTCTATCTAAATCGGCACCATGTCGGCACACTGAATGTTTGATTAATTCAGTTGTGTTTTTAACCTATTCTCATCACTCTTCTGTCTTCTGTAATTCATCATGCCAAATGGTTTTTATACCACGATCCCTTCTATCATTCTTCCCATCACTCATCCTATCATTCATCCCAGCAATCATCCCCTCATTCATCCCAGCATCATCCCCTTATTCATCCCAGCAATCATCCCATCATTCATTCCCTCCTTAATCCCATCGCCATTTACCTCACCTCACCATCTCTTCACAAACTTTTGGTAGGCCTTTGCGGCAATTGGCCCAACTTTGGTAGTCCTTCGTGGCAACTAGCCCTCTTTTGGTAGGCCGTCGCGGCAACTGGCCCTGGCCTTCTTTTAGTAAGCCTTCGCGACTCATCTCCTCTGTTACTCCTCCTGATGTTCTGCTTTTCTTAGCTTTCAATTCAGTCTCTGCCTTCTTAGCATGCTGTCGTTTAGGCCTCAACCTCTGCATTTTTTTTGGGGGGGGAAGCCCTATTCTTTGCTCCTGTTCATGCATATCAATCAAAATTAAGCGCTGTGTTTCCTTTCCGAGGTCTGAGCGCCAAAGACCAAGAAATTGTATCAATAAATTTCTCCTAATTGTATTTTTTCTTCGTGTAAGTTTTTCAGATTGAAATGGAGCCTAGGTGGAAGTTCAACTGAAGAAACTGACTCTTACATCCACCTGCGACACAGCCAATCAGTTTTAAACCACACCTCCGCAAAAGTCAATCGTCATTCAAAGTTCATCCTAAAAGGCCTCCGATCCACCTGTGTGTTCCTGCGCACAGGCTGTGGATGCAATGTGTGACTTCATTCAGATGACACAGTTTCAACCCACCTCTAGCCCCTCCACCACCATCGCACCTAAAGCTTCATCAGTGTTATTCCTCCCATGACACTGATGATGATGATGTCCGGCAGAAGACCGCCATGTTGAGCATGGTTCTGCCAGAGGTTTTTTCCCAATGGGGAGTTTTTCCTCTTCACTGTCGCTTCATGCTTGCTCGACATGGACAGGTTCTCTCAACCTGTGTTATCCAGCTGAACTTCAATCTTCCAGGTCCCTGAGTGAAGATCTGGTATCAGCTCAAGGTTGATATGATAACCACATGACATTGCCAATAAATACACAGCTTTGTACCTTATTTTAATTTGCAAAAATCAAATTTTATATTCAGGACTTTTATTCTTGAAAACCAGGCCTCTCTGATAATACAGTTGAAGAATACAGCTGACAGTGACTGTCTGTTTTATTGCGTCAGTGCCTCTAGTGGCAAAATAAAGTATTACAAGAAAAAACAGAAAAATTTGCCTTTGATTTTTTTCAGAAAATAAAACGAGGAAAAAAAACTTTCAAGCTTTTCTTTTCCAGATTTTGGCTTTGTTTAAAATTCTGGGCTGCATCCTCCAAGGACGCGGTCTACGTAGACTGGATCCTTCGAAGTCCATGAAATTCCTGGGCTGCATCCTCCAAAGACGCGGTCTACGTAGACTGGATCCTTCGAAGTCCATGAAAATAAAGAGACCGGAAGTGTTTTGGCTGTGAATTCGAACAGGTCTACCCTTCAGCGGGTTTTACCTCCGTATGCTCTGTTGCTTAGCAACCGTAAAAGTTGACACACAAAGCAGGAAAAGAATGAAAACCAAAGTTTTAAAAACTGTTTGTTTATTTATTTATTTTTTTACTATAAAGTGAACAAAGAATACACTCACAAGAATCCAGAGTGGAATAAAGGTTCCAACCACCGGAAGCAGGAACAAAAAAAGCAAATGTAATGATAGAAACCTTAGTCAGTTAAATAACATGCTGCTGTCATTTTGCACATCTCTCATGTTGCTGCTATTTTCAGATATCCATTACTGTAAAAATGTCCGTAGCTGCATATTTATTCTCCAGTTTTATATTGTTAAAACACTTTACAGAATTGTATTGTTTATATTTTAACTCTTCCCTATTATTTTAGTCTTATACATTTTTCTAAGGTCCACATTTGTGTGACCATTTTCAATAATCTTTCTGCTGCTGTAAATTTGCCCATTGTGGGACAATAAAGGGATTTTCTATTCTACTGTATAAAAGGGGTTAGACATATATAAGTAAATCTAAACAATGTATGTATAAAAAATATATCTGCAAAATCTCTAATATTCAACAACAAAAATACTTAGTTAAGCATATTGTGCAAAACAGCAATAAAAAATTAAACTCCTATCAGATTTACAGTCCCCACACTGCAGATATATTAGAATCTGTCCTTAAATTACAGCCAAAACCATTTACACAGTAAACTATAGATAAATCAAACATTACCACCGCTTATCTGACTCAGTAACCATTAAAACAACTATTTTCATTCATTTCAGACTGAATTATTCACAGACTTGTATTATATTAAACTCAACTTCCAATTTTCACCACTGTTCCGTGCCAAGTAACATTTCCTCTGATCACGGAGCAATAAATCCTGGGTAAACCAAGGATACCGAGGATACCTCGGACCCGTTCTTCAAATTGGGCAAAAAGAAGGACGCATTTTAAGGCCGCATAATGAGGACTCTTGGAATCCGACCAGACCTCGGTGCCGCGCTATGATGTAATCGTCCTTCGAATCTGGCCTTCTAAGGACGTAGCCCAGGATTTCGAACAAAGCATTTGTTTTTCTGTTGCCTTTCAGGGCTTCCATACTTCTCTGTTGTTCCATTTGTAGATAACTACAATAAGATTCTTCCTGATCAAAATCACACTTCTAGACCTAACTGTAATAATATTTTTTTCTAACCTACGTTTTTGTAGCAGAAACAGAATTTTAGGAACTAGAAAAACAAAAGTATCCTAGTAAGAATTAAGTTTTATATATCTAGAAATGTTTACACATTTTAATTGGCCATTTTGACATTTATCAGCTGACTGAAAATGTATTTATGATATCTGAAAAACATTTTTCATAGTTAAAATAATACAAAAGTTGACCAGTAATATTAGGAATATGGAGATCTGAAATTAATTTATATACATCCGGAATGTTTATTCTAGATGTGGAGAATGTCATTTTGTTTGAAATGGTCATTTAGCCAAAGGAAATTTTTTTTTTTTTTTTTTTCAGATATCAAGAATACATATTCAGAAAAACTAGTACAATAAAAAAGGCTTGCCATAGATTTTGTTACCGTGAAAATATTATTTCTTGAATGGTAGTAGATAGAGGTATCTATTAAGGTGAAATCCTCTGGCAGCAGGTATAATTAAAGTCTAAAAACATTTTAAAATATAGAAGTTGCGGATCATCTCATGCGTCCCTCCTGATGTTGATTCTGTCTTCTTTTACACAGTAAATAAGTGGCCATTTGCAGCCGTACTTCAGATGTTATTGTCTCAATAGGTAGCAGTTATAAGCAGCTATGAGTACCATAGAATGGGTTCAGATTGTGTCAGTAGGCTCATTAGGTTGTTATCATTGAGTGAATCCTAATCCTAACCATAAAATAACTCTTTTTCCCCATGGAATTAATTAATCTGTTTATGTGTAAAGTGAAAATTATTTCAGTAGTTCTTCGTGTACTGTGAACATAAATGAATATAAATAAAATGATCCGCATCTCACTCATATTAAACAAACCAAAAACAAGTAATCTCATGCCCTGTCCACGAAGTTGTAGAATCCTCTGCCTATGAATATTCAATTCTCTGTGAAAAAGTGCCAATCGTTCTTTCATAAGATTCTTGTCAAACAGACATGCAGTGTTTGCTTTTAAACCCTAATTTGTGTAACGAACCTTGTGAATTATATATTTCTTTTTTTATGCACGAACCTAAAACAAAAATCTGACTAAATCAGGAAGTAAAACAGCGCGATTGGCAGTAGGAAGAGCGGAGACAGAGGACACTCCGAGTTTACTGAACAAAACCTGCTACCGACCAGGTTAGCTCTTGGGAGAATGTTACTACAGTGACTGAAACTTCTCTTTAGATCTTAGAATATTTTAGATGTTTAAAAACGAATAGTAGGGGACTAGCCAAGACTAGCCAAGGACCAGCCAAGTGCCCATTAAGGAAAGTGGGGAAATTTTGAATGGCTACTACTGTCCTACTACTCTCCTCGTAGTTTTTTCATGTGTGTTTCCCCTGATGTCTTCTAGGTTTTGGTTTTCTGTATTTTGTTATTTTGCCACAATTGCCACCTTTTTTGAATTATTAAATCTGCAAGAAACCCCTTCTGCTTCATGCATTCTTTCTCTGCATTTGGGTTCTCCAAAACCTCCACGTAACCCAACATCTCAGATCATGCAGATCTTGTCTCATTCAGTTTTCCTTTTAATTCCTCTTATTTTATTAAAAATGAGGAACTTTCATATATCCAAACTGAGTGGTAGAAAAGTAGATTTACGCCCGGAAGTCAATGCTTACAGAGCACAACCATAGAATAACAAAGCAACTTATAACTCTGCTTTCAACTATCAGAAGATATTAACTAAAGATCACCAATCAGTTCTAAAAACATCTTTAGGCAAACCCTTGTTCATCCCTGGAGAACCACTGAACCAGTTTAGCACCTTAAAGGAATAGTACACCCAAAACATGATTAGCCTTCATTTTCTACTCACCCCCATGCTGCACAACACTCTGGAGTACTTTATTGATATCTCAAATGCATCTGGAGATCTGGGAGACTTCTTGCTGTCTGCTGACATTCAAATAATGGAGGTCTACGGTGCCCGAGACAGAAAGGTCCATAAAAGTCCACAAAAAACGTGTCAATATTCCTCCACACTGCTCGTCCAATATATTCCAAGTGTCCTGAGTGGGTAGCATCCAGAATTTACTCAAAACGAAGTCATTTAGAATGTTTTTAGAGCATAAACAGTAGTGTATAGGATTTCCTGAAAGCGCGTGAACGTGCAGGCGCGCGCTTTCAGGAAATCCTATACACTACTGTTTATGCTCTAAAAACATTCTAAATGACTTCGTTTCGAGTAAATTCTGGATGCTACCCACTCAGGAAACTTAGAATACATTGGACGAGCAGTATGGAGGAATATTGACACGTTTTTTGTGGACTTTTATGGACCTTTCTGTCTCGGGCACCATAGACCTCCATTATTTGAATGTCAGCAGACAGCAAGAAGCCTCCCAGATCTCCAGATGCATTTGAGATATCAAAAAAATACTCCAGAGTGTTGTTCAGCATGGGGGTGAGTAGAAAATGAAGGCTAATCATGTTTTGGGTGTACTATTCCTTTAAAAGGAATTTTTAATATTTCTTTTTGATTTTATCTGACTCTCTTTTACCCATGGCAGCTGCAACCAATGGTCTGTCTCACTTTTTGTTCATTAGCTTGATTTATGTTATATTTCCAGTCCTCATTTTTAGTAAAGCAAAACACAACAAAGCCCTTTTTTTAATAACCTGGACACGAACCTTTTATCACAATGATCAGCCCAATTTAAATAAAATCAACCAACTAACAAACTTACCATAACACAGGGCAGCTGCGACCAGTTGTGATAACAAACTTCCTCGTCTTTTTTTAAAATTGGTGTGCTCTGTCCTCATCTATATCTTAACAGCTGCTAACCACCTAGTGTCATGATCGGTTCACTAATGGAGACCCAAAGATGCAGAACACCACTGACGGACACAGGATGAAAAGTTTAACAAGTTTATTTGCACAATCACACTGAATATGCAGAAGGCTGGTTCGGGCCTGGATTCTGGTTTCACCGGAGTCTGCGTGAGAGACAGCACAGTTAAGGACTGTTGACGGGGTTTGGTTTCCAATGATGCACAGATAGTACCTTGAGGGTTCTTGAGGTTCTCTTTGGGAGAGTCACTGTTGGTTCTGGAGAAGGATTTGGTAGCAGAGTCCGTTAGCTGCTCCAGCGTCTCACGTCTAGTTTGAGCAGACCTTGGCGTTGGTTTCCCAGCTCTAGCCCAGAGCTGCTTGGAGGTTGTCTGAGAATCTTCAGGGTTTGGCTCTGAGGGTCGGCTCGGCAGGTTAGCTCTTCCAGAGCTTTCACGGAGGAAGCACGAGTTTCCTAGAGGCACAGAAACAGAGGTTAGCATCCAACTAGGGATTAGAGTCATGGAGATAATCACTGAGATCAAGGCTTTAGCGCTGACCAACTGGAACAACACTGCGGCGTTGAGGCAAGGTCTGAAGACAGCTTATGTAGTGGAGCCTCTGATGATCTTGATGAGCTGCAGCTGTGCAGGAGGCTCCCTCAGAGGATCCACGGCGGACTCTGCTGGAGAAAGATGGGATTTTCTCCAGCTCCCAACACCTAGCTAACAACTGTTTCTGTGTACAGCATGCTAAAGTGTTCTTTCTGCCGTATTAACAGTCTACACAAAACATTTACCCCCTCATTCATAAAACGATAAAATCTGGGACATTTCTAGGGACGGCTTAGTCGGGGACAGGTGGTCCATGACGGGGACTGTCCTAGAAAAATCAGGGACATCTTGTATCATTATGATTGACACATGGACATTCTGCCAGGAAACAACGTCTGCAGCATTTAAACTCTGTGCGGGTTTCCTCCTTTTCTTGCAGGTGTTACATCGAGCCGCGTTCCACCGTCAGATTCGGTTTCCCCTGCATCTCCGCACTTTGCAAGCGGCAGAAAACGTGCATGCTTGCTGAAGCCAAAATAAGCCACAATAAATGATTAAGCCACAAATGAGAACATGAGTAAATGTATAAAGCCATGTTGATAATATAACAATTTGCATGAATAAAAAACTTATAATAATAATAATAAATCGTCTTAAACCAAAGCAAATTTAATGTCAGTTAATGGCAACCTATTTAGATTTTAAAAATAAGGCAATTCATCATAATAAGTATAAAGATCACTGGGTAATGACATCTTTTTTTTTTTTTTTTTTACATCATCCTTTGTGCACTAAAGGAGACCAATAAAAAGACACTTGCACACATTCACTCTTGAAGAATGGAGATTGGCCTGAGATCAGCAGTGAGTTTGTTCAGTCTGGTTACAGTAGTTGCGTTACACGGGTCTCTAGATGATGAAAAAAGAATAATTCAATCTACTAATGCTTTTGCTGGTACTGATGCCAGCGTTGAGACTTCACTGGCAAAATGTACCCTGCAGGGTAATGCACGACCTCCTGCATTTTCCATGGATGGAGAATTCTTAATTGGAGGTGCTTTCTTCATTCACTACCAAATGGAGACAGTAGTAAACAACTACACAACAAAGCCTAAGCTTCCAAAATGCACAGGAAGGTTGGTAAAATGAAGAAGTGCCACAAAGTATTTGTAAATTTGCTATCTTTAGAAAACATCTTGTTAAGATTGATAGTGTATGCATTTGTGTAAATTTAACTGAATGTCAAGAATAATATATTTAGTTTGTTCAAATAAAAAAGGTTATTTAATAAAGTCTAAAAAATTGACATATTAATGGTTTTTCAAGGGACTTCTCATATTCTGTTTTAGAATTGTTAATTCTCACATTGTTTTTGTTGGCTTAACTATGTGAGCTAGTAGTACATAATGTCGTTTGCTTGGTAAACCTCAAGACTCTCTTGATTTGGTTCTTTGCAGCTTCAATGCCCGGGATCTACGCTTCTCTCGAACAATGATTTTTGCAATTGAGGAGATAAACAACAGCACAGAGCTGCTGCCTGGCATGAGACTTGGTTATCAGATTTATGACACATGCTCTGCTGTGCCTGTGGCTGTGCATGTTGCATTTCAGCTAACAAATGGTGAAGACCCTGTATTTTACAAGGAAAGTAACTGTTCTCAGTCTAGTGTGGTGATAGCAGCTGTTGGAGACTCTGGGTCAAGCCCATCTATAAGTATGTCACGTATCATTGGGTCCTTCAATATCCCTCTGGTGAGAAAATAGTTTCTTTTTTAATAAGTAAATCTGAAATTACCCACAATGTATTACTTATTTTTTATATTTGCTATAGGTAAGCCACTTTGCCACTTGTGCCTGCCTGTCTGATAAACATGAATACCCAAATTTTTTCAGAACTATTCCTAGTGACCATTACCAAGCTGCTGCTCTGGCAAAGCTGGTGAAACACTTTGGCTGGACTTGGATAGGAGCTATCTATTCAGACTCAGATTATGGAAATTATGGCATGGCAATTTTTCTCGAGACAGCACGCAGGGAAGGGATTTGTGTTGAATACATGGAATCCTTCGATTGGACCTACCCGCAGAGCAAGATCCAAAGAGTTGCTGATGTAATCCGGAGGTTTCTGTGTATCCATCATTCTTTATATATTATACAAATTATTATTGCCTTTTGATCAGTATTGAATCAAAAATACAACTAGTACCTTATCAAGATTAAGATAAAAAATTTATTAATTATTTTGAGATAATTCAATGATTGTCTTTTCAGGTCAACAGCAACGGTTGTTGTGGCATTTGCAGCTCCTGGAGATATGAAGATCCTCTTGGAAGAGCTTGCACGGCAGCTGGTTCCATCACGTCAGTGGATAGGAAGTGAGGCCTGGATAACTGACCCAAATTTGATGAGCTTCAGTTTCTGCACGGGTGCCATTGGGGTTGCCATCCAGCGATCTGTGATCCCAGGTCTGAGAGAATTTCTTCTGGATCTCTCTCCCTCTGAAGTGGCTGCCTCTTCGGTGCTTACTGAGTTCTGGGAGGATGCATTTAACTGCAGTTTAACAAAGAGTGAGAAAATGTTCTTTCATCCTTCCCCTTTTTTTTATATGTAAATGTAAATTCTAAAAACTTAGAACTCTGTACGTGAAATTTACTTATTGTCACAATTTTTCTGGACAAATTTAAAAGAATGTTAACTACTTGATTACTGTTAAACTTCAATTGTTTTTTTTTTTAGCTTCAAACTTAAACAAGCAGCAGTGTGATGGAACAGAAGACATAAAAACCCTTAAAAGCCCATACACCGAAACATCTCAGCTTAGAATTTCTAACATGGTTTATAAGGCTGTGTATGCAATAGCACATGCTATACATAACGTATTGTGTCAGAAAAAAAATACAACTGTACAGTGTAACAAATACATCAGACTGGATCCAACACAGGTCAGTTTGAATAATAGGTGGCATGAAGAGTTTTACTTACAACCTGAGGATTACTTTAAATCGCCAGTGATTTTTTTTTCTCTCTTTTTTCTTTACTTCAAAGGTTTTAACTGAACTTAAGAAAGTAAGCTTTTCCCAAAATGGCTACCATATTTCATTCGATGGTAATGGAGACCCTATAGCTTTTTATGAGCTGGTGAACTGGCAGAACAGTGAAAGTGGACTTATTGAGCCGGTAACAGTGGGATACTACGATGCATCACTGCCAATGGGCAAACAGTTTCATATCAGCAGAAAACTAACCTGGCTTGAAGATGCCAAACAAGTATGTATCTTAATGCAGAGGATGTGAATAGGGTAGGACAGCATCCTTGCCTGGAAATAGATTAAATGTTGTTTTCCCTCTGGCTCTATGACAGGTACCGGTGTCAGTGTGCTCCAAGAGTTGTCCTCTAGGAACCCGTAAGGTGTTGCAAAAAGGAAAACCCGTGTGCTGTTATGATTGTATACCATGTCCTGAAGGGGAGATTAGTAATGTGACAGGTGGATCTATTTTCTATATGTAAGTTACTATGTTAAAAAACTTCTTTAATAATGGCTGTTTTTGATCAATTCTTTAGATGCACCTGACTGCTTCCTTTGTCCGAGAGAGTTCTGGCCCAATCGAGGCAGAGATGCATGCTTTCCCAAACCTGTGGAGTTTTTTTCTTTTGACGAAGTCCTGGCAATCATCCTCGCTATATTTTCTGTTTGTGGTGCCTGCATAGCCATCATAACAGCAGTGATTTTCTTTCATCAAAGGGCAACTCCCATTGTCAGAGCTAACAACTCTGAGTTGAGCTTCCTGCTTCTCTTTTCCCTGACTCTTTGTTTCTTATGTTCATTAACTTTCATTGGAGCACCCTCTAAGTGGTCCTGCATGCTGCGGCACACAGCATTTGGTATCACCTTTGTTCTCTGTATATCCTGTGTTCTTGGAAAAACTATAGTTGTTTTAATGGCTTTTAAAGCAACACTTCCAGGAAGTAATGCTATGAAATGGTTTGGTCCCCCACAGCAAAGAATAACTGTAGTGTCTGTCACCTTCGTTCAAGTTATAATATGCACTTTATGGCTGATTTTGAGTCCCCCTTTTCCAGTGAAAAATCTAACCACCTACAAGGAAAAGATCATCTTGGAATGTGCATTGGGCTCTAATGTAGGTTTCTGGGCTGTGCTTGGCTACATTGGCCTGCTGGCGATTTTTTGCTTTGTTTTAGCTATTTTTGCTCGGAAACTTCCAGACAATTTTAATGAAGCCAAGCTAATTACCTTCAGCATGTTGATATTCTGTGCAGTCTGGATAACTTTTATTCCAGCATATATCAGCTCTCCTGGAAAATTTACCGTGGCTGTTGAAATATTTGCGATTCTAGCTTCCAGTTTTGGACTGATAGTCTGTATATTTGCTCCGAAGTGTTTCATTATTTTGTTTCAACCAGAGAAGAACACAAAGAAATATTTAATGAACAAAAAATAATGTAAAATTGTCTAAGGAATGAAATCATAACAAAATGTAGCACATGGGATATCAAGGCACTTGTCAAACTTTTTGAACTGCATAGTTTCATTTAATAAATGTCTAAAATATTAAAATAATAGTTTTGAGCAAATCAACTGCATACATTTGATTTTTTTCTGTTTGTCTGTTTTTGTCTGGAAGGCAAAATAGGGCACATATGGTCACATTTGGATTAAATGGTTTGTCAATAGCAATGTCTTAGAGAAATTCAGAGTTACCCATTGTAAGATAGGACTAAGTGTATCACCTGTAGGACAACCAGGAACAGCAGCCCAACCAAAATTGCTCTTCTGGATCATGTGAAAGCTGGACAGAATGCCAGGCAAGATGTCGCTACTGTGCAAAGTAGCAATAAGTAAAATTTGTAAAGCCGAAATTAGAATTAAATGCTGTAAAATCCTACGAAATCTTTGCAAGAAACTTTAATCTTGGTAATAAATCAGGGAGCTTTTCAACTAACCTGCTTAAAATAAATACAGAAAAAAAAAATTTCAGCTGTTATAGACTCAACAGTAAAAATTTAAAACTATATATGATCCAAATAATATAAACAGCTGTTCAAGAGACTTATAAACCTCTATACTTATCAAAAATTAACCCATCAGATTGTGACATTGATGTATTTTTAAACAAGGTAATTCCTAAATTATCTGATAATCAGGCGACGGCCCTGGATTCATTGCTAACAACAGTTGAACTGCAAGAGGCTGTCAAAGAGATGCCCAAAGAAAAGGTTCCAGGCCCTGATGGACTTCCAGAAGTATTGTATAAAGAATATTGGAATATTCTGGAACAAACATTAATTAGAATACATTTCAAACAAAAAACTAAGGAGAAGGGCAGACTTCCACCAAATATGGATTCTGCTAATTATTCTCCTGCTAATACCAGATAAAGATCCTGACCATCCCACCAGCTATCGACCCATATGGCTGATTAATGTTGACCTTCAAATAATTTGTAAAGCTCTTGCCAAGCATTTAGAAAAAGTAACCCCAATTTAATCCACTCAGGTTAAACTAGCTTCATGAAGGGAAGGCCTGCATCTACCAATGTTTAGACCATTCCTACAGTGAAAACATTAAAACCAACACATTATAACTAGTTAAAAAGAAAGTGTTTTATAAAGTTAATTAGAAGTATTTATTTGCATCCCTATGTAAATTGGCAATGGTAACGGTTTTATAAATTGGTTATAAATTCTATACAGCTCCCCAAGGGCAAATAACAAAACAAGAACAAATAATTAAACCTCTTCTAGCTTTAATCTGTGGAGGGGCACTAGGCAAGGATGCACACTCTCTCCCTCATTGTTTGCTATCTGTATTGAACCACTAGCTGCAGCAAATACCTAAACCAGTTATATTACCGTAAATGTATTGAACGCAAGAACATAGAACATAAAGTCAGTCTTTATGCTGATGATGTATTACTGTTTTAGCCATCACTCAAAAACTTTGCTTTCTCGAGTATTTAAATTGTTAGAATTTACGCAAATTCAATGCAATTTGTGCCACTTTAATATATTTATTGCCCACCCCAGCGGGGGTGGTAATTATGTTATTTATTCAGATAATATTCAGACCGCCGTATAACATTTATAAACACAACATGCTGCTGGCTGTGTGAATCAAGCTCAAATCCCGGTCAAACAGATAACTATGCACTTATATAGAATAAAATCACCACAACTTCTATTCAAAATATAAGAGTTTATTTAAAAAAAAAATAATTGAGCTCCAAGTCAAGCATTTTGCATTTAAAAAATCTTGACTAAAACTATTGAAACTCAGCTAAACTAAGGTATCATGTACAAATTAGTAAGAAAAAAACATAATAAATTAAATGATGCAATGATATCACAGTTTAGCATGGATTTTGTGTTTGAGAACTTAAGTTTATGGAACATCTGATCAAATTAGATTTTAACTAATTTAGAGCAATTGGAATGTTTTCAAACCAATTCACAAAGCAACTTTAAAAGGTGAATAAGACATTATTTGGCAAATAATGTTTAATTAAATGATTTGATTAATCAGGAATCAGGAGCCTTTAGTTAACTGATTTTTACTTTCTTTGAGAGAGCGACACATTAGCAGACATGCAGATTCTGATAAAATTTTGTTCATAATTTGGTCATCAAAATGTAAAGAGCATATGCACATTATATTAGTGTTTAAACCCTTAATGAAATAAAGCTTATAAGCAACAGCTCAAACACATTAGCATAGTGAACATTTGGTCCATATTGTTAGTGTGTTTCTACTCAAATGTGACATTAAATTATCAAGAATCATAAAGACAGAAAGAGACACAAACCCCCTTTCTTCAGAAGTGTCAAGTTAGAGTGAGCTGGGGGAGGGATACAAAGGTAGACGTGAATTTCAAAGCAGTCACTGATGGGCAGGACCTCTACCTCAGTGAATATTGTTGAGATAAAACATGGACAGTCCTACATATAAGTGAAGTTTCCAAAAGCCCCCCAATATACAACTGCAGTCAGGGAATAAAAATATTTAGGTATCAACATCTCTCAGAAACTGGTGCATTTAATAAAATTAAACCACATCCCAATGTCAGACAGTTCCGTGCATTGCTATGCAATGCAACATCCTTTTTCTCAATTTTGGTCAGTTTATATATTTAGAAACATTTTTAGTGCAAAGTATTTACATATTATACACTGCTGGCTTTAGCAGACTGTCCATGTTTTTCTTTTTTACAAAGGAGACTTCATTCATTTAGTGATATAGCAGGGGAGTGGCAACTTATAGTGGTTAGGGCATTGCTCTAGGAATCCAGAGGTTCTGAGTTAAAGCCCCGCTCCCCACAGCCTCCACTCTGGGTTCCTGAGCAAAAACCCTAACCCACACTGCTCCCCGTGCGCCTCAGAATGGCACCCCACTGCTCCCAAATGGGTCTAATGCAAAGTGAATTTCCCCATTGTGGGACAATAAAGGGATTTACATTTACATTTACAACCCAGTCACATTGACACAGCTGGGTATATGCATGTATTTAGTATCACTGGACTTATCACAACCCTATCATTCCATTCTGTTACATTCCCCAGTTAACACACATACAAATGTTTGGCATGTCAGCTTATTCACATCAAGAAATTCACATTTTCAATAAGGTAAAGCACTTCCCTAACTACAAGTGTGCAAAGTTTCAAAGCATTAAGAGCTAATATCTTTAATCTACATAAGCTTATACCTCTTATTGTGTGTATATATATATATATATATATATATATATATATATATATATATATATATATATATATCACACCGCCCAATCACTGAGAAACACAGGTAAGTGACCACGATCATCTGAACAGGAGATGATCTTTAGAGTGAATAATTTACCTGGTTTAGCCTTTCAGTCCATCCTCTCAACCATAGGCAGAATAATAAGCCAATGCACTGCGAATAAGAGGTGACCTTGAACCATCCATAGCATCCCCCATGCAGCAACCGCACTAAGCAGGCTGGACTCCGATCCAGGACAGGGATTCAGATCAGACTTAAGTAG
This sequence comes from Cyprinodon tularosa, assembly GCF_016077235.1. Classification (NCBI taxonomy): domain Eukaryota; kingdom Metazoa; phylum Chordata; class Actinopteri; order Cyprinodontiformes; family Cyprinodontidae; genus Cyprinodon; species Cyprinodon tularosa. The sequence goes on along the minus strand of NW_024039038.1, from coordinate 584,814 downwards.
TACTGGAATCCAGGAGGCCGCATTCCGGTCAGGGGTTCCAATCCACTCAGGAACAGATAGATCCTGGCATCAGGAATCCATCAGCGTGTGAAGGCAGGTCAAGAGTCGCATGCGTTGAGTATCCAGCTCAGACAGAAACGCACCTGGGAGACAGAATCCAGCAGGAGTCCAACTGTGGTTCAGGTGAACAGATCAGGCATGGACAGACAGGGCCAGTGGGTGAGAGGGAACAGAATCAGGAAAACAGAACCCCTAGGGAAACGCTGAAATGCTCTAACTGCTGGTTATGGGATAACTCGCCTGAGGCCACTAGCTTGAGAATAAACTCCTGACTGGAACACAAACCCTGGAAATAAATCTAACCAATGAGACAGACAGCACACAAACAGAAATCAGACAGGACACAAACAGCAAACAATGATCTGGCCATGATAGCTGGAACTGAGTCCAATATAAGGGAAACCGGCAGGTGTATGAGATGAGTTATAATTAGAAGTTGAATAGAGTTAAGCAGGTGAAAGGTATGAGTTATTAAAGTGAGCTATCAGGTCATGTACAAAAGTTTCACTATATTTGTAGTAAAATCTTTAATTTTAAGAATCTATTTCATTTATGAGAGACCTTAGAGATTTTTCTGTATTTTATGTGTTGGAAATTAGGACAACCAATTCAGAACAGAGTCAGACAGACCCAAAATGAAAGAATGATTAACCAAACCAAAAGCTCCACTAAGTCAAAGAGAATAGACATTGAAATGCTATTCCCCTTATAAAAAATTTCCAGGTAATTTAATATTTTTAACCTTTCAATTTCCATGCTTCTACTAGCTATAAATCAATACTTTTAATTATGAAATAAATAGTTTTAGTTTAATTGTGAATATAGTTTACAATATTCAGTTTTTCAAGTATTTTGGACAGAAGTGTTCGGTTGATAGGCAACATTCCAGTGCTTTAAGAAATATTGACAATATCAATCACATCTTTAAGCAAGTCAGTCAATGCTTTAAACAGCTTGATAGGTAGTGTTTTAAGGCACTAATTGCAGACCCAAGTTTTTAGGCAAATCAATCCTTTTACTGAAACATATTTGCAGCATGCTATAATTTTATTTAGAATTTTCTTTTTATTTTACTGCCACCAGAGATGGGTAAGATAGTGTTGCTTCTTTGAGTATTTATAATAACAAAATCTATCAGAAAATGGAAAGCTAATGCAGTGTCTTGAAAGCTGTCTTATTAAGAATTCTAATGGACTTTATACTTTCCCAATGAATTTTATTAGATTTCTTAAAGTATCCTAAATAAAGGATGTACTATAAACATTCAGCTAAATTTTCTTTGTACAATTAGAAATCAATTAAACAACTTAAAGAACATTTTAAAGACATACAGTGGCTTACCTTTCTGAATGTTAGTAGATAAAATGGACTCTCATTTCAATCATGTTGCACTTTCTTGGTGCAGAATGTTTTCCCTTTCTAACCTTGTATTTTATTAATTTTTCTTCATTAAATATTTCTTGTTGTTCTTCTCTGGTTGAAACAAAATGATGAAACACTTTGGAGCAAATATGCACAGCATAAGTCCAAAACTAGAGGCTAGAATGGCAAATATCTCTACTGCCACAGTAAGTTTTCCAGGGGAGCTGACATATGCTGGGACGAAGGTGATCCAGACTGCACAGAATATCAACATGCTGAAGGTGATCAGCTTGGCTTCATTGAAATTATCAGGTAGTTTCCGAGCTAGAACTGCTAACACAAAGCAAAAAACAGCAAGTATGCCGATGTAGCCAAGCACAGCCCAGAAACCAACAGCAGAGCCTAATGCACATTCCAGGATGATCTTCTCCTTGTGGGTGGTTAGATTTTTCACTGGGAAAGGAGGACTCAGAACTAACCACAGTGTACATATCATAACTTGAATAAACGTAAGAATCACTACTGTAATTCTATGCTGTGGGGGACCAAACCATTTCATAGCATTACTTCCTGGAAGTGTAGCCTTGAAAGCCATTAAAACAACTATAGTTTTTCCAAGAACACAGGAGATGCAGAGAACAAAGGTGATGCCAAACGCTGTGTGCCGCAGCATGCAGGACCACTCAGAAGGTGCTCCAATGAAAGTTAATGAACATAAGAAGCACAGAGTCAGAGAGAAGAGCAGCAGGAAGCTCAGCTCAGAGTTGTTAGCTCTTACAATTGGAGTCGTCCTATGATTTAAAAAAATCACGGCTGTAATGATGGCCATACAGGCCCCAATAACAGAGCATACAGCCAGGATGATTGACAAGCCTTCGGTGAAGGAAAGAAACTCCACAGGTTTGGGGAGACACTCATCTTTCTCCATATTTGGCCAGAATTCTTTGGCACAAGGGAAACAATCAATGGAATCTAAACAGACATTTCAAGAAAAATTTTTTAATATGTGGATGTTTATGGATATAAATATACATGAGGTAAATTTGATTTTACCTGTCTTATTACTAATCTCCCCCTCAGGACATGGTATACAATCATAACAGCAGATGGGCTTTCCTTTCTGCAGCACTTTATGAGTTCCAGGAGGACAACTTTGAGAGCACACTGATTCTGGTACCTGAAACAGTGACAGAGACAAAATGTTAAAGTTTGCAAGCAGTTTTGACAAATAATTTTCACAAATTATAATCATAAAATTACTGTCTTTAAAGGTTGTTACTTGTGTCCCACCATCCAGCCAGGTAAGGTTCTTGTTGATATGAAACTCTTGGCCCTTTGGCAGTGATGCATCATAGTATCCCACTGTTACCAGTTTAATAACTCCGCTCTCACCCCTTTGCCAGTTTACCAATTCATAAAAAGCTATTGGATCCCCATTAGCGTCAAACGACACGTGGTATCCATTTCTGGAGAAATTTATTTTCTTTAATTCTTCCAAAACCTTTCAAGTAAAAAGAGCCAGAAAAAGACATTAAAATTGTCTTTTAAATTCATAATTCTTTAAAAGCTAATTAAGAAATAATGAGTAAGGAATTTGCTGCATCTGTGGACTGACCTGTTTGGGCCCCAGTTTAGTGTGTTTCTCACATTGTGTCATTGTATTTGTTTTGTTACACACTGCATTGTGAATCGCATGTGCAATTGCATATGTAGCCTTGTACACCATGTTAGTGATCCGCAACTGTGACGTTTCAGTGTATGGGCTTTTAAGGGATTTAATATCTTCAGTTCCATTACACACTCTCTTGTCTGGATCAGCACCTAAAGAAAAATAATTGGAGAGAATGATAGTTTCATCTATCGAAGTAGAAAACCCTCTAACCAAAGGGATTGTTTGCAGAAAAAGGCATTTAGGTTTTTGTATTTGTTTTTCAATTAAAAACTTTACTATAAATTTGAAAAAAATGTATATCTAGTGCATGACTTCTGTATTTACGGCATATGTGTATTTAACCCACATATCTCTGCTAATTTCTTATATCAAGCTATAATAAACATTGTATAACAAGAAATTATGTAAAACGTAAAAAGGCTTTTAAAATTAATAATAACCAATCCTCATACAACTATGTGGAGGTACTGTTTATGAGGCTAAATTTACTGAATTGTACTCCCTAGACTTAAGAGATGAAATATCTTATGAATGATTTTTCAAAAAAAGAAGAATTATTCAGATGACACAACTTACTCAACTTTTTTTTTTCTACCTGGATTACTGAGATGTATCAGGGTCTCTAACAGCATTTAATAATAATAATAAAAAAAAAAAAACTTAAAGAAGCATTTAAGGTAAATTATTTAATTTATATTAAAACTATAGCTCAAACAATCCTGTTTAAAAAGACTAAATTACGGAACTGAAACTATGCATCATGCTAAAATATATATATTACGGTATTAGGCATTAGGCTCTGCCTAGTAAAAATGATTACAAATCTTGTTTTAGTTAGTTAAATATGCTAAAAGAATAGATGCAAATTTGATATGTAATTAAACTGATCTGTTTGACAATGAAGATTTATTTTTTATAACAAAAAGAGAAAATAAAAGGTATCTGTTTGTATCTGATATGATTTCCATTTTTAGAAATGTTCTCACTTTCACTCAGGCTGCAGTTGAATGCATCTTCCCAGAATTCAGTCAGCGCTGAAGAAGCAGCCACTTCAGGCAGAGCGAGATCCAAAAGGAATTCTCTCAAACCTGGGATTATAGATTGCTGAATAGCTACTCCGATGGTTCCTGCACAGAAACTGAAGCTCATCAAGTTTGGGTCAGTTGCCCAGGCCTCGCTTGCTATCCACTGACGAGGTGGAGGAGGGTCCCGGGCAAGCTCTTTTAACAAGACATTCATTTCTCCGATAGCTGTAAACGCTAAAACAACCACAGCTGTGGATCTAAAGACACAGGAATGTATTGTCTTTAAATAACATACCGTATGCTTCACTTTTAACATATAAAAGAAACAAAAAGGCATTGACTATATAGATCATATTTGCTTTGTGATAAAACAAAAGGCATGTAAGGGAGCAATGAGCAAAAGTATATTTTAATTCTTAAAACCACAAACATACAAACCTACGGATAACATCTGCAACTCTTTGGATCTTTCTCTGTGGGTCTGTTCTAAAAAAAGATTCAATATACTCCACGCAGATCCCCTCTCTAACTGCTGCCTCAAGAAAAGATGCCATGCCATTGTTTCCATAATCTGAGTCTGAGTGGACAACACCTATCCAAGTCCATCCAAAGTATTTCACAAGTTTAGCCAGTGCATCCGCTTGGAAATGATCACTAGGAATAGTTCTAAAAAAGGTTGGGAATTGCTGTTTGTCCGAAAGGCAGGCACAAGTGGCAAAGTGGCTTACCTGCAGTGAAAAAGGTAAATTCATGTATCATCAGCTTAGGAACATTTTAGAATTTCAGATTTTAATGAATTCAGACTCCTCACCAAAGGAATGTTGAACGATCCAATGATCCGTGACATACTGATAGATGGAGTGGATGCAGAGTCTCCCACAGCAGCCATAATTACACCAGACTGTGAGCAGTTACTGCCTTTGTAAAATAAAGGATCTAGGCCATTTGTTAACTGAAATGCAACATGCGCTGCCACAGGTACCGAGACACATGAGTCATAGATCCGATATCCCAGTCGGATGCCAGGCAGCAGCTCTTTGCTGTTGTTAATTTCATCAATGGCAAAGACCATAGAACGAGAGAAACGCAGACTCCGAGCATTGAACCTAAAAATAAATGAATTGGGTAAAAGCTGGAATTTACATGAAAATATAACTCTGAAGATATTGATCATATAACAACCAAAAGAAAAGCAAATGCAAAAACAATTTGGCATTACACAAGTAGACGCAAATGCACAACAAAAATAATAAGTAAATATCTTGTCCATTTATCAAGTTTCAAATTGTATATCATTTGAAGATTTAAGGAATAATATTGATTCTTAAATGTATGTTTTAATTGATTTACTATTGCTATCATCCATATTTCATTTCTTGTGAAAAAAAGGTTTATGCAATAAATCTGATTTTCATTTCAACCAATATTACAGCAAACTTTGCAGCATGCATGCATTATACATGTAACATTCCTTTCAACCTCTCCGACTCACTAACCTCCCTGTGCACCTTGGAGGCTCCGGCTTGGTGGTGTAATTATAAATCATTGTGTAATGCTGGTAATGAATTGCGAAAACACCTCCAATGATAAAGTCTCCATCCAGAGAGAATTCCGGTGAATGATTAGCGCCCTGCAGTGTGCATTTCAAAGATGAATCTTTAGTCCCTCTTAGGCCAACCACTGACTTCAGCTCCAATAAGCTGAATGCAAATGTCAAGCCAATATAAAAGGTAGAAATCTCCATCCTTCAAAGATTTCTTGTGAATGCAGGTGTTTGTCTTGGTTTTATAACCCTCCTTCATTATACGTCAAATAATCATTCATCCCAAATATATATCTCTTTAACATGTGATCTTCAATCTCATATACAGTAAATCATTTCCACTATGTTTATCTATTTAATTTCCTTAAATTTTTTTTTTTTTTTTCTTTTTTAAAAGACTAACTTAATAAAGAAGACCAACATGTCCATTTTCCTTTTTTGTGACCCTTTTTATGAAAACATCCAGGTTTGTGAAGGATCTTGGGTTGAAGTATGTTTATGAGTATAACTGTAAGATAATTGTTGTTAACTGTTGGGTTAGAAATTCAAGACGTTTATAAGCCCAAGGGAAAAATCCCCTGGTCACTGACACCTGGTTTCTATGTGTGGTCACACATCATCTATAAATTGAAAAATATGACATTTACAATTGTGGTTCCACTTGAAAGATATTCTATAATGACTTTTTTATTTATATATATATATATATATATATATATATATATATATATATATATATATATATATATATATATATATATATATATATATATATATAATTTAATTTCTATAATGACTTTAAGTGATACAAATATATCTTTTTCTACATACCCACTTTATAACTTTGGGGCTACACTGAACCCTCTGGATGAAGCCTAAACGATGTTAGGACATCACCATCATTACCCATAATTGGTGACTTCAAAGCTGGATTTTCATCACTTGTGAAAACCATAAAACCACTGTAAGTATGCTGGTACTTCTATTTGTTTTGGCACATGGGCGTTAAGGGTGATGAGGGCTTCTTTGGTTTGCATGAGAAAACAGGCCAATGTGTAGCAGGTTATCTGTATAATGAAGGAGAAACAATGCAGGTTGCTTCAAACTCCCCTCTAGGACCTGATTTCAAATGTAGTTGATTTTGCGGCCACCTTATTGTAATGTGACTGCCTACTTGACAAAGAAGGTTGTCATATACACTTACACATTTGGACAGGGCCTATACTAAATAAATTTTTTGGAATGGTATGGCATTTTTTTCTTTGTAGTACATTCTAGATAAAGCAAATAACCTAATTCAAAATATAGTTCATTTTCCTTGGTAATCTAGAAACACAAGGAATCAATCCATCCATCTTTTGCTGAATGATGGTGTCTCTTATCGAACATATGTAATTGCAGGTACAGTATGGGCATTTAGCATAGTAATAACCAACTAGCTTTGTGTAAACATTGATTCATTTATTGAGCCAGTAATGACATTATGGACGTTATTGTCTCAGTCAATAATAACATTATGTATATTATTGACTGAGCCAAGAATGTACATAATGACATGAAGTTCACAAGATATATTGGCAGTGTTGGGCACGTTAATTTGAAAAAGTAATTAGTTATAGTTACCTCTCCCAAAAAGTAACTGAGTTACTCAGTTACTCCACAATAAAAGTTACTAGTTACTAGTAAAAGTAACTATTGCATTACTTTTGCATTTTTCGCCCCCGTTACCCCCCACCACCCGGCCCCCACCTTCTCACCGTGTGTTTCAAAAGCCAGCTGAATAGAGTGGATGACAAAGACAAGTACCTGCAGAGAGTTTTGCATTTATTGCAACTCAACGTAAATTACATCAGAGGGGAACGCTATCTGACGGGCCTATAAACCCTGTCAGATAGCGTTTCCCTCTTCTTAACATCAATAATTGGGGATGTCTAACTCTGAAATCCTGTGTGTTTGGGTTGTTATAGATACTGCAACATCCATCCATCCATCCATCCATCCATCCATCCATCCATCCATCCATCCATCCATCCATCCATCCATCCATCCATCCATCCATCCATCCATCCATCCATCCATCCATCCATCCATCCATATTTCTCCCTTTCTCCATATAGGCTAACATTTGATCATTTACACTCTCCGTAGTTCCCCTGTGGCGCAAGCACAGGGTGGCTGTTACTCGCCTTTAGCGAGCATGTGCATTTCCTTTCACTTATGTGGTGAAGCGTCCCGCCTGCGCTGTGCGGATATGCAGGGGAAACCGTATCTGATGGGGAAACGCATCTCGACATAACGCCGGTATTTTCATCTGGAAAAGGCTGTTTTGCTGCTGGACTCCTCCTCACTCTCCTTCTCTCTGTGTGTGCTGTAGGTTAACACCCGCCAGCGGAAACACTCACCTACCCAACGTAATCTCACTATACATCACCAATCTCATCCTCCCCTCTCTCATGACAAGGCGCGCACGAGTCCCATCATGAAGAAAAGGTTAATTGTGCGACCTGAGTAACGTGCAGCAACGGGGTGTCTACAATCGTAAGTGCGTTACAGTCAAAGTAATTAGTTAGATTACTCATTACTAAAACGAGGAACTGCCTGTGGGAAGTTTTACCAGCTTTGTGACTGTTTGTTCTTCTCAGCATCTCTGGTTAATCAGACAGAAAGCTACAGTGCTGATACCAGGATATACATAGCATATACAAAACAAGTCCAGAACTTATGTCCAACGACAGCCTAACTTATGCATAAGGCACGGCAGCGTAATGCCCATGAAATGATGTACAAGCCATTGTCCTACGGGGGACAACGATGCGCCCGGTCTGCATAACAAGATGTCTTTGATCGGGGTATTAACCTAGCTGCTGTTTACCAACCGCCCACAAAAAAAAAGATAAAATAAAAAGAAAAAGAAAGATGGTTTGCAGTCAAAACAGATTCAGCGTCATGTCTGCTTGGAAGTTTGTTGGTCATGGCAATGTAACAACCTTATAAACTTGGACCCAATATTCAGACAGACAGGTCAGGACAGTTTTCAAAAAGTTTTATTTTGGAAAAAAAACCTCAGCGAGCGACAGATTGTCAGCGGGGCGGATACCTGGATTTACTGCAGAGGTAGAAAACACAGGTCTGTGACTGGAATGTTGGGCTAAGCATGACTAGGAGCATGAAGTCATTGACCGTGTTCAAAGTCCAGTCCGATCCCAGACAAAAGGCAGATTGTCCACTGTTTGCAGCTGTAGCTGCTTACAGCACCCTGAGTGATGATGAGCTGACACCAAGGGAGCAACATTGTCCATAAGGAGAATCTAAGCCTAGGTCGGTCCAGTCATGACAATTGTGTTGTTTAACAAAACCCTTGACTACTGGGTTACTTAGTATGGTTCATAATGTTTACTGAGCATCAAGCACTATTCCACAACTATACAACTGACCTTCATATACAGTTCTGTGGTTCCCCCTAATGGTAGCAATCAGTATAACCCATGGCAGGTCTACAGCAACAATAACACATTGGTTTACACCACATCCTCCTTACTGGAAGTTGAAGAGAAAATGATTACTCATCTGACGCATTCTGAATCTCTGAATTCTTGGTGGTAATGCATCCAGACCCCAGCCTCCCAGTAGGCTCACTAGAGGTTTGTGGTCTGTTTCAAGTTCAAAGTGCACTCCGAGAATGAAATCACTAAACCTTTCACAGGCCCATGTCTATGCCAGTGTCTCTTTCTCCAGCTGGGCGTATCGCTGTTCTGTGTCAGTCAGCAACCTGAAAGCATACGCGACCGGCAGCCACGCTTCTGCCTTTTGCTGCAGCAGCATAACTCCCAGCCCGTAAGATGTGGCATCAGCTGAAATCTTGAGTGGGCTGTTTTAGTTGTACAGCTGGAGGACTGGCGCTGAGGAGAGTTCATGCTTCAGGTTGAAGAAAGCACGTTGCTGATCGTGCCCCCAGCACCACATATTCTTATTTGAGAGCAGGCCCCTCGATGCAGCTTATGACACCCAGACTCTCCATCCTCTCCAGCTCCTTACCCATGTGTGGCAGTGGTACTCGCAGTGGGACTTTGAGAGAGAAGGGCTTGGCGTTTTTGATGGTGTAGGGCTTCTAGACCACCCCCAGTCACAGAGTTTCGGGTATGTTGTCCTCACCGTCTCTTGGTCGATCATATCCATCCGAGCAACCAGTTTGAGTCTCACTGAAGCTGGCCTGCTCAATAGACTGACGTGTAGGTCTCTGACAATGTAAATCTTCTCCGTGATGCTCCTGTCGTTGTAGGGGAGTGTTTCGGTGACTAACCCTAGAACATTCAGCTTAGACTAACCCTAGAACATTCAGCTTAGCGCTACCTGGACCATACAGCTATTTCAGGGCTGCTTTAATCTTGTCCACAGCTCGTGAAAGTCTCCACTTCTGACACTATGTTGTGTTGTTCAATAAAACCCTTGGCTACTGGTGTACGGTTCATTACTTTTACTGAGCATCAAGCAGTATTCCACTGTACAACTATGCAAGTGACATTAATATACAGTCCCGTGGTTCCCCATAGTGTCAATATATATATATATATATATATATATATATATATATATATATATATATATATATATATATATATATAAAACCCATGACAGGTCTAACATTAACACATTGGTTTACACCTAGTGTAAATTTTAGCAGCCATTTTTAAATTTAGTTTTAGTATTAGTCCAGTTTCAGCATCGCTTGTTAGTTTTTATCACATTTAGTCGACATCATCCCATTTTTATTTTGTCTAGTTTTAGTCAACTATAAGTCAGAGCATTTTAGTCTTTATTTTAGTCCAAGAAAACATAATTTTATTTGTTTAGTTTTAGTCAACAAAAACCGTCAACATTTTAGTCTAGTTTTAGTCAGGACATAATTTTAACCTTTTACTTTTTTGTCAGCAGATAATATTTAACATTTCCTAAAACTATTTCACATTTCAACATTTTCTCATCTTTTTGATAAAAAAAAAAACAATTTTAAGGAACACATGCAGACATGGAAGATGTTCTGACAATATTTGCATATTTATTTTGAACATTGTTAAGGTTCAAAGACACAAACACAAATGCTTGCATTAAAACAAATAAAATACACCTGACAAAGGAAACAAATAAATAAAATAAAATGTCTTATGAACTTAACACAAGTGCTGGCTGTTTAAAGCTAGTTCACATAGAATAATAAAATAAGTAGAATTGAGATCAATGTTGTGAAAAAAAAACAAAAAAACTCGAACTGATACAACAAAATGCTTTCCTGCCAGCTAGTTCACATGGTATATAAAGGTACAGTATTTAAGGTGAAACAAGGCATAGCTTGCTAGTCCTGAGAGTCAGCTTTGTATTTGGTGTGGGCAATTAAGGAAGCTTGCATAGCTGGCCAGTCATTGTTTCTGGATGGCTGGTAGGTTGTTGGTGATGGAGTATCTTCAATCTGGAACAGAAATTAATATGTCAGGATAGATGCACAGCATAACAGGAATTCCAAGTGTATAAGTAGCATATAGGTCTGTTTTTTCCTTAAAAACTAAGTCTCTGTAAAAACTATATTTGACAATCCATTTCAAACTCATACAAACTGTCATGATTGGTTCTGAATCAAACCCACATGCAGAACACTACCAGGAGACAGATGAAAAGTTTAACAGAGTTTATTTAATGTTTGCACAAAATAAGACTGCGTTCAGGAAACAGGTCCGGGCTGGATTCTCAGGCGTCTGCAGAGATGACCGTTTGGTTAACCAGGTGGATAGGAAGCGTTGTTTAGTTTTCAGATTATTGCAGATCTATACCTTGGGGAGTTTCAGGCTTTCTTCTCAGAGGGGGGGAACCGGTTGGGTCCAGAGACTGTTGGTTTGACAGAGTGCTCAGCAGGTGCAGCGTCTAACTTCTGACTGTTGGATCAGGCCTTGGATTGAGGGGTTAGCTCTCCTTCCGAGAGCAGCTGGTGGATTCCAAAGTGAGATCTTCAGGTTTGGCTCTCTTGGGCAGGCAGGCAGATACAGGTTAAGCTCTCCCAGAGCTTCACACGAGAGACAGGTTTTCCTAGGAGCGACAAGACAAAGGCTGGTTAGAATTCAGTTTTCTCAAGGGGACAAAATTCAAAAACAAGGAGGCTCAGGTTCGCTAACCAAACTTAGCTAACACTGCGGCGTCGAAGAAAGGTCTGGCATCTGCTTAAGTAAAGGGTCCTCTAATGGGCTGACGAGCTCCAGGTGTGCTGGTGAGCTCCAGCCCAGAGAACCCATGGCACACTCTGCTGGGGAAAGGTGGAACAACTCCAGATCCCAACACAAACAACCTAACTATCATTTTATGCAGGAATAAATTGCAGACATTTTTATGTGTGCATGCATTTTGGTTGTATTAATATCGATGCCAATTCAAATCAAATGTTCTTGTAATAGTAATGTGCAGATAAACAGAGCAGCATTTTATGTCACCAAATAAAGACATTGGGAGTTTGCATCCCTGCAGTGGTTTCCCTAGCAATGGCTATTTTGTGTATGAAAATCTAGGTTAAAGTTGTTCTGAATTATGTGCGGCATATTATTTTTATTTTGTCTTATCCTGATAAATTGTTTCAGTTCTTTTTAGCATTTAGCAGACATAGCTGCCGAGGTCTTTTGTGTTAACTATAGTTCACTTGCAGCTCCTAGATTACATAAAGCGTCTGTCTGCTTTAATTAAACTTGCAATTTAACTGAAACTATAGTTACCCGGCCAGTATAACATATCTAAGTTAGCATAAATTTAACTTCACATACAATGCTATCAACAAGTGGCTACGGTCGCGACGTGCTAAGAAGCTAACGTAACGTAGCCAGCCTGGATACTAAATGCTATGAAAGTTAGCCAACACCAGTTAGTTTATCATTGGGACATTATAGCCGTTGATTTAATGCTACATTATAAACAACCACCACCAATCTTTCTGTTAACTTACCGTAATGCCTTTGTGTAGAACTGTGACGTGTCTCTTCAGGTTTGTTGTGTTTTTTCCAACTACCATGTGGCCACATTCCTTCCCTTCGACTAAAATCAAGCATTTGGTTTTGTTCTCCAATTCAATGAAGCGAAAATGTGTCCATATATCACGTCTCCTCTTTCTCCCGAGCTCCAGGCAAAGCATGTTTTACTTTTAACCTGTCGCTGCCTCACCGTGTATGTGTTCTGTAGGCTACTCTGTGCCGCCCGCTCCAGGTTTGAAAGTGGGTGTGTGGTGGAAGACGAGACAGGATTTGAAAAAAAAACATAAAATAATACAACCTACTCTCATTATGAGTTCGTATGAAATTGTACGAAAAGCTATGCACCGTAATTTCGTACGTTTTTTTCGTTGTATGCGCATGCGCATCTGACGCACCATTCACGAATATAGAATATAAATTACAATTAGCCCTAACCCTAACCCTAAGATATAAAACAGCAAAGAACGTAGTTAGAGACATGAATAAGTGATGATGGCACTGTTTTTCCCAGTTTTACGTCCGTCCGCGGATCTGCTTTTTTTTTTCTGTCTGCCAGCGCATGCACACTGATGTGTTTTTTTTGAGGAAAAACGTCCAAAACGTACGAAATAGTGTGCATAACTTTTCGTACGACTTCATAATGAGAATATGTTGAATAATAATATGTAATTTTCGTCTCGTCTTTGTTCGTGAACTAAAATGTCCATAGATTTTAGTCCAGTCTTTATTTATTTATTATTATTATTTATTTACCAAACTGCATTTTCGTCTCGTCTTTATTAGTCCACGAAAATTATTTCTGATTTTCTCCCAGTTATTGTTCATTAGTGGGGATTTTCGTCTCGTCTTGTCTAGTTTTCGTTTGGTGAAAAATGTGCATTGACGAAAATATTTTCGTTTAGTTTTCGTTGATGAAATTAACACTATTTACACCAAACCTTTAACTTATTCCCCATGTATTAGTATACACTGGCACACATCGCAAAATTGTCCCAGCGTGTTACAGCATGCTTCAGCATACTTCAGTGTGCTCATAACTTATATAAAATATACCCATAATTTATCCAATCTATGCCAGCATTTTGCAAGATTTTCCATACGTTTAAGGCACATGCTGGTCTAAATTGTCAAAGTGTGAAAGTGGCTTTAGAAAAAATAGTGCATTTTTTCTGAGAAATGCTGTATGAAATAGGCACATGAAATTTTGTGAGAAAAGATGCCAATCAATACAGATGACAACATAATAAGATCATACATGGAGAAGATGGATTAATAATTATTTGAATTTATTCTTCTGATATCAAAATTTCTAACATTTTAGAGGTACATTTAAGGGGTTTAAGATAATAGGTAGGAAATTTAACATCAATTTTTGTTCATTAAATATTTCTTAGTGTTCTTCTCTGGTTGAAACAAAATTATGAAACACTTTGGAGCAAATATACACAGTATCAGTCCAAAGCTGGAGGCCAAAATGGCAAATATCTCTACAGCAACAGTAAATTTTCCAGGAGAGCTGACATATGCAGGGATGAAGGTGATCCAGACAGCACAGAATATTAACATACTGAAGGTGATCAGTTTGGCTTCATTAAAATTGTCAGGTAGTTTCCGAGCTAGAATAGCTAAAACAAAGCAAAACAAAGCAAGTAGGCCGATGTAGCCAAGCACAGCCCAGAAACCAACAACAGAGCCCAATGCACATTCCAGGATTATCTTCTCCTTGTAGGTGGATAGATTTTTCACTGGGAAAGGAGGACTCAGAACTAACCACACAGTGCATATCAAAACTTGAATAAATGTAAATGACACTACTGTTATTCTTTGTTGTGGGGGACCAAACCATTTCATAGCATTACTTCCTGGAAGTGTTGCTTTAAAAGCCATTAAAACTACTATAGTTTTCCCAAGGACACAGGAGATACAGAGAACAAAGGTGATGCCAAATGCTGTGTGTCGCAGCATGCATGACCACTCAGAAGGTGCTCCAATGAAAGTTAATGAACATAAAAAGCATAGAGCCAGAGAGAAGAGCAGCAGGAAACTCAGCTCAGAGTTGTTTGCTCTGACAATCGGAGTCGTCCTGTGCTTAAAGAAAATTATTCCTGTAATCGTGGTCAGACAGGCCCCACTAATAGAGAAGGCCACCAGGATGACTGAAAGAACTTCATTGAAGGAAAGAAACTCTACAGGTTTGGGGATACAAACATCTTTTTTTGCATTCGGCCAGAACTCTTTGGGACAGTGGAAGCAATCAGGAGAATCTGAAAATAAGAGCAAAAATGTCACCAAAAATTTGATGATAATGTTTCACATAAACACTCATTAAATTCACCTGTCTGATTACTGATCTCTCCTTCAGGACATGGTGTACAATCATAGCAGCAGATGGGCTGTCCTTTCTGCAACACCTTTCGAGTTCCAGGAGGACAACTTTGAGAGCACGCTGACACTGGCACCTGAAAAACGGATAACATTGTGAGTTTGGTTCTCTTTTATAAACTGGTTTGACTAATTAGTTCAAGACCCTGTGATTTATAGTGTATAAATTAAAATAATTTGAATAATTTAAGCAGTTACCTGGGTGCCACCATCCAGCCAGGTTAAGTTCCTAAAGATTCTAAACTCCTGGCCTACTGGGAGAGAAGCATCATAGTACCCAACTGTTACCAGTTCAATTTCTCCACTATCACTCTTTTGCCAGTTTACAAGCTCATAAAAAGCCACAGGGTCTCCATTTGCTTCAAATGAAACGTTGTAACCATTTTGAATAAACTTTACTTTCTTTAACTCAGCAACAATCTAGGAAATAAAGAAACACAAAGGGAGGGGTATCAATATCAAGCAAAATAATTGTTTAAATAACCATTATATCACATGAAAAAACTTTAAGATCAACATTAGAATTTAACTAACCTTCTTAGGATCAAAATTCATGTTTTTGTTACACTTTGTCAAGCCATTTGTATTCTGACATGCAGCATTGTGAATAGCATGTGCTATAGCATAAACAGCCTTGTAAACCATGTTGGAAATTCTCAACTGAGATGTGTCGATGTACAAGCTTTCAACTGTTCTGATATCTTCAGTTCCATTACATTCTCTTCTGTAGAGATAAGTGTCTAAATAGAAATGAAAACATGCAGATTGCTCAAAGAAAAGTTGTACATGGAGCCCATTTTGCTTACCTGACAGTTATCAAGACTATTAGACTATTTTTTTTCCTTATGCCAGCCCTTCAGGGGGTGGTCATACTTTTAAAGTGGGTTTGTTGCCAAGAAAAGGAAAGAGAAACTTCCAGCTATCATACAGACCAATGCATGTAAGAAGAAATAAGCACTTTTCAAACTAAGGTTTCAATGAAGTCCTGCAATAATGGACTTTGGACAAACAAGCTTCTTTTAAATTTATAAAAAAAAAGTGAAACCCTGGAGTGAAACACCTACTGGCTTGGTCACTGCAAAGGAAAATCAAAATAAAATTGCTGTATTAGTTAAAAAATAATCACGATATAGATTTTTTGCAAAATAGTTCAGCCACCTTTTTTTATTTAAAAAACATTATAGATTTTTTTATACAGAAAAAGAACAAATGCCTTAAGATAAAGCCACCATGATAACTCCCAGCAATTAGACAATAAAGCACAAGAAATGCTGTGTTAGGATAAAATCTACACATGGTATAACTTGGACAATTTTGTCTCACACTTCATTCAGTGAAGTAACTTCTGATGGGTAGAGTAGCCACAGTTTTTATTCAAATATCATAATTAGTTTATATTAATGTCACTTAAGTAAATCTAACAGGTATGGTGACATAAAATGTCTTCCAGAAGTACTTTTTTTTTTAAACACTCAAGTAAATATCAATGAAAAAATATAACTTGTTGCTACCCACCTCTGCTCTTTCTTAGGCTGCAGTTGAACACCTCCTCCCAGAATTCAGTCAGAACTGAGGAGGCAGCCACTTCAGATGGAGAGAGATCCAGGAGGAATTCTCTCAGACCTGGGATGACAGATTGCTGAATGGCAACTCCGATGGTCCCTGCACAGAAACTGAAGCTCATTGAGAGTTGGTCAGTTACCCAGGATTCACTTCCAATCCACTGACGAGGTGGAGGAGGATCTCGAGCCAGCTCTTCCAAAAGAAACTTCATATCACCATCAGCTGCAAATGCCACAACAACTACAGCTGATGACCTGCAGAAAAATTACAAATTGATTTAAACTAATAGGCCCACCATTATTTGATTTTATGCATCCATGCATTTGGTATTAGTAAAAATTACAGGGCTCCACCTTGAAAAACATGAAAATGCTTCGTTCTCATAGCCTAAGGTAATTTTTTTTGTAATACAATTTATAAAAGGCATTCTGTTGAGTTATAGAAGACCTCAAAAGATGTTTTCTGAAACTCTACAAAAAATTTTCTTGAAAAATACATGAAACACAGGATGCAGACCTGCGGATAACATCAGCAACTTTTTTGATCTTGCTTGGTGTGTCAGTCCGATAAAATGATTCAATATACTCCACACAGATACCCTCTCTGTTTGCTGTCTTAAGGAAGGACGCCATGCCATTATTTCCATAGTCAGAGTCTGAGTGAACAGCACCTATCCATGTCCAACCAAAATATTTCACGAGCTTGGCCAGGGCATCGGCTTGGAAATCATCACTAGGAATTGTTCTGAAAAAAGTTGGATATTCTTTTTTATCAGATAGGCAGGCACAGGTAGCAAAATGGCTGACCTACATAGAAAATAACATACAATAAACATATCAGCCTTAATATCTACACAGGTACATTTCATAGTTGTATTTTCAAATTAATTTGTTCTACCAACCAGAGGAATGTTAAAGGAGCCCATAAGTCGTGAGATGCTGATGGTTGGAGTAGATCCTGAGTCTCCAACAGCAGCCATCACCATACCAGACTGTGAGCAGTTGCTGTCTTTATAAAACAGAGGGTCCTGGCCATTTAATAATTGAAAGGCAACATGCACAGCCACGGGAACAGCACCACAGGTGTCATAGATCTGATAACCAAGTCTGATACCTGGCAGCAATTCTGTGCTGTTATTTATCTCCTTTATTGCAAAAATCATTGTGCGGGAGAAGCGCAACTCCCTGGCATCAAAGCTGCAAAAGACAATTAGTTTTGATGTTTAACCAACATAAAAAATAAAATATTCTCTTATAACAAAATAACAAAAGGCATTTGAAGGTAGTAATTGTCATAGACTAAAAATGTATATGATTCTAATGCTCTAGAAGAGGGGTGTCAAACTGGTTCCAGAAAGGGCCGTGTGGCTGCAGGTTTTCTTGCCAACCATACAATAGCACACTTGACTCCATTCATCTCATCAAGGCATCACATTCAGATTGGACTCACTTGATGAGATGACTGGAGTCGGGTGTGCTATTGTATGGTTGGCAAGAAAACCTGCAGCCACACTGCCCTATCTGGAAAGACTTTGACACCCCTGCTCTAGAATATTCCCTCAAATTTGCACGAGTAAGACAACTTCAGAAAATAAAGCAAGAAATCAGTTTACAAAGTGAGTGCTGATTTCATATTACAAAAGACTAAAAGGCACAAGCAAAAATCTAAAAAGGATTTAAAAAAAAAACAATTATGCAAGCTGGAGCATTATCCATATTGGTAGTACCAAGTATGTAATTAACTTATGCATTTCTAAGGAAAAAAGTGTAGAAATGAGCTATAAAAAAAGGCAAATATTCAGGTCAGTTTCAATTAAATATCATATCATCACAATCCAATATTAAAACATAGGCTTTGTATATGGTAAATGCTCTTACCATTCTTCTCATTATGAAACATAAAAAAACTGTCCAATAACTAACCTTCCTATGCATCTTGGAAGCTCAGGCTCAGTAGTGTAGTTATGAAATAAAGTTTGCATTTTGTAGTGAATGAAGAAAGCACCTCCAATTACAAAATCTCCATCCATTGAGAATGCAGGCAAAAGAGGAGTACCCTGCAGGGTACATTGCACTGATGAGGATTTGACACTTCCACCAGTAGCAGACAGAGCGTTTGTATGGTGAATGATTTGCTTCATATTATCTAGAGTCCCACCCAAAATGAGAACAATGATTAGTTCAAAGAAACTCACAGCTAATCTCAGGCCAGTCTCCATTTGAGATGTGTATGGATTAGGAAGTAAGTGTGGCTTTTTAACAGCTATGATCTGTCAGGTGGTCACGAGTTAAAAATAACACACACCCACCCTGTTGTCTTTGATTATGTCTCAAAATGACGTAACACAAAATTTCCACTGCTTCACTATCTCTACTTTCATTACTAAACATTTACTTTCACTGCAATACACATATGCATTTATACAATATTACATATTAGTTTACCACAAACACTTGTCAATAATATTTTGAATATTTATAATATCATAAATAAATTAGTATCATACTGAATACAGAATCTCTGATGTTTAACCTCTCTGGCTCTAACCCCTGCCCACTAATTATTGAGCTGCTGGCAAAAAACAATCAATGTAGTAACCATCTAAAAAGAGAAAGTAATCTAATACAGGCAGGATTATTTTGACCATACAAACTCGAAGGTTGCACAGTTCAAGTAAAGAACAGAAGAATACCCATTTACAAGCAACATCAAAAGTATGTGGGAGAGGATTCAAACTATGGCCCTATAAAAGGACAGTTTAAGTTAGTGATGTTCAATGTCACCGATTTCCTTTCTGATCTAATATTTAGTAAAGATGGCATCAGTGATACTAATCTGACAAAGATACATTGTGTGGATATACAATATGTGATAGTTGAAGGTACAAATGGTTTAATGGTTTTATAATACTGACTATTTAATTAAGAATAAC
Organism: Cyprinodon tularosa; assembly: GCF_016077235.1. Classification (NCBI taxonomy): domain Eukaryota; kingdom Metazoa; phylum Chordata; class Actinopteri; order Cyprinodontiformes; family Cyprinodontidae; genus Cyprinodon; species Cyprinodon tularosa. The sequence continues at coordinate 565,274 of NW_024039038.1, read as the reverse complement.
TTAAGCTTCGACAAACTTTATTGTCATCTTGTATACTTGTATACACAGAGTGTATACAAAACAATATTTCAATTCATACATCTTTTTAACAGTGAATCAGCAGCTTACAACAGTGAAATAAAACATTTCTGTCATAAACGGAGGCAGATCGAACCAGTACTCAAGGCGAGACAGACTGTGGGAAAGTTCAAAAGTTTTATTAACACAAAATATACCAATCAGAAGCGTGGAGCAGTAATTTTTTTATTACAGCGGCTGCAGGGGGGGGGCACCACCCAATCACTGACATCCTGGAGGTAGAAACACAGGTAAGTGACCACGATCATCTGATGGGAGATCATTATCCTTGTGAGTCAGTTACCTGGTTTAACAGTTCAGTCCATCTGTCATGATTTATCAGGATTTCTAGCCCAGGATGCAGAACTCACAGAACAGGCAGGCAGGATTCAAGTCCAATATTTATTGGTGACACACAGGGTTCTACCCTGGAAGGCAGAGAGGACAAACAGGTTACAGGTTACAGGCTCAAACTCACAGGTTTGCAGGTTCAAACAGGCAGAGTTCAACAGGCAGGATGGCTCTGGTTTGCTTCCATGGCAAGGACAGGACAATGACAACGGCAGGGCATGGCATGGCAGAGCATGGCATGGCATGGCAGAGCATGGCAACGATCCGGCTCAGAGAGAAGCTATTACTCAGCTTATATAGGGAGAGGTTAATCAGCAGAGCTGATGGGAATCAGCTGAGCGCAGAGAACCAGCTCCCAGGAGAGGATCCACAGCGCCCTCTGGTGGGCAAACCTCTGGATCCCAACAGAGACAGAAGCCCACAGGAAGGGATCCACACAGCCCTCTGGAGGGCAAGCCCTTGGATCCCAACAGTACCCCCCCTCAAGGGCGGATACCAGACGCCCAAAAACAAAAACAACCCACCCAGTGCGAGCGGAGGGGAAAACAGGCAAGGAGGGCCAGGCACAGAAACAAAACCAGGGTCCAGAACTCAAAACAACCCACCCAGGGTGGGCGAGGACAGGGAAAGACTCAGGTGGCCTGCCGTGGGACCGGCAGCAAGGCAGGGTTCCAGGTGGCCGGCCGCGGGGCCGGGGACAAGGCAGAGTCTCAGATGACCGGCCGTGGGGCCGGCAGCAGGGCAGAGTTTCAGGTGGCCTCAGAAGCTGCAGGGGCCTTGGAGGAAGACGCCAGCTCCGCTTCAGCAGGAAGCACCGAGGAAGACGCCGTCTCTGCTGCTGCAGGAAGCACCGAGGAAGACGCCGTCTCTGCCGCTGCAGGAAGCTCCGAGGACGACACCGTCTCTGCTGCTGCAGGGAGCTCCGAGGAGGACGGCGTCTCTGCTGCAGGAAGCTCCGAGGAGGACGCCGTTTCTGCAGCTCGGCAACTGACTCAGACAGGGTCACCCACTGTGGCACTGAATCAGGAACTGAGGAGGCCGTTGATTGCGGCTCCGCATCAGGAACACCGGAAGCCACCGACTGTAGCTTCCCACCAGGAGAAGAGGAAACCACCGATTGTGGCTCCACAGGGACAGAGGAGACCACCGATTGTGGCTCCACAGGAACACAGGAGGCTGCCGATTGCGGCTCCGGATCAGGAACAGATGAGGCCGACGATTGCGGCTCCACCCCAGGAGAACCGGAAGCCGGCGATCGCGGTTCCGAATCAGGAACTGAAGAGGCCGCCCATTGCGGCTTCGCATCAGGAGCAGAGGAAACCACCGATTGTGGCTCCACAGGGACACAGGAGGCTGCCGATTGCGGCTCCGGATCAGGAACAGAAGAGGCCGACGATTGCGGCTCCACCCCAGGAGAACCGGAAGCCGCCGATTGCGGTTCTGAATCAGGAACTGAAGAGGCCGCCCATTGCGGCTTCGCATCAGGAGCAGAGGAAACCACCGATTGTGGCTCCACAGGCACACAGGAGACCGCAGATTGCGGCTCCGAATCAGGAAGTGAAGAGGCCGCCGATTCAGGAGTCTCTGGATGACACAGAGCAGGCTCAGGGGTTTCCCAACAGCCCCAAATCTCCCGACATCTGCGATTCCACTCCTCATCATGTCGATGCCGCTTCATCTCCCACTCCTCTTCTTGTCGACGCCGCTCCATCTCCAACTCTCGATCCAACTCCCCAAAACGCCGGTGCAACCTCTCCCACCAGGATGATGGCGGAAGACTCAGAGAGGGTTTAGGGGTCTCCAGACAGCTCAGAGCGGGCTCAGGGGTCTCTAGGCGGCTCAGAGCGGACTCAGGAGCTAAGGAAGCCACTATCTCATCATAGTGTTGAAGCAGCGCCTCCCACCTGGGAGGCAGCGGACGGCGCTGTTCGGGCCTCACCAGGTGAGCGTGGAAGGAGTCTGCTGGGCTAGACTGTTGGGCGGATCGTTCTGTCATGATTTATCAGGATTTCTAGCCCAGGATGCAGAACTCACAGAACAGGCAGGCAGGATTCAAGTCCAATATTTATTGGTGACACACAGGGTTCTACCCTGGAAGGCAGAGAGGACAAACAGGTTAGGTTCAGGTTACAGGTTACAGGCTCAAACTCACAGGTTTGCAGGTTCAAACAGGCAGAGTTCAACAGGCAGGATGGCTCTGGTTTGCTTCCATGGCAAGGACAGGACAATGACAACGGCAGGGCATGGCATGGCAGAGCATGGCATGGCATGGCAGAGCATGGCAACGATCCGGCTCAGAGAGAAGCTATGACTCAGCTTATATAGGGAGAGGTTAATCAGCAGAGCTGATGGGAATCAGCTGAGCGCAGAGAACCAGCTCCCAGGAGAGGATCCACGGCGCCCTCTGGTGGGCAAACCTCTGGATCCCAAGAGACAGAAGCCCACAGGAAGGGATCCACATAGCCCTCTGGAGGGCAAGCCCTTGGATCCCAACACCATCCTCTCCGAGGAAGGCGGGATCCAGCCCAACCAGCAGTTCCGATCTGAAAAAAGGAACAGACAGGTCCAGGGTACCAGGAATACACAGAGCGTTAAGGCAGGTTCAGAGCTCCATGAGTCCAGCAGCAGCCTCAGACAGATATGCACAGATACAGACAGGCAAGCTCAGCAGTTGAGGGACAGAGATAAGAGTTGGTACCAGGAGAACTCCAGAACTTTAAACTGGACTAAGCTGGGAGTTTAATCTGATTGCTGGGGTGAGCCAAATATAAAGCAACAGACACAGGTGGATAAAATGAGTGATGATTAGGAACCAGGCAAAGTTAGGAAGGTAAATGAAGTGAACAGTTAAGGTCAGCTACCAGGGAAGATCATGAGGTTTTCATTTATAAAGTGGAGCAGTGATCAGAAAAAAATGGTGCAAAATGCAATAGAAACATTGAGTTGAGTTCTATTTAAAGGGATTTGAAAATAATATGTCAAATTGGTTATAAATACTTTGAACATCTACATCTGAAATATTAAACTTATAAGAAAATACACTGTTTGTGAATATTAGTATGTACTTGCTTTTCATAAACTGTTGTGTTTAAGCTATCTGTGATATTTTTTTCAAAGTCCCCCATAGCTATTTTATTTCAAGCACCAGGGCCGGCGATTGCTATAGGCGAGATAGGCAATTGCCAAGGCGACAAATGTGTTGGGGGCGCCCTCTAGCGTCGCCCTTAGGCTTACTTCCCATTAATCATAGAATTAGAAAAAAAAGCTAATTAAACCGGTTATGAAGCGTCCGTCAGTTTGACTTAACCTTACGTATATATAAATAGCAAAATATGAACAAATAAATATACCACCGTTTTTTTTTTTTTTTTTTTTTTTTTTCACATTTAAGAGAAAATCGGAAAAGATTCTGATCACTTTTCAAGCGCCCTCCAACCCGGAAGTCGTGAAGTCAGAACGGGAGCGTTCATGGCGATCTACTGCACTAAATGCGATAGCCAAAACGAGAAATCTGAAAGCAAAATTTCGACTTCAACCGAGCGATTCCTACCAGGAGACCATTCTGATGTATCGGAGGAAGAATATTTGTGTCTGGAGCCTCACATGTTCGACCCAGATGTTTCAGATGAAGAGAAGGCAGCGGACGAACAACAGCGAGTCGGACAATGAGTGGAGATTGGAAGTCAACAGGTGTTATGCCCAAAAGTGCATGCCTGCCGAAATATGCATCCCCGAAATATGCAAAAAAAAAAAAAAAAAAATATGCATCCCCAGTCGCGGGAGCGCGCCTCGCTCTGTTGAACTGCATATCGACGAGGAAAACGGATTAAAATATGTTCAATGGAGCTTAGGTTCTTATATTAATGATATAAAAACGTTTAAAAATACCTCTCGTGGGAAAAAAGTTGTGGTTATTTGGCAGATTAATTTACAAAAGTACGGATTTTTTGAACAACATTAAATCCAAAGATTTTGACCATGGTACGGCTGATTTATTTGTTGTGGTCTCTTGTTATTTACACACAACACTAAACCGTGATAGCCGACGTGAGTTTGGAGTTTGCAAAGGTTTCTCTTAAGTGGAAAATCAAACGCGCATCTGCACAGCACAGCGTTCACAGACCAGTGAGATGCGTTCGCTGCGCGTCAGAAAGCTATGGTGCATTCAGGAGCATTAGAACATTTTAAACTTACAAGAATGAGGCATAAAACAGAACTGTATTTTACTGAACTGCATTGTATTTTTTTTTGTTTGTTTATGCATCTCACTGGTCTGTGAACGCTGTGCTGTGTAGATGCGCGTTTGGGCATAACACCTGGAGATTAGATGAATGGTAGGACAAGTTTTTTCTTTTAACAGTTCAAACATTTTTTTTGTATGTTGACATCATTTTTTTCTCAGTATATATGCAGCAGAATTATGTGCTATATTATTAGCTTGAGAATGGGTAGAAGATACTAATATAAATAAAATATTTTGTAGTGATTATCTGCATTGAGTATTCAAAAGGGATGTACAAATAATCATCAAAATGGGCTTGCACTGATGAGCATCAACCCAGAGGTCTCAAATAAAATCTCATTTGATGATACCATCAACAAATTTGCTATAGGAAGTCCAGACGAGTCAAATTTTAATGCTGCATCAATTTTGAAGGTGAATAGAAATACCTGAAACATCTGATAGATAGAACTACAAGAACTTCAAACTTTTAATTTTGTAATGGTATTCATAAAAGCACTTTTGTTTGTTGAGGGTTAATCCTTTCTTTAATCACTAATCAATGTCAGAAATCAGGGTAAATATACCTGATATATTTTATTTAGAGGAAATTTTTGTTTATCTCATTTCTATTTATGTTCAAATGATTTAATTGAACTGGAACAGAAAATTTAATTTAATGTTTATCAATTACTTTTTTATGTAGTCCTTGGTTGAAGAATTTCTTAAATTTATTATTTTTTATTGTTATTTGGTAATTTCTGAAATTTATTTATTTAATATTTGTTTAATGTGTGTTAAATTTGTTAATTGTCTGAAATAAATTAATTCATTGATTCAATCCAGTTTTTTAGTTATACTTTACCTAAGTGTCCTTACAGATGGTTAAAAGTGTTTTTGCAAAACTCAATCTCGCCTAGGGCAACCAAAGGGCTAGAACCGGCCCTGTCAAGCACTCTGTATAGATTAATGACACCTAGTCAATATAATTCACTTTAAATGATTAATTATTTCTCCTATGAAACAATGAGCATAGTAATGCATGTTATGCTGAAGTCATACAGCTATATGTTAAAGAATGTTTGTTCATAACTCATAAGATACTTAGCGTTATTTAAAACTCCACATATTCTCCCTCAGTGCTTAGATTGTAGCTGTCTGAAGCACTCTTATACCTACATTTCATATTGTCTGTTACCTCAGACAAAGCAACTGATTAGTTCTATGTTAAATGTTAAACCATTCCACATTTTCTGTGACTTCTCCAAATGTCATCGTCAAGATATGTTCTCCATCCTTCCCCTCCAAAATATAGATCAAGTACATGCCTTGCTCAGTTCCAGTCTGTTTGGCTCCGGCCAGTACAAGCTCAGCAAATGCAACATATCAAACAAGAAAACTGCACATTAAACTGAAAGTTAAGAACATCTGGTTTGTTAAAATAAAATAGGGCCAGATCCTTAAACATATATAAAAAAAAAACATGTTTTTAAAATATTCACAAAAAGAAGACCATTTTTATTTACTGTTTTATTTGATTATTGGAAGTAAATCTATTGATACTTTAACATACAAGGAAGCAGATTTGTCATCTTGATCAAAATATTAAATTTATTCGAAAAGGAAAATGAGATGGAAAATTCCATCTCATCCTTTGGCAACAACCTTCAAGAACGCTTCTCACAACTTCAGGAGTAACTTCTTATTGCAGACTTGGACAAAGGGATGCTGATTGTGTAAGTAGAGATGTCGAAGGCAAGTTTTATTGGTCTTAAACTAAATCAAGCATTCATTACCTCATGATGTGCTCCTATGTATTTACAAATAATAATAATATAATATTTTGTTTGCTCTCCTCGAGCTCCATGCAACTCAGAATGGAGCAAGATGGGAGTAAGAATGGAAGCCGTAGGTGTTGCTTCATGAAGAGGCGGTCTGGAAGGTTATGGAGACGTTAAAGATTGGCGGTCAGCAACCTGCGGCTCCAGAGCTGCATGTATCTCTGTAGCGCCCTCCTTGCAACTCAATGGAGCTTTTTCAAAGCAATCAAAATGGGAAAATATGCACAGTGCCACGCTGAATGGTGGTACAGTGCCAGGCAGGTGGCTGTTGTAAACAAACCGGTGCACTGTAATTGAATTATATCAGCTTATTTAATTTACATAGCCTACTTACCTTATCAAAAGGCTACTGTTGCAGGATGTGTTTTACTGCACTGTTGCCCCAATAAGGAGTGGAAAAAAGGATTGTTTTCTAACTGTGGTTTGAAGAGTACTGCATTTTATTTCCACATGGAAGTTTAAAAATTGAGTCTTATTATGCATATTTAAATTTTTTATGAATCCTCGAAATAAAAATAACACCAAAAATATGGTTTCTTTACTGTATTTCTATAATTCCATTGATTCTAGAAATTATCATACATTAATACTGTAATGGAAGTCGCATAGTGTGTCATTTTCTCCAGGATGCCCTGCAGCTAAAATAAATATGGGCCAGGGCGACTGCAATGTGTTAAGGAGAGGATGACCAGTGCCATGTATTGCAAGATTTTGGGGAACAACCTCCTTCCCTCAGTTAGAACACTGAATATGGGTCCAGGCTGGGTCTTCCAACATGACAGTAACCCGAACCACAAAGCCAGGATAGCCAAGGAGTGGTTCTGTAAGAAGCATCCAGACCTGAACTTGATAGAAACTATTTGGAGGGAGCTCAATCTCTCTGTTTCTCGGCGGCAGCCCAGAAACCTGACTGATCTAGAGAAGATCAGTGTGGAGAAGCAGGCCAAAATCCCTCCTGCAGCTTATGCAAACCTGGTGAAAAAGTACAGAAACACTGACCTTTGTATTTGCAAACTAAGGCTACTTGTATATTAATATTAATGTTTAGAAACTTCATATTAATGCACCAAAGATTAATGTTTAGAACTGCTTGTGAGTCTTGAAGAACTGTTGAAGAACTGACAGTTGAACTTTTAACTGAGGTATCATTAGTTGAAAGTTGTGTTGTGGTTACGTGAACGATTGGGAATAGACAACATAAAAATATTGGGAATTAACAGCACACAGCACATAATGCAAAACACTTGTTTTTCCTCATCAGATGGTTATCAATTTTTATAAATTCATATGATGTGATTTTCTGGAATTTTCTTTGGGATTCTGTCTTTCACTGTTAGAATGTACATATGATTAAAATTAAAGATCATTGCATTCTTTGTAAGTGGGCAAACCTGCAAAATCAGCAAGGGGTCAAATACTTATTTCCCCCACTGGATGGATGGATGGATGGATGGATGGATGGATGGATGGATGGATGGATGGATGGATGGATGGATGGATGGATGGATGGATGGATGGATGGATGGATGGATGGATGGATGGATGGATGGATGGATGATATAGTTGGTTGTATCATTTCTGTAAATTATGTCATTATATGAAAAGGGAAACAAGGGGAAAGGCATTATGTCTTAATAGAACACCTGACGTATAAGAGGAGGAGAGTTGTGAATTATTAAAAGCACAGTTTAATCCAAATAGCGGCACTTGCACCTGAGAAATGGCAATCAGGGCTGTCTATATTGGCTTAAGTTTGGCACTGATTTTGGTGAAGCTGATGTCACTAGTTAGTTTGTGTAGCATTGACTATGGCTTAAAACAACAGTTAGACTTTGGAAAATCTTTAAAGACTTCTGTTTTCACTAGTGGGGCTTCGTCTGTGAAGTGTACTCTACTGGGTAGCTCTCATTTACCTGCATTCTCATTGTCTGGGGACTTTCTTATTGGAGGTGTTTCTACTATTCATTACCAACATCATGCTGTGATTTATAACTATACCACCAAGCCTGACTCTCCAAGATGCACAGGGAGGTTAGTAAGAGGAGGAGGTAGAAAACTATTTTGCATGTGTAATCTGTTTTTTGCTGCAAATTTTGCTTTCAAATCTGGCAGCAAATAAGGAAATTATTTTATTCTTCAGGTCTCACAATAAGATAAAATCTCAAATAGTCAGCATTACTTTATTTTTTGTATTGTTATTTTTTTGAAAAATATCAATGATATTGGAAATCAAGGTAATATCTTTTTTTTTTTTTTGTTCTAGTTTAAATTTGCATGAATGCTTTTCTTTTAAATCCTTAATTTTGCTGGACAGGAAACACTTTTGTGGTAATGCATAGTCAAAAAAAATATATTTTTTGTGTGTTATGTTTTGATTGCTCAAATGTTCAATTTTTATGTGGATGCACTTTTAATGTAAACATCTGCACTCACCTAACTGATTTGTTTCAGCTTTAATGCTAGGGGTCTGCGTTTTTCTCGCACTATAATCTTTGCCATCGAGGAGATAAACAACAGCACAGAGCTGCTGCCTGGCATCACTCTTGGATATCAGATATTTGATTCATGCATCTCCATGCCTGTTTCAGTGCTTGTTGCAGTTCAGCTTTTAAATGGAGAGGAGCCTTTGTTCTACAAAGGCACAAATTGTTCACAATCTGGTGTGGTAATGGGTGTTGTTGGAAACTCTGGATCCACTCCCTCCATCAGCATGTCCCGTATCTTTGGATCATTCAACATTCCTCTGGTAAGAATTTTAAGTTTTATTGTTAACAAAATATATATTAAATTCTGGTCATTTTGGAGTTTTTTTTCCTGTTATATCTTTGTAGGTCAGCAGCTTCTCTACTTGTGCCTGCTTATCAGATAAGCAGCAGTTCCCATCTTTTTTCAGAACAATTCCCAGTGACCACTACCAAGCTGATGCACTGGCCAAGCTGGTAAAACATTTTGGCTGGACTTGGATAGGTGTTGTTCACTCAAACTCAGACTATGGAAATGATGGTATAGCCTCTTTTCTTAAAGCAGTTGTGAGAGAGGGGATCTGTGTTGAGTACACCGAGTCCTTCTTTAGAACTGATCCAAGAAGCAGCATCCAAAGAGTTGCTGATGTTATCCGCAGGTTCGTACATTATTTATTCTACCTCAACAAGGTGTGTCTCATAGGCAGTTTCAGGGTGCTAAACTGTAAACTCAAAGCACAGATGAAGAGTTTCTTTGATAAAGCTTTGAGATGTGTGGCTTTTGTTTAATATTAAAGGAATTTGATCAACACATTTCAATGTCTCTTCAGATCTACAGCAAAGGTTGTTGTGGCATTTACAGCTGTTGGCGACATGAAAGTCCTTTTAGAGGAGTTGGCTCTGGACCTTCCTTCGCCTCGTCAGTGGATAGCGGGCGAAGCTTGGGTAACTGACCCTAACCTGATGAGCTTCAGTTTCTGTGCAGGGGCCATCGGAGTAGCCATTCAGCGATCTGTCATTCCAGGGTTGAGAGACTTCCTTCTAAATATCTCTCCCTCTGAATTGGCTGCCTCTTCAGTACTGACTGAGTTCTGGGAAGATGCATTCAATTGCAAACTGAATGAAAGTGAGGAACTTGAAAAAAGTATTGAAGATCAATAAAAAATTATTCATATTTGCAATTTCTTTAGCAATACACAGACCATTTTCATGTTTATTATTAAAATCTGATAATATACTTTGATATGGCATCTCATTTTATATAATATATATATCTAATATATATATATATTTATTTCCATTTATATAGAGATATACATACATTTTATATAACATGCAATAGAATATAATATATATATATATATATATATATATATATATATATATATATATATATAATAAAATAGAAATATATTTATGTTTAATTTATTTTATCCAGTCTTCGTTAAGATGATGTGTATTGTGTAAGTTTGTATCAAAATGAAAAGACCTGAATGCGTGTTAACTTACTGAGGAAAACGAAAGGATTCACTTGAACTAATATTAACTTAATGGGGCAAACACTGTTTGAGTCGGTATATTATCAAATTTAAAAGAGGCAACCGTTTGTTTCAAAAATCTAGGTTCATTTACAGGTAGTCATCTTTGGGTACTTGGATGATTACCAGTACTCTTTTCTTAAAATATGCTGATCTGTGTCGCCTATGCTATGCTGTGTGACTGACAAGTACCCAATCACCTTGCAAGTTTACATATTATTATAGAAATGTTAGAGGATACAGGAGTAACTATGGGAAAACATGTATAAATTACTACTGTATATTCATTCACAACTTGTTTCATTTATCTATCTAGCTTATTGTTTTACAGAAATTCAAATCAAACATTTTTATATTTTTCTTCAGGTCTTGATTCAGACAAAAGAGTGTGTGATGGAACTGAGACACTTCAAAGCCTTAAAAATCCATACACTGAAACATCGCAGCTAAGGGTTACTAATATGATGTACAAGGCTGTTTTTGCAATGGCACATGCTATTCACAATGCAGTCTGCAAAGAAATAAATGCAACCATCCAATGTGATAAGCACATCAAACTGGAGCCCAAACAGGTTAGTGATTATATGCAGATCCTAAAACATTTCATCAGCCATTATATAGGGCTATTTCAATGCAAACACTATTTTAGTCATCTTTGTCGTCATTCAGATGCAAGATTTTCAGTTTCTTTCCTATGTCTATTTTTACCTCTAAGGTCTTTACTGAATTAAAGAAAGTAAACTTCTCCAAGAATGGTTACCAAGTTTCGTTTGATGCAAATGGAGATCCAGTGGCTTTTTACGAGCTTGTCAATTGGCAGAGAGGGGAAAGTGGAAGTATTGAGCTGGTTACAGTGGGGTATTATGATGCATCACTTCCCAAGGGCCAGGAGTTTCATATCAACAGAAACATAACCTGGGCATATGGTGGCACACAAGTAATAACTCTACAGACAACAACTGAAGAGATTTTGAGTTTAAATGATTAAACAAAGCTGTTTTCAAAAAATACTGAAACTTTTTAAGCATGTTTTAAGTGTTTTAATGTAAAATTTGTGATACAGGTACCGGTGTCAATGTGCTCCAAGAATTGTCCTCCAGGAACTCGTAAAGTCTTGCAAAAAGGAAAACCTATCTGTTGCTATGACTGCGTACCATGTCCTGAAGGAGAGATCAGTAACATGACAAGTAATATCAAATGTCTTTAGGTATAACCACAGCCTTAAATAATATGTACATAATTGTTTTTCAATGTTATTTTTCGTAGATTCTCCTGACTGCTTCTCATGCTCCAGAGAGTTCTGGCCTAATGCAGAGAAAGATGCTTGTTTTCCCAAACCTGTGGAGTTTCTCTCCTTTGATGAATCCCTTTCAATCATCCTGGCTGCATTCTCTGTTGGCGGGGCCTGTCTGGCGATCATAACACTAGTTATTTTCTTTCGTCACAGGAAATCCCCAATTGTCAGAGCAAACAATTCTGAGCTGAGCTTCCTGCTGCTCTTCTCTTTGACTCTTTGCTTTTTATGTTCTTTAACTTTCATTGGAGAACCTTCTGAGTGGTCCTGCATGCTGCGGCACACAGCGTTTGGCATCACCTTTGTTCTCTGTATCTCCTGTGTACTTGGAAAAAACTGTTATGGTTTTAATGGCCTTTAAAGCTACATTGCCTGGAAACAATGTTATGAAATGGTTTGGACCTCCACAGCAACGAATAACTGTGGTAATTCTCACATTTTTCCAAGTATTAATATGTATTGTGTGGTTGATTCTGAGTCCTCCCTTTCCAATGAAAAATCTAAACACATACAAAGAAAAGATCATCCTTGAATGTGCGTTAGGCTCTGCTATTGGTTTCTGGGTCGTTCTTGGTTACATCGGTCTGTTGGCTGTTTTTTGCTTTATTTTAGCTGTTCTGGCTAGGAAACTACCAGATAATTTTAATGAAGCAAAGATGATCACCTTCAGCATGTTGATATTTTGTGCAGTCTGGATCACCTTCATCCCAGCATATGTCAGCTCTCCTGGAAAATTTACTGTTGCAGTGGAGATATTTGCAATTTTGGCCTCCACCTTTGGATTGATACTCTGTATATTTGCTCCAAAGTGTTTTATTATTGTGTTTCAACCACAAAAGAATACTAAGAAGTACCTAATGAACAAGAACTAAAAACATAAATAAATCTGCATGATTTTTTTTATATTTACATTATGATAACTTTATTTTAAAAATCTGTTGTCCTGGCACACATGACCAAAACAACTGATGTAAAAACTTTTTAGTTAGTTTTTTTTCATTTACTGTAAGCACATTTCTACTTACAATTTATTTGTTTAAATATTAACAAACTAAGTCTAATTGAATTTATATGAATTTCTTTTCTCTTAATTTATAGTTGTGCTTGAACGTTTAAATACCATATAAATTCATACTTGTAATTCAAATTACCCAAAACAAAAAAAATAATATCAAATAAAATTATATTTTAGTAAAATAAAATATTTATTTTTAATTTGTATTTTTAAAAATACTTAAAATAAACAAAAAAGAAGTCCCAGACAATTTAAAGTACCTTACTTACAGTATGAGCAGTGAACCACTCTACCTGTTGACAGGTGAAGAGGCCTTACTGAATATTCCCTTAACTTAGAGAACTTACAGAAAACACCTTATTTCAGTGATTGCCTCAAAGTTTTGCTTAACAATATTTTATTTTAGGAATTTATTTTACTGGCAGCAGGTTTATATATGCTATGTCATTTGTCATTTGCTATGTCATAGTTTTTTCTATTTATTTAAAAGAAGCATTTTTAAATACACATTTTTTATAATGTTCCCCAGTCACAGTAGAATGGACTTTACATCATTGCAGGTAACATAAATTAAGGTTTTTATATAACTATTTTGCCATGACATTCAGTCCCTTTATGATGAATTACCTAGGGTCAATTCTGTGTACTACATACACATACAGGCTCTCAATAGGTAGAATTATCAGATGGCATGGGATTAATATCCACTGCTATGCTGATGATACTCAGCTATATAAACCCTTTGGATTGTTGTATTGTTTTGACGAAAAGGTTGTAACTATGACCTTCAAATGCCATGAAAAAAACTGAAACAGGTTGTGCCCTCCGACTAATACTGGCTGAACAGACATTTAATAGAATACGTGATTTATATCCAAATAACATCTCTATTCTGATGAAAGTAAAAGGTGAAAATCCATAATTTTCACATAATAGAAAAGATGTTGCAAAATTTATTTGCAAGGTCTTTTGGATGTCTATTATTGAACTAAAGTTGGACAAAACCAGACTGACCAAACACATCCTAATTTTCAACAACTATTTCTGGGCTAAATCAAGACTATGACAGACTGACCAGATTTAGTCTAAAAACCATTATCTAAATCATGTCTGGTGTTTGGGTCCTGGCCTGTGGTTAGCAGTTTAGTTCTCTGTTAATATACTAGGGTTAGCTCATTGTTTTTGGCCTAGCTAGTTGTTGCTTGCCGAAATTAGCTGTGGTAAGCTATCAGTTCCCATGGCAAGAGAAGCGATGCTTCTCCCTCATCACCGCTCATTTCAATGACATCACAATGATGTCACATCAAATACATTACGTTGATTGGTAATTGTTCATTATTGGATTAAGTGAAACTTGATTAAATTGAAAGTTACCAAAGACCATTGTAACAAATCTGCTATATATCTTTTCTACTGCCAATCAACAGCTGAGCCAAAGGACTGAACATTATTAGACACTCCTTCAAGAACTCATTTGAAATCTTTTGTGTTAACTATTTATTTAATGTGTTCTTTGTTTATTCCAGTAATTTGTAGTGTCTGTATAGATTATTAAAATAATAATACTTTAAAAGGAATTATTAGGTTCAATAAATAAAGGACCAGTTCTGTTAATTGTGGTATTGTGTGATTATTTATACAGCAGTAACTGACTGTCTAAAAAGAGCAGAGCCTACCTGTTTTGGTTAACAACTTGAATGGAGACAAAGAGACAAATATTTTCTTTGTGGTTAATGATTATTAACTGCTCAATTCATAAACCCAATTATTGACATTAACTGGGGTCTTTCTGCATTGAGTTTGCATGTTCCCTCTGAGCATGCATTGGTTCTCTCCTGGTACTCCGGCTTGCTCCCACAGTCCAAAAACATGACTGTTAGGTTAACTGGCTTCTCTAAATTCTCCTTAGGTGTGAGGGTGTGTGTGAATGGTTGTTTGTACTCTTTGTCTCTTTGTTGCCCTGCGATGGACTGCCTGTAGACAGCTGGAGATAGACAACAGCTCCCCTCGCAACCCCAGAAGGGATAAGCGTGATGGAAAATGGATGGATCAGAATCAGAAATACTTTAATAACCCCAGAGGGATTTTATGTATATATATATATATATATATATATATATATATATATATATATATATATATATATATATATATATATATACATATATACGTATATGCATATGTAAAACTAAATCCAAGTAAAGTGATATATCCAATTAAAGTGTTAAATCCAAGTAAAGTGATAGGTGGCGTGCAAAAATAGTGCATAAATGGCAATTACGGGGGGGGGGGGGGATAGGGGTCTGAATCACTTGAGGGAGGCGTTATAGAGATTGATGACCAAAGGTAGGAATGATTTCCTGTGGCGCTCTGTGGAGCATCTGGGTAGGAGGAGTCTTCTGCTGAAGGAGCTCGTCTGCTGGACCAGTGTGTCGTGGAGAGGATATGAGTCATTGTCTAAGATGGACTGAAGCCTGGACAGCATCCTCCTCTCTGCCATGGTGGTCAGAGTGTCCAGCTGCTCCCCAACAACATCACCAGCCCTCCTGATCAGTTTGTTCAGTCTGTTGTTGTCAGCGACCCTCAACCCACTGCCCCAGCATGCGACAGCAAAGAAGAGCATGCTAGCAACTGACTCATAAAACATCCTCAGCATCGCCCCACAGATGTTAAAGGACTTCAGTCTCCTCAGGAAGAATAGTTGGCTTTGGAACTTTTTGAAGACTGCCTCTGTGTTTCTAGTCCAGTCCAACTTATTGTTAAAGTACAGTCCTAGGTACTTATACTCCACAGTGTCAACAGGAATACCCTGGATGGAAACAGGGGTCACAGGTGTTTTTGTCCTCCTGAGATCCACTATTAGCTCCTTAGTCTTTGTCACGTTGAGCTGTAGGTGGTTCAGCTCACTCCAAGTGACAAGGGATGATGGTGTAGACATCTTGAATTTTATTAGCCACAAGGGTTAATGAAATACCTGGTAATTGAGCAAATTTTCAGTTATAATCATTTAACTAAAGATAATTAATTGGGTTTACCCTTGGGTTTACTCTTAAACCAATAGATGAGTATGTTGTGAGTGATTTTTATCTCTCCCAGTGCAAATGGGTTTGGCTGACATGTAGGCCTAAGCACATATGCAGTGTGTAATGGTAATGCCGAATAACCTCCTCAAATATGAAATTAGCACACAAAACAGTAATGAGAAGTTTTTCATCAATATATTGCCTGCTTTTTGCATCAACTATTACAGTTGCTAAGCGACAGAGCTTACCTGAGTGAGGGGCAATGACAGAAGGATAAGGCTAGACCTGTTAGAATCTATAGCTGAACTGTTCTAGTCTCCTTATTTTCATTTATTGCCTTTGAAGGTACTTCGGAGGTCCTTCTGAGGACGCTGCCATCAGATTCGAACACACTGAGCGACTCCTATGGGGTGCCACCAGGGACATAAATCAAAATTAACTTCCATTTACACATATTAAATTAAACTCTTCCATATAATATACTGACAAACACTAGTCAAAAGCTCTTATATAAACTAGTGAAAACATTTACATCTTATATAACCTACGTAGAAGCTCTCATACAATGTAATGAGAAGTGTTCATATAAACAGGTGAAAAGCTTTACCTTTATTACAGACTACTGAAAAGCTTTCATATACACTACTGAAAAGCCATTTGCTGATTTCAGTTTAAACGTAAGGCATGTCAGTGAAACAGCCAAGAATGTCATTAAACCGGAAGTTGTTTTAAACAGAGGTCTTTCTGAGAAGATCCGTAAATTTTAGCTGATAATTTATCAAATAAAATGATTGTTTATTGCTCAGCTATCTGCATGGGCATTATTCAACTTTATGCTGGCTTCAACAGAGACCCTGTTCCAGCGTAAAAATCTGTTCCCCCTGTTTCAGGAGCGCGGATTGCAGCCACAGAATCAGTTGCTCTTTAGTTTCAAAAGATATTGGAAGAGGAGAGAGTGGATATTTTAGCTGCCTGAGATAATCTGTTCCCACCTCAAGTCGTTACAGTTAGGGGGTGGAGGTTTGACAGGACCAAAATGCAGACAAAAGCTTGAGGTGGCTACTTGAATGTTTTAATGACAACAGTTAAACAGAAGCAAAAATCCAAAAATGCTCAAAACCAAAAATACACAACAAGAAGGGGACAAAGTGATGATGACAAACCAGCAAAGAGTAACTGAACAGGAGGAGATTATTTGGGAGAGAGAAACAAAGACCAGGCTAATTAGAAGATTGGGAGCAGGTGTGAACAGAGGCAAGAAGGGAGCTCCAGAAAAGGAGACTGACACAAGAGGGCAAACAGGAAATATCTAAGAACTCAAATACAATCAAAAATACCTAGAACACAAGAATCGAAATAAGACCAATGAAAACTCAAAATAAAACTTGAACAAAACCATGACCCCCCACTTAAGGGCAGATTACAGATGCCCTAAAAAGTCCAAAAACAAAAACAACCCACCCAGGGTGGGTGGAGTGGTAACCAGGAAGGAGAGCAATAAACAAAAAACAAAAACAGAGTCTAAACACAAAACAACCCACCAAAGTTTGGGAAGGCCAAGCAAAGTCTCTGGAGGCCAGCCGTACGGCCGGCGATGAGGCAGAGTTCATGCTTTGACAGGACCCAAATGCAGACAAAAGCACCACATACACTCCTCTGTTTTCCCATTTAGTCACCTCAGTTCAGCAAGAAACAACAAATATGAGTTAATTTTTACCTAAAACTGGTAGTCATGGTCCTCTGAGGAGCTGAGCTTTTTTTTTTATTATATATAAGTAAAGAATGAAAAAACATTTAATCAATACTGCAATGAAATATGAACCTACCTGTTACTGTAAAAAAAAAAAAGTGTTCAAAGTATTGGTGGGGACTGTCCCCAGCAGGATAAAGTTTGTGTGGACATGTCCACATCAGTCCTTCAGAAAGTTACGCCTGTGGTTGTTGGGGTCTTTTGGTATGTATAGGCTAAGTGTTACAGTGTTTGAATAATGATTAGTATGCTTATCTCATTGATTTGGAAAGAGCTCTAGAACTGAATTGTAAATGCTTGGAAGCTCAAACCACAATAATCCCAAGTCCAAAATCTGAATGTTTCTTTCTTCATAGGTGTTCTTTTTTTGAGGTGTAAGCATACAGATGAATCTTGGCCAGAACTACTGGCTTCCATCTAGTGTTGCCTAGTGCAGGACTTGCAGCTAGTTCAAGCAGTACCCTCCTTTTTACACACCGTTTCGATAGGTACCAGCTCCTCTGTAAATATTTTATTGATTTTAATTTTGGTTAAAAAGACAGGGGTCTCCTTAAAGTTTGCTATATGAACATGAACATTTCAAGTGTTTTAGTGAAGCTAAAAAAAAAAAAGAAGGGAAAAGAACAAAAGAGGAAAAAACAAAAATAGACACTGCTGAAAAAAATAAATCTATGAAGACCATCCAATCAAAACAGTTAATATCAGGTTGCTGTGTTACTGAATTCTTTACAGTCCCCTCCTCTGGCAGAAAAAAAAAATAGCTATATAAGAAATACAAACCACTTTTGAATGCACATGAGAGATGGGGATCGTAGCTTTGCTTATTAGCCTGACATTGGCTCTGTGTCTAAATAGCACATTAGTGGCTTTGGGGGGATCTGCTTACAGTCAGAAAACTTCTACTACTCTCACAGAGGCTGGCAACACTGACAAGGCTTATATTGAGACTTCTTTAAAATGTAGCCTGCAGGGTACCCCTCTTTTGCCTTCCTTCTCAATGGAGGGGGACTACATTATTGGAGGTGTTTTCTCCATTCATGCCAACATGCACATGGTAAATAATGACTACACCACCGCTCCTGAGGCTCCAAGGTGCACGGGGAGGTTAGTAACTAAGAAGAGGTGGAAATTAAAAATGCAGATTTTTTAAAAATGTTGATATAGGCTATGAAAACTTGTTTAAAAGGTGTAACAATGCATGATCTATTTCTCAATGCTCATATTCAGTTATATTTTATCCTTTTAAACAGTGTTTAAGTGTTTTTAATAACGAAAACCTATAAGCTAGCTTTGAATAAAAAATTGTTTTTATCTTACACTGATATGTATTGTTTTGGGGAAGGAAAATATCCATTTGCATCTTAGATATATTTGTGACATGTTAAGTCCCTTTGTTTTTTTTAAACGTGTAAATTAGACACCCTATGTGCTTTCTATGTGCAGAATAGACCCACGTGAACTGCGCTTTTCTCGTGCAATGGTCTTTGCCATTGAAGAAATAAATAACAGCACAGAGCTGCTGCCAAGTGTCAAACTGGGATATCAGATTCATGACTCATGTGCTTCTGTGCCTATGACCATGCATGTAGCATTTCAGCTGTCAAATGGCTACGACCCTGTATATTACACAAGACATGACTGTTCTCAATCCGGCGTGGTGATTGCTGTCATTGGTGAATCTGGATCCACCCCGTCAATCAGCATGTCACGGGTTATTGGATCCTTTAACATTCCACAGGTGCTTAGTTTTAAATATCTTTCTGCCATGTGAAATATACTCCTGCTGGTTTTAATGATGTTTATGAGCTTCATTTTATATACCTTTCTTTAGGTGAGCCACTATGCCACTTGTGCCTGCCTCTCGGATAAGAAGCAGTATCCAACTTTTTTCAGAACAATTCCCAGTGACCAGTACCAAGCTGACGCACTGGCCAAGCTGGTGAAACACTTTGGTTGGACTTGGATAGGGGCCATCCGGTCAAACTCAGATTATGGAAATAATGGCATGGCAGCCTTTTTGAAGGCAGCACTCAGAGAGGGGATCTGTGTGGAATACTCGGAATCGTTCTATCGGACTGACTCACGCAACAAGATCCAGAGAATTGCTGATATTATCCGGAGGTTTCTTTATCTCGTGCATGTGTACCTTGTACCAATGTGTATCAAGAAAGTGAATGACTAATCTGTGAAAGACAACTGATTTTATTTAGTAATGCAGGTAAAGAGCATATGTGGGTTTAAAGCACTATAATAATTTCTCTTCAGGTCAACATCAACAGTAGTCGTGGCATTTGCAGCTCCTGGGGACATGAAGTTCCTCTTAGAGGAGATGGCCAAAGACCGTCCTCCATCGCGTCAGTGGATTGGAAGTGAAGCCTGGATTACTGACCCACACCTGATGAGCTTCAGTTTTTGTGCAGGGGCTATCGGAGTTGCCATTCAACAATCCGTCATTCCAGGTCTGAGAGAATTCCTTCTAAATCTCTCTCTCTCAAAGGTGGCTTTCTCCTCAGTGTTAACAAAGTTCTGGGAGGAAGCATTTGACTGCAAGCTGAAAAGTGAGACAATTTTGTCAAACTCTATTTAAAAGCAAATATTAAAGGCAAAACAGTATATCCACAGGGGATTTTTTTTCCCAAAGTTCTGATTAAACATAGTCAACGTATTTTTAAAAGAAAAAGTACTCTAATTACAGTTTCAAGAGTAATTGAATGTTTTTTTATTATTAGTATTAAGAATTGTCCAATTTTCTCATATGTATTGAAATAATTGCTGTTAGAGCCATGTTTTAACATTACTGGCATTTTTAATTTTAGAATAAACTCCATGCAAACTTAAATGAAACCTACAGAACGTTTGCTCCATTTATTACCCATAAGATGGGGGTTTATCTTTCCATATGTCTAGGTTCTAATCCAGACGAAAGGACCTGTGATGGAACTGAAGACATTAAAACACTCTTGAGCCCGTATACTGAAACATCTCAGTTAAGAATTACCAATATGGCATACAAGGCTGTTTATGCAATAGCCCATGCTATTCACAATGTTGTTTGCCTGGAAACGAATAAAACTATACAGTGTAATAAACACACAAAACTGGAGTCAAGTCAGGTCTGTTTAAAGAGGAATTGACCAACTATTATTTGGCATTCTATTTTCCACACAACTTCTGTCAGTTTATTTATTTTTTATTTTACACAGTATTTTTCTATTCTTTTTTCTTTGCAGGTTTTGTCAGAGTTGAAAAATGTCAATTTTACAAGAAATAGTTACCATGTGTCATTTGATGATAATGGTGATCCTGTGGCTTTTTATGAACTGGTCAATTGGCAAAGGCATGCCAGTGGAGTTACTGAACTGATAAAAGTAGGATACTATGATGCATCACTGCCAGTGGGTCAGCAGTTCCATATCAACCGGAACATAACCTGGTTGGAGGGTAGCACTCAAGTAATGAGACTATAGAGAAATAATAAATAAGCTTTATTGCTCCATTATTTGTTTAAGTTAAAATATAAAATTCTTTTGTTTTTTGAATTTGATTAAATATTTGATACAGGTGCCAGTGTCGGTTTGCTCTGACAGTTGTTCTCCAGGAACCCGTAAGGTGTTGCAGAAAGGAAAACCCATCTGCTGCTATGATTGTATACAGTGTCCTACAGGAGAGATGAACAATGTGACAGGTAATATTAAACATGTTTTAATATAACTTTAAATACCCAAACATGAATAAGGTCACTAATGTTTATGATTGATATTTTAGATTCTCCTAATTGCTACCCATGCCCCAGAGAATTCTGGCCAAATGCAAAGAAAGATGCTTGTTTTCCCAAACGTGTGGAGTTTCTTTCCTTTGATGAAGTCCTTTCAATCATCCTGGCTGCATTCTCTGTTAGTGGAGCCTGTTTGGCCATCATAACAGCAGCAGTTTTCTTTCATCACAGGACAACTCCAATTGTCAGAGCAAACAACTCTGAGCTGAGCTTCCTGCTGCTCTTCTCTCTGACCCTGTGCTTCTTATGTTCATTAACTTTCATTGGAGCACCTTCTGAATGGTCCTGCATGCTGCGGCACACAGCGTTTGGCATCACCTTTGTTCTCTGTATCTCCTGCGTTCTTGGAAAAACCATAGTTGTTTTAATGGCCTTTAAAGCAACACTTCCAGGAAACAATGTAATGAAATGGTTTGGTCCTCCACAACAAAGAATGACTGTAGTGTCTTTTACATTTATTCAGGTTATAATATGTACATTGTGGTTGGTTGTAAGCCCACCTTTTCCAAAGAAAAATCTAACTACATATAAGGAGAAGATCCTACTGGAATGTGCATTGGGCTCTTCTGTTGGTTTCTGGGCTGTCCTTGGCTACATTGGTCTGCTTGCTGTTTTTTGCTTTATATTGGCTGTTCTAGCTCGGAAACTACCTGATAATTTCAATGAAGCAAAGATGATCACCTTCAGCATGTTGATATTCTGTGCCGTCTGGATCACCTTCATCCCAGCATATATCAGCTCTCCAGGAAAACTTACAGTGGCAGTGGAGATATTTGCCATTCTGGCCTCCAGTTTTGGACTGATGCTTTTTATATTTGCTCCAAAGTGTTTTATTATTTTGTTTAAGCCAGAAAAGAACACCAAAAAATATTTAATGAGCAAAAGCTAATAATCAATTTTAGTTATCTGGAAACAATAAAATGATAAAGACCAGGATACATCTGGAGCCATTTTTCATATCAACATATACATTTGAGAACCAATAGTGGTAGAAGTTGCTTGTCCTTTAATCCATTTGCTCAAAATACAAGATTTATATAGTAATAATGATAATTATAATGCAACAGACAGGCGACCAGTTCTACATAGCAAGGGTTACTACAGATAAGAGCATACACTGTCAAGAATGATTTCAATGGACATGCAGTGGAACAACAATAAACTACATTCAAATCCTAATTGGTAGGCTTTTATTAATACAATTTTTTTTTAGGTTTTTTTGTTTTAAAGAGTCCAGAGATTGGGGAGCTCTCGGGTAGACTGGGAGGGTATTCCACTTTCATGAAGCATCAACCTTGACAGGCCTTTGAAACCATAAATCCTCAAGCATTCAGGCTGGCTTTTCCTTTGTGCTGTAAGAAACATCATGGAAAAATTTCACATACTCCATTCTGCCAAGCCCAAAGCAGCAATTAACTGTTACTGGCAGAAACTGTGAGTGAGCACTTCTTCCGCATCTTCAGAGCATCATCCCAGTCTGGTCTGTCTTGATTTCTCTTCCATAAGCTCTAGGGATGCCTATCATGTCCCTAAATATTCTTCTCCTGGTGTATTCCTGTTCTATCCCTGATATCAAAAAGCACTTCATCTTTGTCCACTAGTGGGACAAAACCTTTTAGTTTCTAAAATAGTGAATCTTTCCTATCCTTCTTCCCTATAAATAATATTTTCGTCCCCTGGTCGGACACCTTCCCCATGTCGGAGGTCTGATTGTCCATCTTTTTTCTTTCTTCTGGGTTTTCTTCTCTGATATTGTTAGGCTGGGATGGTGGGTAGGCTTGGGTGGCCCAGCCCCCTGCTTATCTTCTGGTAGCGTCGGAGTGCAGATCTGCGAGTGAATGCGAGATGCCCAAGAAAGCAAAAACTTAAAACCCTTTTAATCTGTACAGAAAATAAGGAACTCATCTTCCTGGCCAATAGAACAGTACTTTACCATGTAGGGACCTTTGAAGGCCAACATTCATCACTGAAGCTAAACATGCCTTATATGCTCTGCCATTCTGCCTCATTCTAAACCACTTCCTATTCCCTCTAAGCATATGAATTGTCTACACACCACTTATAAAGTGTTTTTTTTTAACAATACCAGATTTCATAATCACATCTCTTTTGGTTATTGAATGTCAAAGCAGTGAGTTAGTTACATATCTGTGGACTCTACTTTCCCTTTGTGTCTGTTTAATTTTATAGTCACCTCTTACTGTCTCAAATTCCTGCTTGTTCTCTGGGGCTGCAGTATTGAGGGACACTGCACATCCACTTCTTTATTTTAATAAAATGCTTTGAATTATCCCACTGTCTGTCGCCTCGCCTTAATTCTGGCTCCTACGTTACTGCTTTATGACAAAATTTGGCCAAAAACCAACTGCCGCAGTTCAATATTGGGGCTGCAGTGATGAATCTTCACAATAACATGTCCTGGATGACACCATCAGTTGTTCACAAGCATGGCCAAATCATTTCTCTTGAGTTTTCCGGTCTTCTTTAAGTCTCTGTCATTCCTAGATATGATCCTGCAGCCACATAGGTTCAGTAGATTATTATCAACCCAATGAATCCAAGCCCTGGTGTAATGCATTTTTGGACAGGAATCAGTTAATCTATGTGTAATCTGAGCACCTCTTTACTAGTTCAACAAACCAAAAACAAGCAATCTAATTTCCTGTCAACTGAGTTGTTGTCAAACACCACATTAAATCAGTATGACTGAAGCATGTGGAACTAATTTGAAGTAAAGCCTCAAAATGCAGTTTCTTTTAAAGGTATACTGTGTAAAAAGTAGATTAAAAGTATAAAGTAGGTCAATTATAATTACATGGTTTTAGACATGGTCACTGTGGCTGTTATCAATGATATGCTGGATATTAGTAGCCATAAAAAATCTGATAGAAGGTAGAGGAGACACAATTTGAAGCCATTCAATAGGACTGATAACTGTTTATAAGGCCATTTCATGGTTATCACATGCAAAACGAATGGTGAGAGCTAACCAAGATAACCAGAGAATCACTTCTTAATCCCTTAACTGGGTTTCTTAAAAGAGCCTTTAGGACATCTCAGCAGATGTTAATGCTATTTATTCTAACTTCATACTGTTGTTATCTATATTACCTGGCCTGGTGCTCTTCTTCTGCAAAAGTCACACTCTTCAAAACTACCGTAAATTCTCTAATATAGGCCCGGGCCTTTATTTCACTCAAGTGCATCGCGGTCCAGGCCTTTATTGGATAGAGGCCAGAATTAGAGACAGGCCTCTATTGCTATTTGAGCAAAACAGACTACCAGTGGAATGAATAAAAATGAGATTTTGTGTCTATTTGAACCTATAAAACACTAGGTTCATTTATTGAAAAAGTACAGTTACCATGTCTCGCTTGGTTTGAAGTAAAAAAAAATAAAAAATCCTCCAATTCTGTTTAATTCTCCTCCTCAGTTTCCTCCTCCTCTTCATCTCTCCCTTTAATCTCCTCATCACTCGCGCTCCTCCTGTTCTGCTGCGTGTCTGTTCTCTTCCTCGCGCAGACGGGCAGCAGTCGGCCTGCAGTCCAGCTGCGCAGGGCTGTGGTACTTGTATGTTACTTACTACCACAAGTATAATGTTGAGGTATGCCCAGAAAAAACGTTTATAGCCCCGGCCTGTATTAGAGACCGGCCATTATTTACCTCCTCTGACAGCGAGACCGGCCAATGTTAGAGTCCCGGCCGCTATTGGAATACAGGCCAATATTAGAGAATTTACAGTATTTATCTTATTTTCAAATAACTTTCCTACACTACTTGCATTGTTCATTCCAAATTATATATTCCCAGACATATAACTGTCAAGCTGTGTGTTGCTCCTTAACATAAAAACAAATTCATTGTAGGAATAAAACACTAATTTGCAACAAATTGTGCTCTGAAAATGGGTTAAATTGCAAAATTTTCATAGAAAAAAAACCAAAAACATACAAACATCTCTCTAAATGTTATCCAAATAAATTTATTTACCAATCAGTACAAGAATCCATCCATCCACTTTCTAACACACTTATCCCGAGTGGGGTCTTGAGGGGTGCTGGTGCCTATCTCCAGCAATCATTGGGCAAGAGCAAGGGTGTAACTTTGTGTTGAAAGTTGGTGGGGACGGCTCATAAGGAAAGGGAGCTACCTTTTTTGTTGGAAAGGATAAAGCCAAAAAAATGTGAATAACATTTATTCATTTAATGCTTACTGTTGAAAACATAATTGTTACAATATTCACTTATATATTTTGTGCAAAAAATATCACATAAATCTAAACAGACAGTACAAAGCAAAGAAATCAAATATATCAATTTTGTAGAACATTTATTGGCGGTCAATTTTAGGTCAATTTTTAAAATTAATTTACTTTTAAACCAGGACTCGGACAAGATCTTATGGGGCCTTAAGCAGAATATGATTAAGCAACTCTGTCTTTCTGTCAAGAACATCCACCAGCAGGGTATCCAGGGGGGGATTTACCATTAGGCAATGCTAGGCAGTTGCCTAGTATTGCCTAATGGTAAAGGAATACAACTATTCCTTATTTGTGCACATTAATTATGTTTTTGATAAAAATCCTTTGGCTAAAATGCCATCAGAATGCTGATAAATAGAGAGGAAAAAGGGACAAGAAGAGAGGGACAAAACCTAGAACAAATAATGGATGTCTATTCTATTAACATTTCTCTATCTGTAGAATTGGTCTGTTTTATGGGTTTTCTTCTCAGGGGACCCCCTGCCTGTCTTTGCCTAGGGCCCCAAATTTCCTAAATCCGCCCCTGAGGGTATCAATACTGATTTGATAGAATCTGGGAGAGCGAACTATGTTCAACCATCCATTTTCTTTAACCTTATCCCTCAGTGGGATCAGGAGGTGCTGGTGCATATCTCTAGCCACGTTCTGGGTGAGAGGTGGGATCACCCTGGACAGGTCACCAGTCTGTCGCAGTATGTTCAACCAGCTTAAAAGTAATCGGTAATCAGATTTATTATTTGCACTTTTATTAAGTGAACTTTCTAACTCCCTTAAATCTGAAATTCCAATGCCAAAATTGTTTAAATCTTTTATCTTTGGACCCCCTGCAGAGTGACTTCACACCTGCAGGATCCTATCCTTACCTTCCTGCTAGATTGCAAAAAGCAGCTTGCTCATGAGTTGTCAACATAACACGCTAAATCTTAAATGTACGTGTACATATAAAAGAAAAAGGGGCGCAGTGCTTGCTACTGAATGGCAACACTATCAAGGTCAGGAAAAAGTTTTAAGTAAAGCCGGGATTAAAACAGTAGCTACAAGAAGCTTCAAATAAAAGGCGTTCTTTATGTTCAACCTAAACACCAACTCCGATAGACCATCAGTAGAGCAGGTGTTTGAATTAATTAATCACCGCTGCGAAAGCTTATAGCAGTGAAAGCTAATATACCACAGTCATCACTTAATAAACGCAAAATAAACAACCCTCTAAAAACGGAAAACTGTAATAGACTGAAAGTCCTGTTTTTTATGTGGGAAATTATTTGCGTGTGTTTTGGTATAATTCTGATATATTGGCGCTGTTGTCTGTTTCTATGGCAACGATACTGAATGTAGTGTAGCTTAGAGACCTGCACGGGTCGAGTTTTACCAACCCGCACCCGCCCGAACCCGTTAGGATGACTACCGAACCCGACCCGTCACCCGCGGATATCTTCAATTCAAATCCGAACCCGACCCGACCCGTTGATATTTAACCCGCAACCCGACCCGTTAACACATCATAGGCTATTGTACGCTGCGCTGCACCCAGTGCCTGATTGATATAACATTTCTGATGTCCATAACAACACACACGCATAAAAAAAAAATCACCAACTACCCGCCCGCACTAAAAAAATATCCGCCCGACCCGTTTATTTTTATTTATGTATTTTTCGCGGGTACCCGACCCGTTGCAGGACTCTAGTGTAGCTGACATAACAGGGCCGGAAAAAAGTGGTTTGAGTTTTTTTTCCAACGGTTCAGTTATATTTTAAATACGGTATTAACTTATTTTTACACTATTCTCTATTCTTTTACTACTTTAAGTCTCTCCTGACTAAAATTAGGTCTTAATATTTCCACAAGTCCCTCTCACCTGCAAGTCTGAGTCCACTGCTGTCCCTGAATGGGTTAGCATTGTTGGAGGGAAGCGACAGGTGTTATGGGGAGAGGGCGGAGGGGGGTGATGGGGAGAAAGCGAGAGGCAACAGATTCTTTTTTCTGAGTTTTTTTGTCGGGGTTTGTGGACGGTGAGCAGCGGGGAGAACTTTTTTTATTTTCTTTCTGAGGAGCGGCATGAATGGGGTTTTAATCAGATATACACAGCACCGAAAGCAAAATACGTGTACAAAATATTGGTGGGGACTGTCCCCCTACCGGTCAAGATTGGTGGGGACATGTCCACACCAGTCCTTAAGGAAGTTACGCCTATGGGCAAGAGGCAGGGTACACCTTGGACAGGTTGCCAGTCCATCGCAGGGCAACACAGAGACAAACAGGACCATTCACACACATACTCACACCTAAGGAGACTGTAGAGAAGCAAATTAACCTAACAGTCATGTTTTTGGACTGTGGGAGGAAGCTGGAGTACCCGGAGAGAACCCACACATGCTCAGGGAGCAGAAACACCCTGGGCCGGGAATCGAACCCAGAACCTTCTCAATGTCGCAGTGCTACCCACTGCGACATTGAGCAGCAGCCCCCGGTACAGGAATATTTTAATTAAATTTTTTTATTTTAAATTATTTTATTTATGGGGGCTATTTTAATGCCATAAACAAATCACATTAAAATTATTTTTTACTTCTATAAATAGAACCATCAAAACTGCAGTTTAAATACATTTATGAATCAGTCTCTGCCTCTAATTATTTAGATTTACCACATATACTTTGTGCTCATATGAAAACAGTTTAAAAAAATGAGAGAAAGTAATTGGCTTTTGTTCTCTGCTATTCCTTGTTATTGTGATTGGTTGAGCTCGTGATGACTCATATTACCAAACAAATAAAGTATGCATAATAACAGATTCTAATTTGTCTTAACTTAGTCTGTCAGAGTCTCTGTTATAGACAGTCTTTATGGGGTCAGGATGGGAAAGCTGGTCAACCTGTTTAAGGCACTGTTTCTGCATCTTTGGATTTTATTTAGCATTCTTCTAATTGTTTTCTCAGGTTTTTGTTATAGTATTAGAAAAAGGAACATTCTGAATATAGAAAAAGGAGCTGAGGAAACAGAAAACACCATGAAAGAGAATGATATGCAAATTGAGGAATTTAGTGTTAATGAATTTACTTCACCTCAGTGTGTAAAAATAGGAGATAATAAGCCTTTAGCCTTGCAGATGAATGGTGATGTTGTCATAGGAGGGATTTTCCCTTTGCACTATTTGGTACCTGAGCTTCAGCCCAACTACCAAGACAAACCCCCAATCACAGTTTGCAATGGGTAAGTGAAGAGTATTTGATTTAATTACATTTAAATAACATTTCTCTGTGCTGTCCTTTTGTAATGTTTAACAAATTGACAAATGTTTAACACTTGGAAAATACGTGCCCCCTTTTTGTCTAGATTTGATCAAAGAGCTTTCCGTTGGATGATGACTATGGTGTTTGCTGTTGAGGAAATAAACAACCATTCAAGCCTATTACCAGATGTTAAACTTGGCTATCAAATCTTAGACAGCTGTGACAATGTCCACAGCAGTTTGCAGGCTCTTTTCTCTTTAATTAGTTTCCCTGAGTCTGTGACCAGTGGGAACCAAATATGGAAAGTGAAAAACACAATAAATTTGGCAAATGAAAAAATATCTGGAAGAGAAGGTTTAAAGTCAGATGACAGGAGACCAAACTTATCATTGACACAGGAGGAATCACCTAGATGTCTGTCTGGTTCTCCAATACCTGTTGTCATTGGTCTTGCATCCTCCTCCCCAACTAGAGCTGTAGCTCAAGTTCTTGGCTCTTTCAATATCCCGCTGGTAAGAAAAGCAAAGAAAAAGAATAATATAATGCCTAGATTTTTTTTGTGTGTGTGTGTTTTTTTTTAATATTTAGATGTTATGATAACCTATGTCTCATCTTAGGTGAGTTATTTTGCAACTTGCACCTGTCTTAGTGACAAACGTGTGTATCCATCATTTTTGCGTACTGTGCCAAATGATCTTTTTCAAGTCAGAGGTCTTGTACAGCTGGTTACATTCTTAGGATGGCTCTGGGTGGGCACAATAGGGACTATGGTAAGATTAGGCTTTCCTTCAAATTTCCCAAATTTCAATAATTGTTTAACGTAAACTACTAAACACTTATAATTTCTCGTATAGGATGACTACAGTCAGTATGGAATACAAGCATTTTCAAATCACTTTAGACACAGAGGTGGATGTGTGGCATTTCATCTCACTATTCCAAAATCACCAACAGAGGCTGAGATAGGAGAAATGGCAAATATACTGCAGATGTCAACTGCACATGTTGTGGTGGTTTTTGCAACAGAGGGACAGCTATTTGATCTGTTTATAGAAGTAAGTCTCTCTGTTGATATGCAGAATACAGAAGATAGTCAGATAATTTTAGGACGACCAAAGCTCAGAACATGAATTTGATTTTCTTTGTTGCTAACCCGTACGTTTCTGTACCCATATTTTTCAGCTTACTCGTAGGAATGTAACAGGTATTCAGTGGATAGCCAGTGAAGCCTGGGTAACTGCTAGCCTCCTAACATTTCCAAACTTCCACAGCCTTTTAGAGGGAACGCTTGGCTTTTCCTTCCTTGGAGTCAGTATCCCCGGATTGAAAGAGTTCCTTCTGAATGTCCGTCCCTCTCCCAAACAAGGAATGGAATTCATCAACATGTTCTGGGAAGAGCAGTTTGGCTGTCAACTCAGTTATGATGGAAACAAAGCTAATGCAAATAAGACAGATCCACTCAAAGGGCCATCTTACGATCATCCTGATGCTGTAAAAAATCCTTTGTGTACAGGTTTAGAAGACCTGAGTCTCACATCAAGTAGTTACACTGATGTATCTCAGGTCAGAATATCCTACAATGTGTATAAGGCTGTATATGCCATTGCCCATGCTCTACACGCCTTACTTAACTGTGATTCAGCAGAAAATGAGGGACGGTGTGATAAATACACAAAATTCACTCAAGGGCAGGCATGTGAAATTACTTATTAAAAGCAAATCGTTGCTCATTTTAAATGAATATGTGTGACTTTTTCTTTTTTTTTCCCAACTAGTTGCTGTACCATCTGAAGAAAGGGAATTTCACAAATCAGTTTCAGGAGAGAGTTTACTTTGATACTAAAGGAGAGCCAGTCCCTTTATACGACATTGTTAACTGGCAGAAGGACAGCAAAGGGAAAATCAGGTTGGTACATTCCTTTTTGACTAGAATTTCTTTTTTCCAGCCCACCAGGGTCTAGATCAATTATCAGGAAGTTTCTTTTATGTGTCTTATCCTTTTATTATCCCAATCCCTGCATCTTCGCCATTTGAAATGAGACCCATCTTAATTTTATTGAACTTATCATGTCATCAACAGATTTGTTAAAGTTGGAGATTATGATGGTTCAGCTCCACAAGCACAACAACTGAGGATAAATGAAAGCACTATTGTATGGACAGGAGGCTTGTTACAGGTATGTCAAATGTGATTTTTACATTTAGAAAATTCTAATCAATGAATTTGCTTTAAAATGTTTGAAGAGGATACAGAAACACTGTGGTTATCCTTTAGGTGCCTGTTTCTCAGTGCAGTGCTCCATGTCCCCCTGGCAGCAGACAGGCCAGACTTCCAGGAAGACCTCATTGTTGCTTTGATTGTCTGCCTTGTGCAGATGGAGAGATAAGCAACAAGTCAGGTAGAAAACTCTTATTTTGTAATTTATATATATATATATATATATATATATATATATATATATATATATATATATATATATATATATACTCCAAACATAATCTGACTCCTGGCAGATCTAGATGTATACTTATATTTTAATTTAATTGGGAAGTTTGTTTCTGATTGGAAATAGGAAAGGTAATTTGTGACCTGAGCTTGGAGTGAGAGTTCAAGAACTAATAGCAAAATCCCTATTTTAAATCATAAATTAACAGACTATTTTGATACATTTTCTAATTTCTTTAAATATATTGTCTTATATGAAAATGAGCAGATTATGTCCCTGTCATCTATTCCTAAATATGTCTGATACCACCAACTTCTTTTATGCTCCAATGAGAGTCTGGTGTTAGCCGATACTGATACAATACTTTTTTTGGAAATGCACTTAATGTGTTCGTTAAATGTAAGAAATCATTTTACTGCTCCAAAAAAATGGTTTTCTAATTCACTCGCCAGAATTATAAGTGTAGTTCTATACAGTAAATCTATACAGTATCCATCTAGAATGGGTCTTGTGGACAATGTTTGCAAAAGGGAGGGACATTCAATACAATTTTCAAGCTCATTGGGTAAATTACCAAGTGGCACCCGCTTCCCATTTCAAGATTTAAGTCACATTAGAAGCTCTGTCGTATTACATTCTGGATTTGTTTCACAACAAGCAGAGTTTAATGATAAACCAAATCAATTTAGGAGGAACTTGCAAACATATTTCCCATCCACAAAGGCACAAATTGTATCATTCTGGTTATATATAAAAAAAGAAAGACACAGGTATTTCAGCTAAAACAGACTGAATAAAAGGTGTCAAACATGTCACCAACAGCACATAATTGTTCTGTAATTATTTTAAAAAGGTTTTAAAATAGTTACAGAACAAACCTTTTTTATGGATGTGACTCCAACTACAACAGTGCTTAGTGCCATTTATAGCTTTGAATATTCTCACTTTGTAACTGCAACCTTTGTAAACTGTAACCTGCTTTCTGTCTAGCAACAGTAGTACCTATACTCTCCTCCTCTGTCCCCATCATTGATTCAGCATATTCAAAGTTGTGGTTCAATCTACCGTGTGTTAAAATGACTTTTCACTGTTCACACAAACATTGAAGATTGTGGTTTGGCTATTTGTGAAGCCAAAACAACTCATCAGCAAAAGATGATCTGCCACTGTTTGTTCAGGCAGCGCATCAGACTGTACATGGGATTACATACTGATTCATTACACACTTACCAGGCGGAAGAAAAGGTAGATCCTATTAAATGGTCGCATTTTCTTGTTAATGTGCTTGACCTAAAAATGAATGAAATTAGAATGTGAGAATCGATTTAGAGCCTTTGTCTGCTATCTTAGGTATCCATATTTTTGTATCAATCTGCACGTCACAAAATGTATATGCATTTCTTCAAGAGTGAGAAACTCAAAGTGTGGTTTGTGAACGTGTGCATTTGCTCAAATGCGTGTCACACGATCAATGCGTGAGAGTTGACAGCCTTTGGTGACTTAAAATATAGTAAGACAATGAAAAATTAACATCAGTTTGAGTGGAAGAACTCTAATATATGCCTGGCTTGCTGTTGTCATGCTCATCTCTATCAAAACGGGGAAATCCTACTATCAGGGTCTCACCTGCAGGCAATCAGCAGGTGTTGCTGCTTGTGTAACTGATTGTCTGTTGTGTATAAGAAATTGGTTTATAATGGCAAACTGCTACTGTTGCTGAAACTACATCCATATGAAAGCAAATATATACAAGTCAAATTTTCATGCATGCTATCGAAAGAAAACAGAAAGTGGTTAATTAACACTGGTTGCATTTTTCTCCTAAAACATGAATTTAATACTACTGAAAATAATATGAATTATGTTTCTATTTATATTATACTAAACAATATGGTGCCATTTTTTTTTAAATCTCCGCTTACTAGCCTGATTTTAATTTTTTTTGTTTGTTTCATTACCTCTCAATAATTTATTCTTGGTTAAAGAGCTCTGTGTCTTTAATGTTGGTGCCGAACCCCTATACTGAGGCTACTTTTAAAATTCTCAAACAGATTCAAATAACATTTTAAATGGAAATTTAAAAAACATCATCATTTTCAGTCATAAAAGAAATAAAAAGATTAATTCAAAACCTTAATCTGCCAGGGGTATATATGTTTTAATTTTATTTAATTTTATATAATTTATGCTACATAAATTTGGTATAATATTAATCAAGCATTAAGACTATATAAATAATTTATCTAATAATATTTTCTGTGTCCCCAAAGGCTCCACTGAATGCATTAAATGCCCAGACTCCTACTGGTCCGACAAAGACAAAGTGAAATGTGTCGCAGGGATTGAGGAGTTCCTGTCTTTCAGTGAGACCATGGGAATCATCCTGGTTGTACTAACCTTGCTTGGGGTCATTTTGACAATCATCATTACTGTGATCTTCCATTGTTTCCGCACTACCCCTATTGTGAAGGCCAACAACTCAGAAATAAGTTTCTTGCTTCTTCTGTCACTTAAGCTATGTTTTCTCTGTTCCCTGGTGTTTATTGGCCAACCCTCAGCTTGGACATGTATGCTTCGCCAGGCGGCATTTGGGATTAGCTTTGTTATCTGTTTGTCCTGTCTGCTGGTAAAAACTGTTGTGGTGCTTTTGGCTTTTCGAGCTAATATACCAAGCTCCAAGGGTCCGAAGCTGTTTGGTCCATCCCAACAAAGGACTATGATATTCTGCACAACAACTCCTCAGGTAGAAAACATAAACAGCTGTGCTAACCCTAAACAGATTATTGTCATCGTTAATATTGTAATAATATTTTTGTTGCTCTTTGTTCTCTCAGATTTGTCTGTGTGTTGGTTGGCTTTTGGGGGCACCACCCTTTCCTATCCGGAATCTCACATACCAAGCTTCATATGGAAAAGTAAGCAGAGAAAGTCATAACATTAATCCTGTAAAATGCAATTCTAACAATCCAGTATTGTTCATGTAATAATTTTGTTTCATTAATTTCCCTAATTAGATTATTTTGGAGTGTAAGGAGCCATGGCCACTTGGTTTTTACCTACTCCTAAGCTACATTGGCCTGCTTGCTTTTTTGTGCCTTCTCTTGGCATTCCTCGGACGAAAGCTGCCAGATACGTTTAACGAAGCCAAGCTCATCACCTTCAGTATGTTGATTTTCTGGGCAGTGTGGCTCTGTTTTATCCCAGCTTATGTTAGTTCACCTGGAAAGTTTTCAGTAGCTGTCGAAATATTTGCAATATTAGCCTCCAGTTTTGGTCTGTTGTTATGTATATTTCTGCCCAAATGTTACATAATTCTGCTGCATCCTGAAAGGAATACAAGAAAAGGTATGACTGGAAAATATAATAGATATACACCATAGTTTGTGCATTAGTTCTTTATCAAGAAAACAAAATTTCTTCCTTTCACAGTGACTATTTCAAATGAATAACATCTATAAGTCACATTTGGGTGATAATTCCTTTTTGACTGAAATAAAAAATAAGAAATTTGTGTCATTGATTGTTTAAATATTTTGGGGGGCAGTTTTCTACCTCATTATGGAAATATATGATTTTTTTTTATCATTTTTGGATTAACAGTCAGCTTTCTTTATGTTTCTAAATGGGTTACTTGTTTCTTACATGCTTTGTTTCACATCATTAGGCATATTTTTAACATACATTATAGATAAGAATAATTCTAGTTCTCGTCATATGATACCAGAAGTTAGATTTGGAGAATAGGTTTTGTAGAAAAAAACCTCCGAACAGGAAACTTTGGGTGATGTTATAAAGTGAGGATACATTCCAAGACCCTGTCACTGAGAGGGGACCCCAAAAGATATATTCCACTATGTATTTAGAATATAATCAGAAAATTCCAGCTGGACATTGGGAACTGCTGACACTTGCCTGATCCTGTTCACCTGAACAACCAATTTAAGTGGAGACACCACTATGAAGCTTTCTACAAGAATGGGCAGAAAGAGCAGACTGTACTTCATACGGAAGCTTAGGTCCCTCAGTGTTTGCAAGGGGATGCTGCATATCTTCTTTAAGTCTATTAGTTGCTTTACAACTAAAATGCTTCTTAATAAATTGTTTTTTAATACATCTTACTTGGAAAGTAAGATGTATTAAAAAAGGCTGCCACAGTGGCATCAGTGCTATTGGTATTAATCTGAACAGTTATCATATCATCTTATGCCAGGTTAGGTTATTTCAATAAAATGATGAATTAATTTCTTGTAAAGTTTCTTATTATTTATTTAAAAATACTATACAAATTAAATGCTTAATTAATATTTAAGTCATCACTTCCATCAACGTAAGCTTTAATGTTTTAATCTTTCTCCCTGAAGTGGAGGTAATGTCCTCAAACTTTGCTTGTGTCTCATCTCACTGAAACTTCATTTACATAGCATTCAATTATGTTTTTACACCACATTCTTCAAGCCGAAAAGTTTTTCAATTATTTGTTTTTACTTTGTTGAATTACTATTAGAACAAATTATTCATGATTTTTTTTTAACAATTAAAGTTATTATAATTATAGTGGGATTTAATTTATTTTTTAGCTGTTTTGATAAATTCAGTGGTCCAATAGATATTTTATCCATTTTCTTAACACTACATCCATTTGGGCACGTTATCATGGGGCAACGTTTGATGGAACTAAAGGTATTTGATTAAATATTCAATATGTTTATGTATATAATTGAACTACAGTAAATGTTTTATTGATTAATATCAATCAAAATCCATTCTAACAAAGCCATTAATAAACCACAATGTGTCTCCATAAATAATAGACCAATTATCTTTTTGAAGAAGAAGAATTTGATCTTATTGAGGCATTTAAAAAGATACATACATTTCACAATTCTTTGTTTTGGTACATTTTATTTTGTCACTCACATAATTAATATCACATTACCCTGGTTAAAACAAATAGACATTGAACCAACAATAAATGATAAAACAATTTTAATGGATTAGAAATAGACTGAAAAGATTCTTGAAAAACTAACATTACTAATTAGAAATGTCAAGAACTTATTTTTAAAAAGGTGTGATTTACATTTATTCTTTACCTAGAAGGTGCTGCTTTGTATTTTTTTCTGGTTTCAGCAGAATAATGTAACATTTGAGAGCAAACAAACAAAACAATAATCCAAAACTGGAGGCCAAAATGGCAAATGACTCAACTGCATCTGCATAGTTTCCGGGGGCACTTATATAAGCAGGAACGAAAGCAAGCCACACAGTGGAGAAGATTAACATGCTAAAGGTTATATATTTGGCCTCGTTGAAGTTTCCAGGTAACTTGCGAGCCAGAAATGCCAGCAAAAAGCAAAGACATGCCTGGAGACCAATGTATCCTAAAACACACCAAAAGGCAAAGCTTGACCCAACACTACACTCTAGTATAATCTTTGAGCGCTCATAATTAGTATTTCGTATTGGATAAGGGGGAGCATCAATTAGCCAGGAGGCACAGATAACTACCTGTACAAGAGTGCAGCTGAAAATAATGACACGCTGCTGCTTGGGTCCTAACCACTTCATAATGTTGTCCCCTGGCCTGGTGGCAGTGAAAGCAGCCAAAACAACCAGGGTTTTTCCCAAGATGCAGGAGATGCAAAGTGAAAATGTAATGCTAAAGGCAGTGTGACGAAGCATGCATGACCAGACTGTGGGTTCTCCAATAAAAACAAGAGAACATAGGAAACACAGTATTAGGGCAAACAGAATTAAAAAACTGAGTTCTGAATTATTCATTCGAACAACTGCTGTATTTCTATGGTAGAAAAACACAACAAAAACACCAATAGTCAGCGAAGCACCCACTACTGAGATGACTGTCAGAGGTATACCCAACGCATCATAGGCCAAGAACTCCACCCTCTTGGGGATGCATGCTGTTCTCTCTTGGTTTGACCAGAAGTCTTCAGGACAAAACATGCACTCTAATGAATCTACCAAAAATAGATTTGAAGAGGAAAACTTATAATTAAAATACTACATTACTGTAACTGATATTACGACAGCCCTATTTTTTTGTCTTACCTGTCTGATTACTAATTTTGCCACTATCACATGGTACACAGTCAAAACAGCATACAGGCTGCCCACGACGGACAGCTTTCCTGAAACCTGGAGGGCAGCTGGGACTGCAGACAGACACTGGCACCTAAACAAGACCAAACAAATCCAAGTTTTTAAAACTAACCCTAATGTGTTGTTTTGAGATAAAATATGCCTTCCTACCCATCGAAATACAGACATAATAACATATAAAGTATACAGTATTTTATTTCTAGGGCTTTACTTCTTATGCATAAATAAAACATACCATTTTTTTTTAGGGATTTTACAAATGTGCGGTGTGCAGTAGTGTACAAGATGTCACCATGCCCATATGTATTCAGCCAAATACCTTATATGAATCGAAAAACAGATGTTAAATATGAAGTGCCTCCCTAACTTATTAGTTAACAGAACCATTTCAATAGGTATTGGTTTTCTGGAGGAATTTAGTTAATGTAGAGCAACTTTTCTCTCTTACCTTACATCTAATTTCCTTACTTGATCAAAGTTTTACAGCTGTTATTTATGCACAACTTTCTTAGGTTCCCACCTCAGCGACCATTGCTCCACATTGTTTCTCTCTTTTTCCGACTGTTAGCTGTTTTAAATCCTTTCTTAAAACCCAACTGTTTGCACATACTTTTTTTTTTTTTTATGTATTCCTTGTATTGTATTCCTTGTTTTTATATGATTGTTGTGAAGCACTTTGGCCAGCAATGTTGTTGTAAATGTACTATATAAATAAAGTTGACCTTGACCTTTTCCAACCTTTGTGTTGAGTTATGGTTCTTTAGGACTAATCTTTCTGTAGCTTAAAGGGATAGTTCGGTATTTTTGACATGAATCTGTATGGCATCCCAATCACCAGCGGCATGCAATCACACTGACTTACCCCTGGCAGCGCCCTGTGAGCAGAGTTATCGTCCAGTTTTGGTCAAGCCGAAAGTAGTCCTGCAGGTTTTTAGGAACAGCGAAATAAAACTTTTCTCTTCCCAAAACAAACCAAACCAATTGATAACGACGTGTGACTTTTTCCACTACAAAGTTTTTGGGATGCGAAAATATCACTCTTTTGAACACATAATGTTTTGGGAAGAGAAAAGTTTTATTTCGCTGTTCCTAAAAACCTGCAGGACTACTTTCGGCTTGACCAAAACTGGACGATAACTCTGCTCACAGGACGCTGCCAGGGGTAAGTCAGTGTGATTGCATGCCGCTGGTGATGGGGATGCCATACAGATTCATGTCAAAAATACCGAACTATCCCTTTAAACCAAGGTTTAAATGTTATACAATAAAATATATTTTTTAATAATGGCAAAATAAAAGTTTTGCATTCATTCTGAGTCATTAAGGTCATCTTGAAACCTCTTGGGTTTTATTATAGAAGGTGAAGTCCTGACCCTAAATTAAGAAGCCAGTTTTACCTCAGAAGTTTTCTTCCAATATTTGCAGTGCTCACCACAGAACTATGGCATATGATAAACCCATAAGCTACAAACCTGTAAAACCAGTAAAAAACAAATCAAATAATCAACAGAAAAATGTTGAAGAAAAGTTTAAAGAACTACCTCTCCGTACCATAGTAAGAAATACAGTAGGAAAGCCTGTTTTTTGTCAAAGGAATATGTAAAGAAATAAAGTGATTGATATTATTCTATTTTGTATATTTTGGCTATTGAGAATCATATCTTGACCTTTACTTTTAGCATTTGGATTTAACAGGAATATCTGAAATCATATTATTTAGTCGACTTAAAAATGTGAACTGTTCATTAGCCTCAGAACGTAGTTTCACAATTAACATGCACTAAGATTTTTTTTTTGTCAATTTATGACATACAGTGTATGACAATTTGCTAAGAGCATGACCTGTGTCAGTTTTTAGATCTGGGACTGTAGAATCATAGAGGTATGGTTCACCTGCTGTCGATTTTCTTAGGATTTAGCTCTTTGTTATGATACTCATGCAAGGGGTCCAATTCATTTATTGCTTTAACAAAAATTTCTAGTTAATCTGTGTTGCTACTGCTGCCATTTGCTTTGCACTTTATCAGACTTCTTCTACAAGCATGTATTATATTTGGAGTTCATAGTAGTTACAGGTTTATTGTTATACCCAAGCTGGCTCAGGAGTGTATTATTGTCAGTTTGAGTAATATTACCTATTCCAGGTCAGGATCTTTCAGTAGATCATAATAAATATGGCCAGATCACAGAAGGAAAGTGAGGCTATTGGAGAAAGAGTAATGTATGGTACTTCTATGGCCATGTTTAAAAATATTATCTTTACTATGTAACGTCAAAGGGGTTCCTACCAGATCCAATCCATCCTATACACCTTACTCACCTCCATCTTAACCTACAGAACTTCAACAGTTGGCATCTGATGAAGGTAAAAACACAGTGTGAGCAGCTTGCCTCACTCTGATGACCTGCCCATATTATTCTTCCCTCCTGGATCAGCAGCTCTTCTCCATAAGGCTTAGTTCCGTCGAACAATCCCACGTTAACAAACTCAATGTTTCCAGTTGCGCCTCTCTGCCAGTTGATAATGTCATAGTATGGTACTGAGTCACCCTTCAGGTCAAAATTGACCTCCTCTCCAGCAATTTTGAACCTGACTTCTTGCAGGTAATACTGAAGCTGAAGCATTTTTAACAGAAGAAAGAAAAACAGTAAACCTAATTAGCTTTGCTACAAGGTTTATAATGAGATTTATATACAACATAACGTAAAGACATTTTTACTGTACCTGCCAGGGTAGAATATGGTTGCTCTGAGCACAAGAATTATTTTTAAAAGGCCCATTGCCAGGTTGACAAAGAAGGAGGTTGTGCAGGGAATAGGCAACTGCATAAACAGCCTTGTAGACATTGTAAGCCACTCTAGGACTCGACGTATTTGTGTAGGCTGAGTGCTGTTCCAACAAGACCTCTTTCCCTGAACACAAGGCCAATTTGTTGGCAAAGGATGCAAAAGGACTGCAGCCATACAGAGCCTCCCAAAGCTCACCCACCAGAGAATTATTGGGATATCTTTTAGGGTTGATTGTTTGCAGGTATTCACTGAGTTGAGCAATATGACCTTTTCTGATGCCAAACCCAATGGTGCCCCCCAGGTAGGGGTAAAATTCTCTTCCTGTAAAGACAGATGCTGTGATCCAGGCTTCACTTGCCACCCATTGGATTCCAGTAATGTTCTGCATCATGTAGTCTCTCAGGAAAGGTGTCATTTCCCCTTCAGCTGAAAATACCACCACTACCTTTGCCAAAGAGCTCCGCATTACCTGAAAAAGAAAAAGTAAAGATGATTGAGACCAAAAGAAAAATATTTTTTCTTTAAGACAACTCTTAACTTTTTAATACTTTTTTGTCTGTGAAAGTACATCAGAAAGTTACTAAAAATTAATGTAACTTTTAACATGCTTGTACCCCTGATAATGATTAAGTCGGGATAATTAAATTTACACTTTCTATGTCATTTTTAAATCAACCATTGTCTAGAAAAAAGTTTAGACTAGATTGAATTGTATATCTATTTCAGTCATTCTTCATAAATGCCAAATTTATCTAGAATATTTGAATTAGTTTCATGAGGTTATGTAGTAAATGAAAAAGTACATTAAAATACTAAAGGTCCTAAAATAAAGATCTTCAAACAGAAGATGACTAGATCCAATGTGTGTATAAAGTCATATAGAATTAAGTTTACTAACTGTGCAGTAGGGGTGTAACAGTACATACAAATCATGGTTATAAATCCACAGTTTGATATGCTTTAATCATATTTCAATCACGAACAAATTAATAAAACTGTGAGCTTTTTAAATAATCGAGAAATAACCATTAGATCTATTTCAATTATTAAGTTAACTTGATTTTTGGCATATGCTGAATCTTAATAAATTCAGAGTGTAGACTTGATCAGGGATTTGGTTGGATTATTTGTATAAATAAAGATGTAAGCCAGCAGAGTTAACACCTGATTGATTTGATGTAAAA
Organism: Cyprinodon tularosa; assembly: GCF_016077235.1. NCBI lineage: Eukaryota > Metazoa > Chordata > Actinopteri > Cyprinodontiformes > Cyprinodontidae > Cyprinodon > Cyprinodon tularosa. Next base: position 523,911 of record NW_024039038.1, on the reverse strand, counting down.
ATTGTCAGTTATTGTTAAGGCATTTCTAAAAGGAAAAGCTCCATATTCTAATATAAAATATGCTAAAATCAGTTTGGAGTTGTGTTGACATTTTGAAAAAAATAAAACAAACTTAAACAAACAAACAAAAAAACTAAAATTTAAAAAAGTCGTCAACAGATTAATCTGACTTGCTTTTTTAAGAGGCAGTGATCCCAAATTCCCATGTGATACTGTTATGTTTTATATGGCAATTTATTTCTTAATTTTGGTCGATACAATATAAGTTGGATATCGGACAAATGCCCCAAAGAAAACTGTCAAGAAAGCCAACAACAGAATCCTGAACCAATGTGTGTATATATATATATATATATATATATATATATATATATATATATATATATATATATATATATATATATATATATATATATATATATATATATATATATATATATATATATATATATATATGCAAAATTCATGAAACTCCTCCATTATACCATTTTATAAACAATAGTTTAAAAAAAACATACTTTTTAGTATAATCTCTCCCTCCTCGTATTTCATGACCCTTCCGTTTTTTTTTTTTTCATTACATCCTTTATTTTCTACTATTGACAGTTATATGTAAATAAACTTAAGCAGTTTAGTGATAACTGGAAAGCCTCTCTGTTTTCAATTGTAGTCACTTTTAAAGTTACACTGTAGAACTTTGCATTGTGCACTTAGTTTCACACACACAATTCTGAATATGTTTAGGTAGCTATATTTGTTCAGTATATGGCCACACCAAAATCCACAACCCTTTACCCCATTTTTTATCCCTTAATTTTATAAGAAAACATTTTTTTTTATTATTATTTACAACTTTTATGTTGTTTTATACAGTTTAAACTTTCTTTGGTATGTACAGCACTTTGTGGCAGCTGTGGTTGTTTTAAAGTGTTGTAAAAGTTTAGCTGAGTAGAGGGCCTACATGTTATATCACACCCCTATAGTAACTGCTAATATTTGGGAATAGACAATCCCACATATTTGAATTGACAATCAGCAAATGCTAAATAAATGCTTCATTAAAAATCTACCTGTATAATTTCCATTGCCCTTTGTGTGCTGTAGAGCAGAGGGATCATTTCTTGGTAAGCCACACAGACTTTGCTGCCCTCCAGTTCCCGCAGTAAGCCTTGCACTGCAAAGCGTCCATATTCATGATCTCCTCGAATAAGCCCAACCCAAGTCCAGTTAAAGTGTACCAGAAGTTGAGCAATGGCCTTCACCTTTATCACCCAAAAAAAAATAAAAAAATAAATTTCAAACAACAAAAGTATAAATGACAAAATCTTAGGAATTTTGTTTCAAAGCACATACATAAATTAGTACATTGGGACATAAGCAGCATTTGAAAAGAATGTTTTAAAAACTCATCTTCAACATTAACAGCCATATGACCTAACAATGTATGATTGATATAAGAAGGATGAAAGTTTTATTTAACTCATTTTTGTTCATTTAAAGTGTTACCTGGTAGTCATCATTAGGAATGACTCTGAAAAACGTGGGATGTTTCCTTCTGTCAGTAAAGCAGGCACACGATGAGAAGTAGCTGATCTGTGTTAAAAAGGAAAACCTATAGCACCGTCAAATAGAAAAAAAAAATATTAAAATGGTTAGAGAAAAAGAGATAGTTTTACCATTGGGATTCTAAATGCTTGCAGGAGTCTTGAAACCACAATGGACTGTGCAGATCCTGATTCTCCAATGACAGCAAGCATCGGAGAGGCACCTGTGCACATGGGAGAGTTTTCCTCACTAAGCCCATTTAGCACAGCCAGAGCAGCCCTCTGACCAGTCAGTGGATATGCACATGAATCAAAAATCTTATATCCCAGGGTATGATTGGCCAGTAGTTTTGAGCTCTGGTTTATCTCCTCCACTGCTAGCCTCATAGTCTGAACCCAACGGAAAGCCCTTGGATCAAATCTGTAGCTCAGCAAAGATACAACACAAAAATTGAAAAAAGTAGTTAGAGACAGAAATATTGGTGATACAGAATAAATGGCGGCTTGTACATGTGAGGAACTGTACTTTTCTTTTTCTTTATTGACAATTTCATTTTAAGTCTTAGTCTAATTGCAATCATATTCAGTAAATTAAACTATTTGTTCAGTTGATGTTGTTTTTCAGATACCTTTTAGGAATTACAGTGAATTAGCATGTATTAGATATCATTTTTATTCATCCTACTTTTCTATATTAAAACTTTTTATTGGTCTGATATAATATTCTAATATGTGTTTTCAGCACCTGTACTGTAAGCTATTAATCGTCGCAATGCAAAGAAATTTAAACATATCCATTTGTGTGTCTTTAATCTAGAATGTTTAGTCTGTGAATTGAAGTACTGAAATAAGTAATTTTTTTCAATAATCCACATTTTAAAAATATTTTTACATTTTTTTAAGACATCATGAGAATATATACATTCTGTAATTGCTATATTCTTACGCAAGTCCTCTTTGACAGTCTGTTCATGAATAATTAATGAAACTAGTTATGAACAAATCAAAGAACAATAAATCACTAACATAATATGATGACCAAATGATAATTATTCAGAAAAAAAACAAAAAAGAAAGATTACCTATCACCTGAACAGAAAAATTCTTTCATTAGCTCTTGAAACACTGGTTTATCTATCAGGTTCTTAGGTTCAATAAAGATCCTAAAAACAGCAAAACAAAAGCACCACCATTCTAACTAAAAAAAATATTTCTAGTAGTCTCACCCATTGCACTTTACTGGTTGTGGTCGGTAGGTGTAGTTCTGATCAGGCATTTCTTGGTTATAATGAAGGGGGAAAATCCCTCCAATAATGAAGTCACCTTTGGCAACAAAGCTTGGCTCAAAGCTGTTTTGGAGAAAACAGTCTCTGATTCCTGTTGCAGCTGAGGAGGTGTATCTGGAAACTGAGGAATTTATTAAAGACAAAACAATGACATAATAAAGCAAAGAAAAAAAAGCAAGTAGAGGCATACTGACATATATTCCCAAAACTAGAGAGAGCTAGCAATTAGGCAGTTTATATAGAGAATACAACCTTGCTTTTTTTTAAATGGGAATGTTGTGATTGGATATTTAGATGCTTTGCTTAATGACCTGAAGGTAATAATAAACAATGGAATAACAAAGCAATAATTGAATTTGGTTCTCCAATAAGCCAATCAACTGCAACTACATTTAAATTTATGTTTAACTTTATATGTCTGATTTTGTTTTTATTACTTATCGTTCTTACTGTGTGGCAGAAGAAGTCATTTGATTTAAGTAAGGTATTTAATGATTGTTTATATTCAGGAGTCCAGGCATTTTGTGAATAAATAAAGGGAACATATTTAAGATCCATAAACAAAGCAAACTATAAAACACAAAATAATTATATTATCAATAACAAAAAAGGAAAAAACTTCCAAATGTGTGATAACTAAGTAATAACCAAATGTCAAGTATTGTGTTAGCAGCAAATTTTAAAAATGTGACCGAAAAACTTAGCAAAATCAGCACAAAAACTTATATTATAATAATAATAATCATAATAATAAAAAAAGTTAAATTAAAAAGTTTCAAGTATTCCAATAGAAGCAGATACAACTCAAGGGGTAAAAAACAGAGTAAACTACAAAACAGTGAAGTATCATGTGATCAATAAAAAAACTAAGGAAAAAACTTTCAAATCTGGAAAAACTGCAAATATTAAAATTGCATCCAAAACTGCATATGCAAAAGTTTACAAATTCCTTAAAACTAGACAATTAGAAAATGCCAAATGAGGTAAAGAAGATCTGATTCAAAGATTACAGCAGTTACAGCAATGACCAAAATAAGTTAGTAAAGAACTTCAAGTAAGAACATTTCTCTAGTCTTTTCAGTTTGTCTTTTATCGACAAGTAAGTCCATTTTAATTTTTCCAGCAAGTACTTTTTTTAAACAACAACAATGATTTGAAAACCCCATGTGGGTGGCACTTGAAGTGTTCAGCATCCTTGCAGTCTTCCCCCGTTTCCCTCTCTCAAAACCGGATCGCCGTTTTAAAGCGTTTACAAATAATACCTCAGAATGCATGAAAATTACAACGGGAAAACTTTGACCGATATAGACATCTTTATCATAATTGGAAATATTACATTCTTCACAACTTAACCACTAAGTTCATTTCATTGAGACAGCGAGCACCAAAGCACAATTAACACAGATATAGCATCATGTAAAAATGTAAACATGACAAAGCAGCCACAACAACATACATTTGAAGGTGTCCAGAAACACGCATTTATGCACCTATGACATGTAATATATTAACAAATGCCCTTTTCGAGGTCATTATTTGACGTACAGACACATAGCTGAAAAAGGAAATATGAAGTTACCTTAGTAAATTCATATAAATATAAATGTAAAACACACATGATAATAAACACACATAATAAAAAAACAAACAACATTCACACTTGAAGTAGATTTCTGATTGCATACCAGTCTTAAAACTTAAACACCAACCCCATAAGTTGTTCCTGCTTGTTTGCACCATTAGCAAAAGTGCGTTGAACATTATGACAGTTTCCATCTGTTAGCCTGCCACCACCTGCTAAAACCAAAGAAACTCCATCGGGTCCACATCGGGAAATTTCTTTTTTTATCAAAGAGGGAGAGACAACCACTCTGTAAAACAAAGAAAAGTTGGTATTTTGTTTTTCACCTTTCAAATTTATTTAAAGGCACAAAACATTTAAAAGCTCCCGCTCTCAGAGAGGCATAAATCTTTGGAGGAAGGTTTGCATACAGTTTTATACATCACAGAGGAGGGGGAAAAGTAAGTTTATTCTAGCCTAAACCAGGCTGTTATCAACATTCCTCCTTAGCTGGCCTTAGCAAAAAACTAGATTGTGAATCTCCTCTGACTCCAACTCTATAAACACAATCAGTAGGAAACACTTGAAAATATGCCAAATGGCACCAAGCACATCCTCTTAAGGCAATATATGGATAATGTATCTTAAGCAAAACAAGATAAAAATAATCACAGGCTGAATGAAAATCTTCCACCACATGCAGTAGGTAAGGAACAAAATTTACTATTCAGCTAAATCTAAAAGGAATCATTTTAAGATGGCAAAGCACCAACTCTGTACTTATATATTAATTTTTAAAGAAAAGACCAAGGGGATGCTGATTAGAAAAAAAAGAAAAGAATACAATGATGTGCTGTATCGCCAGTCTAGGGTAATTTAGGGTAATAAGTTAGACAGTAGACTCATGGGACTTGACCTGTTTTTAAAAATTTCACCATGAAAAATATTTTCGATATAAAAAAAATCATTGTATGAAAATTATAATTAACAGTACTATTAAAAGTATTTTTTTAAATCACATTATTTATTTATTTATTGTTAATAAAATTGGTTTTAGGAAAATATGAAGGAGATATGGAAGTTAAACCAAGCTGCATTTTAATATTTGAAATTATTATAATTTTATTTACATATGATTGTTTTTTTGTTGTAGAGTGGAAGCCAAAGAATAATATAATAAATAAGACACTACCTTTAAAATATATAGCACATTTGTGACAACAGGGACTTAAAATGTTAGTTATAATATTTTTCATCGAAGCTTTATTGATCACTTCTAGTGACAGTCACATTACTTCTGTAAGGAATGTAGCCCTTGGTAGTCTTTGAGGATAAACAAATATTTTTAAAATGTATTATAAGATTGATGCATTTTTGGCATGTTAAGCAGATCAAAATAGTAACCTACAGAGCAGAGCAGATTAAAAGATCTAAAAAAAAACAAAAACAAAACTATTGATCCCCAAAATGTAATAAGGGTGTAAATTATTTATCACAGTGTGATTAGCTTCAACATAAGATCTAATGATAAAGCTCATTTGCAGTATCCAACAGAGCAGAAGGTTCTGTATCACAACCAATTATGCTGCAACCATTTTTTCTGGGTGGTGCCGACATGTGTGCCAACTACAGTATAAATATCGGATTTTTTCAAACTTTATTTCAATCTTCTTTGACACCTGAGGCAAACATGGCTTTGCTGGCTGCCACACTCCTTTTCTCTCTGTCTCTATTTAAAGGAAAACAGGGATCAGCAGCTGCTCAATATAACTGTGTTTTCCTGGGAGAAGAAGGGTCAAACAGTCTTTATGAAGATGGTGATGTGGTTATTGGGGGTTTATTCCCTCTACATTACAGCCCTGTACCCTCTCTTCTCACATTTAAAGAAAGACCATCACCTAATTCTTATAATTAGTAAGTTTTAAAAATTCAATTGACTTGTGCAAAATGTTCTTAACTGATTTGGTTGCAGTAATGTTTATAAAAATAAATGTGGAGTAATTATTTCTCTGTCTACAGTTTCAGTGCTCGTGCGCTTCGCTGGATGCAGACAATGGCTTTTACGATCAGAGAAATCAACGAGCGCACCGATCTCTTGCCACAACTCAAACTTGGTTATCACATTCTTGACAGCTGTGATGAGATATCTGTTTCCTTGAGAGCATCATTTTTGTTAGTGAATGGAGAGCCAGAGAGAGGCCTTAAAGCTGAGAGAGGAAGGAGAATTGCAAGTAAAAATGAAGCCCTTCATTTAGGATGTTCTGCTGTGAACAGAACGCTGTCCTCAGTTATCATAGGTGACGCTGGGTCTGGTGTTTCTATGGCTCTGCTACAAAGTCTGGGTTCTTTTCATATTCCAGTGGTAAGACTATCTAAGCTTCTTTTTTATTTTATAATTTTAAACATGCCTTTATATATATATATATATATATATATATATATATATATATATATATATATATATATATATATATATATATATATATATATATATATATATATATATATATATATATATATATAAATGAAATTGCCCAGAGCTGTTCTAAACGAAATTTCTTTTTGTTTTACACTTGTGTAAACAAAATGTCAAATAAATCTGTCTAAGTCTAAGTCATATATATATGTATTTATATAGATAGATAGATAGATAGATAGATAGATAGATAGATAGATAGAATATAATATATTATTATATAATATATTATAGCAGTATTACAGTTATTTTAACTTTAAAAAACCAGCATGATTCAGATTTATTCCTGTTTAATGAAGTTCAATCTTTCCAAAAAGGATATATTGGGAAAACTGAGATGACAATACATGCATTCTTATGTCTCAAAACTACATCTATTCAGCCTTTTAAGTAAGTTGTATTGACTGTCGTAAAGTACAAGGTAATTTTGTTCTATGTAATTTGATGCATTTTCTCCAGTCTTTTAAAAGAACAGTAGTGCAAAAGGTCAACCACTGTTTGCTGTAATTTTAGGTGAGCTATTTTGCCTCATGCAGCTGCCTGAGCAATCAAAGGGAATTTCCCACCTTCATGAGGACAATGCCTAGTGACGCCTTCCAGATTAAAGCCCTGGCCCAGTTGGTCCGCTATTTTGGCTGGACCTGGGTGGGAGTTATTGGAGTAGAATCTGATTATGCTCGCTTTGCCATACAGCTTTTCCTTCAGGAATCAGTGCATTATGGTGTATGTGCTGCCTACACACATTTCTACCCTGTGGGTCTAAGCCACCAGGATCTTGAAAAGCTTCTTAATATAATTCAGGTGTGTTTTACATACTACAACTACTATGTTTTTAAGTTCATCATGGAAAATGATTGAAATGAAGTAACATGTTCTTTAATGCTCAGATGTCCAGTGCATGACTACTGTGAATAAACAAACAAAAAAGTTTAAATACTGTATTCAGTTATAGTTAAAAGATAAGCACTTTATACTAATTACTTTTAAAAACCTTTTCTCTTTTGTTTTTTTTTGTTGAGTTATTGCACTAATTTAAAAGGTTGTGAACAAAGGTTATTCTGTAAGAGATGTATATTTTATAGTACCTTTACTTTTACTATCTTTGCTTATTCAAGATATTTAATGGAAAAGAAAAGATCCACGACATCCTAACTCCTTAATTGTCATGTAATGTAATGTAATCTCTGAATTTTCCTTCACCAGAGGTCATCTTCAAAAGTCATCATTAACTTTTCAGGAGAGGCAGAGATGCAGGGCATTCTAAGAGAAATGCAACGTCTAAATTTGACTGGCTTTCAATGGATAGCCAGTGAGGCCTGGGCCAACTCTAAGTCGCTTTGGGAAAAATCAGACAATCTTCTAAAGGGCACTCTTGGATTTGCAATACAGAGAGCTATTGTGATACCAGGGCTGCAGCAACATCTTCTGGATCTCACACATTCAGCTATTCATAAACTAGCATTCTTAACAGAATTTTGGGAGGAAACATTTAACTGTCGACTAAATGGATCTGTCAACATCCACTTTCATGGGTTAGGAAGCAATCAAGGCAGAGCTCCGTGTAAAGGGACTGAAGATTTGAATGACGTTTACTCTCCTTATTCTGATGTCACGCAACTGCGAGTGTCCTATAATGTCTACAAAGCTGTGTATCTTGTAGCTTATGCCTTGCAAGATATGAGTAATTGCAAAGCTGGAGAAGGACCGTTTCTTAAAAAAACTTGTGCAGATCCAAAGAATTTTGAACCCTGGCAGGTGAGAGAAGTAAAATGCTGTATGCTATCCATATAATTTTAGAGACAATGAGAAGCATTTTTTAAATGCTCCTTATTTTTATTCCTTTAGCTTCTCCATTACATGAAGCTTGCAAATTTTTCCGCACTAGGAGAGAAAGTCAACTTTGATCAAAATGGTGACCCAATTGCTTATTATGATCTAATGAACTGGCAGAGGGGGCCTGATGGATATCTAAATTTGGTAAAAGTAGGTTTCTACGATGCCTCCCTTCCTGCTGGACGCAGCTTGGTCATAAATGACTCAGCGATTATGTGGCCAGTTGGAAAGCAGGTGTGTTCTACACAAACAGGCCTGAGACCATGTTCACCACTTAGACTCTTCTGTGCACTGCTGATTCACTCATCAGTTAAATTAATTGTATTGATGTGCAACATGCTTTCTTAAATAAGTATTATCCGTTCCTTAAAAGTTTTTGTTTGTATATTTTCAGTTGTATTTAATTAAAGAATTGTTGGCTTTCAAAGGTTTTGATTCAAAACTATATAGCATAGTTATCATCTCATTATTTCAAAGTCATCGTATTGTTTGTTTTTACAAATATTCATGAATCCTCCTTTAAGTTTTTAAGAGTAGTTTAATAACTTTTATCGATAATTTCAATGTACTTATATTGCACTTAACATTTAAAGTCGATTATGAACAAAATCTGAAAGCATTTTCTGATCCTTAACTCCCATTTTATTGAGTAACTTTTTATGAACACATACAGTATGTAACTACTGTCTATATAGAATCAAATATTTATTAAAGCAAGAGTTTTGTGTTAAGTTTGAAAGTATCTTATTAAATTTTTTTACTTCTATATTTTTGATAATATATGAATACATTTAAAGAGAGACTAACATGTTAAATACTCATTAATGATTTTAACATTACATCTGAGTCTCTAATAGGCAGTCCAGTCTGTGTGCAGCAATAGCTGTCCTCCAGGTTCCCGTGTTGCCAGAAGAAAAGGAGAACCTATTTGCTGTTATGACTGTGTCCCTTGTGCTGAAGGAGAGTTTAGTAATACAACTGGTATGTCCTTTCTTTCACTATGAAAACACATTAAGTAAAGTTATAGATGGAGCTTGTATGTTCACCCTGTGCATCTGTAGGTATTGTTCTGGCTCTTAGCCGTCTGAAAATAACATTTATGTGAATAGCCGGTCTGAATTATCCCATAAAATATATATTTAGATAGGAATTTTGATACAAAAAGCAAGTTAAAGCTATTCAAATTTGACAAGCTTAAGTCTCATTTAAAATGCCATTGTGAATATCAATGTAACCTGGATATAAAGGATATAAATTTAAAAGAAAGGGAGGGAAGCTTGGTTTTATGTCCTTCTTATTTTGTTTTTTCAGGTTTTCAAATTTAGGCCCAGTACAGATCTGTTTCTATCTTGCAATGCATGTTACCATTTTGAAATATATATTACACAGGCTATCTATAAAGGATGTGTGTCATTGTTGATACTGTACTTATCTCAGTCATTTTTTTTACTGGGACCTAGCATACTGAGGGTATCTTTTTTTGCTGTTATAACATTGTCTCAACTTAGTTTTTATCTTAAGGGATAAACTTTACATCCGAGAATTAAATGGCAATGAACTACCGGTAGTTGTGTTCAAATGTAAGAGAGTTAATAGTCGAAATTATCAGAAAGAAGGCCAATACTCAGCTTAACTTAAGCTTCAAGCTTCACTTTTTTTTTTTCTTTTTTTCCTTTCTCTCTTCTTTTTCCTCTTTTTTTCTTTTTCTTTTCTTGGTTCTTTGCAAGACCAAGTAGATTCATAAGTCTGCCACATTTGCCAGTAGGGGTAGCAAATACATTATTTCAGCATTAAATAAATTCACAACAGCTTCGATTTAAAACATAAGAGCTAAACGAAAATCAACAGCTCCAAGCTAAAAATATTTTAGGTACAAACTCTTGACTAAACTATCGAAACTTAACTAAACTAAGCTACTATGTACACAAAGAAGAAGAAATGAAAATGGCAGAAAACCATAATCAATACAATGATGCTATGATGTCACAATTTAGCATGGATTAAAATTTTTAGAACCAAATTTTATCTTGAATAACTTTGGAATTAGGTCAAATTAGTTTTTTACTTATTTAGAACAATTGGAATGTGTTCAAATCAATCTGAAATGCAAATCCAAGAGGTACATTTAACCTTAGCAAAATAATGTTTCTTTGAATGATTTGCCTAATCAGCATTTTAAACTTCCTTGATAGAAACTGATCTTAAATGATCATATACTGCATGTGAAGCATTCATTTTAATAAATAACACCATTTCCAGTTCACCTGTTACAAACTGACCAGCCTTCCATAAAGATCATCTTTATTTTCGTTTCTCTGGGATATTGTGCTTGTTCTCCTGCAAGATACAGCTTTAAATGTGGCTTTTGAAAGTTTTTTCTTCTTCCTCCATATTCAGATTCTTTAGATTGCTCAAGATGTTCTGACGACACATGGCCTAATACTGACAGAGATCTCTGCATACCTAAAACAATTGAGTATCTATCTTACTTTGAGCTCATGGGTGTTCTGCTGTGTGCTGCCTTGACAATAGGAGCATCTTTTTCCCTTATTATCATTGCTATATTCTACTCTTATAAAGACACAGCTCTAGTTCGAGCAAACAACATGGAGTTGAGCTTTCTGCTGCTGATCTTTATCACCATTTGCTTCCTTGTTGGTCTACTGTTCCTTGGTAAGCCTTCAGACTGGCTCTGCTGGATCAGATATCCAGCATTTGGGATCAGTTTTGCCCTCTGTCTTTCATGCCTCCTGGCCAAGACAACAGTGGTTTTAATGGCTTTCAGGTCCAGATTACCAGGAAGTAATGCAATGAAATGGTTTGGAAACAAACAGCAGAGAGCCAGTGTGTTTTTGGGAACAGCTGTCCAGGTAGTAAATCTTTCTAGTTGAGCAATATCTTTTTTTTTTTTTTGTCATTTCAAATCAGTTTAAAACCACTGTCTTTTTGTCTTTCTGTCCCCTCAAGATTCTTGTCTGTCTTATTTGGCTGCTTACCAGTCCACCCCATGCCAATTACAATACAGATTACCACAGCTCTAAAATAATCATTGAATGTGCAACTGGTTCAGATGTTGGTTTTTGGCTTGTTCTTGGATACATCGGAATCCTGGCTTGCATGTGCCTCGCGTTGGCCTTTTTGGCACGGAAGCTGCCTGATCATTTCAACGAGGCCAAGTTCATTACCTTTAGCATACTGATCTTCTTTGCTGTTTGGGTTACTTTTATCCCAGTTTATATGAGCACCATTGGAAAATATACTGTTGCTGTCCATGTTTTTGCTATTTTAGCCTCAGCTCTAGGATTACTCTTTTGCATTTTTGCTCCAAAGTGCTATGTCATTTTGCTGAAACCTGAAAAGAACACAAAGAAACAACTGATGCAAAGATAAAAACTGAGAAACAACTGCGACACAATTAGCAAAAGGAGGGACCCAAAGACTCATATTAAAGATCTTTGAATATACAAAAAAAAATCTACAGGTATTTTGGTGACTGATGAACATGTCAGAATGAGGAACAGTAACATTCAGTAAATGTTTTCTCAAATATGGGGTACAATAGGAAAAAGAAAGATAAGCTAAAAACAAGAATTTATGAATTAATCAACCCTGTGAGGAACTTTAACATGGACTAATTTTCCAACAAATAGAATGTACAATATTCTGACAAGATTCTGTGTCTATGTGAACAAGGATATCATCAAGAAAAGTCACATGATCACCCAAGTTTAAGCAGCAAATACCTTGCCTATTACTGGAATGGACATATAATCCTGTTAGATAAGTTCCATATTTATTGTTGACTTTGTATGTTCAGTCAATTCAGTTACTTTAACTACAACTTATTCATGTTTAATTTATCATATGGAAATCTGTAAATGAGATTTAAATAACTACTGGCTCAGTTAAGTCTTGTATATGTCTAATTTAAATAAATAAAAAGAATAAATATATATAGAAATACATCAGTGCCATTATTTTTCCTCCTTAAATATCTTCCAAGAATATGTGACTTAATATAAAACTGAAAGATGATAAATTATCTTGCACAATCTTATTCAATAGTGACACTATCCATCCATCCATCCATCCATCCATCCATCCATCCATCCATCCATCCATCCATCCATCCATCCATCCATCCATCCATCCATCCATCCATCCATCCATCCATCCATTTTCTTACACTCTTATCCCAAGTGGGGTCGCGAGGGGTGCTGGTGCCTATCTCCAGCAGTCATTGGGCGATAGGCGGGGTACACCCTGGACAGGTCGCCAGTCCATCGCAGAATAGTGACACTAGTGTTATTATAAATTAAAGGGCTTCGACTTCATTCTTCCCTTCAATCTGAAAAACTCAATCAAGAAAAAGACAATTAGAAGAATTTTATTGATACATAATTTTAAGACTTTGGTGCCCAGACCTTGGCAGGAAACAGCAGTGAATTTTACTTTAATATGTGTTAGCAGGTGTAAGAGAACAAGCCTGAAACCCTCCAGGCCTGAAACTGGTGGTGGAGTGGAGATGAAGTTGGTTCAGTTCATAGAATGCTGGTTTGTGAGACGATCTGCTTGAGCGGTATTGGTGAGATCCAGTAGACTGTGTAGGCTGATAGTAGTGCTTGATCCGGGACTCGGAAGATAGATGTCCAGCTTGGATAAACACAGGTTTGCAAGAACCTGTCCATGAGCAAGCATGAAGCGACAGTGGAGAGTAAAAACTCCCCTTTTGAAAGAAACCTCTGGCAGAACCAGGCTCAACATGGCGGTCTTCTGCTGTACCGATTGAGATGTGGCGGGGAATGCAGTAAAAGTTCAGGAGGAATTACACTATGATAAGGATGAGATTGAAGAAGCACCATGGAAAAGTCAGAAGGAGCTTAGCTACGGTGTTGGAGAAAGGTATGGAGGTGGGTTGAATCAGGGTCATCTGAGTCAAAATAAGACCACTGCTTGTGCTTGTCTGGGTAGCAGGCTGAGTCGATACACTCATCTAAAACAGATCTGTTAAATTTATCAAATAGAAGTCTCCATTAACAAATACTACTTTTTTCCTGTCTTTAATTTTATCTAATATTTATATTTAAAAGGCAATTGTTGTGAATTGGTACAGTTGAATTAAAGCTACATTGATTTTACTTGAATCTGGAATTCCAAATAAGTTATTTGGAATATTAAGGTTCACAAATATGATATAGGATTTAATGTCTTTCGGTTTTTTTCTTTTGGTTCTGTACTCTTTTTTTTTTTTCTTCAACATTTTAGCCCTAAAAAATGGTAAAAACTCGATTATCTACATATTTCATATAATACAAGATAACTATTCATGTTGAAATTAAGGTTTTACCTTTTCTAAAGATATGACCTTTTTGAAACTAGGAACATATTTTTGAGCTATTTTGTCAATTTGGTGTATTATTCGTAACCTTTCATGTACTTGTATCAAAAACACATCTTTTGGATCAATTTGTATTCACAGCAAAAAAGAAATAAAAAGTATTTCTTAAGATAATATATCTCAGGTAATACCCTTGTAATGAATATTATCACACTTTATGGGATTTTAGCTTCTTTATTGTCAAATATATTATTGACCATTATCAAATAAAAATACATCCAAACAGTGACTTGTTAAGAAAATGGTTTTCATACAATGCATATTAAAGGCCTATATCATGCAAAATCCACTTATTTAATGATTCCTTCATGAAGATCATACACAAAGAGGTAGTTTGACTGATTTTGACATCTCAGACTAATCCTAATGAGTTGCTCATGTCTGAAAATCTTAAAAAAACTTAATTAAAAAAGTGTTAAGTTTAATTATGTTAATCAGAAACAAATTTAAAGTGTACCTATTGTCAAAGCTTTCTCTTTGAGATTGAAAAAAGCCTTTGTACTATTGCAAAATAATAAAAACTGCTACTCAGTAGTTAAAACAACACTCTATCTTTTGACCTGAGTATAAGCTTATTAATATATATCTAATTTAAGTTAAATTTAAGTTACTTGAGGGGGTCTAATTTGTCACCCAATTAGTCATGTGACCCAATGCGCCAGTTTGTGTAATTATGAGCTCCCTTAAATGAGAGCTAACCCTAAAAAGTTTATATTAGCTATTAAAACAAGTTTGAACATGTACCTGATCAGACATATTTTTGGTTTTACGTTACACAATTTAATCTACGGGGGTGAATGTGGCCTCCTCTTTAAAAGTAAGTTCATAACTTCTGAGTATGCTTGTCCAAACTGGTCTACAATTAGATTTAAAAACTTGGAGGGAGACTTTATTTTTGCTAGAGTGCACTGTTGCCAGTTGCTTTCGGGGCCGACACCTGGAAATTACAGATCTAGTACCCCTAGATGTTAAGAGTCACACAACATCGCTTTATATTTAAGTTGTTTACATTATGATGCAAATATTTCTTTACAGCCAATGCGCTAATATACTTTTAAATTTTTATTCAAGCCATTTTGGAATATCTTACTCATATACTGAAACTGTGTAGACAGAGTGAATAATATCTAATATTTTCAGATTATGCTTTTTTTATAGCATTTACTCCGATAACATACCTTTTTGTGTTCTTTTCTGGCTTCATTAGGATTATGTGACATTTTTTAGCAAAAATGCTGATCAATAAACCATATGCTGATGACAAAATTGCAAAAATCTCCACAGCGACTGTAAACTTTCCAGGAGAGCTGACATATGCTGGGATAAAAGTGATCCAGACAGCACAGAATATCAGCATACTGAACGTTATATATTTGGCTTCATTAAAATTATCAGGCAATTTTCTTGCTTGAAATGCAAGGATTAAACATATTACTGCAAGGATCCCTATGTATCCGAGTACTGCATAAAATGCAACCTCAGACCCTGTGTTACATTGTAAAACAATTTTTTTGTTACTATATGTAAAAATTTTGTCAGGGAAAGGAGGATTTAAAGTTAACCACGATATACAGATAATTACCTGAATCAAAGTGCAAGAGCAAACAATAATTCTTTGTTGAAGTGGACTAAACTGTCCCATAACTTTGTTGCTTGGGTGTTTGATTTTGAATGCAGTTACTACCACAATAGTTTTTCCTAACACACAAGAAATAGAAAGAGCAAATGTCACACCAAAAGCTGTGTGGCGCAGCATGCATGTCCAGACTGTAGGTCTACCAATGAAGGTGAGAGGGCAAAGAAAACACAGAAAGAGAGAAAACAACAAGAAGCAACTCAGCTCTGAGTTGCTGGCCTTTATTACTGGAGTTTCTCTGTAGTGGATAAAAATGGTCATTGTGAGGAGTGACAGGACGGCCCCTAGTAACGCTACAACTGTAAGCGCTACTCCCATGGGTTCATGGTAGGTCAGGAACTCAACTGCTTTTGGAATACACTCACTGTGTTTCTCATTGGACCAGTATTCTTTTGGACAGGCTGTGCATTCCATTGCACCTGTTGGGGGAAAAACACTGAATGTAGAAATAAAATGGCACCAGTTTAAGACAAGAAGAAGAAGTAAACTGTTAGCAATTGGAAATATAACCCACAGTGCATATTATACCAAGTCATTTCAGTTGCTCCCATTTTTAAGGGTTGTTGCTTCAAGTCAAGCCTTTTCTGATGCAATGAGTATTTGAACTTAAATTCCCACATTAGTCAAAATCTCAAACCCCTTTATGGTGGCAACTTTATCACAATGCATATTAAACTAGTTGTGTGTTTTTCTTGTGAGTCATGATTGTCTACCTGTTAAGTTTGCTATAGTTCCATCTGCACATGGAATACAATCAAAACAGCACTTTGGTTTCCCTTTGATTTGAGCTTTCCTTTTCCCTTCTGGGCATTCATTAGAGCACAGCGATTGAGGAACCTAAAAGAAAGAAAAAAGAAACACTGTTTGACACATATAATCTTTGTTGTATGATAATTTAATGGTGCAATTGTTTTAGAGACTCTTGTGATACAGAATAAATAATTACATTTTTTCCTGTCCTCCAAACTATCTTTTCTTCCTGCACGCTTAGTGTATAGTCACCATTTTTATCAGATGCAAAATGACCCACAGTCACATGCTGGACCTGTCCGTTTTTGAGTTGCCAGTTAATGATATCATAGGAGGCAGGAGGATTGCCATTCTCATCAAAAAACACATGATCTCCAAACTGGTTTCTGAAGTTTACTCTTTGTAAGTGATATGTTACCTTATAACAAAAAAGGCATGATAAAAGCATGTTTTTGGAGGGTTTTTTTTTAATCATTTTTTGCTGACATGATTATTCATCACTGCTTACCTCTTTAGGATGAATTTCCGACAGGTTCAAGCAAGGATTCATGTTTTTTCCTCCAGCTGGTTGGCAGAAGACCAGCTGGTGAAGGGCATGTGCAATAGCATAAACAGCTTTATACACATTATAAGAAACTCTAAGCTGTGTGACATTGAAGAACATGTCATGGGTGTAATCCTTCTCCAATTTCTCATTGCCTGTACATATCTTAGTTGTTTTCCCTGTACTTATGTCCATTCCATGTGAAATGGGTTGACAACCTACCATTATCTCCCAAAAATCCTTCACAAAAGGCATACTTGGATCTCTGTAAGGGTTAATATCTTTCAGAAATGGATGTAGATTTGGGATAGCCATCTTCTGTACAACAAACCCCAAAGCTCCACCAAAAGCTTGGTACATTTCTGGTGTGGATGGTCGTGCAGCTGTTATCCATGCTTCACTAGCAATCCACTGAATTCCAGTGATTTTCTGTTTAACTATCTCCTTCATCAAAGGGTAAAAGTCTCCCTCCGGAACAAAAGCAAGAATTACTTTGACAGTAGATTGCTTGATCATTTCTACAACTTTCCGAATTTTATCCAGAGGGTAAGTTCGGAGAACTGTACCAATAAAAGCAATACAAATTTTTAATGTCTTAACCTCCTCAGTGAATGCAAGAATTCCATTTCTTCCATAATCATTGTCAGACTGTATGGCTCCAATCCACTCCCAGCCAAAATGTTTGACTAATGAAGCCAAAGCTTTTGCCTGAAAGTAGTCGCTGGGAATTGTTCGGAAAAAAGTAGGATATTTAGCTCTGTTACTGAGACAGGCACATGTTGAAAAATAACTTACCTGCAAAAGAAAAAAAATACTTTTTTTTAAAGAATCACACAAAGTTCTTTGCAAAATAGGCAATATACTGTTGTTTTATTTCTTACTATTGGCAGTTGAAATGGTCCTAGAGTTTCAGCCACAGCTAAGGACTGAGATGATCCTGACTCAGCTATTAGAGCAGATATAGCTGGGGGACAAGGAGATGTCATTTCCTTCCCCTCTGGTTCACCTCCCAGTGTCAATGCAGCACGAACAGTGTTAGTAGGAGAGGCACAAGAGTCAAGGATTCTATAACCAAGAGAAACATTTGGAAGGAGAGCAGGATTTTTGTTGATTTCATCAATTGCAAATATCATCACTTGGGTCCATCGAAAAGCACGCAGGTCAAATCTAAAATTTAGAAAGAAGAATAAGCTTTAGCACAAGGTTAAAACATAAAATTCATTTGGAAGAGAAAATAAAGTTACCCTTCACACATAATTTTAAGAGGCTCCCCCTCAAATGTATTGATCTTGCTTATCTCTTTATTGAAGACTGGAAAAATCCCCCCTATCATTATATCACCTTGCTTAAATATATATGGCATATCAAATTTTCCAGTCAGTCCACAGCCATAAACTTGGCTTATGTAAAATGCAACTAAAAGTACAAGATAATTTTTCTGCATGTTTGTGTTGCGTTGCCAAACGGTTAGGACTAAGCTTTTATAACAGTTTGTTGGATATGAGAGCATATCCCTTAGGATATTCCTAGTTAGGGAAGGTTTACAATACAAAAAAAAAACAAAAAAAAAAACGCAAAAGCAATCCACACATCAATACCCCTATGCAAATTAATTAACAAAATAATAACATTCCCCTTTTAAAGGTAGGATTTTTGCTTTACAGATTAATTATTTTTTCAAGTATTTATCATTTAGGACTTTGTTATTTGATCATTATCATAACAGAGTGCATACAATAGTCTTCTAAAAACAAGACAACAAATCTTTCAATACATTTGTATCTAGGTAGTCCTCCAACTTTTTGTGTAAATCTATAGCAAATAACATACTATTTGAATAAAGTAATTGATTATTGCCCAACACTATCTATACAAGTCTAATTAAATAAAAGGTGACTCAGATGATTGAATTAAATAAAAAAATGAATGACATAAAACAAACAGAATAAAAGGCACTATCCAAAAAATATTGTATCAAACAAGTTATCAAAACCTTTGTCTGAATAATTTTTTCTAAAAGGAATAATTTTAACCTACTCTTAAAAAACTTAAGTATGTAGCTCAACTTAAAACCTACCTTTCATTTCAAATCAGAACTCCACTTTCTTTAGACTAGACTTAGACAAACTTTATTGTCCTTTTGTATACAGAGATTGTATACAAAATGAAATTTCGTTTTGTACAGGTCTCATGACATTTCCATTTCTTAAAGTGCAGCAGTGATTAACTGCAAACATTAGGTGAAAAAAGGAAAGTTAAAAACAATAAGATAGACTTTGTTTCCAAGTTTGAAGACATTTTGCTTCCCATCCAGGAAGCTTTTTCAATTCAAAATGTCAGGAATAGCGTTGAGTTTGAGGTTTTATACAGTGGCCCATCAAAACCTTATTTTCATTTTGAAAACATGCAAATTGAAACAGATGAAAGGGGCCACCACTTTGGAATGAGGGTCGTTTGGCTTCTTTTGTTAGTCTGCAATGCCCCATACCCGTCTAAGTGTCTGAAAGGAGGTAGTTAAAGGAAATTGTCAGCCTGGCTGAGTAGGCGAGGTTCTCCGATCCGCCTGGCCTATTCAGCCAGGCCAACAATTCCCTTCAATTTTAACACTCCACTCAGAGTTAATCGCATGCGCAACAAGTATGAAAGCCATTATCAGTGGAGCACCAATTCGACGAGTCACCATGACAACAGGAAACAGGAAGTGCCTATTTCACCTCATTGGAACTAGAGATTGTAATGCAGTAAAGTAAAAATAAAATTAAAAAGGAGAATGCACTAAAAAGACAGAGAAACAGTTCTACAGCTAATAAGAAGAGGAAGATGGCAATGGAGAAGATTGTTGTTTGTAAGTTTATATGAAGTGGGGGGATTTCTGGGGGACAGTGATTTGCCTACATTTTCTGAATGCTGGCCTACCATAAATCATATATTATGAACAGTTTAGTTTGTGCCTTCAACTCGTTGCCCATAGGAAGACGTTACTTGGATGTAACAAAACCGAATACCTTCAGAACAGATCCAAAAAACACAAAACTCATATGGGTGAGTAGAACATGATGTAATTACGTAAAATCAAGGGTCCAATGTATAAAAAAAAAAAAAAAAAAAAAAAAAAAAAAAAGGTGTTCCCCTTTAATCTGTGCTGTCAGTTCATCTCATGATCCTATTAAAATATTCTGTTCTCTTTCGGAGCAGTAGATCCCCGACATACGGGTGGGTGATGGTCCTGGGATTCCCCAATGACAGCTCTCTGAAGCGTGCAAGGTTGTTTGGCATTTCTTACCATTCGTAGCCACTGAAAGTGAATGACAAAAGCTATTTTTAGATCTATGGTAAAAATATTTTTATATTCAGTATAGTAAATGAAGGTTGATATTTCTCTAAAAAATATTCTCTTGATCTTTGTTTATAATTTTCTATACCTAAGGATTTGTGTTTAGTTAATCCTGAAACTTACTGTACTATGAGGATACTTAAATATAAACTACAGAACTTTTAAGTAAGCAGATTATCTAGATTAAATTATCCTTTTGGAAGTTTAAAAGTTAAGATTTAAAAAAGTTTCATGGGACGGGCCGGTAGTGCATGGGGTTATGTGCGTGTCTTATATACGGAGGCTTTGGTACTCAAAGTGGCCATCACAGGTTTGAGTTCTGGCCTGGCAATTTATGTTGCATATCTTCCCCCATTTAAATTACCAGAGGCCACTAGTGTTTAAAAATAATCTTTAAAAAAGATAAATATTTTGTATATTGTCAACCAGACCAGCAAAGCACACTTACTAAACTGAAATACATTTTTCTTTCAAAAATTACTTTATTCAATGTTTCAGATGTTGCACAACAAATATAGTGTTTAATGTGAAGATTGTGCACAGTGAGGTCCTTTTGCTTTGACTCAAAACACAGACACATTGCTTATATCAAAGAAGTCTTTATTTTCGTCTTCCATATACATAATTTGCTAAGCATAATAAATAGTTTTCAAATTAATGTAATTTTAATCCTAAAAAATAAAAATTGTATTTGTAGGAAGTTAGCAAGAGTTACTGATCAAGACCTATTTTGATATGATGACTTGACACATTTGTACGCATCTAACCCTTAAAAAAAAAACTCTGCCAGAATACCAACACATTCATGGAAAAAAATGCTGATGTGAAAATTTATATAAAACAATTTCTAAACTCAATTTCTTATGAAGTCACATATTATCATGAGATGGAGGGAATTATCTGTCTTATTTCTCAGAGTTAGACAAATGGAAAAGGAGCAAAACAAATAAAACATTTCCCTCATGGTTGCTTAAGCACTTACAGGTGAAATTAAGTTCAGTCAACATAATTGATGAAAAGAAAAGTAACAGAAAATTGTGCAGGTAATAAGCACTGAACTAACAATCTTGTTTTATTAAGTATTTTGATTTTAAGCTTTTCAGTCCCAATGTACTTTAATATTTAAAACAAGAGATCCAATTTTCTTTTTATAATTTTATATTATATTATTATTATTGACTATGTCTTTCCCATGACATGTTTCCTTGTGTTTTTCTCTGGCTTTATCAATATTATGTAACATTTAGGTGCAAAAATACTAATTAATAAACCAAATGCTGATGACAAAATCGCAAAGATTTCCACAGCTACGGTGAACTTTCCTGGAGAGCTGACATAGGCAGGGATAAAGGTAATCCAAACAGCACAAAATATAAGCATGCTGAATGTGATAAATTTGGCTTCATTGAAATTATCTGGCAATTTTCTTGCTAAAAATGCAAGAATTAAACATACCACTGCGAGAAATCCTATGTACCCCAAAACTACATAAAAAGCAACATCAGACCCTGTATTACATTCTAAAACAATCTTTTTGTTGCTGTATTTGAAAACCCGATCTGGCAAGGGAGGATTTAACTTCAACCACAATATGCATATCACTATTTGAACTAAAGTGCAGGAGAAAACAATAATCCTTTGCTGAGCTGGACCAAACTTAACTGCGACTTTATTATTAGGATGTGTGGCTTTGAAGGCAGTTACAACAACAATGGTTTTCCCCAGAATGCAGGAAATGCAAAGAGCAAACGTCACACCAAAAGCTGTGTGGCGCAGCATGCATGTCCAGACTGTAGGTCTACCAATGAAGGTGAGAGGGCAAAGAAAACACAGAAAGAGAGAAAACAGCAGGAAGAGACTCATCTCTGAGTTGCTGGCCTTTATTACAGGAGTTTCTCTGTAGTGAATAAAAACGGTCATCGTGAGGATTGACAGGGAGGCGCCAAGCAATGCTATAACAGTAAGAGCTATTCCCATTGGCTCAAGATATTCCAGAAACTCAACCGTCTTTGGCATGCACCTATCTTTTCTTTCATTTGACCAGTATTCCAGGGGACAGATAATGCACTCTGTTGCACCTGTGAAGAAAAAAAGAGAAAATATGTTTTGTGACATTGTTCAGGCAAAAGGGGTCAAATTAAACAAAACAAAATTGATTTCCAGAAAAAGATTAGATCCTTTTAACCCAAGTACCCAGTTTGTTTACTATACTTATTGGTTTCAGAATGAATGTACTGTACATTTAAACCATGTCCATTTACCTGTTAAGTTGGCTATTGTTCCATCGGCACATGGAATGCAATCAAAACAACATATCGGTTTCCCTTTAATTTGAGCTTTTCTGGTTCCTACAGGACAAGCATTTGAGCACAGGGATGTTGGAACCTAAAGTAATAAACAAAGGATCATAGTTTTTTTCTTCCATGTTGTGATTATCAGAAAATGGTTAACATATAGGTATTATTTTTTATGTACCATTTTTCCTGTCCTCCAAACTATCTTTTCTTCCTGCACGCTTAGTGTATAGTCACCATTTTTATCAGATGCAAAATGACCCACAGTCACATGCTGGACCTGTCCGTTTTTGAGTTGCCAGTTAATGATATCATAGGAGGCAGGAGGATTGCCATTCTCATCAAAAAACACATGATCTCCAAACTGGTTTCTGAAGTTTACTCTTTGTAATTGATGGGTTACCTTATAATAATAATTAAAAAAAACATGTTAAAGGCATGTTGGAATTTTTTATCTTTTTTTTTTTTTTTTTGCTGACATGATTATTCATCACTGCTCACCTCTTTAGGATGAATTTCCGACAGGTTCAAGCAAGGATTCATGTTTTTTCCTCCAGCTGGTTGGCAGAAGACCAGCTGGTGAAGGGCATGTGCAATAGCATAAACAGCTTTATACACATTATAAGAAACTCTAAGCTGTGTGACATTGAAGAACACGTCCTGGGTGTAATCCTTCAATTTCTCATTGCCTGTACATATTTTAGTTCCTTCCCCTGTACCAATGTCCATTTCATGTGAAACAGGCTGACAACCTACCATTATCTCCCAAAAATCCTTCACAAAAGGTGCACTAGGATTTCTGTAAGGGTTAATATCTGTCAGAAATGGATGTAGATTTGGCATAGCCATCTTCTGTACAACAAAACCCAAAGCTCCACCAAAAGCTTGGTACATTTCAGGGGTTGAAGGCTGGGGTGCTGTTATCCATGCTTCACTAGCGAGCCATTGTATTCCAGTGATGTTGTGCTTCACAACCTCTCTCATTAAAGGTGAGAAATCACCCTCTGGAGTAAAAGCCAGAATTACTTTGACAGTTGATTGTTTGATCATGTCAATGACTTTCAGAATCTTCTCTTGAGGAAAGGTTCGCATAACTGTCCCAACAAAAGCAATACAAATCCCAAACTTGTTAACCTCCTCTGTAAAAGCCAAAACCCCATTCCGCCCATAATCATTATCAGATTGAATGGCTCCAATCCACTTCCAGCCAAAATGTTTCACTAGTGCTGCCAAAGCTTTTGCTTGAAAGAAATCGCTGGGGATGGTTCGAAAGAAGGTAGGATATTTACCTCTGTTACTGAGACAGGCACATGTTGAAAAATAACTTACCTAGGGAAAAAAAAGACAACACATTAATTTTAGAGCAGCATTATATAGCATTTTACACCAATGTAAATGACAATTTTAGATACGGCATCATGTCTTACTACTGGAACTTGAAAAGGTCCAAGAATCCCTGCAACTGCCAAAGACTGAGAGGATCCTGCCTCTGCAATGACTGCAGATATAGGAGAACAGCTAGAAGCTGTTTCTTTTTCATTTTTACTACTTGCTAGCGTTAGTGCAGCACGTAATGTATTTGTAGGAGAAGAACATGAATTGAGAATTATGTAACCCAGGGTAATATTGGGAAGGAGACCCAGATCTTTGTTTATCTCTTCAATTGCAAATATCATCACTTGGGTCCACCGAAAAGCTCGAAGGTCATACCTGCAATGATATAAGCCATTTTTCTACACTACTTAGTAAATGTCTGCTACTGCAAATTAGATATACACACGAGGGTAAGAATAAGATAAGAATAAAGCAACAAAAACAGTCACACTTACAAGGCACATATCACGGCAGGAGGTACCCCCTCAAACGTAGGAACTTTACTGACATCTTTGTTAAAAACTGGAAATATTCCCCCGATCATTATGTCACCTTTTTTAAACAACCTTGGCATGTCAAATTTACCTAAGATCTCACAGCCATTACCTGTGTTCATGCAGAGAACACACAAATATATAAAAACACTTCTTTGCATGTTTGTGATGCATTGTCAGATTTGGAGCAGCACAAAGATCTTAAAATATAATGGATGTAGGAAGATGTGTCGTCATGAAGAGTTAATTTATTTCCCACATGGCAAAGCAGCCACAGATTGGTCTAAGTATGAAAGGGAGGTGCTAGCTGATAAGAATTACTTATGAAATACCACTTATAATACATGTATGAGTTAGTTTTGAAACTTTTCATAAGAAAAAAAAACTCTTAAAATACTTACTCAATACATGTTTAAATATCAAATATAGTTATTTAACCATTAAGGATTTTAATAACATTTAGTGCAGCAGTGTACTTTTAAGGAAAAATAAAAACATAACTTCTGTTAATCTCATAATTCAGTTAAAAAGTGTCAAAGAACTGACATTTCCAAAAGAAATCTAAATATCGGTTTACTTTAATCAAAATGTATTTTGGTCAATGAATTTGGCACATGTAAATACAGTTGCTTACTGATAATATACGCATATGCAAAGTAGGCTGCTAACTAAAATCTTTCCTTATGGAGTTGTGGTGGAATGCAGACTAAAGCCAAGGAAAGGTTAAGTTTATTTATTCAGCACGTTTCAGTAGCAAGACAATTCAAAGTGCTGTACAGGAGAAAAAGAAAATTACATTTTAAGTGGCATTAAGGTAAATAAATAATTAATTGAATGATTGATAAAAAATGAAAGGAAAGTAAGACTAAGATCTTAAACGATATTGCGTAGAAGTCTAAAAAACAATCCACTGGACTTGGTTTCCAAGGTTTGAAGACGTTTTGCTTCCCATCCAAGAAGCTTTCTCATTTCAAAATGTCTGGATTCGCATTGGGTTTGAGGCTTTATTTAGACAAGGCCTTGTATTGCTTGGAAACATGAAAATTGAAGCAGACGAGCAGGTCGTTTGGTTCCATTGTTAGCCTGTAACATCTGAAACCTGTCTCTGATTGTAAAAGGTCGGTCGTTATCTTAACCAATAATGTTTAGATACGGCATTTATATTCCTTTTAAGTATAGGTCTAATACTGATGAAGTACAACAAGTGGTAAGTAGTAACTAACTACATCTAGATTTCCAACCTGATTGGTTGCTTCTACCTGCATTAACTGAAGCTGTTAGGTTGAATGCTAAACTTGGGTTCTGGGTTGTCTGAACATTGAGTCCTCTGGTCCGTTCTTGCTGCTACTGTCCAGCTGGTTAACCTGGGATTTTTAAACATGGGTCAACCGGCTAACAATCAACATTTGCCTCCCTTCCCACTGGCATAAAAAGCTGGGTCTAACCCCCCACTGACAAGCTGCATTGCCTCTGTCCCCCTGCCGTTGTGTGTCTGAATACTTCATTACTGTACACTTGGTTAGTGTTGATGATGTCAGCAGTGCAACATAAATCAGGAGAGGAAACAATAAAGAAAAACATGTAAGGAAGCCAATGTGTAGTAGATGTGCTATATTGTTTTGCTCATTTATTTGTCGTCTCGCCAGTGCTGTGCCAAGTTTATCGTATGTAGACAGAGTTGTTTTGGCTTAGGGCTGACCCTACTGGTGTAGTGTGTTGACGTCCGTACATTGTGCTCCATGGTGTCACGTAAATCAGCTGGTCGACCCGAGTTTGTTGTTACCCCGGCATGCTGATCAGAGTCGAGTTGATTTTAACATACGTCGCTTGCGTTGACACGGGTCAGTGAGTTGTTCCCACTACCACTAAAAGCTGACTGTTCCAGGTTTTAAATGGCTTTTTTTGCCAGTGGGAAAAAGATATTAGTGGAGAGGTTGTGATCTCTATCTCTGTAGGTGTTTGGGGTATTGAAGCTATGGGGTATCTACACATGTAGGTTGTGCTTTCTACATTTATATACATGTATTTGTTGTAAACCCATGAGACACTTCCTCTTTTTTGTGGTCAGTGTATTGTATTCTATATGTTTCCACTAATTTCTTGCAGGTTTGGATCACATTTCAAGAGGTGGTTCCTTTCTTTTCCACCTCTTTTTCTCCCCTTTCTCCTCCCTCTCTTTTCTTTTATATGAGAGTCTGAATGTCTAGCATATTTGAGTTGAATTGAGTTTAATTGATAAATAACTCATGATGTAAAGTAGATTTTGGATTTAAAATTCCAACAAGCTGTTTTATTGTGGCACTTTGATCAAAATTTTTGAATCCGACATTGGGAGTAAACAAAGTGTTAAGATTTGACAAGGGTTAAACTATTTTAAATATTTTCTTTGCATTGTAACTGAACTGACAACTAGTTTTATACAGAATAGAATGAGATCATCTTCCAATTGTCTATAAAAGACAATTCTATAAAAGTCTATAAAAGTCAGCCACATTATATACTAACAGAAAATGAAGTCCTTAGATGTACAATTTAATCTATGTATATATATATATTTATATATGTATGTATGTATATATATATATATATATATATATATATATATATATATATATATATATATATATATATATATATATATATATATATATATAGTGTGACAGAGACACATTGCTCAGAGAACAAAAGGGGGAACGCAAACAACAGGATTTAGTTTCAATTATATCAAACTTTTGTAAAATCCAACTGTTGATGTAGGAAGCAAAACTGATTGATTTACAATCTGTTTCAAATGCTGTTGTGCAAATAGAATAGACAACAGCTGGAAATTATAGGCAATTTGTGAGACACACTCAATAAAGGATTATTTCTGTGATGGGACCCACAGACCAATTCTCAGTACATATGATTTCTGGCTGATGTTTTGGTCACTTTTGAATGTTGGTAGTACTTTCCCACTCTTGGTAGCATGAGCTGTAACCTATAACCCAGAGATGTTCATCCAGGATGACACATCAATGCAAGCTGTAGTTAAAAGATTTGCTGTGTCTGTCAGTATAGTGTCCAGAGGCTTCAGGTGTTACCATGAGACATAGAGGAGGCCATAGGAGGGATATAATCCTGCTGACCACAAATGTGCATTTGTGTACAGAAACGGTTAGAAACCGACTCCCTGAGGATGGTATGATCAGGGTCGGAGCTAGATGGGGGGCCAGGGTTGGCCATGGCCACCCGTAAGCAATCATTGGCCACCTCTGTGGCCACCCCTACCATTTTTTCCCTCTAATACAGACAGTGGCAGCAGTAATACTCTCAAGGGGAATGTTCAATCTTATTAAACATTTACATTTTTTATATATTAACAATCAATATATCAATATCAGCATCAATATACTAACATTAAAAATGATAAAGGCAGAATTCACACTCTTTTTAGAACTAAATTTTGTGTTATTTTGGGTAAATAGAAAGTTATGTGTCTCTGTAAGTCATCTAGGAGTCTTCAGTGAAATCATTGATAAATAACTACTTTAATAACTTAAAAATTCATTTAATAAGGATATTAGTACATTTAAATATATATTTTTTGCAGAATTATTATTCCTAAAAGTAGGTAATGACAATGTAAAATATGTTCGTCCCAGAGCTTGAACCTGAAAGAACTTTGTCCAGTATACCTTTTATTTAGACGCCATGGATGTTTAAATATATGTGTCTATTTGTTAGCAAAGGAAAGTTTAGTTAGTTTTTATTTAGAAAATATGGATGTTGTACGTGTTCTTGTTGGAATAGTGTAGATTGACCCTGAGGGTCTGGCGCCTTTTGACCACCCCTCACTGTACATTGGTTATTGACTGGCCACCCCATTAGGATTTTATGGCTATGCCTCTGGGTATGAGGGCTTGATGTCCACAGATGGTGTATGTGCTCACAGACACATACACTTTTCAAGACACTTGACATTTGCCCAAGAACACCACGATTGGCACATTCACCACTGGTGCCCTGTAGCCTTGACAGATAAAGGGCAGGTTCAAACTGAGCACATTTGAAAGACGTAAAAGAGTACAGAGATACCATGGAGAGTGATCTGCTGCCTGCAACATCTTTCAGCATGACCAAGTGTTTTAAGAAGGTCATACAGGCACAATCATTCAACTTAATTTGGACATATTTGGACATGTTTTAAGGACATTACCTAAGATCTTAGTGAACTTTATTTAAGCATACAGTACATGAAGAGCATTAACATCTTGCCTTTTAGGAAATAAAGAAGCATTACATAAAAACAAACAGAATATAGTTTTATTTTGTGCTATTTAGTGCAAGATTTGTCAATATGAGTATAGAATCAGGACAGTGTTCTTTAAAATAACTCTAGTATTACAATTAAACATCATTTTGCTGACATCTTAACCAATAAACACTTCTTTGAGTTTTGCTCTGGCCTCAGTAAAATAATATAGCATTTTGGAGCAAAAATACAAAGCAGCAAACCAAAACTTGAGGCCAGGATAGCAAATATTTCTACAGCTACAGTAAACTTTCCTGGTGAACTAACATAAGCTGGAATAAATGTGACCCACACTGAGCAGAATATCAGCATACTAAATGTGATTAGTTTGGCTTCATTAAAATTGTCTGGGAGTTTTCGGGCAAGAAAAGCAAAAATAAAGCAAAATGCCGCAAGAATTCCAATATAACCCAATACTGCCCAGAATCCAATTTTTGAGCCCAGATCACACTCCAGAATTATTCGGTCTTTATAGTACTGCATATTCATGTTGGGGAAAGGAGGATTAGTTAACAGCCAAACTAGACAAATGAGAATCTGAATGAGAGTGAAGATAAGAACACTGACTCTTTGCTGTGTATGTCCAAACCACTTCATTACGTTGCTGCCTGGAAGTCTTGCTCTGAAAGCCATCAGAACCACTATTGTTTTTCCGAGAACACATGAAATGCAGAGGACAAATGTAATGCTGAATGCAGTGTGTCGAAGCATGCAAGACCAATTAGTGGGTCGACCAATGAAAGTCAAAGAGCAGAGGAAACAGAGTTTCAGTGAAAACAGAAGCAGAAAGCTCAGCTCAGAGTTGTTTGCTCTTACTAAGGGAGTCTCTTTATGAGTAAAAAATATTATTGTCATGAAAAGGGATACAAATAAACCAACAGTGCCAAATACAGTGAGAAGTGTCCCCAGGGTTTCCATATAAGAAAGGTATTCGATGGGTTTTGGGACACAAATGTCTCTCCTATTATTTGGCCAAAACTCAGGTGGACAGGTCAAACAGTTGAGAGAATCTGTAACAAATATGAAATTCCACAACAGTATAAGTATACTGTCAAACTATAATTGGCTCAAAATCATTCCTGTTATGATATTCAGATATTATCTATGATAAAAACAAAAAAACAAGAACACACTTACTTGTCTGATTACTAATTGTCCCTTCAGGACATTGAAAGCAATCAAAGCAGCACAAAGGTTTATTTTTGTTTATTGCCATTCGGGTCCCTGGTGGACACGGTTCTCTGCAGACAGACCTTGCCGGCTGATTACGGAAAACATAATTCAAGAAATGTATTATTAAAAGCAAGTATTAATTGTTAGACTTCAAAATTAAGCAACATTGTAATATTGTGTTTAACAATTACCGCATTATTGTAGCCGCTCCAAACTATTTTGACATTGTTAAATTTTAGTTTCTTCCCTTCTGGATAAGAATCATCAAACTCGCCAATCCTGACTATGTCCACTGATCCATCCTCCCTCATCTGCCAATTCATTAGGTCATACTTGGCAATAGAGTCACCATTTTCATCAAAGTAAACTATGTCCCCATTCCTAGTGGTGAAGTTTATATGTTTCAAGGCATCAAACACCTATAGATAGAGATTACAAATTGTATACACGTACACACACATCCTTTCAAAAAACACCAAGCTTCATCATGAGATCTTTGTTGCTTTATGTTCTTGGAACTTACTAACTTAGGCGTGACTTCCTCCTTGGTCAAACACAGCTTTCCTGTGGAAGGATTTAAGCCATTTTCACACTGCAAAAGCATTTGTAGAGCAAATGCTACTGAGTAAACAGCTGTGTAAACAGAATTTTCTTCTCTGAAATTTGTTATATCTGTGTAGTCACTGGTGATGTTCTTTAGATCTTCTTCACCAGTACACAACGTTGAGGTATTTGATGGGGTGAAGCTGCAGTCAAAAAAATCCTCCCAGACAGCTTTAATTAGAGTACTGTTTGATTCATCAGAAGGTTTCAAACTAAGCAGGAATGCCCCGAGACCTGGTATGGATGCCCTAGGAAGGGAATATCCTATCGCCCCATGTAGGATGTGCTCTCTATCAGCAGAAACAAGGTCTGCATGTGTGATCCAAGATTCACTGCCAACCCACTGCTTTCCAGTTATATTATGCCCTTCCATTTTTGAAAGAAACGACTTTGTGTAAGAAAGAGACATAAACAATAACACCACCTTGGATGAAGACTTCTTCAGTGTTTTTACAATAGTTCTAAATTTGGATATGGACGATTTTAGGTAAAGTAGCCGGTATTCTACAAATATACCTTCCTTTTGTGCTTTTTTCACAAACTCAGATGAACCCTCCGCAGCATATGTACCCATAGAATAAATTACTCCTACCCAGCGCCAATCAAAGTATTTCATAAGCTGTACCAGAGCTGTGATTTGGAATTGGTCACTTGGTACTGTTCTGAAGAAGGTTGGATATCGACTTTTTTCACTTAAGCAAGCACATGTAGACAAGTGGCTGATCTTGAGACAAAAGAAAAAAATATATATAAGTTTCCATCAATTTCAAAGGGAACATTATTTTCAGTTACTTTCTTCTTACCTGTGGTACAGATACTGAGCTGATTATAGTGTTTATATCGTCACTCACACCTGAGGATGAATGACCTAAAACAGCCAGGGTCTGACCACTGCAGTCCAGTGGATCATTTCCATTCAAGGCTTCAATAGCTGCTCGAATAAGGTTTTCAACCCCACACCCATTGTACACCTTGTAACCCAAGGTTAATCCAGGGAGGAGCGAAGGATCCCTGTTGATCTCCTCCACAGTGAAAATCATTGTTTGGGCAAACTTAAGTTCTCTGTGGTTATATCTACAAACAGGATAAAGATGGAAAGATAACAAAAGATAATGTACCAGTTATAATAAAAGATTGAAATGACATATAAAACATTTTTCATAATATACAATGCACGTATATGAACTGACCTTTGACAGTAAGAATACGGAACTGCTTGATAGTTGTTGTCAACCAGTTTTCTTGTACTTGTTATAGAGAAAATTCCTGCTATATTCAGATCACCATTCTTGGAAAATGACTTTAAAGTTGTCTTTTGAATCACTTTGCATGTTTGCTCATCTGCCCGTGTTCTTGAAAGCAGGGTTAGTAAGACAAAGATAATGACACCCATTCTAAACCAGCCTCCAATCTACTGAAACCTTGCTGGCCTGAAAGCAGAACTTTATAGGTTGTTTCTAGTGAGGAAAAAATCCCCAGGCAAGAAACACACATCAGGAATTCTCACAGGAACTCCAGTACTGCGGTTCATGTATTATTAAAACAGAAGCTGCCATTCAAGTATGTGGCAGTATACATGTGCAATTAAGATAAAATAAAACGAAAAACGGTATTGATGGCCCTGAGCATCCTGTTCATGAGGCTGTTGTACAACAACCGGATGAACAGGATGCTCATCAGGCTTTAGTCAGAGGCTTCTCCAGATTTTCTGTAAGCGGACTGCCACCATACATCTTTCATAACATTTCCTTTTTGAATTGATTTAATGGTTTTGCATTGAACATCATAATAGTTTAACATGTTTTCCGTTATTAACTGCTCTAACACGTTTGTTGGAATGGCCTCACTCACGCTGAGCCTGGTCCTACTGGAGGTTTCTTCCTGTTAAAATGGAATTTTCCTCTCCACTGTTTCTACAAGGAACAGCGGTGGGAGGAATTGCTTTTGAGTCAATGAGTCAATGCAATCAGCTGGCTTTCCTTAGATAGAAAACTGTGAACCAATCTAACTGTATGATCTGGTTGAATTGTCGTGAATTGGTGCTATATAAATAAACTGAATTTAACAGAAAGTTGAATTAAACTCCTCAATTATAAATTACTTTTTTATTTGCTCATGACAGAACTACACTCACCGGCCACTTTATTAGGTAAACCTGTCCAACTGCTCGTTAACACTTAATTTCTAAGCAGCCAATCACATGGCGGCAACTCGGTGCATTTAGGCATGTAGACATGGTCAAGACAATCTCCTGCAGTTCAAACCGAGCATCAGTATGGGGAAGAAAGGTGATTTGAGTGACTTTGAACGTGGCATGATTGTTGGTGCCAGAAGGGCTGGTCTGAGTATTTCAGAAACTGCTGATCTACTGGGATTTTCACGCACAACCATCTCTAGGGTTTACAGAGAATGGTCCGAAAAAGAAAAAACATCCAGTGAGCGGCAGTTCTGTGGGCGGAAATGCCTTGTTGATGCCAGAGGTCAGAGGAGAATGGCCAGACTGGTTCGAGCTGATAGAAGAGCAACAGTGACTCAAATGACCACCCGTTACAACCAAGGTGGGCAGAAGAGCATCTCTGAATGCACAGTACGTCGAACTTTGAGGCAGATGGGCCACAGCAGCAGAATACCACACCGGGTGCCACTCCTTTCAGCTAAGAACAGGAAACTGAGGCTACAATTTGCACAAGCTCATCGAAATTGGACAATAGAAGATTGGAAAAACCTTGCCTGGTCTAATGAGTCTCGATTTCTGCTGCAACATTCGGATGGTAGGGTCAGAATTTGGCGTCTACAACATGAAAGCATGGATCCATCCTGCCTTGTATCAACGGTTCAGGCTGGTGGTGGTGGTGTCATGGTGTGGGGAATATTTTCTTGGCACTTTTGGGCCCCTTGGTACCAATCGAGCATCGTTGCAACGCCACAGCCTACCTGAGTATTGTTGCTGACCATGTCCATCCCTTTATGACCACAATGTACCCAACTTCTGATGGCTGCTTTCAGCAGGATAATGCGCCATGTCACAAAGCTGGAATCATCTCAGACTGGTTTCTTGAACATGACAATGAGTTCACTGTACTCAAATGGCCTCCACAGTCACCAGATCTCAATCCAATAGAGCATCTTTGGGATGTGGTGGAACGGGAGATTCGCATCATGGATGTGCAGCCGACAAATCTGCAACAACTGTGTGATGCCATCATGTCAATATGGACCAAACTCCCTGAGGAATGCTTCCAGCACCTTGTTGAATCTATGCCACGAAAAATTGAGTTCTGAAGGCAAAAG
Organism: Cyprinodon tularosa; assembly: GCF_016077235.1. Classification (NCBI taxonomy): domain Eukaryota; kingdom Metazoa; phylum Chordata; class Actinopteri; order Cyprinodontiformes; family Cyprinodontidae; genus Cyprinodon; species Cyprinodon tularosa. Next base: position 490,026 of record NW_024039038.1, on the reverse strand, counting down.
GGGGTCCATCCCGTTACTAGCATGGGGTACCTAATGAAGTGGCCGGTGAGTGTATAGTTCATCACACTTGCAGCTGGTATGTCGGCATCCGAGGGACGCTGCTTTTATTTGTTGTCAAAAGAAGAAACAGTCAGTAAGCCCTATCCCTCCAAAAAACCAGATGTCATTTAGAGGTTGGTTTTTAGGCTAAATCTGGTCTGTCTATCATAGTCCACAAATAGTTGTTGAAAATTGGGCTGTGTTTGGTCGGTCTGATTTTGTCCCACTTAAGTCCGATAATGGCACTATATGAATTGAAAGCTCAATTTTTTAATATTTCGAAAAATTCTTTGAGATAGGGCCAAGGACAAGGGAGGTCTTGTTGGTCTCCGTCTCCATCTCTCGATACGGTCTCGCCTGTGTCCGACCTTTCAGACATTTCAACATCTTTTTCTGAATCCGACATTGGCATAGACAATTCGCATTTGCTGTTTGAAGAACACCTGTTTGCTTCTGATGATTTTCTCTGGCGTCAGCACAAATTTGACGAATAGTTAATCAATGAGTGTTTGCGTTATATGATTCATCCAATTACACTAGTTCTCACTAGATATGGATGTTGCAAATGATCTGCATCGGATGGTGCACATGACGTGAAATATATATTTATAAACATTGAACCAAAGCCAAGAGTAACGAGTAACGTTTTTTTTTTATGTTAGAAATAGAAAGTACAGATAATTGTATGAAAATGTATGAGTAGGAGGAAGAAAAATAAGTAATGGTGTTGAGTAGAGATACCTAAAAAGTGTACTTAAGTACAATAACGAAGTATTTGTACTTCGTTCCTTGGCACCTCTGATTGTAGCTAATAAAGGTACCATTTATTTTAACCCGTGGTCTTTACTGTTTATTGTACACTGTGAACAGTTTATCACTCAGGTTGGATTCACTTTTCTTTCAGTAACATCCGAATGAACAGAGACACATTTATTTGGTTGGTGGTCAATAACATTGCTAACAGCCAGAATATAAATACAAGTTATTAAATTATTACTTGATCAAATAATTTTTTATTCAATGATTTGCTTCATCACAAATTATAACTATTAGCTTAATTAATTATTAACCTTGTGTGATTGTTTCTGTGGGAATAGTTAAAACATAAGGCCCTGCTATTTTAAATAAATTAGATGTAATGAAATAGAACATTTTCACAGAGCTCCAACCCCCAGAACAAATGTTGTACTTTGATTCAGAGTTCTGATTGAGTAGGAATGTGAAAGCAAGCACAAGTCAATGCCTCAATTTTGACTCAACCTTGTCCAGAAATGGCAGGTCCAGAGAGACAGAATCACACACACAAACCAGAGACGGAAAGGGAGATATGTATGTAGCGACCCACTTTTATCAGGTCTGGGTTCAATGGACCTGAACAGGACCTGAACATCCAGTCTGTAATGTTGAAAGGCATACACAGTGGGTAATCATTATCTTTTTTCTGATTGTTGTTTTTTTCCCGATGTTCCACACTGAAAATAAATGAAGGATAATGAGTTTGAGTCTTTTTAAGGAAAAAAGCAGGTGAGAATTTAATGAAAAAAGAGCAGGTCCAACAGACTTCAGCTCCATACAATGGATAAAGGAGTCAGTAATGCTCACAAATGCTGATTGGATTTACTGCTGCCAAAAGGTGAACAAGCAGTTATTTGTTTTAGACAGAAGTTACAATTTTATACAGGGCCCCCATGGCTTGAATGTTATTGTTCTCTTCATTTATGAAATCATCAGTTAAGTGTTGTGTTTGCATTTTAGCCCAAAATTTGCAGGCCGAAATTAGACATTTTGAGATGCATTGTGATGCATTTGTTAGCAACCGTCAGTTTTCTCTGGGTACTCTGGTCTCTTCCCACAGTCCAAAAAGATGAATGTTAGGTTAACTGGGATGGTCTGACAAACTGTCTAGGGTGTACCTTGCCTTTTGCATGTAGATACTAGTTCTCCTTGCGACTCTGTGACTCAGAAGAAGCTGATATAGAAAATTAATCGATGAATGGACCTGAAATATTAAAGTGTGAAAACAATTAACAGAAAGAAGTGGAAATGTTTTTTCACAGGTTTAAAACCTTTTGAAAATCTAAAACACCACATAAACTGCTTAAACAATATAATAATAATAATAATAATTGCAGTACATTAAGATGTAAACATTCTTTATTGTTTTAGTAGAAAAATTGAAAATTGTTCTTAAATTAACCTGTATATTCTTACAAAAATTACATACTTTCTTGGTGTTCTTGAATTTTGTGGGTATGTGAACAGCTGGAGGTGAAAAAGGAAATTCATACTGTTAAATTCACTCTGGATGAATTGTGTTAAAGAGGGGAGGATAGCCAATGAACAGTAAAAAGAAACCAGAAACATAAGCTGTCCTAAGCCAGCACACATTCTTCGTGTTGATTCAAAAATATTGCGCAGATGGAGATCTGTAGACCAATCTTTCAAGTTCTTATTAGGAATTGTAATGATAACAATTAGCCAAAGAATCAACATAGTGGTCGTTGACTTCAGGTGCAAAGAAAAAAGTCTAGTTATGAACAAATGCACAGCCTGGTAGGCAATTAATACATGACTAGTTTTTGTTAGAGCACAAATGAGGTAGAGGGTCATCAATAACCGGTCAAATGAACAATGCATTGCAAATGTGAAAAGCATCCCCATTGCAACATTACCATTATAAGCAGCAACACTCAGGTTTGTTTTTAGCCATGTTGTATAGATTAACATCATAAATGCCATTGCCAGGAAAAGTCTGCTAGAGGCTGAAAGAACATCACATACTGTTGTACAAACAGGACATGTTAATGTTTCTGTGGAAAAGCAAAGTTGTACAATGGTAAGAATATGCAAATGAAGAGGAAATAAATACTAATTTGTAACAATTACAGGACAAGTAACATTACCTGCTTTGATCATAAAAACTTCTTTTGAGCAGGATGTTGATGAAAAGGCTGAGAGGATCTGTGGATGAAATATAGCACGTCACAAACATTACTGAGTTCTGCTTCTGCAAATAACACCTTATGAAAAGCTTCAACCTCTTATCTTTTTGTTCTGTAATTTTTGATTATATTTAATGATTCTATTAAATGCTGGATAAGTAAAAAAACAAAAACATATATTCAACAAGATACAATCCTTTAAAAATACTTGTAGTCATTATTATAATCAATAAAAAAGTTTCATATTACACACCTCATCACAACAGACTCTGAGGTAAAATTTGAGTATTTGGTATTTCAGAAGTCTGATATTAGTAACTCATTGAAAAACTCCTTCCAAACCCCTTGAAAATAATAACAAAATTAAGTTTTCTTTACTGATATGGATGAGAAATGGTAATATGGCTCTGAACCTCTGATCTCACAGTAGGAGACACACAATACAAATGTATATAATTTACTTATGCAAGCTTTTGTGTTAAAGGAGTTGCATAGAAATATTGTTTAATAATAAACTTATGTAATCAGGTCTATGATTACCACATTATCAGATCTGAACTATTCTGAACTACTCTGTAATCAAAATTAACCTATCAAATCATACTGTTCTCCTGTCCTAGAATAGAGTAAACATTGCACTCACCTTCATCTTAACCAAAGGGCAGTGGGTTTTATAGAGGAAATTAATCCCACATTTTAGGACATCATTTTTAAACTTTTCTCTGTTTTCCTCTGTGGTGATCACATTTTGCTTAGCTTTTTTCAGAACATATAAGCATGAGTCAAAGAGCATGCATAACCTTGACATTGTGCATCCCTTATAAACCAAAATATTGTCAAAGGCCACAACCCATTTAGAAGATCTATAATCACAAAGAAAAAGAAAACATATATTTGTTGGATTTCTCACATGACATATGTGTACCACAATTTCTTATCTGTTCATTATCATCCAGAAGAATCAACAGGCATTTAAAAAGCAGGAAATGCTAACTGATGGAATAACTATGCAAGATGCAAATATAAGACAACAGCTTTATCACAGTAGGGAGTTCTGCTTATAATTACAATAAATATACTTAAGTGACATTTAACTGCTTATCCTCTCAAGAGATTGTCTAATTGTCTTTGGAGGGGCTTCTTCATGCAGGATGCAAACCACCTAATTCTAACCAGCTCCCTGCAGGGGGCTTAATGAGATTACTGCTAAATTGTCACTAAATATGTGAAAAACACTCCTGAGTATTCAGATTACTGATATGAATGCACATGTTCACCGGAGAAGCTGCATCTAAAAGGATAGAAAATTTGAAACTTGGAAACCATACATTTTAACTGCAAGTTACTCACCTCATAAATCCCAAGCTTGGTTTTATTTTGATTCTGTCATAAATGACAGAATGTTTACATGATAAGCTTAAGGTCTTGTTTCCTTGAAGATACTCATTCTGACAAAGTTCATTTGGATGGTCTAGGCTAGGCCAAGTACCAGATGGTATAATGCATGTAAACAGAATTAAGAAGCAAACTGTGACTGTTGTCATTGCTGAGGTTTGCCTCTAACATATGTGTTTGTTTCAAAGTCGTCTTTTTAAAGCTCTCTCTTGGTATCTGTGGTGTAGGAGGCAACTTGGTGGACCACTCTCAGTGGGTTATGCAAATTATTTTGCATTTATTTGATTAATGTTTAAAAATTATCATGTATGAATATTTCACTGACATTAAAAAAACATTAGATTGCACATAACTCTTAGTGTTAAATGATAGTAATAGTCTAGAAACAATAATTGTTACGTGGTAACAAAAAACAAGGAAAATTATACAGGTGCATGGTTTTTACACATTTGTCCCACACACATATTTTTCTATTGGCTTTTAAGAATGATACAGTATTGCTTAATTTCAGCACATTTTGTTAAAGTAAAAAGAAATCCTTTTTAATAATAGAAGCAGGTTTTTCCTTATTTTCTAACAGACGGGGACTTCATAAAGTTGCAAAAAATAAACAAAAAAAGTAATTGGATACTTAAAGGTCAAATATGTGTTTTAAAAATAAGAAAGATAAATATTTACATTTTTTTTAACTAGCTGATATCAATAATTGAACATGTAAAATTTATCTTTCATTGTTCATGGCCTTCTCTTTCACAACTCATAAATATGATGTGTTTACTGCCATCTCAGTTGTCAAGCACAAGGCGATTTATTAACTAATGGACATTTCAGTTAGTGGGGCTAACTAAAGCTTGCTAACTAACCTCCATAAAACATAGAAGAAGAATTAGGATCAAGATGACAAATAAGCTACAAAGAAATGACAATCATCATTAGGTTAACCACTCATTCAGTGACCCATTTGAGAGGACACCTTGACATATAAGCCTCCTATATTGTGGTCAGCAGGAGCTTTTGCCAATAGCTGTCTTAAAATGGGGCAAAATTTGCCTGTGAAAGGAAAATGAGGAAGAGGGCAACAACATAGGGAATGATACCTAATTAAGAGAAGGACAACTCCAGCTAAAGGTACTTGACTCATGTAGGTATGACACTTGTACTCTTCCTTCCCTTTTCCGCAACCTGGTCTTGAAAAAACAGTAATAACTTCTAGACTTCCTTTTCCCAAGACACCTACTCTAGCTTTGCTTGTAGAAGGTCAGGCCAGCCGAGAGACAAAATGCTTCCAGTGTGCTATCAGTGAAGGCAACCAAAAAAGATGTCAGAGCCACTTCAGCCACTTCTCCCAGATCACCAAACTCCTTACCATATCTCCAGTGGCGCAAAAAGTGGGTATGCAGTATATGTGACACATAGGGGCGCTGTAATAGATGGGGCTTTAAAACTTTAGAAACCCCTTTAGAAAAAATGTTTTTCTAATTGGCATCTTCTATATTTATTTTAACTCTTCACTATTATATTTTTCTTATATATTTTTCTAAGGTCCATATTTGTATGACCATTTTTTTTTCAATAATACTTTTGCTGCTTTAAATTTCCCCATTGTAGGGCAATAAAGATTTTTTATTCTATTCTATAAAAGGGGTAGAAAGATATAAGAAAACAATTTATATATAAAAAAATATATCTGCAAAATATCTTATATTCAACAAAATATCTTATATTCAACAAGAAAAAATATTTAGTTAAGCAAATTTTGCAAAATAGCAGTTAAAAAATAGAAATCCTTTCAGATTTATTGTCCCTACACTGCAGATATATTATAATCTGTCCTTAAATTACAGTCAATCCCATTTACACAGTAACAGATAAAAACCTTTAGATAAATCAAACATTACCCGTCAAATATCTGACAAAATAGCCATTAAAAGAAATATTTTCATTCATTGAGTTTTTTTTCAATAGATAATGTTCAAGAAATATACCCAACAAGCCATCTACTGAAGAGTTACAAGGCTCTAGAAAAGTAAAATTTCCTCATTCAAGAAAACCTTGATTTGGTATTTCCAAATTTGACAGTAGCCCTTAAAGTATTTTTAACCATGCCTCTGACAGTTGCATCTGCAGAGAGGTCATTTAGCAAGCTGAAGCTCATCAAAACATCATTTCCTTCAAATATGAGCAACGATTGTTAGTCCCAGTTAGCAGTGATCTATATTGAAAACAGTGTGGTAGAGTCTATATCATTTAATGGTATACTTGACAAATGGGTAAGTGCAGCGTCACGGAATTTAACAGTTTAAATGTCATAGATGTTAAAACTCTGACATGGAGTCCAGGCTGTTAAGATTTCATATTTCCGCTACAGAAAATGTTGAGCACTGAGTGCCATTACTGTTGTAAATTTGTACTTCATTAAACTTCTTATTTGATTATGATTGAAATCATCACCTGATATAACGTGCAACATAAAAAAAACATTCTATAATATGAGTACTGTATTTTACTGTATTATGTAAGTGCATGACTAAAGCAGGAAAGCTGTATGAGACGGATGGGGGGGGGGCTGAAGATCTGTTTGCATACACCTCAAAAATATGCAGTTGCGCCCATGCCTATTTCTAAGGTAGTTCCTGGCACCTCTGTGGAGAAAGCTCATTTTAGCTGTTGTATCCAGGGATTTGTTTTGACGACAGGAGGTGTACATAAATATACAAGCATAGTGATATCTAACAGATTGTGTGTGCTAAATTCGGACACTGATCTTGGGTTGTGAACTGACCATATATCTGGAAAGATGTTTTTTCACATTTTTAAGATTTTGTTAAGAGAAATAGGCTAAAATAGTTCCTATTATTATTATTTTTCCCTCTTTGTGGGAAGATTAGGACAGCATGTATATATTGCCTCATCAATGTACTCATGAAAACTGAAAATCTAAAAAATGTTTTACCGCAACTAGGATTAAAATACTTTATTTACTGTAGAATATATGTCATGTAAAAACAAATAAATTTCAAGGCAGACTAAAAAGTACAAGTTTTTTATGTTGTCATCATGGTGCAGTTGTATCACTAAAGTTCTAAATCAAATTACATACCGAGATGTATTTGTAAAATAAAATATGTCGAATTTTTTCCTTGTCTATCGCATGAAATAACAATTAAAATGGCATAAGTTTCAAGCTCTAAAAGGAGAAAAAAAGTGAAAATATTCAAGGGGCATTAATGCTTTTGAAAAGCTCCTTGTCAATAAACATTTATAGAGTAAGAATAAAACAGCTAATCCAACAGGACTCTTGATTGTCTTTTTTATTTTTTTTCTACATTTTTTTCCAGGTCTTTTGCTTTTTGTATGTTTAAGGAATAAGAATATGGAGTTTTTGCTACAAAACAAACTTTTGTTAAATTTTTGTATATTAAAATCTAAGATCATAATTTCTAGCTTTACTATTATTATTACCTATTAATAGGAAAAATAAATCTAAAAAATTAAAGATTATCTCTGATCAAGAGGTTAAGATATACTAAAGATCAGTGGCGGAGCTAGACTTTTTTTCAAGGGGTGGCCAAACGGTGAGCAAGGCTTTATCAGAGGGGTCCATATACAAATGATGAACGAAAGGAAACAAATATTTTCTCACACACACTCAAATTAAAATGGTTTATTTAACAAAGATTTGCCATGACCAAACAAGACGTTGAAGGGCACTATGAAACAGTGAACATGTAAATGTAAACTCAGAGCCCAGAATATAACCAAAAACAAATTCTCAAAAATAAATAAAACTGGCTCCAAATAGTAAACTGCAAGATAATACCACAAGAGCTGACCAGCATTACCCTGGTGGTATTTATAAAGGTTTGAGAAACACTGCTATAGTCAAATAAGCTTTGAATGGGAACAACATACTGCAAACTCAAAGCCAGGATACACTCAAGAGAGCATAATTCTCCGATTTTGGTGGGAAGAAGCAAAATGTTTTACAAAGTCATCCATGTTGAGGGCATGTGCCCTCCTTGACTCAACTGTTCTAAGGTGGTTTTTGATCAGTTTTAGAGCAAATAAACTTCGCTCACAGGATGCAGTACTGACTGGGATAACAACTGAAATCTTACAAAGTCTAAACAGCTCATGAAAAACCTCTTTATAAGATTCCAGGAACACAACAAAGTCAAGTAAAGTAGAGGGTCTCTCCAACCCACCTTTTTCTCTCCTCAGAAGAAGCCGTCTGGTTTGGTGAAACTCATGTTTAAGATCTTCTAGATCTGACTCAAATGTCTGTCCAAAAGCATACAGTGTTTCCTCTTTCAAGAATAATGGGCTTTTTGGGACCAGAGACTGAACCCCTAGCATTATCTCACAATTCTTCTGTGAAAAGCGCCTCTCAAGCTCAACTGTGAGACAGTCAAGTATCTGATAAAAGACACCTCTGTTAAAATCCTCATTACTTTGGTCACTGTGCCTCTGTCCTACAGTAGTCATTACCAGTGAGTCCAAAAACCTGGAACTGGCCTTAGGCTGTCTCTTGCTGAGTGGCAGAGTGCTTATTTTGCAGCGTTCTACTAGTCCTTGAGTGTCCCTCGGTAGTTCACCAAAGCAAGCTTCACTTCTGTAGCTTTTCAATGTGTCTGTCAGGGAGCCGACTAAATCTACGGCTTTTGATAAATCAAGATTGCTAGATTGGAGCATGTCAGACAGGATTTTGATATCCCCGAGCACTTTACAAAAAGTAACTAAAAGTGCTATAAACTGAAAATCAATTTGAGCCAAAAGACCCTTTGCTTCCACTTTTCTATCCGCACTGTTATTTTCAAGGGAAATATCTTGCAGAAGCCTCAAAACCGCTGGAAGTCTGTCTCTCACAGACTGCTCCTGGTCTGGTCCTGGTTTTTGCCTCTTTAAGAAGAACTGGGAGATCTTTCCTTTTCTCTTCATTTGGGTTCTACACAAAATAAGACAGCCTGGTATTTAGACTCCATGACTGTTTGGCAGAAACAACACTATTTTAACTATTATTTAAACTATAGTTTTTATTTTTCTGTAGCTAGCTAAATAATACAAAATTTAAAATAGATTAATTAAATAAATTAATCTATCTAAATAATCTATTTAACTAGTTAGGTTATAATTCAAAGCTTTCATAGGACATAGCCTACTTACATTTCAGTCATTATAAAACTTAATGTTTTTTCACATATTCTTACCACAGCCAAATGAATAAAACATTACAGGGCAGCATGTGCATCAAAAAACATATGTTAAAGGAATCTGTTTAAAACAAAATCTATCAGCACGAGCATAAACGGGGCACTACGGAGCAGTGCACAACCATTTTTTTTTTCTTTTTAGAAATGCATGACAAGTGCCGCCTCTCATTAGGAAGGGAACACAGCGGTTACCGCTGAGCGGTAAAATTTTTTAAATACCTGCAAAACTCCTCAATGTTGTTCTCTAAAGCTGCGGGTGTGTTTTGGATCAAGCAGGAACCACATGTCAGCTTAACCAATGAACAGCATCAGTGAGCAGCATGTAGGCTGCTGCTGCATCGGGCTAACTTCAGGGACAGTCGGTTATTACAGTTTTTCTGGCAAATCTTTGCCGATCTCATAAGTATTATATTTTAAAATGACCGTTTCCAGTGGGGTGGCAGTAGGGGTGGCAAGGGCTCTGTTGGGGGTGGCAAATGCCACCCCTGCCACCCCTCTGGCTCCGCCACTGCTAAAGATAGAGGTTCTAGCCTATCCTATTGTAGGGGAGTAGAGGAGCCCAGTGGTTAGAGCAGAGCACTTTTGACTTAAAGTCTAAAAGTAACAGGTAAACAACCCACAGTTTGCTACTTTGGTTCCCTTGCCCCTAATAGCTCACCAGGACCACCACTTCCTTAGGGGTGGGTTAAAAGCACACATAAAATTTTGTTTTAATGTACATTTGCATTCTCCTGTTTTACTTGCCTACACGTTTCACTCTTTCCTGGGCTCCATTTTACAGAAGATGAATTCTGAAATCCCAGGATAAAAGGTAAAGTTAGACTTCACCTAGCAGGTAGAGTGCATTCTAGCTTCATTCGTTCCACAAATACCATGCCAGGCTCCACAAGTGCAGCTACCTCAAGCCAGGTGTAATTATCAAGCTAAATGCAGGTCTGCAGTTTACTCCATGATTGATTACAACATAGTTAATTTAATTAAATTCAGTTTATTTATATAGCACCAATTCACAATACATGTCATCTCAAGGCACTCATTGACTCAAATGCAATCCCTCACAATAAGCATGCTAGTAGCGACAGTGGAGAGGAAAGACTCCCTTTTAACAGGAAGAAACCTCCAGTAGAACCAGGCTCAGTGTGAGCCGAGGTCGACTGGGGTTCATTTTGTTGCAGCATTCTATTCCTAGAATTGTATTTTACCAAATGCATTAGGTAATACATCCGTTCATTTTTCCTCACACTTTATCCCAGCTGGGGTCGTGAGGTGATATTTCCAGCAATCTGTGGGTGCGAGGCGGGGTACACCCTGGAAAGTTTGTCTGTCGATGGCAGGGCAACACAAACACAAACAGGACAAGCAACCATTCATGCACACACTCACACCTAAGGATAATTTAGAGAAGCCAGTTAACTTAACAGTCATGTTTTTGGACTGTGGGAGGAGAGAACCCACGCATGCAGAAAGACCCCAGACTGGGAATCGAACCCCAGTCAGTCCTCTATCAAAAAGTTAAAATAAAAAAAATATTTCCAGATAGAATTCTGTAATGGTATTGCATACCACAATAATATTAAAATAATATCAAAGTACTACACTACACAGTTGTGCATTAAAGTTTACATACTCTACCAATAAATAAAAAGATAAATTCACACTAGTAATTCAAACTACACAAAACAGAATAAAAAGCAAAACATAGATAAAAAAAAATTCTTAAAAAGCAAACTGGATATATACAGTAGACTAACTTCTTGTAGACAAAGTACAAGAATTATTCAGAAAAAAATATTTTCTTAATTATCTTAATTTTCCAATTACAGCCTATTAAACAGATTTACATTAAATCACTTGATCCTGTTAACATTTTAATATTTTGAGCTACCCTGATTTCAGAAAAAATGAAACAAAAAAAACCAAAACAATGTATGTTGATGTAATGGCTGATGCTGAATTTTGTGTCTGTCTTAGTGTGTGCATGTCTGACAGTGCATATCCTTATCTGTGTGACTTTTGGCCTTGGGAACTTTTCGAAAGTGCCGTAAGCATTAGCCATCGATAGATGTGTTTTTGGTAACCCTTGTACACAATAAGACTGTCAGAAGCTCAAACAAAATAAAATAAATCAGAGCACTTAAAATGGTAAAACCCTAAAACTTTTATATCTTAATATCCTAATTCACTCTATGGAATACATCAATGTACCCATCTTTAGAGGATCATGTTGTAGCATGAAGGTACCTGGACCTATTTTAAATTACTATGTATTTGGACTAACTGTACCTACAGCTTAAAAAAAAAAAAAAATAATAATACATATATATATATATATATATATATATATATATATATATATATATATATATATATATATATATATATATATATATATATATATATATATATATCATTGGTAATTATTCACAATAATAGTATGTAAAACAGGACATTTGTAGCTATACACCTTTCTTTTGCTAATAATAAATGGTATTTGATGTACTGTACATATAGAACAAAGTAAAACTCTATGAAGAAACCCCAAGAGAAAAATATGTTGACTTTTTTTCTACTTAAGGAAGAACTGTTGATTAGTTATTGTGACAGAGCCCTTAAAGAAAACATCCAACTTATTTTTTTTCCTGAAGCAATATGCCACCTGTTGTTGAGCTTGTTGTGTTCAAGAACAAAGTGATGTGCACTAATGTTTAATCCCTGGTGTCTGCTGTTTGTGAGCTAGCTGCAGCTGGTCTGTCCTATTAGGGTAAGCCCCTGGGTAATAAAGTCTTGTATATGACAGATGGGAACCTATTTACTTTTCACTGTTATTATTACCTGTGTGTGTATGTGGGTGTGTGTGTGTGTAAGGGGGGGGGGGGGTGTTATTTTGGTAACCTTTTGTTTGACATTGTTGACTGTCATAACGGTGCAGTGAGTTCTAATCAATAACAAATGAAACAAGTATTCTTTAACTTTAAGACCAAGTGGATTGTACTTTTGCCTTTTAGTGTCAGCAAACCTGCATTCTGTTTTGCATTCATGTTCTCATAAACTAATCAAATTAAAGAAGTTATATATAACAATTAACTCTTTATGAATCTCTCAGATGCATGTATTTTGTTGTATTCTCTGAAAAAAAACTAGAATAATTAATTAAAACCTTGAATTACTCCTATTGTATTACCTTCCCTTTTTTTCTTTCCTTTCTTTTTTTTGATAATTCTCAAACCTCCAAAATCTTTTCAAGCAAGGCACAGACTACTGTACTCAGATACAGATAACTTTATTAGCCAATTTTAACACAACAATTCCACCAAAAGTTATCACCAACCATAAAACTAGTGAATATTCTTTTTCATACACATTTAGGTTAATGCCGCGTGTTTTCCTTTCAGGTTTTGCTAATAATAGTGCATGATAGGCATGATTATATGTTATGGGAAAATTTGAGCATGAACAGAACTTTGCAAGATTGCAGGGATTTTATTTGCAAAAATGCCACCATATCAGGGTTATAGGTGACCAGGTGTTAACTGTATTAGTGCATCCATTCAAAGGGGCCCTGCTTGTGAATCCTAATATGTGGGATCCATTTTTGAACGTTATTTTGTTTCAAAACTATTTGTGCATTGTAAGTGTGAATTTGAAGCTGTAGACAGAGTTACATTCCAAGTTTTTTATTTGTTGAAATAAAAAAAATAAATAAAACACAGGTACAAATTTGTTTTAAACCTGTTCAAAGTACAAGTACACAAATTCTGTTCTACAAGTTGCGCATCAAAAACTTTATATGTTCTCAGTTTTGCTTCAAATGGTTAAGAACTACTGTTGCAAAATTGTTTGTGCATGATTGCAACTATAGTGTTTAGTAACTGTAGATTTGTTTATTCCGTCACAATTACAACAAAAGTTAGACCTTTTCATTCTTGAGTACAAGTACACAAATTGTGTTATGTGAGTTGCACATCAAAAACGTCATTCAGTTTTGCTACAGTTGACCTAAAACATAGTGCAAAACAAATTCAAACCTGTGTATTAAAATCTTTAAAAAAAAATTTTTTTTTCGTAACACAAATACAGATCAATGGAAACAACTGCACAAATCTGCTGCTGTGAGTCACAAATTCAACTTTACAACACAACAAAAAATGCTTTCTAAAAAATAAGAAAAAAATATAGTGTTTTAAGTGAATAATTGCTTATTTTGAGCAAAATGATCTGCCAGTGCAGCAAGCAAATGAGACTTGGTAAGATTTCTTAAAACAAGAACATAATATCCAAGTAGTAAGCATCCAAAAAAACTTCAATCAAGTATAAATATCAAATTTTTCTTTTACTTGTTAAGATTTTTTCTCTTTTTTTAAGCGACGTATTCTCATTTATTAGTCATTATTGCTTAGAATTAAAAAACCTCTAACCAATTATTGCTCAAAACAAGCATATAACAGGCTTTAAAACAAGGCAAATGTACTTGATACCACTTCATTTAAAGGCTTAAAACTTGTCTCTTTTTCTTAGCTAGAATTAATGTCATTATTTAGGTGTAGTGAATGTAGGGGAAAAATACACTTGACAAAAACTTCTAAACATTTTTTTAATTAATATTTTAGCAGAAAGGTCACAGAATTAAGCGAAATACCCCCCCCCCCCCCCCCAAAAAAAAAAAAAACAAAACAAAAAAAAACAAAAAAAAAACACAAAGCTGAGGGCTGCACAGGCCAAACAATGAATAGATGGTGATGTAGCAGTATTGAAAATCCGTGTATCATTCGTTCTTTCTATTTTCAATTGTCAATCAAAAAACAAAAAATAAAAAATTGACTGGTTATTTTGTTTTTTGTTCTTTATGGTTAAACCAAAAACGAAAAAAGGATTTGTTTTTCATATATCAATTCTAAGCTCAGATCAAGAATACGAAATGGAAAAACGGACAGCAACGCATAATTTGATTTTAATATTTAATCGGTACAGTTTACGTGACCCGGAAGTTTGGTGGAGCGTTAGCTAAAAAAACAATTGGCTTACCCCCACCACGTTCGATCAAGCTGCACCAGATAAGGCAGTCGGACCTATCAGCCATGGACAGTTACGTGTTATTTCGAGGATCCAAGCGTGTGACTCTTAAGGAGGAGGATATGACAACGGAGAAAATCAACAGGATTTTCCAGGTATAACTTTTGTCTTGAAACTTTTCTGTGCACTGTACTTTTAACTAGCAACAACAAACAGCTTCTTGATCAACATAGTGTATGGTTCTAGCGTCGCCATGGTAACCACTTCATTACCCCAACTGCTGCGCAAAGAGCTATTTCCGGGTCACGTAAACTGTACCGATTAAATATTAAAATCAAATTATGCGTCGCTGTCCGTTTTTCCATTTCGTATTATTGATCTGAGCTTAGGATTGATATATGAAAAACAAATCCTTTTTTCGTTTTTGGTTTAACCATAAAAAACAAAAAACAAAATAACCAGTCAATTTTTTGTTTTTTGATTGGCAATTGAAAATAGAAAGAACGAATGATACACGGATTATTGAATCCGTGTATCATTCGTTCTTTCTATTTTCAATTGTCAATCAAAAAAAAAAATTGACTGGTTATTTTGTTTTTTATGGTTAAACCAAAAACGAAAAAAAGGATTTGTTTTTCATATATCAATTCTAAGCTCAGATCAATAATACGAAATGGAAAAACGGACAGCGACGCATAATTTGATTTTAATATTTAATCGGTACAGTTTACGTGACCCGGAAATAGCTCTTTGAGCGGCAGTTGGGGTAATGAAATGGCTACCATGGCGACTCTAGAACTACACACTATATTGATCGAGAAGCTGTTTGTTGTTGCTAGTTAAAAGTACAGTGCGCAGAAAAGTTTCAAGAAAAAATTTATACTTGGAAAATCCTGCTGATTTTCTCCGTTGTCATGTCCTCCTCCTTAAGAGTCACACGCTTGGATCCTCGAAATAACACGTAACTGTCCATGGCTGATAGGTCCGACTGCCTTATCTGGTGCAGCTTGATCGAACGTGGTGGGGGTAAGCCAATTGTTCTTTTAGCTAACGCTCCACCAAACTTCCGGGTCAGGTAAACTGTACCGATTAAATATTAAAATCAAATTCTGCGTTGCTGCCCGTTTTTCCATTTCGTATTCTTGATCAGAGCTTAGAATTGATATATGAAAAACCCAATCCTTTTTTCGTTTTTGGTTTAACCATAAAAAACAAAATAACCAGTCAATTTTTTATTTTTTGATTGACAATTGAAAATAGAAAGAACGAATGATACACGGATTGTATTGAATCCGTGTATCATTCGTTCTTTCTATTAGAGATTAGATTTTTTTTGTCACCTTTGGTATGTCTTTGTCACTGGTGCTCTTGGAGAAGGCCTTGCAGTTAGAGCTGAACCAGCAGCGACACTAGATGGGCGGCGGAAGGCGAAGGGGACAGGCACACTGGATGGCTCCCCCACAGCGTCACTCTCTCCATGCACTTCATAATGCCCCCTTACTCTGAGGTCAATGGTGCTGAAGTGACCATCATTTCCAGGAAATATGGCAACATTGGTGTCATCAGTACATCAAATAAATTAACTAAAGTAATTGACCACAAATGTGCAAATAGATAAATAAAAACGTCAAAATTAGCAAAAGGTAAAACAGCAACCAAACAAAATGAAAAGGACTTTATACTATGGCAGAGGGAGACTGCATTTGATGTAACTATACCAAAATAAATACCAAAATAAAAGAAGGCTTACGCAGCAAAATATAGGCTATGGTACGTTGTTGCTAGTTAAAAGTGCAGTGCACAAAAAAGTTTCAAGAAAAAAGTTATACCTGGAAAATCCTGCTGATTTTCTCCGTTGTCATGTCCTCCTCCTTAAGAGTCACACGCTTGGATCCTCGAAATAACACGTAACTGTCCATGGCTGATAGGTCCGACTGCCTTATCTGGTGCAGCTTGATCGAACGTGGTGGGGGTAAGCCAATTGTTTTTTTGATACACGATTGTATTGAATCGTGTATCTTCGTCTTTCTATGGATTAGATTTTTTGTACTTTGTATTCTTTGTCACTGGTGCCTTGAGAAGCTTGCAGTTAGAGCTGACGCAGCGACAAGATGGCGGAAGGCGAGGGGCAGGCACACTGGATGGCTCCCCCACAGGTCACTCTCTCCATGCACTTCAAGCCCTTACCTGAGGTCAATGGTGCTAAGTGACCACTTTCCAGAAATAGGCAACATTGGTGTCATCAGTACATAATAATTATAAGTAATTGAACAATGTGCAAAGATAAATAAAAACGCAAAATTACAAAAGGTAAAAAACAACAAATGAAGGACTTTATATATGGCAGAGGAGACTGCATTTGTGTACTTACCAAAATAAATCCAAAATAAAGAAGGCTTACGCAGCAATATAGGCTATGGTACGTTGTGTAGTTATGCATGCCAAAAAAGTTTCAGAAAAGTTATACCTGGAAAATCCTGTGATTTTCTCAGCTAACGCTCCACCAAACTTCCGGGTCAGGTAAACTGTACCGATTAAATATTAAAATCAAATTCTGCGTTGCTGTCCGTTTTTCCATTTCGTTTTCTGGATCTGAGCTTAGAATTGATATATGAAAAACCCAATCCTTTTTTCGTTTTTGGTTTAACCATAAAAAACAAAATAACCAGTCAATTTTTTATTTTTTGATTGGCAATTGAAAATAGAAAGAACGAATGATACACGGATTGTATTGCTACGCTCTACTCCTTTTCATTTGGCTAGCTAATCTGATTCGTTCAATTCCATTTGGAGAGCGAGATCATCTGTGGTAGTAGCACTAGACATCTTCCAGACATGTGAGTAAAACTAGCAGCAGTTCAGCAGAAAGGAAGAATGAATGGTAGCCGGAGCACGCGGATGACATCATACACGCGCCGCTTCGTTTTTAAAAGATAAAAATATAAGAACTATAACCGCGGATGTCTTGGGGACAGTGATTCGCCTACGTTATGAATGATGGCGTACCATAAAGAATAAATTATGAACAGTTCAAATTGTGCTTCAAGTCGTTGCCCATAGGAAGACGTTACTTGGATATAACCATATAACGGAATATCTTCAGAACGGCTCCAAATGAGACAAAACTTTTAGAACATGATGTAATAACGTAAAATCAAGGGCCAAATGTATTGATGGATGCGAATGCATGATGGCTTTGGGTGTGATGCCCCTGGAGCAATGAGCTGAGGGGCCGTAATGCACCTGTTGCAATGTAACGAGAGTGACATAAGCGCTGCTGCAATGGGTTAAAAGCATGATGCGCCTGAGGCAAAGAGCTGGGGGCCTTAATGCACTGCTGTGATGGAAAAAGGGGTGCCATGAAGTGCCGCAGTAATGGATAAAAGTGGGATGAGTCTGCTGCAATGGGTATGGGCGCCATGGAGTGCCCGCCATGATGCTAGAAGGCGGCATATAATGCCCCTCGCAATGCTTCCTCCATAAACACCCACAATGACAGGCGCGATAAGGCGCCCGCAGTGATGCTAGAAGGCGGCATAAAATGCCCGCCACGAAGCTACCACCATAAATGCCCACAAAGAAAGGCGCCATGAGGCGCCGCCATGAAGATTGAAGGCGCCACAGTGGTTGACGTTAAGGATTTTTCTTCGGGCAAGTGGCTTTCACATTTCATTTGCCCAGAAACAATTTTTACTTGCCCAGTATAATGTTTGATACATATAGTTCCTATTATTTATTTTTGTATATATTGTTTTTTTAAATGTTTTTTTGTAATTCAGTAATTTTACAGGTTCCTGTTGTGTATACAGGGGCGGATCCAGGATTTTTCAAAGGGGGGTGCGCACCTAGGGGTCATGGGGTCACGGGGTCAAGGGTCACAGGTCAAGACAATGTGAGGCTAAAAGACCAAAGAATACCATCTTCACTCTTTCACACTACCCTAATTATTCATCCAAGGGTTTTTAATTGATAATTTTAATGGATGAACATAAGTAGAATTAGCATGATTACATTACATTTTTTAAGCATGCACAAGGTTAAAAGGTAGTTTGAAGAAAAAAATGATCCTCATCAACAATTAAACAAGGAGTTTCTTTATTTCCAGAAATTATATTTACACAGAACATGAAATAAAAAAAACCCAAGGACTTGGGTTCAAGTAAGACAAAGGAGTTTTGAATATATTTTAACAAGATAAACTGTTGAAAAGCAAAAAAAACAAAGTTAAACCAGACAAAGAATATTGTTCTCTACTACAAACTTTATGATGATGATAATGGGTTTACAAATGTCAACTTTCTGGGCAAATATGTCTATGATTTTGTTGATGTCTAGCTGAATGTCCTTGTGCACATACAAAAAGCCACAAACCTTTCCTGTCCCATTGTTGAACTCAGCAAAGTTTTCACTGCTTTAAGACCCGAGTTAGCACTTTCCACAGAAGCACTGGTAACAGGAATGACTGACAGAAGGTAAAGAATCATATAAATCTTGGGTAGCACTTCATATGTGTTATCTTTAGAATTTCAGGGAGAGAGCGGGGTTTTTCCACTGATGATGACCACTTTGTGTGCCACAACTTCACTTCCTGCCTATATGTTGATCCTGACGGTAGATCATCTTTATATGATGTAAAAATGATAAAAAGTCATTCTTGTCCAGCCAGTCCCTCTGGCATGTTCTTTTGGTCACCCCACTGGCTCTTCGGTTGTCTTTAAATTCTCTGGCAGGGAAATTGAAAGATTTGGGTTTTCTGGTCTGAAGAAGTTGGAATTTTCCAGAGTCGTCCATTTCACTAATCTGGTCCTTGGCCTTTGATATATCTGTAATAAGATTGATATTTACATTGTCGATTTTGTATGGGTGCTGGTGGAGTTGTAAATCTGCCTACATGAAGCTTTTGTATAGTCTTGCTTTATTATGAAATAATTATTATGAAATGTAAGATTTCAAGATTAAGCAAAAAAGTCAATCGTGTAAAACAAAAACAAAATTAGTTGTTTTGACATTGAAAAAAATACAACTATTACTAACCTATGTCGTAATTTGTTTGGGGCAAATCCGCTTGGTTGATCGCCGGCTCTTCCGTTGTCTTTACATCGAAACACAGTCCTTGTTGTTCATCTGGAAAAGAAAATAATTGTTGTGATCAGGTGAACCTTGTAATCTCAGGAGTAGCCACAAAACAATTTAATGTTTTTATCATAAATTATTAAATTCACTAAACACATATCACCAGGTGCACAAAACTGAATATACTTAAAAGTAAATTGTATTTTTATTATAAAATATTAAATGCACTGAAAACAAATAACACCAGATTTGTAGTTATCATATCACAATGTTAACAAGACTCCCTTAGACTCCAAACATGTGCTTAGAGCATTCATTGATTTGGATCCTTACCAATTGATAAAAGTTAGTAATGTTTGCATAAAGAATACCATTCTTATTTTTAACACTACAACACATGTGGTACAGGTTTAGACCCAAAAATACACACTACAAAATAACTATTGTATGCATGTCAATGGCAACTAATGTTGCTTATTTTTGTTAATTGTACACTCTTTTTATTAGTTATCAAACACTGCAATTTTCATAACTTCCCCGTTACTGGTTAAAGTATTCCTACAATTGCATTATTTTGCAACTTTAAACAACTTGTTTATCAACAATCAACAATGTTGATAATGTTTTCTCATTATCAACATTTTCTAGCAATCATCATACCTTTTATCTGTGTCTCCAATATCTGAAGGTTCATAATGGTCAACGCTGTGGTCATTTTCTGTAGTTGTGCCAGGTCCACTGAAGAATAGAAAAGATATAAACATTTCAATCTGTGTTATTTAAATTATAGACATAAGCCTATAGAAAATAAAGTGATAAAGTTGGTTTCTACCTACCCTTCTGTTGGATTGGACCAGAATCTTAAAAGAGATGGTTGTCTGGTTTTCTTGTTTGGCCTTAAATCTTCCAGGTCTCCTCGTGCTCGCAACGACGCTATTGCAGTATGGCAAGCCTATTGGGCCAATAATCGTCCGTACAATAACGCGCAGTTCCAACCCGTATTTTACGCGAGCGAGCGTTTTTACGTCACCGCATGTTCTGGCTGGAAACGCGCGGTGACGTAAAAACGCGCGCTCGCGTAAAATACAGGTTGGAACTGCGCGTTATTGTACGGACGATTATTTGCCCAAATGGTTTGCCATATCCCAAAGGGGGGTGCGCGCGCCCCCCGCGCCCCCGCCTGAATCCGCGCCTGGTATATGCATGCATCAGATAATGAACTCAAGCCTACATTTCTGTGTTAACATGCTTTTCAATCGTTCCTGCACATTCTTTTCAAACTAAACTGTTGTGTGCTTGGAAAAATATAAATTGTAATGTTAAAAATGTAAAAAAAACTTGATAGGTTAAAAACTGACACTACAGGTGCTGGTCATAAAATTAGAATATCATGAAAAAGTGGATTGATTTCAGTAATTCCATTTAAAAAGTGAAACTTGTATATTATATTCATACATTACATACAAACTCATATATTTCAGATGTTTATTTTGTTTAATTTTGATGATTACAAATGACAACAAATGAAAATCTCAAATTCATCATATCAGAAAATTAGAATATTGTGAAAAGGTTCAAAATTGATGGCCCCTGGTGCCACACTCTAATCAGCTAATTAACTCAAACCACCTGCAAAAGCCTTTAAATGGTCTTTCAGTCTACTTCTATAGGCTACACAATCATGGGGAAGACTGCTGACTTGACAGTTGTCCAAAAGACGACCATCGACACCTTGCACAAGGAGGGCAAGACACAAAAGGTCATCGCTAAAGAGGCTGGCTGTTCACAGAGCTCAGTGTCCAAGCACATTAATAGAGAGGCGAAGGGAAGGAAAAGATGTGGTCGAAAAAAGTGTACAAGCAAGAGAGATAACCGCACCCTGGAGAGGATTGTGAAACAAAACCCATTCAAAAATGTGGGGGAGATTCACAAAGAGTGGACTGCAGCTGGAGTGAGTGCTTCAAGAACCACCACACACAGACGTATGAAAGACATGGGTTTCTGCTGTCGCATTCCTTGTGTCAAGCCACTCTTGAACCACAGACAGCGTCAGAAGCGTCTTGCCTGGGCTAAAGAGAAACAGGACTGGACTGCTGGTGAGTGGTCCAAAGTCATGTTCTCTGATGAAAGTAAATTTTGCATTTCCTTTGGAAATCAAGGTCCCAGAGTCTGGAGGAAAAGAAGAGAGGCACTTCATCCACGTTGCTTGAAGTCCAGTGTAAAGTTTCCACAGTCAGTGATGGTTTGGGGTGCCATGTCATCTGCTGGTGTTGGTCCATTGTGTTTTCTGAGGTCCAGGGTCAACGCAGCCACATACCAGGAAGTTTTAGAGCACTTCATGCTTCCTGCAGCTGACCAACTTTTTGGAGATGCAGATTTCATTTTCCAACAGGACTTGGCACCTGCACACAGTGCCAAAGCTACCAGTACCTGGTTGAAGGACCATGGTATCCCTGTTCTTAATTGGCCAGCAAACTCTCCTGACCTTAACCCCATAGAAAATCTATGGGGTATTGTGAAGAAGAAGATGCAATACACCAGACCCAACAATTCAGAAGAGCTAAAAGCCACTATTAGAGCAACCTGGGCTATCATAACACCTGAGCAGTGCCACAGACTGATCGACTCCATGCCACGCCGCATTGCTGCAGTAATACAGGCCAAAGGAGGCCCAACTAAATACTGAGTGCTGTACATGCTCATACTTTTCATGTTCATACTTTTCAGTTGGCCAACATTTCTATAAATCCTTTGTTTTTATTGGTCTTCAGTAATATTCTAATTTTCTGATATGATGAATTTGAGATTTTCATTTGTTGTCATTTGTAATCATCAAAATTAAACAAAATAAACATCTGAAATATATGAGTTTGTATGTAATGTATGAATATAATATACAAGTTTCACTTTTTAAATGGAATTACTGAAATCAATCTACTTTTTCATGATATTCTAATTTTATGACCAGCACCTGTACTACTACTCACCAATTTAACATGTTTAGCTCTATAACATTTAAATGCACCACTCCAATTTCTAAGAGAAAAACATTTAATGAACATTCTTTAATGTATGACCACTGTACAGAAGACTGTCATATGATAGAAATATTTACACTGTGCGCATACAATTATTATTATTTTCCTAATCCCTGACTGATCATTTTTAATCTAGCATGTATTATAGTATAGATTAAATTAATCATCCAGCTGCTGCTCTGCAGAATTCTCTCCCCAAGAGCTGAATCCTGGTCGTTTGGCTCTATCGCCATCTTTCCACCAGTTCTCCACCGCTTCTGTGGCTCTGAATTTGTCCATATCTGGTCCTTTAAACTAACCTGACAACAGCCAGATGCATGTCTCGCTCCGCCTAGCTCCACTCACATAGATCTGGGAACCCGCTCATTGAAAGTGATTTCCCCAACCAAATTTATGGTCTGTCCAATCAGGATGCAAGGCGGGTGTGTCCTGGAGTGGAGAAGTGACCGTGAGATTCCAACAACAATGGCGGCTCGCATTGAGGAAGCAAGCGTTAGCATTGATGCTGCTATTTCTTCTGTGTCCAATCTATCTGATATTGTTTCATTAAAAGAACATCAGAGAACGGCTTTGAAGGCTTTTGTTGGTGGAAACGATGTTTTCGCCCTTCTCCCGACCGAATTTGGCAAGAGCTTGATCTACCAAATGGCTCCTCCTCTCACAGCGTCATGGGTTAGCTTCGGTGTGAGTGGTTGAAATAGCACGTCAATAAAGATGACAGACAAGTGGCTTATCCAATCATATGCAAGGAGTTTTGATAAGGCCCAGCCTTCAGTAAAGGCAATTCCTATGGCGGGTTCCCAGATGTATGTGAGCGGAGCTAGGCGGAGCGAGACATGCATCTGGCTGTTGTCAGGTTACCTTTAAACAGCAACACTAAAAATTAATAACCTTATTAATGCCAATAATTACTAATAACATATATAAACAAGTCAATAAATCTGTTAAAAAAATTGTGTTGTTTCAATTTTTTTTAAATTAAATCAGTTTATCTGTGAAAAAACTCTTACATGTTTCAGACTTTCAGACACTCACCTTCAATATGTACATTGGCCTCTGAAGTGAGGCTGGTGCCAATCCAGACCGCCAGTCACTTTTCACTCTCTTCATGCAAGAAAATCCCCGCTCACAAGCTGCTGTGCTAGCTGTAGGGGCCAGAAGAATCTCCATCAGAGGGGCAATTGGTTTGAAGCGGAGCTTCTTCTCATCTAAAATAAGATCACAAAACCTAGTCATTTTGCTTTCAAATTTGAAAATCAAGTTAATCATTTTAATGACACAAGGCTTAAAATATTTAAAATATCCATTATCAACAATCTATTTACATTCAAAATTTACTTTTATGTAATTGTAGTAACCAGTAAACTGAAGTTATTCAAAATTAAACTTTATGTAAAATATCCGATGTCAAAATGTCCATGAGGATGGTCGGCATATCAACATTCTTCATCTCCTTTGCATAAACTTTGAATTCCCTAAAGTTTTCCGCCACACTTTAGGCCTCGACTCCCATCCTCTTTAGATGACCTTCAAAGTGTTCCACCAAAGTTGCCACCTCTTTAAGACCGTAGGTGGCAAAGGCTGCATGATCTGGTGTACAGCTTTGGCGTTTGTATGCTGGCCACATGCTTGGGTTGAATGCATTGAAACAAGCCACCACACTTCCTTGCTGCAGGTCTCCCAACATCACTTACAACTGTGTGCATCTGAAAAATTGAACATTTAATAAAATAATATGTCTCACTTAAATAAACCAAAGCTACAAAAAAAAACAATAAATTCAATAAAAATATAAAATTTTACATTTGGAAATTAATTATTGAACAATTTTTTTGTAATATTATAAAATTGATGAATTGTTGCATGTATATAGGCAAGCCCTGACTTGAACATCATTTCATTGGGATAATCAGGAACAATTTGAACATTTATACGAATAAACCTATCTTTCCTCATTACAAGATACATATATAAGAACTGCACAGCTTAAACTTTAGATTTAAATTTTTCCTGCATATTATTTAGGATAGTTATAAACAGTTTACCTATTATTTTCTTTCTCTCATCTGTGAGTAGTGTACTGGAGAAGCCTGAGAGTTAATTTCCTTGAAATGATCCTGTTTGTGCTACGGCTTGTATAACACATTTCTGGTTCGCTCCTGGTTCATACATCAATTCAGTGAGCCTCAGGTAGCATGTTTCCTGTGCCTCAATTACTCTTGAAACGGTCAGGTCTTCTTGCTGAAAAATGAGGCTCAGATTCGACAGGGGTTGAAATGCATCACACATGAAGTGGAGAAACAGGACGCTCTCATAGTCATTCAAGAATTTCAGAATGTTTCGTGCCCTCCCTTCTACTGTGCGATTTGGTTTTGGCCGTCTGTGTGGGCTTATAATCTCGGTAAAGTGGGCATGGAACACTTTGTAGCTGGTGCAAAGAATCTCCAAAGGAAATAAACAAAAAATTAAAATGGGTTTACTTTAGAGTCCTGCAACGGGTCGGGTACCCGCGGGTAAAATGCTCTTTTGCGGGTGAAAAATACATAGATAAAAATAAACGGGTACGCGGGGTCGGGCAGATATTAATTTAGTGCGGGCGGGTAGTTGGTGATTTTTTTTTTATGCATGTGTGATGTTATGGACATCAGAAATGTTATATTAATCAGGCACT
Source organism: Cyprinodon tularosa (assembly GCF_016077235.1). NCBI lineage: Eukaryota > Metazoa > Chordata > Actinopteri > Cyprinodontiformes > Cyprinodontidae > Cyprinodon > Cyprinodon tularosa. The sequence continues at coordinate 464,648 of NW_024039038.1, read as the reverse complement.
GTCTGGGGTCACCCTTGTTGTAGCTTAAAGCCTTGCCGGCAGTGTGGGGGCTTCCCTCCGAAAAGGCCACAGTCAGTGCATACACGTCTGCTGCAGTGTTAATGGCGCTGTTCTGATGTGCAGAAGGAAAATGGAACAAATTAGGGGTAAACTAGCCATTTGCGAACTCCATATTGTGGATAATACCTCTTCGAAAGTGAAGTCCGACATCTGGCAAACGTTTGGAATAATCAAAGACAACGATGGTAACACTGTCAGTGGCTTTGCAGCCTGTAAGAAATGCAAAAAAGTACTGGCACACAATAGTCGCAAGCTTGGCACATCCTCTCTGAAGAAACACACCACAGACACTTGTCGCGACACAGGTGTTGCAGCAATTGACACATATTTTCTCAGGAATGCAGCCGCTCTCAAGCCGCCAAAACGGGAAGACAAGGAAGCCATTACGCAGCTAGCCGTGAAGTTTGTGTGCCGAGACATCAGATCATTTGAAACTGTGTGTGGAGAAGGGTTCTTAGAACTAGCTCAGGGCTTAATTGACATTGGTGCTCGAGCTGGCCGCGTGGATGCTCAGCAGCTCCTCCCTGATCCCACAACTGTGTCACGCAGGCTGACAAAGCAAGTTGACGACACAAGACTAGGGTGACCAAACGTCCGTATTTCCCGGGACATATCCGTATTTCACGTCCTGTCCCGGGCGTCCCGGGTTTTTTTTAGAAAGTGAGGAAATGTCCTGTTTTTTAAAATTACTTTCATTGGACCATTAAATTGACAGGCACTAGGGCCCTGCGCTGCGTGTGACGTAATCCCTGAGCCCTGTCAGTGCAGGCAGCCTTTTTCTTATTAGGAAGATAGAGAGCGTTGCTGTCAGCAAGCCAACATGCCAAAGCGAAAATGTATATTTACACACGATTTACAAAAGAGTTTCCCCGCTTTCAGACCGGGTCTAGACAAATGGGAGGCCTTGTGCACAGTGTGCAAAGCAGGCACATATGTCTCGGTGTCCAATGGAGGTGCGAGGGATCTCAAAAGCCACCTGTACACCGAGAAACACAAAACAGCTGTCCGAGGCGAGAGCAGCGCAAGCTCTAAGACCGCGGCTATTGTTGATGGTGTTCTGGCACCTCATTCTGTTGAAGTGGCGCACGAAGCGCTCAAAGACATCCCATTTTGTGGTGTAAGTACTGACGGGAGTAATCACGGTGTGGTAAAAATCTTCCCCATAATTATTCAGTACTTTGATTGGAAGGAGGGTGGTGTGCAGAGCAAGTTGATTCAAGTGCAAGATACACCAAATGAGACTGCAACCACCATCGCCAATTACCTAATGGAAACATTGGCAAAAAACAATTTGGCTTCCAAATGCGTCGCATTTACCGGGGATAATTGCAACACTAATTTTGGTGGAACCCGGCGTGATGAAGGGGGAAATAATGTATTTGCAAATTTGAAGAAAATGCTACAAAACAAAACATTAATTGGCGTGGGTTGCCCAGCACACATACTTAACAACTGTGTCCATCACGGGGCAGACAGACTTGATGTGGACATTGAGAATATAATTTTTAAAATCTACCAGTACTTCCACATTTACACTGTTCGTACAGAGTCCCTCAAAGAGTACTGTGATTTTGTTGATATTGAATACAAGAGGATGCTGTCACACAGCAGGACGAGGTGGCTCTCTCTGTTCCCAGGCATAGAGAGGATGCTACAAATGTTCCTTGCTTTAAAATCATTCTTTTTGTCTCAGGAAAAGCCACCCATGATGATCAAAGCATTTTTTGAAAACCCATTTAGTGAGATATATTTGTGGCACATGCACTCTCTCATGTCCGTCTTCCACAATAGCATTCAAGAAATGGAAAGGGAGAACAACTCCATCATGGAGGTTAAGAAAATATTGAGCAGCATCCACAACATTCTTATTGAACGGAAAAACAACAATTTCATGTCCCTCAAAGTTAAGGGACTGTTGGCCAAAAATCGCAGAGAAGGACTTGAAGAGGGATATGATAAGTTCATGGCTGATGTGCTCGGCATGTACAGCTCTGTTTGGAGTATCTGGAGAAGTGGATGACACCTATGGAAGAGTTCTCACCATTCATGTGGATGGACATGAGTGAGCCACCAAAATCGGATGATGTGGAGACCTGCATCAACTACCTTGGACAGAAGGGGGTGCTAATTGATGATGTTAAATGCTTTGACCAAGTTGCCAATCTGAAGAAATTCATAGAAAGCTGCAGTGATGATGAGTTCATGGGCCTGCAGGTGCACCAGAAGTGGACCAAATACTTTGAGAAGGCCAAAAGTATTGCATGCTACTCAGAACTACTGAAGATTGCACAGTTTGTCTTTGCACTTCCTCCTCACAATGCAAATGTAGAGAGAGTTTTTTCACTAATGCAGAGCCAGTGGACAAAGGAGAGGAACCAGCTCTCAGTTGAATCATTGAAAGGGATCCTATTTGTGCAATACAATTTCAAAAATATGTCTTGCAAGGACTTTCATGCGTATGTGTTGAGCCACAAGAAACTGCTGAGAAAGATTAGCTCTACAGAAAAATATAAATGGGCAAACAAGGACAAGGAAGAAAACCTGGATGAAGAGGAGGAAAAACCAGATGAAGAGGAGGACGAGGATTAAGCCGGAAAGTTAAGATAGTCTATTAATATGTTTGTTCGTTTTTGGTACAGTTATTTTTGTTAATTGGCTGATATGTTAATTTATTTTTTTTCAATAGCCTACAGAACAGTTCATTAATGAGGCTGAGTATGATGTGTTATTGGAAGTTGAGAGTTATTGTTTACAGTTTGTTGTTAAGTGGTGGATGTTTAGATGAAACATTATTTCTTTCATTGTTCTTTTTTTCATTCATTACAGGAATTGTTAACCATTTTTTAATTAATAAATTTTGAAGAAAATTATAATTTGTTGTTGGAGTTTTTGCTGTTGACTTTTACTGAAATGCATTTTTAATAAACCAACTGTAAATATGTTATCGTAGGATTACGTAGGCTTATGTTAAGTGAGTGTAGGAGACGCCCTCCTCAACCAACAAGTACCCCACGACCCCCCCCCCCCCCCGGGGCTCTAAGGTGTCCTGGTTTTCCCAAATGAAAATATGGTCACCCTACACAAGACAAAAGATCATCCCGGAACTACGGCTGCAGTTAACTGACTGTAGTGGAGCAGTTACTGTGGATATGTGGACGGATGACTATAGGAAAATCGGATATCTCTTTGTCACACTGCATTACATCAACAACAGGTGGGAGCTGACTCATATTCTCAACACAGTGCTGCACACTGCAATTGGAAAACCATCTGAGGAGGATGTCTTTAGTGAAGAAGTCTCTGCTGTTATTGATTCTTCCAAGTCACTTGTCACTTACTTCAAGCAGACAAACCTCCTGACTCGTCTGAAAAAGACACTGAAAGCATCTGTGGAGACGCGATGGAACTCATTGCACACCATGCTAGACTCCATAAACAGTCAGTATGAGGAGATCGAATGCCTTTTGGAGGAGCGAGGAGAGCACACCCGCCTGGCCAATATCAACGAAAAGACACTCAGTGACATTGTTGCATTTCTGGCACGATTTAAAGAGGCTACAAAAGCCTTAGAGGCATCCAAAACCCCGACCATCCACCTGATTGTTGTGTGGCTGGAGCGCCTCAAACGTCACCTGCAGCCGTCTTCCACTGACAGTTTGATGCTGACGTCGCTGAAGGAGAAATGCCTTAAAATTCTCTCTGACAAGTTTCACCTGCATCTCCTGCACAAACTTGCAATGTTCTTGCATCCTAAACTGCATGAAGAGCATGAAGTTGCTGTCCAACCAGGCTGAAGTGAACACCGTACACAGTGAAGCAAGGCGTCTGGTGCAAGGTAAGATAAAACTTCGTGCGCATTAAATCAGTAAAAATCTAAATGTTGACGGCGTAAACTTGACTATTTGTGCAGCTGTAAGACTGAAAAACATTATTGATATTAAACAATTATTGCATGGCCTATGTCAGATTTGTAAAATTTTGGATGGGGCAGATGGAGAGACGCTATACGTGTCATTGAAATGTGTAAGTGCAGTCGCCACTCATTCTTACACATTTCAACGACACGTCTTCAAACTGTTAGTAATCTGTTCTTTTTTTCTTTTTCTCTCTTTATTTTTTATTTATTTTTTGTGTGCATGTCCATTTTTGAAGAGCTGAAGGAGAAGCGTTGTAGCCCAGCAGGACAGCACAGCGAGCCCCCATGTCCACCACCAGAGAAGAGGTCAAAGAAGGAAAAGGGAGATGATCTAGCTGATGTGGAGGACTCGAGCGATGAAGGTTTACAACCTGAGGATGAAGTTGCTGCATACATCAACTACAAGACTCCCAAAGAGGATCCTTTTGATCTGCTGTGTTGGTGGAGGGAGCATGCAACGGTATTTCCAAACCTGGCGCTGATAGCAAGGAGTGTTCTCGCCATCCTGACATCCAGCGCAGCAAGCGAGAGAGATTTTTCCGCTGCAGGGTTTGTAATCCAGGAAGGGAGAACACAGCTGAAACCAGGAACGGTGGATGACATTTTGTTTATGCACAGCAATCTCCGAATTAAATAACTTTCCTCCCAGTAGCGAAATAAAAGACGGTGGTTTGGTTTGCTCTTCACGAATGGTTCAGTTAGTGCCGCGGTTCTCAAAGTGTGTGGCGCGACCCACTGGTGGGGAATTGAGACGTGACAGGTGGGGCGCGCCAAGTTCCGGTGTGTGTGTGTGTGTGTGACTATAAATGTAGAACTTGTGAGAGCAAACTGTCCTTATAGCTGTATGTTGCCGCTTTTTAGACCAATCAAACCCACAAAGTAATCATTACTAGCCTACATACAGTCTAATTAAAAGAACATTAGATATGAGAAAAATTTCACCTGGAACTGATGATATTACTGGAAATAATGATTGACGTGACGTCGGCATATTATTTGTAACGGAATAAACTTTCTCGCCCCAGTGTTGCCAACTCAGCGACTTTGTCGCTATATTTCAGACCCCTCCAGCGACTCTTTTTCAAAAAAGCGACTAGCGACAAATCTAGCGACTTTTGGAGACTCTTAAAAGCACGTATCGTTCCTTTTCTTGTCCTCCAGCGGCAGGTGCTGCCGTGGGGCGCCTCCTCCCTCCCAACCCCGTTCTCCCCCGCTATCGCAGGAGTCCCTCTCAGCGCTGCAGTAAGGGACACAGCATGTTTACCCTCAGCGTCCAGACTGCAAATAAAGCGCACATGCGCCGGGATTGACGGCGCAGGTTGATCATAAATAACTGAATTTGAAATATTTTATCTTAAATGAATAACGGCGTTTGATTCACACAGCCACATGTTCATGTTTCTGGTTTGGAGTGGAGAGGGAGTTTCCACTCATCGGGCAGAGAGCTGTGTGCATTCTTCTTCCCTTTGCCACATCATATCTCTGTGAGATGGGCTTTTCAGCTGTTGCTTCACTGAAAACAAAGCATGACTTGAGAGTGGCAGTATCAAGCCTGCAACACCGTTTTGAGAAACTGTGCAATGCAAAACAGGCTCATTGCAGCCACTAATGCAGGGATAAATAGACCTGTCTTGCCAGATGGATTTCACTTCTTTTCTTTTATTAACAGATTGTAGAGTGGCACTTTAATTTTTTCTATCTTTGAGCTTGATACAAATTTTGACACAGCTGCATTTTTATTTTCTTTATTTTTGAGCTTGCTGTTATTTGATGTAGATAGTTTGTATTTAGATACTACTTGTTACTTCAATAAAATTGGAACATTTTAAGATTGTTGCATATTTCATTAGCATTGTGTTGGGGCGATGGGGACAGGCGGGGCTTGAAAATTCCCCCTTGTCCAAAGTGGGGAATGACAGAAAAAGTTTGAGAACCACTGAGTTAGTGCAATATGAAGCGGTTTAAATGGTTGCACTTGTTGAGCAAGGTCCTGCTTTAAATAAACCGTCTATTTTCTCTGTGTTGTCTAACATAACTAACAAAGAAAAAGAAGATCCAAGGGAGAGATGGGAGCAGCGCAGCGTACTATAGCCTATTAGTTGATGTGTTAACGGGTCGGGTTGCGGGTTAAATATCAACGGGTCGGGTTCGGATTTGAATTGAAGATATCCGCGGGTGACGGGTCGGGTTCGGTAGTCATCCTAATGGGTTCGGGCGGGTGCGGGTTGGTAAAACTCGACCCGTGCAGGACTCTAGTTTACTTATCATTATTTAAATAAGCCATCAAGTGTTGATGGATTACTTAATTACAGTGATATCAATTATAAAAAAAACATTGCTAAATTAAATGTTCATGACCTTGAATTTGTCACATTACTGTCATGATTGAATGAATTATGTTTATGTCCACTAGGTGGCAAGCATGAGTTCACGTGAATGTATAAATGTAGAGAATGGAACAATAGAAGGAGATGTGACACACCTGTGAACAAGCTGTGTAAACAGACCTCTAAAAGATGCTTCAATAAAAGTATCTGAGCATTATACAACGTCTGGTCTTTATCAAGCACGAATACGACATGGTGTCAGGAGTGAACTAAGAGCCGACCATGGAGCTTAAACCACCGGAGAGCTTGAAGCTGACGGGAAACGTTGATGAGAATTGGCGTGTTTTCAAACAACGCTTTCAACTGTATGTCGCCGCAATGGGATTGGAGACAAAGCCGGAACCAAGAAAGGTAGCGATGTTGCTGACCATAGCGGGAGCGCAGGCTTTGGAAGTCTACAACACATTTGTGTTTGATGAAGCAGAAGACAAAGACAAGTTGGATGTTGTGCTGAGTAAATTTGATGCTCACTGTTCACCCAAGAAGAATGAATGCTATGAGAGAAACGTGTTTCGTTCCCGAATGCAGACCCAGCATGAACCCTTCGATAACTTTCTAACAGATTTGAAAGTAAAAGCTCAGTCATGCAATTTTGGCCTGCTGAAGGACTCTATGGTCAGAGATCAGATCGTCTTTGGAGTACGTGATGGGAAGCTCAGAGAAAGACTGCTGAGAGAAGTGGAACTGACCCTGGAAACAGCTGTAAAGATGTGCCGGGCAAGCGAACTGTCTCTACAGCAAGTGAGGACATTTTCTGAACTTTCAACAGGAACTACTTCACAGTTCAGTGACGGAGCAGTGGCAGTGGGAGCGGTGTCCTGCCAAAAGAAACGCCATGCTCAGACGAGGCATCTGCAAGAGGAAGCCATTATCAACTGTAAGCGCTGTGGTTCACGGCATAAAGTGAGACAATGTCCTGCTTATGGTAAGCAGTGTTTGAATTGCCGTGGAAAGAATCATTTTGCAAAACAATGCTTTATGAAGAGGAAAGAAGAAAAGAGGAGGAATCGTGTAAACTTAGTAGATGAAACTGACTTAAGTGACACATTCTTTATTGGTGTTGTGAATTGTGAAAATGAGTCAGAAAAAGTGCAGTGTGTTGACAGAGATGATAAATGGACAATTCCTTTGTTGATCAATGGAACTACAATTAAGTTCAGATTGGATACAGGTGCTAAGGCTAATCTCATAAGCATGTCTGATATTAAAAAAATGCAAGTGAAACCTCACATAAAAGAAGTTAAGTCGGGCCTAAGAGACTATAATGGACAATCAATTGAGTGCATTGGCACATGTGAGCTGAATATGACAGTTAAAGGAACAAAACATCTTGTGTTCTTCTCAGTTGTAAAAGAGGATCGTGAGTCACTTTTAGGTGATGAATCCTGTGAAAAACTTGGACTGGTGAAAAGAGTCTATCACATAAACACTGAATTGACTGAACCTAATAACCTTGTTGATGCCATGATTCAAGAATATGAGGATGTTTTTCAAGGATTAGGTGCTGTACCCTGCACATACCAGATCCAGCTGAGAGAGGGCGCTCAGCCTGTTGTGCATGCTGCACGTCGTATTCCAGTACCACTGCGAGAGGGGTTGAAAAATGAGTTGGACAGAATGACTAAGTTGGGAGTCATTCAGAAAGTGGAAGAGCCCACTGATTGGGTTAATTCCATAGTGATTACCAAGAAAAAGAATGGAGAATTAAGAATATGTATGGATCCAAAAGATCTGAATGAGAACATCAGGAGAGAACATTATCAAATACCCACTCGAGAGGAAATAATCAGTGAGATGGCTGGAGCAAGTTATTTTACCAAGTTGGATGCAGCACAAGGGTTTTGGCAAGTAAAGTTAGATGAAAGCAGTACCAAGTATTGTACTTTTAACACCCCTTTTGGAAGATACTGTTTTCTAAGACTTCCTTTCGGAATAAAATCGGCACCAAAAATATTCCATAGAGCGATGGAGCGGATCATCGAAGGCTTGGAGGGAGTGAGAGTCTACATTGATGACATCATCATCTGGGGATCAACAGCTCAAGAACACAATGACAGATTGAGACGCGTCATGGAGCGCATACGGAAAAATGGACTGAAGCTCAATAAAAATAAATGTGAGTTTAGTGTCAAAGAAGTTATGTTTCTCGGAGACAAACTGTCTGCCCAAGGTGTTCAACCAGATGAAGATAAGATAAAAGCCATCTTGAAGATGCCACAGCCTGTCGACAAAACGGTCGTTTTGCGCATCATGGGCATGATCAATTTTATAGGAAAATTCATTGCCAATCTGAGTGCAAAGATGACAAACATTCGCAGACTCTTGTACAATGATAATCAATTCCAGTGGACAGAAGTTCATGAACAAGAGTGGAAGGAACTGAAAAAATATTTGACTACAGAACCAGTACTTACCTTTTACGATCCATCTAAGAAAAATAAACTGTCTACAGATGCCTCAAAAGATGGACTTGGAGCAGTTCTTCTTCAAGCTGAAGATGAACAATGGAAGCCTGTGGCTTATGCGTCCAGAGCCATGACCAAAGCTGAATGCAGATACGCTCAAATAGAAAAAGAATGCTTGGGGCTGGCTTATGGACTAGAAAGGTTTCATAACTATGTGTACGGTCTACCATCTTTTGTAGCTGAAACAGATCACCGACCCTTGGTTGCCATCAGGAAAAAACATCTGAATGAGATGTCACCAAGGATTCAGAGACTTATGATGAAGATGCAAAGGTATGATTTTACACTGATTTACACTCCAGGAAAACATCTGATTCTTGCTGATGCTATGTCTAGAGCTCCTATAGACAATGGGGTGAGTTCAACTGAAGAGAATATTCAGCGTCATGTGAACATGGTGTCCACTGTGTTGCCTGTGTCAGATAGCAAGTTGAAGCAAATAATTGAGGCAACAGCTAAAGACACAGAGTTACAGTTGGTCATGCAGAATTTGGATGAAGGCTGGCCAATAGGCTCATGTTCACAGTTTTTCAAAGTTAAAGCTGATCTAAGTGTTGTGAATGGACTGTTACTGAAAAACAACAGAATTGTGATTCCACAAGTATTAAGACAGGATATTCTACAACGGATACATGAGGGTCACCTAGGCATTGAAAAATGTAAAAGAAGAGCTAGAGAATCTGTTTTCTGGCCTGGACTAAATAAGGACATTGAGACCCTAATCAGTAAATGTGAAACATGTCAGACATTTAGAAATAAACAGAGTAAAGAACCTATGATAATGACTGACATTCCAACATCACCATGGCTGAAAGTAGGACTGGATTTGTTCCATTTTAAAGGAAAGAACTATTTAGTGATCATTGATTACTTTTCGAACTATCCTGAAATGGCTCTATTAGCTAATATGTCATCAAACTGTGTCATAACACATGCTAAATCAATCTTTGCAAGACATGGCATTCCACATATTGTGGTTAGTGACAATGGACCATGTTTTAGTAGCAGAGAATGGCAAGAGTTTACAGAACATTACGACTCTAAACATGTAACATCAAGTCCACATTACGCACAGTCGAATGGAAAAGCGGAGAAAGGAGTTCATATTCTTAAGCAACTTCTGAAGAAAGCTGCAGATAGTAACTCTGACCCATATTTAGCTTTATTAAGCTACAGATCTTCACCTTTGCAATGTGGATTTTCACCTGCTGAACTCTTGATGAATCGAAAGATTCGTACAACTTTGCCAAGTTATGATAGTAATGAACAAAGTGCAAAGAAATCATCAAAGTTGGAGTACAAGTTACGAAAGCAGAAAGTAAAACAAAAGTCATATTATGACAGATCAACTAAGATTCTACCTCCACTGTCATACAAGGATCCTGTAAGGATTCAGGATGATGAGGGATGGAATACTAAAGCAACTATTCTGCAGGAAGTAGCTCCACGTTCATTTGAAGTAAAAACTGAAGATGGACAAGTTCTGAGACGAAATCGGCGCAGTTTGTTAAAAACTCCATTAGAGCCTGTTGTTGAGTCAAGTGAAGTTTCTAAGGACTCCCAGAGTAGTATTATGACTGAAACACCTACGACTGAAACACCCTGTGACAGTCTTGGGAACAACCTACCTGTGTTAAGAAGATCTACCAGAGTGGTGAAAAAACCTGACAGACTGAACTTGTAAAAAAAAAAAAAAAGTTGAAATGTTAAGTATAGCTATGTGGTAACTGTTTCATGCAATGTATGTTGTTTTTTTGATAGGATTCTTTTTGTAACAATCTTACATGATTGTCATGATTGAATGAATTATGTTTATGTCCACTAGGTGGCAAGCATGAGTTCACGTGAATGTATAAATGTAGAGAATGGAACAATAGAAGGAGATGTGACACACCTGTGAACAAGCTGTGTAAACAGACCTCTAAAAGATGCTTCAATAAAAGTATCTGAGCATTATACAACGTCTGGTCTTTATCAAGCACGAATACGACAATTACCATTTTACATAATCTATGAATTATTACATCTCCCTCCTTGTTTGTACATTCTTCTTATTATTATTATTCCGTTTTTTTTCTCTGCGCTACCAAATGACATCATGTACGTATGTATGTATTTGGTCACAAATACAATCTTTTTTAATTAATAATAATTTCTTTACCTTAGTAGCTCTCTCTACTGTATGTAGGTTAACCACCAGGTACTACCAAGATCTGTAGGCTTTAAGACATTCTGGTCCAAGGCTTCACCAATTTCCCGTGGTAACGCTGCCACAGTAACTGCAGAATTTGCTGGCAGGCGATTTAAGTCCTTCACAGCTTGCAGAACCCCAAGCTCGAGCCGATGAGCAACACAATGTGTAGCTATGAATTTGCCTTCCTTCCCAAGTTTTGCCACCACACCTTTCTCCTTCCCTGTGTTTACAGCTGCCCCATCACTGGCGAACCCAACAAGTCGTTCTTTCCATTCAGGAAAATCTGCAGCACTGAAAACTGAAATTCAGAGAATAACTTGTTATAGTATAAAAAATGTATTAAAAAAGTTGACGTAGAATAATATAAGAGCTATATTTATATTTGTTTACACAAACTTTAAGGATTATAATAAAAAAAAACATGACATTTTTTGGGAAAAAATTATGAAAATACCCAAATTAGTACAGTAACATGACACTGAAATTTCCTTTAAATATTCAAGCTATCAGAGCTTACTTATACATTAAAATTTTTCAAACCTTTCTCAATTGTATCTATAATTCCATCAGCATTTCCATGCTTAACAGCATCAATTCCAATGAAGTGGGTTATCACATGTTCACCATTGAAGAAGCGAACATATATCAATTTGTTCTCCAGGATTTCCTTGTCAGTCGCACCGTCAATCAATATTGATATTGCTTTTGCCTTTCTCATTTCGTGCAAAAATGGCTCCCTCAGACATTGATAGATTGACACTATGAATCTGTAACATAAAAATATATCGCTGCGTCATTCATTATATCAGTATAAGACAGAAAATAGTAAAAAAGATTCTAGATTTAATTTAAAGGTGCTTATAACTAAAACTTAAAGTTTGGATAATTAGGAGATATAATTATTTGTATAATTTAAATCCGAATTCTCTTTTCAACAATTGCACAAACAGCTGACTGTTTAATTAATAATCACCTTGCGCATGCTTTATCTAACATGTAGGATTTTGGGATGTTCCCTCCAACACGATGACACAAAGCCAGCTGACGGGAAAGTCTTTCCATTTTCGCAATGAAAAAGGCCATTAAGTTTTCCAGCTGTTTTTTTAGGCCTTTCTCTATCTGTACATTCTGTCGTACAATGAGAGGGGGGGTCTTCATCTCCTTGGCATTCTTGGCTTCACAGCATCTGACATGCTTCTTACTTGAAGTATGTGCTTTCAAGTTGGAATAGCGAAGTTTATCGTTGTCTACAAACATAGCCGATGACCTGTAAAGATTAAACCAAATGTTATGTTACATACCCCCCAATGGCCAGAAAAGTTACCGTATAATTAAACAAATTTTATGCACAGCAAACATTTATTCCACACTAAGTTATCATAGAACTGAAATGGATAAATTTAATTGAACATTATAATTCGTTTCTATGTGCCACTTAAAGGTAGCAGCCGCTTTGTCTGTATTATTGCCCATATTTAGACTTTTTTCCTTATGAAGTTCATTAATCCAAACAAAGTCTGAAAAATGTAAGAAGTGGTTTGCTTCTGTGTGTGCATTCTCTCCTTCCCTGCCGGCCAACACTTGCCATGCAGGCCGACCCTTACCAGGTCATAAGTGTGGATTACTGAGGAGAAGGAAATACACATGCAGTAGCAAAACACATACAAACCCTTTCAGATTTTATTTGGATAAATAAACTTGTTTGGCAACAATAACTAAATTTGGGCTAAGACTATGGAAATACTTAAACACTTACATACTTAGCATACCCTGTTTGCAAGTCCTTTTTTCTTATGGAAACTGACATGTGAATTGAAGTGTGTGCCTGGTTGTGTAAATGTGTGCATGTGAGAGTAAGTTAGTTTCAGCACCCGAGTAATACAAACATGAAAATATCTAAATGTTTCATAATGCTTTCCATTGCTGTGAGTGAAATATATAAATTTTTATATTGTTAGTGTCAACAGATGAAGCTTTTGTGATGAGATACTGGACATCCATGAGATCTAAAACTTGAAGAGGCAGAGAAAGAAAATCATTCCACCTTTGCCACAATGGAAAGGCTCCACTACATGCATCTTAGATAAGGCAGATGCTTGCAAGGGAGCCTGTGAGAAGCAAGTGCATTTTTTCCTCTGCATCACTACTATGTGGAACTGTTTGTTGACTTTCATTAGGCATAAAGAGAATTCAATGACACAGAAACACTGACTTAATTAAATTCAAATAAATAAAATAAATGATTGATATTCCAAGTTCTGAGTTGATATTACCAGCCTTTTTTAAGCTATTTAATTTTTTTTAATGTTTTTCAATGTACAGCTGTTTTTCTAAACATTTAAATACGCATGGAATGTATTTTATTTATTTTTTAAAATAAAATTAGTTTTGAATAAAAAAAAAAAAAGTATTTTATGTGACTTTCCACAGTGGCATATTGTTGCCATATAGCGCCAGTTTTTCAAAGAAAACTCTTAAGTTAAATTTTTTTCAAAATCTGTTATTTAGCTCATTTTATGAAATAAAAACAAATAGTTATTAATAAAAACAATAGTTTTTTTTATTAAGGTAAAATAATCATGCAATAGAGGTTTAACATTTTGTTGTACTACTAGTGTGTCAGTTACAGGCTGCCTAATTGCTTGTTAAGCTGCAGCCAATCACGACACTGCTTCCCCTCCTCCACTCCTTTGCAGCCTCTTTGATCTATGCTTTACATCTATGCTGCTTGGTTCGGTCCGGTCTTTCACTAGTGGACCACAGAAGATGGAGAGTCGCAGAAATTACGTTACTGAAATGAGTACCCGTTTTAAAAATATCATAGAGCAAATTCAGAACCGGCAAGAGCAGCAGCCGAGCTCTTCTGAAAGTACGGGGAAATATCTGGGATGTACTTGATTTATGACCTTACAAACGTTTCCTTTGTGTTTCCTATAAACATTTATTCAGGTTATCTGAGACTCTTTAAGTTATTCATGATTAAGGCATCCTAGTTTGAAAAGTGTTGACAAAATGTTTTTGCTGAATTTCATAGAAATTAGTTAGCAATCGTTAGCCTAACAATGAAGCAAGCTAGCATCAAAAAAGGCGGTGCATTGGCAACTTTTGAAACCAAAGGGTTTTAGTAAATTAATGTGTGATTTCTTCGTCCTTTTTTTCTTTTTTTTTCTTTCTTACGCATATAAACTTTAGTCTAGAATATTGCTAATATAGCAGGACAGAGATCCTGGAGGGCCAGGGTTAGAAAGCACTAAACTTGAAGATCAGAGTTCCCCAAAAAATGTATGTTTTTGCGCTTGCATTAACAATTTTTTTTTTCTCATCTGGACTCATCAGCAATCTAGCCTTCTGCCTTTGCATTTTGTGGTCTCACTACTTCTGTCTTGTTTTTAGGCTGAGGATGTTCAGACGCAATGCAACTAGGGGACCAAGAAGAGCGCAAACAAGACTGGCTACTTTCCGAGTTCGTCTTGTAATTACTTATTATGCTGCTAATACTGTAATTAACTTCTTGCGCTTTGCATCTTAAACTATTTACACAGCATGAACTGTAAAATCCTAAATTAGGCACACACATACCTGGCCAGCTCTCCCAAGTCTGTGTGGAAAAACACTACAGTGAATGCTTATTTTGGAAAATGTGGCACCAATACCTTTGTAATTTATCTTCATGTAATTTGCATTGTAGCGGAAGCTTTGAAAAAAATCAAGGTGCCAGTGTCCTTGTCACTGAAGAGCTCTACGCCATCCTTAGAAATGTTTTTCCAAGACTGGGCAGCACTGATTTTGTGTTGGCAAGGGTAGATGGCCTCAAGAAAATCAGACAACTTCAAGTTTCTCCAATGACGCCATCTGTCCTGAAAGCCAGCAGAGAGCTGAACCAATCAGTAGCTACGTTTACATGGATACAACTAATCGGATTGAAGGCCTGATCAGATCAAAAATGTTTCATGTAAACATGTCAGACTGAGGATTATAATCCGATTCGGTCCGATCGGATCTAAATTTAATTCCAAAAGAGAGAGGTGGTTTTTGCCGATCGCCATTCCGATTGGCGTCCATGTAAACACCCATTCGGATCTTAAGAGTAAAATAATCTTCACTGCGCATGTGTGTGACGTCAGCGTGACGTTTTTCCGCCTTGTCAACAACAGGAAACCACCGGTCGCTCTCGCTTTTGTTGTGAACAACATGGCGGGAGGAGTCTAGGAACGCCGACTTATACACTCAAGTTCATTTAAAGCTGCAGGAAGCAGGAATTTATCCTCCTCCTCTTCCTCTTTTCTCTCTCCATAGCCCACTCGCTCTCCCACGCAGGTTCAATCGCTCATTCTCTACATTTTCTCTCGGACATTTCGCTGCCAAGCGCTTTTTTCCTCCTCTCTCCGTTTTTCTTTCCGCTCGCTCTGAGCGCATCGTTTGTCAGGCCTCCCAAAAACCAGACAGAACTGCCAAGTTTGGCAGGAAGTTCTGCGCATGCTTAAAAGTGTCATGGTGGGTTCTCAAATGGAGACCCAATTATGCAGAACACCACTTGACGGACACAAGGATGAAAGTTTAACACGTTTATTTAAGCACAACACACAGAATGTACTGATGTCAGGTTCGGGCCTGGGTTCTGGTTTCACCGGAGTCTGCGTGAGAGACAGAGCGGTTAAGGACTGCTGACAGGATTAGATTTCCAAGTGAGCTCTGATTGTACCTTGAGGGTTCTTGAGGTTCTCTTTGGGAGAGTCACTGTTGGTTCTGGAGAGGTGTTTATCAGCAGAGTCCGTTTGCTGCTTCAGCGTCTCACGTCTAGCTTGAACAGACCTTAGCCTTGGTTTCCCAGCTCTGGTCCTCTGGTCCAGAGCTGCTTGGATGTTCTCAGAGAATCTTCAGGGTTTGGCTCAGAGGGTCGGCTCGGCAGGTTAGCTCTTCCTGAGCTTTCACGGAGGAGACACGGGTTTCCTGGAAACACAGAGATAGTGGTTAGAATCCAACCTGGATTCAAAGTCATGGAGATACTCAAAGATCTAGGCTTTAGCGCTGACCAACTGGAACAACACTGCGGCGTTGAGGCAAGGTCTGAAGACAGCTTATATAGTGGATCCTCTGATGATCTAGATGAGCTGCAGCTGCGCAGGAGGCTCCCTCAGAGGATCCACGGCGGACTCTGCTGGAGAAAGATGGGATTTTCTCCAGCTCCCAACAAAAAGATTTAATCTGATCCAACGCTTGGTACATGTATACACACGTCATGATCGGATCATTTCATTTAGAGTCCATGTAAACGGAGATTTTGAATTTCCGATCAACCAAGGTTTGGATCGGATTGGGGAAATTTTGCGCATGTAAACGTAGCTAGTGTTGTATATACTTCCAAAGGTACTGAACATGCACACTCTAAGCTATAGTCTCCCATTTGAAACTTATCATTTTGATAACATAATTTATATAGTCTTTATGGTCCTACAGTACAATTTACTCAATATAAATCTAAAAAAAAATGGAGAGAAAAATCATTGTAGAGGCCGCAGAAATGTAGATCCCGTTCAATGGGATCCATCTGTCCGCATGGCTCCCATTGGTCAACATTTTCTCCCTTTCTTATCCAATCCTCTGAAAAATGTGTAAGTCTGTGCGTTCCGCCTCAAAGAAGCAGTAAGTGTAGCAGTGTAGAAAAAAAAAAATTGGAGCGGAGACACTCATCGGTAGCATTAAGTGACGTCTTTGCTCCTTGGGTGCTCTTGGGGTGTGTCGGGGAGTCACCGTGCGAAAGCCATGCGGCAGGGAACAGGTAGCACAGAGGGAAGAGGTTTGGGTGTAGGTCGGAGGCTTTTCATTTTCTAAATGTTAGAATCTTTCTCAAATGAGAGACTATAGCTTTAAATTGTTTATTCATCATCTTACCCAATTTTACGATCTACCTTTTAACGAGAACCTGGAACCTGTTTTCGAGTATTTTTTTTCATAATTTTTTATTTCAACATTTAGGCAAGCATTATTTTAGCAGCAAGTTGTAGGTTCAAACTAGCGCTCAACGGAAATTTGATTATTCAGCCATATGATCAAATAAAATTTAAAATGATATGGTGGCTCTTTATGGCTCGTATTTAAAAAAAAAAAAAAAATGTTGCCCTATCTGGTTAGGTTTCAAAGGAGTAGTGTTATTTTTACATGTTTATATTAAAAGAAGCTACAACTGTGAAAAATTGAAATCTTTTTCAATTTGTCGTGAAATAATTTTCAGGCAATTTCATTATGGAATAAGACAATTGTTTCAAAAAGAAATACGCGTGCGCCGGCTATCATTCATTTATTCATCCTGTCCGCTGAACTGCTGCTAGTTTTCCTCACATGCCTGGAAGATGTCTAGTGCTACTACCACAGATGATCTCGCTCTCCAAATGGAATTGAACGATTCAAAATAGCTAGCCGAATGGATAGGAGTAGAGCGTAGCCGTCTGTGGCCCGGGCTGCCTGTCACAACTCCAGTCCGCATGCGCGGATGACGTCATACACGCTCCGCTTTGTTTTTAAAACATATAAATATAAAAAAATATAACCGCAGATGTCTGGGGGACAGTGATTCACCTACATGTTATGAATGCTGGCGTACCATAAAGTATAAATTATGAACAGTTTAGTTTGTGCCTCTAAGTAACGTCTTCCCCATAGGAAGACGTTACTTGGTTATAACCTAACAGAATATCTTCAGAACAGCTCCAACTGACACAAGACTCATATGGGTGAGTAGAACATGATGTAATAACGTAAAATCAAGGGCTCAATGTAAAAAAAGCGGCGTTCCCCTTTAACTGTGCATTTCACCACAGGGCGTGTGGTTGTTGTTTTTAGAAGATTACGCATGGAGAGTATATTTCACTCCCTTGTGATCGACTAAAAATTTCTTCACAAGTGTTTTTGGTTTTGTATTTAAAGAAATAATATTGCATCTCTTTCTGTTTATTGACTACCTTTGTTCATCCAAACCCTGGGTATATCTTTTAAAGGTTATACTGTGACATTTCTTTCTGAAAGTACATGTGGTTTTGTTTGAAGTTCATAAATTGACAAAATACCTTTTGATTATTTTTTATTAAAAAAATAAGATACAGGATGATGTCATTATTGTGGAGAAATGGAAACAATAGAACATGTATTTAGAATGTGGTGCATGTGAAATAGAAAAAAAATGAATTAGAAAACATGAAAGAAAAATTAAATCTCCCAACCATTTTGCTGAAAGATTCTGAAAGTAAAAGTATAAACATTTATTTATTTAAATAAATGTTTATACTTTTATATATATATAATTTAATTAACACAAGTGACATAATTTAAAGTTGAAATAAATGAAAAGATAAATACGTTTTTCTGTACCAATTTCCATACCGGTAGGTGGCGGTAATAAGCACCTTCAGTTTATTGCCAACTGAAAAATACACTTCAAGAAGCAGAAGAAGGGAAGAAAGTAAGGTGGTATGCGCTGAATTGCTGCAGGCACACCACCCCTGGCTTTCAAGAAGTGTTTTAACTCTACTACTCAGCAGCCAATGGGAAAAAATCACACTCACCAAGTGGCCAAATGGCTGATAATCAACGCGTAGATTACGCGTTTTTGATGTGTTGTCAACGCGTAGTTGACGCGCTCTTTATGTGCTGTCAACATGTTAACTACGTGTGGCCAATTAACAGGCGAAGACAACGTGTAAACAACGCGCAAAAAACGCATTAATCACATGTTGTTTACGTGTCAGAAGTCACGTGCTTTTAAACCAATCGGCCTTCCATATTTTGCTGCTCCTGCTGCATGTGATGTGAACGCAGCATTACGTTGAGCTGCGTTTCCCCATCAGATACGGTTTCCCCTGCATCTCCCTACATCGCAGGCGGCACGATTCCCCACACAAGCAACAGGAAACTCGCATGCTCGCTGGAGGTGCGTAACAGCTGCCCTGTGCTCGCTCCACTGGGGAACTACGAAGAACGTGAAGGATCAAATGAGAAATCGGGATAGATATATGGATGGATCTGACGGGCCTATAAACCCCGTCAGATACTGTTCCCCTTGTCTAACATGGGGGGAACGCTATCTGACGCGGCGTAAATATCATAAGGATGGCTTAACTATACTCTACTCTGTCAATCAAACATGTCTGACAAATAGAGAAGCACCCGCCCACTGCGGAATATATGTGTCAAAATTATTCAATCAAAAAAATTTGAACTTCAAAACTTTTTGCACTTTAAAAAAAAAAAAAAAAAAAACAACAACGAAAAACACATTCTCTTCAATACATTTTTATTCATGTTTTTTTTTTTTTTTTTGATTTAAACAACTTTTTGGGAGTTGAATGATTAAGACACAAATGTCCTACCCATGTATGGCCCAAACACAAAATGGATCCCTTCAACCAAAGAGAACATTTTCAAAAATAAAAAAATGTTCAAATGCAATTTTTTGAGTCTCAAATATTTTATTTGCATTTAAAAACTATTTTCTATAATTGAAAATGTTTATCTTTCCATTGAAGTTACTTTTTTATTGATTCTGTTGTTTGTTTGAAGCAACTTCTTTTTTGATTAAATAATAAAGACATAAATGTCCAATCAAAAAACAATGTTACTTTAATTTAAAAAGTTGCTTTAAACAAAAAAGACTGCACTTCTATCAAATTAAACATTTTCAATAAAAGAAAAGCAGTGTTCAAATGTATTTTTTTATAGTCTTAAATATAAAAAAAATGTGTAACCAATTTTCAATATGGTTACACATAAATACTGCTCTCTGCATCATCATCTTCCATGTTTTTTTTTTTTTCTTGCCACTTCTGTGTAGCAAGACTCAGAGTAGTGACCTTTG
Source organism: Cyprinodon tularosa (assembly GCF_016077235.1). NCBI lineage: Eukaryota > Metazoa > Chordata > Actinopteri > Cyprinodontiformes > Cyprinodontidae > Cyprinodon > Cyprinodon tularosa. The sequence continues at coordinate 444,778 of NW_024039038.1, read as the reverse complement.
TCGGGTATTAATGACGTTCAGGTCGGATGAATCCGACCTGGTTGTTCAGACACAGGTCGCATGTGAAAAGATAAGATTCGCATCGGATTCAGGACCACATAGCCAAGTGGCCTGGGTCGGATTGGAAAAAATCGGATCTGTGTTGTTCAGACTGCCATGAGAAGATCAGATCCAGGTCGCATATGGGCAAAAAAAATCGGATTTGGGTCACCTTAGGCTGCAGTGTGAACGTAGCCTTAGTCATTGAAATAAATTAGTAAGGTTCTCCATTCAATGTTAAAGGGGTACAAAAATGGCTGAATAAGGCTAATCACACATGGTTTGTTGTATCAATATACCCTGTCCATGTCTTATATTCTCATTTCTATTTGTCTCTAGCTTAGTCTAGCTCTCAGTGCAACTTGTTAAACCTTGTCATTTGACCACAAAGTATTTTAACAGAAATAGAGATTATTTTTTTATATTTTAGTTGTATTTTCATCTCTTTTTTCCACATAGTTATTTTAGCAAATGTACTTCTTGTCCAATTATGAGCATTTCAAATGATTCATATCACTGTCTGGGTTTTGAAACGTGTATTAAAATTGCCATAGGAGATTAACAATTCATAATTGGAAAAGATGTCTTGCAATTCTTTGAAGCATTCAACAAACTCCTAACTAATATACTTAACTGAGGCAAAAAGATTTTTCAAGCTAATTAAGGAAATGTTGGGCCTTAATAGGAGTTTATTTGAAAACTGTCATGACTCTGCACTTTTTGGTTCTGTTTAAGTTTTCTTTATGAGTTTTCAGTTATACTTTGATTTATTTTCCATTTTGCATTATTCTAGTAGTTTTTGGTTATATTTTTGAGTTTTTATGTATTTCTTGTCTACCCTCTTGTGTCAGTCTCCTTCTCCTAGCTCCTTTTTTAATTCCTCTGTCCACACCTGCTCCCAATCTGCTGATTAGCCTGGTCTTTGTTCACTGTTCTACTTATACACCTCCTATTCAGTCACTGTTTACTGGCTCCTCATTGTTTGCTGGCTCCTCATGTGTTTTTCCTGATGTCTCCTAGATTTTGGTTTTCTGTATTTGTTATTTTTGGATTTTTGCTTCAGTTACCACTTTGTGCTTAATTAAAACTGCAAGATAACACTTCAGCTTCCGTCTCTGCATTTGGGTCCTCCAAAAACCTCTATCCAGTCCTGACAGAAACTTGCTTCCTGTAAAGATAACCATGACCCTGTACACATTGCTTTCAAAACAAATTTTGAAGAATGTGATAATTTATAAGTACTATTTCAGATGTTTGTGCGGGTGCCACCCTTCCAAGTGAAAATGGTTTATTCCTTTGTGTTTCTTTATAGATAACTGAAGGTCAATACACTAAAAATACTGTGCAGTAATGAAAAAAATCCAAAATGTATGCTGACCCAGTAGCTTTGTTTAACCATAATTATTATATTTAATTAGTCAAAGCAACAACAACTAATTATTTCTTAATTAAAAACTAAATAGAATATTTGAAACAAAAGCTTTGAAATTAGTTTTTGTCATATCAATGAGGTAAATGTCACAGTATGGTCATCCTTGATGAATTAATATTTCAGATCCATGTTTCTGTGAGAATCCCAGCATTATGCTGCAATGGCTGCAGGCTTCTTGGCCCTAAAACGAGGTTGGATTTATATTCACTTTAAAACATTTTTCTTAAATATTTACATTTTAGAAGCGTACAGAAACACCAACGAGTATCTTTAAAAAACATCTTACATTCTCAGCTATGTTCTAATTGATCAAAAACAATTGTTGCAAAACTATTAGTGCTCTGTTCTGGGGCCCGTTTCCATAAGCAGGTTTTCGGAAAATGTTCTCCACCTGAAATAAGGGAAATGTTTGAGTTTTCCGTTACACAAAGAGGGTTCACTCAACCTGTTTCTGTTACTGCAGTAAGATTATCCCCAGAGCTAACCTGGTCGGGAGCAGGTTTTGTTAAGTAAACTCAAGCTCTGTTCAAATTCATGGGCTGCATCCTCCAAGGACGCGGTCTACCTAAACTGGATCCTTCGAAGTCCGTGAAATAAGAAGACCGGAGGTGTTCTGCCTATAAATTCGAACAGCCTAGCCTCCTTCTGCTGCCTCCGCCCCTCATTCGGTGTACGGTTCTTTGCTTAGCAACCGTGACACTTCCCGCAAAGAAAATAATGGATGTAGAAGGACTAACCACTGTTTTGTTAGGCAATCTAATTTTTGAAGAGCTCCAGCAGCAGTACCCTTGCGTGAGATATTCTAGATATCTGATGCTGATGAATAATCGTGTTCAGGTCTAGTAAAGTTTGTCATTGTTTTTATTTGTGTAACTACAGAAATACATGCAGTGTAATGGCAAGAGAAATAATCAAATATTGTATGTAAAAATGTTGCTGCATCAAACGCCTTTTATTACAACTGTCGAGATAAATGTAACTTTAAATAAAGTCCTTTAAAATAACCAGGCCCTAAATTCAACGGGACAATGTCCTTGGTTCTGCACATCTAATGTAAATTGAAAGCTGATTAACTACAGCTCTCTGAGGGCTTTTAGAAGGGAAACATGCAGAACAGGCAGGGCTCTGGACCTCAGTGCTTTGAGTTAAAGAACCCTTATTTAGAATTCCCTTTTTGTTGTTCATGTAGAATGAAATGCAATTGAAACTAAAATCCCTTTATTGTCCCACAATGAGGAAATTCTGGTGTTTACAGTAGCAAGGAGATTATGGAAAAAGTGGTTACACAAACGTGGACCTTAGAAAGTGCATTTGAAAAACATAATAGTGAAGAATTTTAAAAGTACATTTCATTGTTCTCACACATTCAAAATAATGTAAAACACATTGTTGGACTACTTTCTTCTGTTATTTTCTCATCTATTCCTTAGACTAGACCACAGTACTGCTGGATCAACCTGTGTCCCTGTCCTCAACTGCTTCTTTGATGAGGAGGACACCAGACCTGTTTGAACATTTGAGTAATGAAAGATGAAGGCTCACCATCCATAACTCATCTTCCCAAAAACAAGATATTTGAGACAGAATTGTGAAGAGTCATTTATTAGCAATTTTCTCCAAAATAGAAAAGTTTGTCCATCCTCTCTCTGCTTTCCTGTGACCTCCTCTCATCCACCTCCCTTTGAAGTTTCATGTCCTCCTTGATGAGGTCCAGCAGCTCTGCTTTATGATCTCTGTGCTGTTTCGGGCCCGTTCTGGCTGCTGACTCTGTCTGTTCGTCGTCCTCCTCCTGGTTGGCCACTGCTGCGCTTGGCCCTGGAGTGTCCTCTGGGATTGAAGAAATCAGGACATGGGGTTCGATGGAAGCCCTCTGTCCCAACACTTCATCCATTTGGACAAACCAAGGCCAAGTAGCAGCAGTGGGTTTCCCACTCGTTCCCTCCCCTGACCCTGGGAACTTGCAGTCCTATAGACAGAAGAAAGAAAACAAAAATCAAAGGTCAACAGCAATATTTGACATGTTTATTTTTATTTTTTGTTTGTCAAAGCAAAGCTGACTTTATATTTTGTTTTCAGGTTGTCCCATCTTCTCCAGAATGATTCTAGAACATAAGAACAATTACTGGTTCACAAATGATAAAAGCTAGTATTCAGTATTCAATAAAACCAGCATGGATGTTATGTCATGTTTCCTGTTGTCATGACCAAGGAAGAGGGAATATTAAAACATGGGTTCTGTTGTGGTTATAGATGAGAAAGCAATGGGGCAGATGCTGCTTAGGCTGTTACTGTACCTCCAAACTGTGTGAGCAGAGTTCTTGGTCCCAGTAAAGAGACCCTCATTTTACCCCCTTAGCTTTATGAAAAGCTCTATCTGTTTCACCCACGCTCAAAAACTACAAGAATGGGAGTGGTGAGGGAGCGGGAGTCATTCTAAATGGGAGCGGGATGGGAGTGGGAGTAATTTCACCAGGAGTGGGACAGGACAGGATTTAGATTTCTACTCTGGCCCAGGATCGGGACGGGACACATTTTTTTTCTGTGGGAGTGGGACGGGACAGGAGTGAAAATCCACTCCCGTGTCAGTCTCTAGTCTGCTCCTTGCTCCCTATAAGAAATTAATCTTCAGGATGATGTGAACCATGTATTGTTGCTAGCATTCAGGTTCTTGTCTTGGCATACAGAAATATGATTAGAAGTACATTTTTACAATAACAAAAACATATCAAGGCTTCATTAGGATTCAAATGTTGACATGTCAAGTCAGGAATTATCTAATATGTTCTATTCCATTTTATGGAGGGGATATATGGACTGGAAATGGAAATTAGGAGTGTGGATAGATATGTTTTGAATCCAGGATAATGGGATGCGTAAACATATGTGAATATTTATAGGTATAGCTATTGGAGTTCACCAAAATCTTTCTACCTGCTATGTTTGAAAAAAAAAAAAAGATGGATGTGGCTGGTGGATGCCATTTGATTGCTTATATTTGAATAAACTGGCGTTCTTAGGGAGAGAACATTTAATTTCCCCTAATGCCCATTCCAATCAAATTATTTAAATCATATTGACGTTCAAAGAAATTTAACTGCATTCTGGTCATGCCTTGCAACAAGTGCTGACAGAATTTCACAGGTTAAATGCAGTTACATTTCATAACATTTATCAACTTGCGTTGAAGAAGCTGTTCCAACATGAAACAAAACAGTTAGGATTACAAAGTATCAAAACTTCTAGAGTAGCCTACTTCTTTAGAGAACGGAATGAGAGTTAATTTTTTATTAAACATAATTCCGTAGTTGTGCCACACTGCACAGATATTCGAAATTATGCTTGATTGTCAACCAAACACATTTGTACAAGGCAAATTAAACATTCAATGAACCAAACATTACCGGTGACATAGGTGAGTCAATTATCATTGAAATAAAAAAATAGGTTCAGTCATTTCAGACTAAAATATTCACAATATTTGCTTTAAATACTTGTAGGATATTATGGTGTACTTACAACTTTCGCCACTATTCGTCACCATTTTTTGTTTTGCCTCAGAGCGTGGGGCATCTTTATCAGTGTATTCTCATTATTAGTTCGTATGAAATTGTACGAAAAGTTATGCACCGTAATTTCATACGTTTTAGACGTCGTATTTTTACGTCTTGCCTCGAGACAAGATATCCTTGGGCATGCGCATCTTACGCACCATTAAGTAACACAGAATTTAACATACAATTAGTACTAACCCTGACCCTATTCCTGCACCTAACCCTAAGATACAAAACAGCAAGCAACGTAGTTAGAGACCTGAAGAAGTGATTATTGCACTGTTTTTCCCAGTTCTACGTCCGTCCGCAGATCTGCTTTTTTCGTCTGTATTTTCTAGGAAAAACGTCCAAAACGTACGAAATACTGTGCATAACTTTTCGTACAATTTCATACGAACTGATAATGAGAATATGTTGTCTTTATAGGGCTTGGTTCGATTCACAATGAATCCTGGGATATCCAAGGATAGCGAGGATACATCGACCCGTCCTTCAAATTGGGCAAAAAGGACACATTTTAAGGCAGCATAACGAGGACTCTTGGAATCCGACCAGACCTCGGCGCCGCGCTATGACGTAATCGTCCTTCGAATCTGGCCTTCTAAGGACGCGTCCCATGAATTTGAACATACCATCAGAATGTCCTCTGTCTCCGCTCACCTTAGAGTCAATCACGTAGTTTTATTTCCTTATTTAGTCATATTTTTTTGTAGTTTGGTGCATAAAGAAAGAGAAAAACATTCAGTAGATCCATTAGACACATTGCCCTAGGTTTTAAAAAACAAACATTGCATGTTCTTTTGACGAAGATCTTATTAAAAAATGATCAGCACTAATTCATAGAGAATTAAATATTTATAGGGAAAGGACTCTACAACTCATCTGACAGGATATGAAAGTTATTCATTTTATGTGTGTTTCATAGGAGCAACATGCTGATCATTATTTTTTTTATTAATTTTTACAGTACATGAAGAATACTGAAATTATTTTCAGATGAAAGGAATTACTTTAGGCTTAGAATTAGGACTCGCATTCGGTGATAACAGCTTACTGAGCCTACCACTGCATGAAAAGTGAGATTTTCGTCCCCGTAAACTCCCGCAGATCTCCCTGATTTTCGTCAGTTTCCGACAATTTGCAACCCGCGCTTGTCCGCGTTTGTCGTGCCACAAATTGTCGGAAACGGACTCTGACGTATGTGGAGAGCGATCAGCTGTACTAATGGCCCTAATTAGCATATGAATGCAGCAAACCCGTGCGGCTGGCCAGGTCTGGCTTGAATAACCTACTCAGTATTGGCTGAAACCACTATTCTCAAACAAGTGAAATCGCTCGTGATTGGCAGCAAAACCACACGTGGCCACGCCAGGCTTTAATTTTCTTACTGAGTATTGGACGGAACCACTTCTTTTTAAACAAGTAAAGTCACTCGTGATTGGTTGGCATATATATATATATTTACATATAAATTTACATATATATATTTATGAATATATATTTATTCATTCATATATTTATTCATTCGTATGCTGTGTATTTATGTTATCCTACACTACTACACAATTATTAGGCTACCATCAAGGACATGAATGAATTTATACAGGAAATGAACATTTGCCAGGAAGCTGTTTATGCAAAGAAAGAGCTTTATTAAAACACACTCAACTATATACAACGCGTATCCAAACATATGCGTATCTAAAAATTACAAGTCCGTGAACGGTCCGTTTGCTTCCTCGGGGTTGGAGGTAACTGGCAGCATTCCCTCCGAGGCAGGTCCGATGTGCAGACGCCTACTGTGCGTGGCCCTGTACTTCGGCATCGCTTCTAACCGGGACTGCAGCTTAACACAGAGTTCAGTGAGATCCGGCCTATGAAATCTCGGCGACCGTACAATCCATCCAGAGACACCGCCAACGACGCCATCTTCTTCGTCGGACATGAGGCAGACGGTGGCGGACTTCCAGAGTTCCACTTCCTCATCTGCTAGCAGACTCTGCCTCGCTTACAGCAGCTGAAAAAAAAACAATGAATCAGCGCACTGCGTATGGACACAACACATCTATTAATGCACCTGAAAAATGGTCACCAAATAAAGTCTTACCCTCTTTCTTCTAGCCCGACTCCGAGCAGATTGCTTGGCAGCCTCCGCACGCAATGTGTTGGCTGGCTGCGTATATCTGAAGCTCCTGCGTACCGTCTCAAAATACGTCTTACAGGCAGCTGGAAAAAAATTAAATGAGAGTGGTATGAATAAAAAAATCAAACGCAAGTCACAGTAACAAGGAAGGAGAAAACATTAAAACAAGTCACTTACACACAATGTCGTCTTTATCAACATTGTGCAAATCTGGACTTGCTGATATGGCTCCGAGCAAATAGGAGGTCTGTGAAAACAAAATGTACAGCTATGATCGGTATCTATCCGTATCCATTGCCTTTTAATGCAGAATGAAAGCATATTCTTTAAATCTTACCCTTGCTCCGGTTCATAGCGCCTGCAATTAGTCTCCGAGTTGTGAAGACGGCGTTCTGCTTCCTGTGAATCACAAAAAATACACTTTAATAAAGCTTGTTCTTGCAAGGCTACTATTAGCCGTAGCTTTAGGCTAGGCTGCTATTAGCCGTAGCTTTAGGCTAGGCTGCTATTAGCCGCTGCTTTTAGCTTAGCAGGCATTAGTCGAACATATATTTACCGCTAGCATCTCTTCTTTGAGTTCGTCTTGTTCGATGCAGAGTCGCCATCGTGTCCAAGAGGAGTTTTACCCCGAAATCCCACATACTCCGCTCCAGACCGCCTGCAAAAAGCAAAGCATCCATCCTCCGCTGTGGCTGCAGACCGCTGCGCTCTGAGTTTCTTCTTCTTCTTCTTGTCGAGTTTTATGGCGGTTGGCAACAAACTGTTAGTAGCATTACCGCCACTTACTGGTATGGAGTGTGGTTCGTGATGGTTTAAATATCTATCCTGATACATTCTACCCTAACTTCTTTTAAACATACATTCACACTTAAAAATATATATATATTTGTGCACAGCTTTGTATATCATTCCTTCACTCACAAACACACTTACTATAATTAAATTCTATGGAATAATTTCGTTTTCTTTAGAAATCGAATAATTATTTGTATGTGTTTACTCCCTAAATTTTTCCTCAGTATATCTAATAAATTAACCTTCTCCTTAATGTCTTCAAAGTCTCTTCTCATATATCTTCTCTCTCTTTCATATTTATGACTTTCTAATATAACATGTTCTATGGTTTCATATTTATCACAGAAATCACATTTGCCCGTTTTATGTTTTTGTATTTTAAAAAGTGTATGATTAAGTCCTGTATGACCAAATCTTAACCTTGTTATCACTCTTTCCTCGTTTCTATTTCTTCTTCCATTTCTTCTTTCTCCTACCATCTTCTGAATTTTATAAAACCATCTTCCTGTTTTATCTTCATCCCACCTTTTTTGCCAAATTTCCATAAGTTTCTCTTTAATAATACTCTTTCCTTCTGATTTACTTATTTTAACTATAAAACTAATAGAATGTTTAATTGCCCTTTTTGCCATTTTATCTGCCCTCTCGTTTCCTTCTATCCCAATATGTGCTGGAACCCACACAAATGTAACTATCAGCCCCATGTTTCGTATTCTGAACAGTGTATGATTTATTTCTAATAAAATGTCCATCCTACTATCTGTTTGGTTATTTTTTAAACTTAACAATGCAGAGCTTGAATCTGAACATATTATTGTTTTTAATGATTTTATGTCTTCTACCCATTGTAACGCTAATAATATTGCCAACATTTCTCCTGTGTATACTGATAATCCATCTGTAATTCGTTTTCCTATTTTTATATTGAATTCTGGTACTACAAATGCTATTCCTAGTTTCTCAGTTATTTTTGATGCATCAGTATAAATTTGAATATATTGATAATAACTGTCTAAATGTAACTGTACTAAATTAATATCTACCGTGTTCGATTTATCTTGTTTCTTTTCCATTAGTGACATATCTACTGTTGCTTCTGGTAGAATCCAGGGAGGTATAATTGATATTGGTGTTGTTTGACTCATTTCTAAACTATTCATTTTAAATTTTTTTATTTTATTTTCAATTGTCCATCCAAAACTCCCAATTTCTTTCTTTTCTTTTTCCCAGCATGGATTTAAAATGTCCAAAGTTGGGTGATCCACATTATTTCCTTGTAAATTTAACCAGTAATTAATTTCTAATTTTGTTCTTCTTAAATCTAATGGCATTTCTCCCATTTCTATTTCTAATGCTGCTGTTGGTGTGGTTTTAAATGCTCCAGTACATAATCTTAATGCCTGATGTTGGATAGTGTCTAATTTAACCAAATGTGTTTTAGCTGCTGAACCGTAAACTAAACAACCAAAGTCTATGTTGGATCTTATCATACTTGTGTAAATCTGTTTTAGTGATTTCCTATCTGCTCCCCAGTCACTGCCAGCCAAACATCTCAAAATATTCAAGATTTTCTTACATTTATCAACAACTTTTTGTATATGTATATGCCATTTTAATTTTTCATCAAACCATAATCCTAAAAATTTTATACACTTTACCTGCTCTAACTCTTGTTTATATAAGTTTAATTTAATTTCCTTGTTTATTTTTTTCTGAGTAAATAACATTACTTTGGTTTTATCAACTGAGAACTTAAATCCCCATTGCAACACCCATTTCTCTATTTCAATAATAACCTTTTGTAATTTTTTAACAATAAAATCAAAATTTTTCCCTCGTTTCCAAACAGCTCCATCATCTGAAAATAGTGAACACCCCATGTCTTTTTCAATATCTTTAAATACATCATTTATCATAATTGAGAACAATAGTGGACTTATAATACTCCCCTGTGGAGTTCCATTTTCTACTATATATTTTCCTGAGGTAGTTTCTCCTATTCTAACTTGTATTTTCCTACCTGTTAAAAAGTCTTTAATCCATTTAAATATTCTCCCTTTAATACCAAACTTGTATAATTTAATTAATAATCCATCTACCCACATCATGTCATATGCCTTTTCTATATCAAAGAATATAGCCACTACACTTTCTTTATTTACTTGTGCTCTTCTAATTTCGTGCTCTAAACAGAGCGTTGGATCGTTAGTGCTCCTCCCTTTTCGAAAACTACTTTGATATTTTGATATATATCCTTTACTATTTAGATAATATTCTAGTCTATTATTAATCATTTTTTCCATTATTTTACATAAATTAGACGTTAAGGCTATTGGTCTGTAGTTTTCTGGGTTTGAATGATCTTTTCCTGGTTTGGCTATTGGTATTATAATTGATTCCTTCCAGTTCAACGGTAATTTTCCCTCCTCCCAAATTTTATTATATAGTTGTAATATTATGCGCTCTGAGTTTCTTGGAGATCGTAGAGAGCATGCGCGAGATGAACCAGGGTTTCCGCGGATCAATAAAAATAATTAAAAAATAATTCTTTTTTTTTTAAATCAAGGCCTTAATTGGCACTAAAATTATTTAAATATGTTTATCAAAGTATTTATAATTCTTTAATAAAAAATGCCTATAAAAACAATTTCGTCAGATATATTATATCGCTCCAGGCGGAAAAAAAGCTAGAGGATATATATATACATATATATATACATATATATATTTCATGTACACTAATAATTTGTGTACATGGTTCTTGTTGATGGCATTAAAATAATTTCTAATAGCATTAAAATAGCATTAAATTAGAGTCACTCATTCCTTTATGAACCCTGTGAGCACTTAATTTAATATGACATATTAAAAAAATTCCACCATCATCCAGCATATGTTCAGTTTCTGCCCAAATATATATATATATATATATTTTTGTAGATTTTTGTAACGGGGATAAGGATAATTCAAAACTGCTTTTTTTGAATGAACTTGTTCTCTACTCCCAAACTCAGCATCTCTTTTCATTTCTGTAATAAGAAGTTTCTTTTGAATGGATTTGATTAAACTTTAAGTCCCTCGGTATAAAATAAATATTTTGATGGAGATGAGAAATCTGCTTCCTCGTTGGTGAATAACCAATAGTTTGGATCCAATCATTTAAATAAACAGTGTTAGATTTTTTTTCTTATATATAAGAATTGTGCTATAATTTCTAGTCACCGATCTGTTGCTGCTATATTTTAATTTGACGAACCGGAATTTGTCAATGCTCTTTTTCCTGTTTGGTGCGATTGCAATTGCGGATCTTGACCTGGCCGGACCTTATGACCACAGTGTACCAATCTTCTGATGGCTACTTCCAACAGGATAATGCTCCATGTTATAAAGTGAATCATCTCAGACTCATTTCTTGAAACTTTTCCACTTAAGTAATTGTGAATTGAGCATATTGACAGACAACATTTTATTTTTTATCTTAAATGCATTTTTTTTTTTTTATAATTACTGCTTTAAATGTATTGCTCTGTAGGCTAAAGATCTATTTTGGTCTCTATACTTTAATTAAATAAATCAATTTAAGCTAAAATGTAAGAGGCTATACTGAGCCGGATCTCTTTGTATCAGAGATTTTCTTACCTCTTAGAAAAATGTCACTTGGAGTAAAACCCCCCCTGCTCCCTGATTTGCATTTGTATAGCTCACAGCATGTTCATTTACATGTTAAAGCCTCCCCTAGAATTCCATGGGGGGAGGCATGGGGGGAACACTGCCTAAGAAAGTCCACGTCAATTTCTGACAATTTACGGGAGTTTTCGGCGAAGCCTGCAAATTGCCGTAAACTGCCGCTAACCTGAAGTTCCACGACAATCTACAGTGCCGCATATTGACGAAAATCACACTTTTTATGCAGTGTACTGGTATGTAGGAAGCACAATCTGAAGACATTCTATGGGAATAATAACCGCTAGTAATGGCCATTTATTGGGATGATAACATCCAAAGCGGCTTGAAACAGACACTTAGCATTAAGTGTATAATGTAAGACAGAATCCAACTGAGGAACTACATGAGATAATGAACAGGTACTACCTATTAGAACGTTTTTAGACTTAATAATCTCCTGCTGCCTGGTGATTTTACCTAAATATTGATCTACTACTTTCAAGAAATAAACCCCAAATGTTGTTGTGGTTACAATATGGTAAGCCATTTTGATATGAAATAGTTTAGCTGATTATGTGTTTCTGATAACTGAAAAAAAAAAGAAAATCCTTGTCAAAATTACCATTTGAAACAAAAATGAAATAACATTCTTCACATCTAGAATAAAATTCTGGCTGTGTTGAATTTATTTTCAGATCTCTGTTAATCTTTTTCAGGTCATTTGTATTATTTTGACTAAGAAGAGATGTATCATAAATACATATTTAGTCAAGCTGATACATTTCATAATGGCCACTAAAAAGTTTAAATATTTCTATATATAGAAATTTTAAGTGCTAATTAAATTTTGTTTTTTTACCTTCTGAAATTCAGCTTTTACTACAAAAATTTAATTTAGAACATCTATCATTACAGTTCTGACTAGAAATATGATTTCCACAAGGAAGAATCCAATTTGAGTGATCTGAAAACAGAGAGAAGAGTGTTTTTAATGTCAAAAAGGCCTGCCATAGAAGACCTCATATAAACGTCCACATTAACTCGAGCACCAACCTTCTTCCACTCCTTCTCACACTCCTTTGCTGCTGTAGTGCTGCTTCTCAATCTTTTAAACAATTTTTTTCCATTTTTGCATTAAAACCTTTAGTTCTAGTTGAATGAAATTGGCAATTCCTTTTGGCTATCGTTATGTTGCCTCATCGAAACGGCTCTCCACTGAACGGATTATCATAGTTGTTACGCACATGTTCAAATCTGAGTGGATTTGCTTAGAGTTGATTGAACTAATTCACAGCAGCTGAAACCAAAAACTCAGAGTTCCCAACATTAGGCTAGATCAATTTAGAGTTGAGAATTTGAAACAGAGTTTGTTAAACCTGCTTATTGAAACAGATTCCTGTAATTATAGATCTGTTTACTATCTTTCAGAATAAAAAAAAAAGATAATTTCAAATAAAATTTGAAAAAATTTGACCCTGCTGCAGCCTTAACTGTAGCTCACAGCCCCATCTGGTCTCTGAATGAATTTCACAACAGAAATGTGAACACAGTTCTTATTTTCAACCTGGCTGTAATAAAATTTTGCAGAATTTGCCAAAAGTGGTAACAAAATAGTCAGCAGAGAGGCTTGGGCTGAAATTTAACCCTGAAGGTGGAATGTATTGCTAAGCAAAGTGCTGATGGGGTACCTACGAAATTTGACAAAAATGTTTGTATCTATGAGACTTTTACTGTTACGGAAAATAAATAACATAAAAAAGGAGAGCATTTTATTAAAAGTTTTTTAATTTGTTTTGCACCATTTGTTTTAGATAAACTGGAGCAAAACCGATTGTGTAAGATTATGTGAGACTCAAAGAAGACAATTTGTGTACTTTTCCTCCAGAATTTGAAGAAGTGTAACGTTTATTTAATTTTGAATGATTAAAGGCAGTTGAAAGTGGCTATAAAAGACATAAGGTTCAAAGCCATGGAGATGGAGATTAAAATGATAATTCTTTAAAAAAATAATAATAATGTTAATAGAAAATTATATTTATTGTGCACCTTGTTGCCTATCTATGACATGATCTACTTCTCTGGACATTTTGGTTCTGTTTAGTTTTCATTTTGGGTTCTCAGTTATGTTGTCATTTATGTTATTCTATGTTGTTGTCAAGATTTATATACTTATCTTTTTATATACTTTAACATTTTTGGTATTTATTTATTCCTTGGTCTAGTTTTATATTTTTTATTCTTTCTGTTATCTTTAGGTCATGGTTTTTTTATGTTTTCCATGGCTTCATAATTGTCTTAAGTTATCTACAGTCCATTTTCCTCTAGTTATCCCCTTGGGGGAATTTGTGGCAGCTTGTGTAGATCATTTTTAATATAATTTTATGTTGTTATTTCTTATGTTCCACATTTTTTTTAGCACCTGGCATTGTACTAATGCCTCCAATGCAAAAATGACAGCAGATATCTGTCCATATCAGTTTAGCTTTGCTTTTTACTAAAAAAGTTGTAAGAACTTGACCGCACTTGAGTTTGAGATTTGAAAAATTGCTTTGCACATGGTATAGGTTTACATTCGAATATTTTCCACCCATGAATTTGCTGTGCTTGGTCATTAAAATATCATCTACATGTTAATGAACGCACACATGCAAAAAATGTTTGTTCATGCTCTCTGCTGAATTGAAGATCTGGTCTGTGCATACAAACATATTTTCACCTGTTTTAGAAACGAAGGGAAACCTTCAAACATTCTTTACTCACTTTGTCTTAATGTGATGTGGGATTGGGTTTAAATTAAAGGTAAATGAACAAACATCTTTACCAAGGGAAAGTATTTATTCATCAGATAGCAGTGCAATCATTAAAATTACAGTATTATTAGTGTGCCAACACAACTTCTAAACACATTTTTGACAGACTAATATTGGATATCCGTTCTGACAGTCTTCCCCATTATGCATTTCTTGGTGTTCTGTTCTGGTCTGAACAATATTATAAAGCATTTTGGCAGAAAAATGCAGAGCAGAACTCCATAGGCAGAAGCTAAAATAGCAAATATTTCCACAGCATCACTTAACTTACCAGGAGAGCTGATATATGCTGGAATAAATGTAATCCAGACTGAACAGAATATCAACATGCTGAAAGTAATAAACTTAGCTTCATTAAAGTTATCTGGTAGCTTCCGAGCCAGAAAAGCAAGTACAAAGCATAAAACAGCCAAAAATCCTATGTACCCCAAAACAGCATAGAATCCGATGGCTGAACCAAGATCACACTGTAAAATTATTCTATCCTCATAGAAGGCAAAATTCATAAAAGGGAACGGAGGACTTATAGTTAGCCAAAGTATGCAAATCAAAACCTGTATAAGTGTGAAAGATATTACACTAAGTCTCTGCTGTGTCGGCCCGAACCATTTGACTATATTGCTGCCTGGAAGTGTAGCCCTGAAGGCTATTAAAACCACCATTGTTTTTCCAAGAACACAAGACATGCAGAGGACAAAGGTCATGCCAAATGCTGTATGCCGCAGCATGCAGGACATCTGAGTGGGGCGCCCTATGAAGGTTAGAGAACACAGGAAACACAAGGTCAAGGAAAAAAGCAGCAGGAAGCTTAGCTCTGAGTTGTTAGCTCTTATCAATGGGGTCTCTTTGTGGGTAAAAAAGATTAGTGTTGTGATCATAGCTAAAAAGATTCCTAATAGAGAAAATATTGCCAACACTGTCCCCAAGATTTCATTGTATGCTAAGAACTCAATTGGCTTCGGAATGCAGGCATCTCTTCGGCTGTTTGACCAGTACTCTGGAGGGCATTTAAGACACTGCAATGAATCTGAAAACCAAAGAAAAGAAAACTTGTAATGGATTCTTAAAACTATAGACTGATTCTCTAAATCTTAAGCTTACCTGTCAAGTTTGTGATCTCGCCTGCTGAGCAGGGTATGCAGTCATGACAGCAGATTGGTTTTCCTTTCTGGAGGACTTTATAAGTTCCAGGGAGACAAGTTTTACTGCAGACTGACACGGGCATCTAGCAGATAAAAAGATAATTGAATAACATTATATAGCATTGTACAACAAAACAATCCGCTCTCATCAAATTGTTTGAAACACACAGAAAATACTACCTCTAACAAACCATTTGCCCACACTACTGAGATGTTGTTCATAATGAACTGCTGGTCATCTGGAAAAGAAGCATCATAAATGCCAACAGTTTCTCCTTTCATGATTCTTCTAGATGTCATTCTTAAATTTACAAGTTCATATCTTGCGGGTGAGTCTCCATTATTGTCAAAATAAACTCGTTCCCCATCCGGAGTGGTGAAATTTACACTCTTGAGATTATGCAAGATCTGCAAAAAAAAAATAGAGGTACAAACTAAATCGTAGTCTCGTAAATGACATAATATATAACAATAAGCTCTATGTTTCTCACCTGCCATGGCTCTATGTGCTTGGGATCAAAACAGCTGCTGTTAGAGTAGGATCCTCTATCATCACATTTAAACATCATGTCAAGTGCATGAGCCACTGCTAAGACCGACTTGTAGACATTTTTAGTAAATCTGAGTTCAGAAACGTCAGTGAAAAGTGATTCAACTGTTTTCAAACTTTCCAAGCCACTACAGGGCTTTCTTTGTGTGTTCCCAGTTTCATTTAGACAACAATCAAACACTTCTTCCCAAAAATCTTTAACAAACTGGCTGTTTGGGAACTGTGAAGGATGAAGCTGCCTCAGATGTTCTTCTAGGCCAGGGATTTCAGCTTTGGCAACAGTGAAGCCAAGCGATCCAACCAGAATTGTGTGTCCTTCGCTGTCTGTAAGGGAGGAATCTGTGATCCATGCATCACTGCCGATCCACTGAATCCCTGTGATGTTCTGTTTGTGCAACTCAGAGGCAAGTATTTTAATTTCCATGTGTGAAGTAAAAGCTAAAATGACCTTTGAAGTGGAGTGCTTTATAGTGTTTATTACTCTCTGTACAACATGGGGTGGATCAGATGAGGAAAATGCTTCAGAGTATTCCACACATACTCCATAGTCTTCTGCAGCTTGGATAAATGCCTCAATTCCATTCAAGCCATATTCATTATCTACAGCCACAGCCCCAACCCAAGTCCACCCAAAATGCCTGACCAGCTTTGCCAGAGCTTTGCTTTGGTAAAAGTCACTTGGAATAGTTCTGAAAAACGTTGGATATTCTCTCCTATTGCTCAGGCAGGCACAAGTAGCAAAATGGCTGATCTATGTTATAACAAAGAAATATATTTCATTATTTTTTTCTGATTTCAACATTTGTAGAACTAATTCAGCATCTGAGCATTATTGTTGCAATTAAATATAATTAACAGAATACCCAGACAACTCACTGGTAGTTTATGAATGTTTTGTTTTTAACTTACCACAGGTATTTGAAACCTTCCGATTATCTGTAGAAAGGCAATGGTAGGACTTGATCCTGAATGGCCTAATATTGCTTGCACTGTCTTTGCGTGTGTGCAGCCTTCATCAGTGACCTCCTCTTTAAGCCCACTTACAAGTGCCAGCGCAGCTCTCAGTATGTCCATAGTCCCACAGTTGTTATAGATCTTGTACCCAAGTTTCAGACCAGAAAGTATTTCAGTATTTGCGTTGATCTCATTAATAGCAAAAATCATTGTTTGGGCAAATTGGAATTCTCTAAAATTGAAACTGGAAACACATGAAACAAACTGAAATCTAAGTCCCAGCAATATGAATATAAAGCAGAACATACATTATTCTATAACTCATTTAAAAAGAGAAAAAACAAGGTGATTTTACAGTTGATAACTATAAAAATACAAGCTTAGCCATACTTGTTGCAGGTTCGGAAGCCTGGAATTGATTGAAATGTGTCCGTAAAATAATCCTGGCCTGTTCGAAATGAAAAAATGCCTCCAATGATAATATCGCCATCCTGCTCTAGTTCAGGCTTTTGCGTTCCTCCCCTGAGCCGACAAACCATTTTCCCTTGTCCTGTTAGTACAACCATCAGTAGCAGCCTGAACAGCGGCATATTTCTTCTCTATTAGATATCAGCTCTACTTATCATGACAGGGCTTTATACACAGTGGGATACGGGGGTGGGTTTGTAGAAGTTACACTCAAGAGACAGTACAAACTTTTAAAAACAAAAAATAGATCTTTTCTTTTCTAAAATTATTCATACAACTTTTAAAATGTGTTTCGGTAGAAAGACATTTTAACAATTTTAAAGGACCATTATTAACAAACAAAAATTATTTGTTTTACATTTGAGTGAAAAAGGCTATAAAAAAATCACATATCACTTCCTAATAGTGAATAAAAACAGCATTACAGCAATCTAACAACTCCTTTCGTTTGTGTCCATTTCTTTTTTTAAGCAATTTTTTTTGTTAATGACCTCATAGAAATTAAACATTTTCAACCTCAAACTGTTTGAGTTTAAAGGTTGTCCTTCCCCTAAACATAAGATTCTTCAGGTCATAAGAAGTTTCAGGTCAGGACTCCAAAAAACATAAATTTTACTTAAAGACAGAAGTAACGAGTTGGTAAAAAGTTTACTTTAAAGTTGCATATATGACGACTAAAAATTATTTGGGGCTACACAAATAAAATTATTTTATCCTTAAGTTAAGAAGATGAAATAATTAAGCTATCTAAAGCAGTCTACATCAAAATAATGTAAAAATGGTTGGCAATAAGTATGCAGAGGGCTGAGGACCCATCTGCTGCTGGATTGTGGAAAAACATCTGTTTACAACTTAGTGGGTGGTCTTTACTGTGCAGTTTCTAGTAATAAAGGGGAAAGAGAATTTTGCATTTTGCACCCAATGGGTCAAATATTAATACATTTTAGTTAGAATTAGTACATGTCATTTGCATATTTAGTAACCTTGATATTTTTTTCTGTTTCTGCTCACTATTTCAGAGTTGTCTGTATGTCAATGCATTTTAGTTTTTTCTTTGGACATGGTCATCAAGCAGAAATAACTACACCAACAAGCACAACAAGCTCCATCTTGTGTTCAATAGGTGTAACTACATCAGATATTATACTAAGTTAAAAATATTATAACCATTTTTTTTTTTTGTTTTCAGTATACAGTATGGCACCGTATCTGTACCACTCCATAACTAGGTGCGCTGTTATGGCCCTTGTGTATAAGTAGTGAGTAAAAACTTTACAATATAAATTATTACATATGCAGAAAAAAAAAGATCCAAATGAATTAAATGTTTTAAAACTATTTTTGTGACCCCCTTCCCATCATATTTTTCTTTGTATTTTTCTCTGGTTTAAGTAAGATAATGAAGCATTTTGGGACGAATATACAAATTAGCAATCCAAAACTTGATGCTAGAATAGCAAAGATTTCTACAGCCACACTGAACTTCCCAGGAGAGCTGACATATGCTGGTATAAAGGTGATCCACACCGCACAGAATATCAGCATGCTGAAGGTGATCAGTTTAGCTTCATTAAAATTGTCAGGTAATTTTCGAGCCAGGAAAGCAAAGATAAAACACAGCATGGCAAGAAGCCCTATATATCCAAGCACAGACCAGAAACCAATTGTGGATCCCAAATTGCATTCCAGAACAATTTTATCTTTGAATTCCTTGAAGTTCCTGATTGGGAAAGGGGGAGAAATTGTTAACCAAAGGATACATATGACAACTTGTATTAGAGTAAAACCCAGAACACTGAACCTGTGCTGCACAGGGCCGAAACATTGTCTGGCATGTCTACCTGGGGTTTTGGCTTTAAATGCCATTAAAACCACTATTGTTTTGCCGAGAACACATGAGATGCAGAGGACAAAGGTGATTCCAAAAGCTGTATGACGAAGCATGCAGGACCACTCAGAGGGTTGGCCGATGAAGGTCAGGGAACAGAGGAAACACAGACTCAAAGAGAAGAGCAATAGAAAGCTTAGTTCAGAATTATTTGCCCTAACAAGTGGTGTTTTCCGATGTCTGAAGAAGATAGCTGCCACAACAGCAGTCATACATGTACCAATTAAAGAAACTGCTGTTAGTAATTGTCCCATAATTTCGTCATACGACAGGAACAGTTCTTCTTTTTTTATACAGGCATCTCTTTCCTCATTTGACCAGAAGTCTGGGAGGCATTTTAAACAGGTGATAGAATCTGCAAAAAAATGATAAGCTTATTATTTATCAGGAATATTCCAGTGTAGGGTGAAAACGCTTTAGTTATATTTTATATTATATATTTTAAAATGGCCTGTATCTAGGACTTGACCAAAGCACTTTACACTACATTCAGTCATTCCCCCATTCACACACACACTGATGGTGGCAAGCTACATTGTAGCCACAGTTGCCCTGGGGCTCACTGACAGAAACAAGGCTACCATACTCTAGCGCAACCAGGCCATCTGATCACCATCAGTAGGTTTTATATATACACAATTTTACAAATCACACCTTGTTATTGTGTGCACAAAGTATGCTGTGTGTATTTAGTCGTCTATCTAATACATGGGAATGTTTGTTTTTTAGCATTTACAATAAACTTGTAACCTTGTAACCTTTTCGGGGTTCAGGCCAGATAATTCCAGGGGGAAATATCTTACCGCTCCAGCAAATCATATGTTAAAAGATAAAAAATGCAAACACCTTCATATCAACAAGTCCTCAGGCTTAAAACATTGTCAGCATGAAGAATATGACATTTTATTGAAGACTGATGGTGTATGTGTCAATCAGATATGTGTTCAGAAATTTATAATTCAGCTATGTGCAAACAATGTGTTGGACTAGTATGAAAAGCCTGGCTTGCAGCAACACCAACTTGACTAACAACTTAAAAAATATCTGTCTCCGATAGAAGAGACTTTAAGTTCTAATGGTACGTTCACACCAAATGTGAATTTCACAGCTGGAGCGAAGGATTCCCGTGTTATCTATTTTTAGAAGGGCCAATCTGGAATGAAGCAAAGCAAATCAAAGCTGCGGAAGGTGATGGTGGCAAATTTAGGGAGATGAATGGCACGATTTGAGCAAATTATGTAAAAAAAAAAATTTACTTTTGGATACATTCCCATTGCAAAATCTAGTCAGGGTTTAGATGTGGCTGTAAGCTACAGGGGCAGGGGGCAGTTAATTCTTAAACTAGTTTTCTTTTTCTCCTACACTGTACGTTTTGATCACTGATGCACTTTATAAATAGAAATGTTAATTTCACTGCCAAGCTGCTCATTCACTGTTGGAAAGCTTTATTCATCGAAATTTTGTTTTGTAGACGCTCTGTGTATACAAAATAAAGTATAGCTTCCGCTAACTAGTGTAAGGGAGAAAAAAACACATTTTCTTTTATAAAAATACTTAAGCCTTGAGCCAAAAGAGTAGAAAGATGGCAAAGCTCCAGGTGCAGTGTGAAAGACGGTGCGGAGCAGGAGAGCCAGCTGAGGCGTTGCAGCCTTGGGGGTGGGGGGGAACATGTGTTTGAGGAGGAGACGGAGGGAGCCATCCCTACCAATAAGAGTGCAAGTGGAGGGACTTTCTGCCCGATCAGAGAGTCTGAGCATAGTGGCTAAGAGACGGATCCCGCCTTTAATTTCAATGATCCTGCACTGTGGCCAACAAAAAAGACTGATTTTGATTGAGTGAATGTTTGAAATGGCAAAAAGGAAGCCTTTCTCAGAGATGGAAAAAATGAACTGCCACAGATTCGGAGGGCAAAAAATTCCCAAATATCTAACCTATTCTAACGCCTACAATGAAAGGGGAATAAATGTTAGGGGCTGGCTAATATACAGCAGGTCAAAAAGGCCATATTTAGCAGTGCTTGCTGTTCTCCTATGAAGTACAGAAAACAACTACTGCACTAAATTCAATAGATGGGTTGAAAATATCCATTATAAAATACAGAAAGTTTTATGAAATAGGGCAACTGACCCTAGAAAGCTGTCAGCTGGCCTGATCAAGGCAAGCAAAAGCAGATAAAACTGTCAACATTTTTGCAAGCTTCACTTCTGGTGTGAACGCACCTTAAGAATCAATGATTCCATTAATATTGTTACATTACATAATTAATAAGTTAGAAAGGAAATGTATAGCACATTCTTTTACTGCATATCCACGGTGCTGATTTTAGTAAATTTTCCAAAGCAATCTCTCTTGTTCTTAAATAACTTAGATCCGTCATTTAAGAATCCCAGTAAAGTAATACAGTTGTATTTCTCAAATTCCAGTAGCCCTACGTGATACAGAACCTGTAATGTTGCTCATTTCTCCTTCTGTGCATTGCACGCAGTCATAACAGCAGACAGGTCTTCCTTTCTGGAGGACTTTGCGAGTTCCATGAGGACACCTCTTACTGCAAACTGACTCAGGGACCTGCAAAAGAAAATACACACATCTAATATCTTTACATTGACTTACAGTCATTTTAGTTACTGCAGTCATGCCTAACCCTGGCATTTACCCTAACCCTTATCAGTATATTCCTAGCCCTTACCCTAACATAAAGTTATACACACACGCACACACTTGTAGGGGTGTCTATGTGTGCGTTCTTGTATTTGAACATTTGATACTTTGTGTGGCCCATTTTCCAGAAAAATAGCACATTATGGGGATAAACCACTGTTTGTGGGGTCCAGGAACCGGCCCCCACAAGAATGGTCAGAAATGAATTAACCCATAAAAACAGTGAGACAAGTTGGTGTGTGTGTGTGAATATGTGTATATATAAATGTTTTATGTTTTGGAGCAATTCTTATCCTATAAATGCAAATGTTATTTTTCATGCATCAAGACAAAGAGTAATAAACAGAATCAAAATATGCTACAGTAAAAGAAGTTTTTACTCTGTTACCTGAAGAGAGTTTTTAGCCCAAATCAAAGACAAACTATGCACATTGAGTTGTTTATCTTTAGGTAGAGATGCATCATATGTTCCAACACTGACAAATTTAACCATGTTTTTTTTGGTTGGTTGCCAGTTAATTACTTCATATCTAGCCGGTGGGTCTCCATTCTCATTGAAATAAACATCTTCTCCTTCCTTTGTTTTAAAGTGAATCTTTTGCAAATGCTGTAAAATCTTAATTAAAAAATGATAAAATAGATGTCAATATTTAGATGGGTACAAAGCAAGGTTTGATAAAGAAATATTCTTTAGAAATTATATTCAGATATCGTATTATTACTAAGTATAGTCAAGGGTAACCTTACTGTTAAGGAATTTAGCTGGACATTCTTGTGACATGTTTTATTACAGTCGAGAATTTCATGCAGAGCATGGGCCACTGCGTAAACTCCTTTATAGACATTGTTGAATATGGGCATCAATGACATGTCAGTGAAGCTGTTTTCCACTTGGGTTAAATCTTCCTCTCCTGTACATTCATTCTCAATCTCTCCAGAATTTGACTGATTGAATTTACAGCTAAAAAGTGCCTCCCAGAAGTTTCTAAATAAGACACTATTCGAAGAATTCAATTGCCTAACATCAAACATGAATTTTTGTATTCCACTTACATGTGCTTTAGGGATGGAAAGACCGATAGCACCATCTAGAATATGATTTGTATCCATTGCTGCAATTTGAGAATCAAAAATCCAGCCTTCAGTTCCCACCCACTGGTAGCCAGTTAAGTTGTTTTTAGAGAACTCATGTAACAACACATCCCAATCCATGTTGGAAAGAAAAGTAACGATGACCTTTGAGGTAGATGTCTTAATAATCTCAATGATCTTTTGTATTCTGTCTGATGGATCTGTTCTAAAAAATGATACAGAATATTCCACACATATACCCAGCTGCTGTGCAGTTGCTATGAATGTTGACATGCCATTATTTCCATAGTCATCATTGGTTCTAAGAGCACCAATCCAAGTCCAACCAAAATATTGAACTAATTGGGCCAGGGCTCTGCTCTGATAATAGTCACTGGGTATTGTTCTAAGGAATGAGGGGTATTTAGTTTTATCACTGAGACAAGCACATGTTGCAAAGTGGCTGATCTAAAAGAAATACATACATATTATGTAAATAATTCAGTTTTACAAAAACAATATAAAGGTTATTCTACCTTTAACTCACCATTGGGATCCGCAAGGGTCCAACAGCCGTGGCAATTGCTGCACTAGGAGAGGAAGAGGTCTCTCCCATTATCACCTGTACTTGTGCAGGCGTTCTACATGCATTTGCAGGTGAAGCCTCAATTTCATTACCACTGAGTAATGCCAGTGCAACTCTCACACTTCTGGCAATAGAACCACAAGTATCGTACATTTTATAGCCCAGAGTAATTCCTGGCAGGAGCTCTGTGCTGTTATTAATTTCCTCAATGGCAAAGAGCATGGCCTGTGCAAACTGGAAGTCTCTGAAATTTAAACTTAAGACAGAAAATCTATAAGTAGGAAATTATAAAACACATTTTTTAAATAGAAAAAAAATCATAAATAATACTGTTTTTAAATGACTTGTTTTAATGTGTTAAAAAAACATCAAGATATAAAAGGACAATGGATTAATGATCTTTAGAGAAATAGCTTTGTTATTCACCTGGTGCATTGCAGTCGCTGAGGTTTTTTTTCATAGTTTTCCTGGATGTTTTTCCAGCTGCTGTAGAAAGAGAAGATTCCTCCCAACATAATGTCACCATTCTTAATAAGCTCTGCTTCTTCCACATCCCCTATTTGTTGGCATGCTGGTTCCTCGGCATAAGGATAAGATGCCACTGTCAACCAATAAAAAACAGATAATCCTTGCAGTGACCACATCTGCATGGATGCCATCTTGAAAGAAAGAGACCAGCTGAAAATCCCTAACCACAATTTATACATCATTAATTTCCATGACCTTTAAAAAAAAAAACAAAAAAAACCCACTCATGATTGAACATACTACACAGGGTGGGGTGAGGACAAGTAAATAACCTTATAAATGCAACTAAAGGTACAAAACCATTTACATGTGAAAGCTTTAATTTAAATCAGATAGTTTGAATGTAACATTTTTATTGACAGTATTTGCACATTTAATATTCATTGTACATTATATACACATTTGAATCTCAGAAAGTTCCGAAATAGCTCCCAAAATGCCTTACTGCATGATAAAGTTTTAACTAGGAAAAAAATTTGTTAAAAATTAAACTTGCTTACTGTAACACACGTCTTACAAAAAAATGCTATCTAATATGTTATGATAAAAGTTATGATCAGGAAATAATGATTGAAACTAATGTGAATAGCTCAGTTAAATATTAAGTAATGGCTTCACAGCAAATTCACAGATGAGATTAAGCATTCACTTTATGGTTTGTATCATTACAAAAAAAGCATAAAGAATGTCTTAAAGGGTTTTAAAAAGCACGACCTTTTAAAAATTATCTGAGCAATTGTGCAATGAAGAATGTTTTTTATGTAAAAACTAAAAAGAGTTTTTCAACCTAGTCATAAAAAAAAAAGTCTTTGCTGAAATTCTTCCCTATTTTTTCATTACTTCAATTAGGGAAATGCAAGGAATTCAAGTGGACTAATATTGGTCATAACCCATCTGTAATAAAAGTCAAAAATCTACATTTATCAGCTTATTTAAACCTGATTAAATAATATAATATTGTTCCTGAGACTTGAGTTCCAAATATCCTACAGTAGGTTGGAGTTAATCGTCGAGTGTTGGATCCTGAATAGTATTGCAAAATTTCTTGTATAACTGACAAGAGTTGCAAAAGTACTGCAAAATCAACCCTATTTAAATAAGAATGTTAGCTGAATCCCAATACACAATCTACCTACAAACACTAGCGCTAGCCCTCACCCACTACCAGTTGATGTTCAGGTATGTACGTGACTGCGTATTTACGTAGGCACATACATAAGATACTCCCCAGGATAAGAGAGGAGTCAAAGCTTGATTTTAATCATAATGGAACAAAGAGAAATTAATGTTGACAAAGGGTGAAATGGGGATGCTCTTAAGAGATTTGTGGGTGGATTTTAAAAAGCTGTTTTAGTTTAGTCCTAGGAGGGCTGTTTCATTGTTCTACCTTCAGCGCAGACAACGCCAGCCCCAAACCTCTCACCCTCACTCCTACACTTGGTCTGCCCAGCAAGCTTCTCTGATCCTTAGCAGTTCTCCTTTCATATCCCCCCAATAATCCCAGCCAGTCAAATCCTCTCCCTGCTCTGCGTACCTGGTGGTCTTCAATGATATACTGCTGTCCTCTTCCTAACTAGCACAGCCTTCCCCCCACCTTCATTGCTATGTTTGCCCAGGGGACCTATCAGATCTACACCCAACCTCATTCAGTCCTCTGTAGTTAGCCTCTATATCTAGCCCAGGCCAGCTGTAGCCTCTTCTAGCTGTGGGGTTATTTCTCCGATCTTTTTTTTGTGTGTGAACTGTTTTGCCAATATAGCTCTGTGAATAGATGTTCCAGAGCTAGAAGATAACCCAAGAGGTTTTCTTTCACAAGCAGATCATTATGAATTTCGCCATTAGCTTCTGCTTGATACTTGTATAATAGAATTTATCGAAAACTGTTAGGGAGTGAACTCGTATACAACGGACACGAAAATAAAACAAAACAGCAAAAATAGTCAACACAGAGGATACACATTATCTCCTAGACGTCTACTTTCATAGGTGGTATATATATCTGTAGCTGCAGCTTGGTATTTATTGTTGGTGTGTATCAATGAACACCTGGAACCAAACGTTTGTGGTATGTATGCATGGGCATGCTTACTCATGTATAAAGGATTTACAAAGTATCTTTAAAAGACAAGTATGCTTAATAGCAGGTGTGGGCGGCCCCAGATTTGTCCTACAGGGCCCCGGACAGAGAAAGAGGCAGTGGGAGCCCCAGCAAACGTCCACCAGCAAAAGGCAGAAAAGAGCACCTAGAGTTCAATCCCTGAGGAGCCATGGGGTCGTGGCAGCAAACCCAGGGGCTCTGCCGGCAGCCAGTCACACCCAAGGTGGATCCGGATTAAAGCCCAAGGCGATCCAGAAACCCCAGCCAAGTCATGATCAACCCAAAAGACCCAGCTCCATCTCCAGGCAGAGCAAAGAGAACAGGGGTGTGAAAGACCCAATGTCAGTCCCTCCCCGCTGCTCGGATATAGTGTTTTTGCCTGTTGGACTACTGTGTATTTAAAACTGTGGGAGGCTAGGCGTTTCCCCCTACTTCTCCCATCCTAAACCGTAAGTGTGTAATTGAATAAAATGTATTATACATTTATTATAAAATGTGTACATGCATTTCAAACATCACAGGTAAGCATGAGCACTGGAAGCTAGGCTAGAAAGCCTGACCACCTCCAGTGCCCTGTATATGCCCATCCTGATGCCATATATATGTCTTGGAAATGTGATGCTGTCGAAGGTGTTTTTCAAAAGTGGGACAATGGCCACCACCGGCATAGGAGGACCCACCCTGCTGATGATCTCATCCCCAAGATCTTATGTGTGTCCTAGTGTGACGAAGCAGGTGAAGGGAAGCATCTGAGATAGGGAGCAAACAACTGAGGAGCAAGCCCCCCTACTGACCCCAATAGGCACCCTGTTCTACACCCTACACGAGGGGAGAAAGGCACCAGCCAGAACTCAGAATGGGCTAAATAGCAGGGCTAAGGGGTGTGTTGGGATTGGGGATTAGGATCTGTTACTGGCTCTCACCATCGAGACTTTGGAAAAGCAGTGTGTTTTTTTTATAGCCAATCCAAAAAGCAGAAGCAATTTAAAACAGCTCTGATCGCAGATTGGTGGGTGTGATCACTGTTTGAAAAGATGCAGGCCGAGGAGAAGATAAAGGACCTCATCTTTTCATGTGATATAACAAAAAATTGTTAAATGATTTGGAAGCATATCCAGATCATGCTAACTCTGAAACCAGTCAGGTTCAGGTCTCACTTTCTCAAAACAAAAAAAGTCAGAAATCTTGGTCACTAAATCTTTCCAGACATACTTACAAAGCCTTTGGTTTACTTGGAGATTTTTGAATTAGTTTTTTATTTATCTATAAGGGCATCAAATAATAATAATAATAATAAAACGCAGTGGGTCTGATCAGAACAACATACAGGTCACATAGACCCCCTCCTCAGAAAGTATCATGCAGTTGCCCAGTTAAGAGAGAAAGTAATGCAGCCACATTAAGATGATTGGTGGCATAGATTTTTTTTTTCAATCTAGATCAATCTCACTGTAATTCTGGAATTAATCTAGATTAAAACTGCTAATTTGAATTCTGCCAAAGAGCTCAAGAACCTTAAAGTAAAGGTTTACTTTTTTATGTTTGGAAAATCACACGTAAATTCATCTTCTTACTTAAGATTTTGACAAAGTTATAAATACTTTTTCTGCTCATTTGTTACTGTGTTTTCGCTGCAAAAAATAGTGTCCCACTTCTAATTATAGATGTCCCACTTTAACAATATAGTGTCTCCAAAAATCTGACACACACGTCACCTCGATCAACTTCTCATCTTTCTCTGCTTTCTCCGTGGCGTGCTGGTCATGTGTTCTTCTCATGATAGTTGGCCTTGCAGGTAGTTTGTAAGATGGGTCACCTGTGGCCGCCTGGAGAACGAGCTTCAGCCACACTGGTGGGCTGGCAGCTTGTGACTCTTTTGTTACCTGATTTTATTGTGTTTTTATCTCGATTTGCTTATTCTGGCTTTATTTTCATTGTATTTTATTGTTGAATTCATGTAAAGCACTTTGAATCGTCATTGAACTGAATTGTGCTACACAAATAAACTTTCTTTGCCTTGCCTTTTTGACAGGCAGAAAGAATTACATCTGAAGGAAACAGTCATGCCACACATGTAGACTTTGCTGGCAAATGTATAAATATCTGTGTTTTTTATTATTTATAAAGTAGTGTCAGTCTGCATTAATGTTAGGAAATAACTGAAACTTTATAAATCTCAGTTAGCAAATATGGTTGGAAATTTGTATATTTTAACCTGGTATGTTCACTGTTTTGTAGGTCCTTAATTCGTGCACTGTCCTTGTAAAAATAAAGATAATCATTATCATCATCATAAGAACGACTATTGTATCCAATTTTTTTTTTTTTTTTTTCACCGTTTCAAATATGGAGCAAATGGTAGAAAAAAAGCAAGTTGTAAAACCTCAGCTGGCTGTGTATAACATGATTTTATTGTTCTTTTTTTTCATTTCAAGAGTTATCCATTGTCCAGTTCGCCTGCAATTTATACATC
Organism: Cyprinodon tularosa; assembly: GCF_016077235.1. Lineage (NCBI taxonomy): Eukaryota > Metazoa > Chordata > Actinopteri > Cyprinodontiformes > Cyprinodontidae > Cyprinodon > Cyprinodon tularosa. The sequence continues at coordinate 415,923 of NW_024039038.1, read as the reverse complement.
GTCCATTTCTTGATGCTAATATGCCATATTGGATCTGCAAAAGGTAGCCATCAATACACTTAATGAGGAAATATACCTGACTTTTATCATTGTATTAATTAAATTGAATGGCAACTATGGAAGGCAATATATTTAATTTGATTTCATGAACTGAAATGTAGCATTTTTGTGTTCCTTTTTTGACATAAAATCCAGTTTTAGAAATTATTTGTGGCACCCTTCCCTATCATATTCCTTTTTGTATTTTTTTCTGGTTTCATGACTATGACGTAACATTTTGGAAAAAAGATACAAATCAATAATCCAAAACTAGAGGCAAGAATAGCAAAAATTTCAACAGCAACACTGAACTTCCCAGGAGAGCTGACATATGCTGGAATAAAAGTTATCCATACGGCACAGAATATCAGCATGCTGAAGGTGATAAATTTGGCTTCATTAAAATTATCAGGAAGTTTCCGAGCCAGAAACACACACATAAAACACAACATGGCAAGAAATCCTATGTACCCAAGGACAGCCCAGAAGCCCACAGCTGATCCCAGAGAACACTCTAAGATTATTTTGTCATTGAATTCCTTAAAGTTCTTGGAAGGGAAAGGAGGAGAATTAGTTAACCAGATGATACATATAATGACTTGTACAAGAGTGAATCCCAGAACACTGAGTCTTTGCTGTATAGGTCCAAACCATTTCATCACATTTCTCCCTGGAATTGTAGCTTTAAAAGCCATTAAAACCACTATGGTTTTCCCCAGTACACATGATATGCAAAGGACAAAAGTGATGCCAAATGCTGTGTGACGCAGCATGCAGGACCACTCAGATGGTTGGCCAATGAAAGTCAGAGAGCAGAGGAAACACAGCTTTAGGGAAAAAAGCAATAGAAAGCTTAGCTCAGAGTTGTTTGCCCTCACCAGAGGAGTTTTTCGATATTTAACAAAAATGACTGCAACAATGACAGTCATACATGCACCACATAAAGAGGCTCCTGTGAGCAATCCTCCCATGATTTCCTTAAACGAAAGAAACTCTATGTTCTTCTTTACACAGGCATTTCGATTTTCATTTGACCAGGATTCAAGGGGGCATCTCACACAGGTGACAGAATCTGTAGAATCAAGCAAGAGATGGTAAACTGAAATTCAAAATATGCATGGAGAGCATTTTATGTGAGTGTGTTTAAATAAAACTGCTTAAATCTGTATCTATTACACGTGTGGCCTTTTGGAAGAATTCTGATTTCATACAGTAAATAACTTTCTCTAGGCCTTATTTTTTACAGATAAATACAGCAGTTTAATTATTCTTACATAAACATAGACACTAATTGTAACTTACCCATGCTGTCACTAATTTCTCCTTCTGCACACCTTATACAGTCAAAGCAGCAAATAGGCCTTCCCTTCTGCAAAACTTTTTGTGTTCCTGGTGGACATTTTTCGCTGCAAACTGAAACAGGAACCTGCATAAAGATTTAGTACAACAAAAAAACATAACATTGATTTAATAATTTTCCAAGTGTTTAATACTAAACCGTTTTTTTATTAATTGCTAAATCATTAAGAAAATTACTTGCAAACTTACCTGCAGCATGTTTTTTGACCAAATGATTGAACTAATATTCACATTTAGTTGTTTATCAGCTGGTAATGATGCATCATAAAGACCAACAACTGCAAAGTTCAACATGCCATTTTCCCCCCGTTGCCAATTAATAATATCATACTTTGCTGGTGGATCTCCTTTCTCATTAAAGTAAACTTCATCTCCTTCCTTTGTTTTGAAGTGAATCCTCTGTATTTGCTGTAAAATCTAACATGAAAGTAAAAGAACAATAATTTTTACATTATAAATTATTATATATTAATACAACATATTTAGTATTGTCAAGATAAAGCTAAGAAATGGGATTAAACCTACTGTTGAGGGATCTAGATGGACATTCTTCTCACATGTCTTATTACAGTTGAGAATTCCATGCAAAGCATGAGCAACGGCATAAACCCCTTTATAAACATTGTAAAATATGGGCATGAGTGACATGTCAGTGAAGCTGTTTTTTACTTCTGAAACATTTTCCTCTCCAGTACATTCCTTCTTATTTTTTCCTGAGTGGGATTGATTGAATTTACAGCTAAATAATTCTTCCCAAAGCTTTGTAAATAAGTCACTATTTGATGAATTTAGTGGCTTAACATTAAACATGAACTCTCTGAGTCCATTTACATGTGCTTTGGGAATGGAAAGGCCTATAGCCCCATCCAGAATTTGATCTGTATCCATTGCTGCAATTTGAGAATCAAACATCCAGCCTTCAGTTCCAACCCACTGGTAGCCAGTTAAGTTATTTTTGGAAAACTCATGTAACAAGACATCTAAGTCCATGTGGGAAAGGAAAGCAACAACAACGTTGGAGGTGGATGTCTTAATAGTCTCAATAACTCTTTGTATTTTATTTGGAGGATCTGTTCTAAAGAATGATACAGAATATTCAAGACATATGCCCAGCTGATTTGCAGTTTCAGAGAATGTTGCCATGCCATTATTTCCATAATCATCGTTGGATCTAACAGCTCCTATCCAAGTCCATCCAAAGTGTTTTACCAAATGGGCCAAAGCTCTGCTCTGGTAATAATCACTGGGAATAGTTCTAAGAAATGATGGATATTTGGTTTTATCACTGAGACAAGCACATGTGGAAAAATGGCTGATCTAAGAGAGAAAAAAAAATTATTTATAATATAATTTCGAAAAACAAGCATAATCAAATCTCTCAATTACAATTTTTACCCACCATCGGTATCCGGAAGGGTCCAACAGCAGTGGCAATGGCTGCGCTAGGAGAGGAAGAGGTTTCTCCCATTATCACCTGTACTTCTGCAGGTCTTGTACATGCCTTTGAAGATGAAGCTTTAATCTCATTACCATTCAGTAAGACCAATGCAACTTTTACACTTCTGGCAATAAAACCACAAGCATCATACATTTTATAGCCCAGAGTAATTTCTGGCAGGAGCTCTGTGCTGTTATTAATTTCCTCGATGGCAAAGAGCATGGCCTGTGCAAACTGGAAGTCTCTGAAATTTAAACTTAAAATAAAAACAAAAAATTAATACATGTGAAATCCAAACAAATTTAACTCTCTGGGGCTATATTAACAGCTACACATTAATTATAAAGTAACTAATATATCCTTTTTTATACCAGCATAATTGTGTTAATCACCTGGTGCATTGAAGTTGTTGAGGTTTCTGTTCATAATTCTCTTGAATATTCCTCCAGCTGCTGTGGAATGAGAAGACTCCCCCCAACATAATGTCCCCATTCTTGAATAGTTGCGCATCCTCAAGATCCCCTCTATGTAGACAATCTTGTTTTTCTGTGTGTGAAAAAGATGCAGACAACAACAAATACAAAAGTTTCCTTGTATACTGTGCCCATGCAGGCATTGTGCTTAGTGAAAGAAGCACATTTAAAGCTCTCACACAATATTTATGCTCTATCTTCCCCATCTGAGATGTAATGAAAAACTGCTTCATCATTCTGGGTGGGGCAAGAAAAGAGAAGTGCATATTGAATATTATTTTTTGTAAATGCTTTTTTTTTTACTTTATCTTGCAAGTTATTTACTTTATAATACACAGTCTGTAATTTTGTCTAGATTTTAAACTGTAAACAAAATAACAGACTGAACATACATTACTTTCTAGGAAACAGGATAGAAAATTAGCAGTGATAAGCCAATGATTTCTATGCATATGCATTCAGTATATTTCATGGAATAGTGAAGCATCAACAAAATTATTGTACAGGCATTAATTCAATTCAATTCAATTCAATTCAGTTTATTTATATAGCGCCAAATTCACAACACATGTCATCTCAAGGCACTTTACAGTTCAACCAGATCAAATTGATACAAAGTTTTCTATCTAAGGAAAACCAGTTGATTGCATTGACTCATTGACTCAAATACAATCCCCCAAACTAAGCATGCTTGTAGCGACAGTGGAGAGGAAAAACTCCCTTTTAACAGGAAGAAACCTCCAGCAGAACCAGGCTCAGTGTGAGCGGCCATCTGCCGAGGCCGACTGGGGTTCAAGGAGACAGAAGCAGAGATACAAAAAGCAGCTGTAAAAGGCGGCCCCGTCCAGGAAACACACAGCCAGGCAGACGAGCTCCGAGGCAGCTCCCATGCCAGAGGACGAAGAGAGCACATCCACTCAGTCACGGTCAGAGAAACAGGACCACACTGGAAAACAGGCCGATCTCCAACATCTATTAACAAGGGTGTTGATAGAAGCAGCACAGCTGATATTTTTTTCCAGGATGACGTCACAGCCAAACAGGAACAGACGAGGCAAAGCTACTCTGAGGAAAAGCAGAGAGAGCAGAAGGTTAGAGATTGAACTAACAGATTCTGCAGAATAGGAGAACAGAGAGAGAATGAAGCAGAATGATGAAATGGGGGTCCCTATGTCCTCCAAAAGTCTAAGCCTATAGCAGCATAACTATAGAGATAGCTCAGGATAACCTGAGCCACCCTAACTATAAGCTTTATCAAAAATGAAAGTTTTAAGCCTAGACTTAAAAGTAGACAGGGTGTCTGCCTCACGGACTAAAACTGGTAGTTGGTTCCACAGGAGAGGAGCCTGATAACTAAAAGATCTGCCTCCCATTCTACTTTTAGAAATTCTAGGAACCACTAGTAAACCTGCAGATTGAGAGCGAAGTGCTCTGTTAGGAACATAAGGAACAATCAGATCTCTGATATAAGATGGAGCTTGGCCATTTAAGGCTTTATATGTGAGAAGGAGGATTTTAAATTCTATTCTTGATTTAACAGGAAGCCAATGAAGAGAAGCCAGGATAGGCGAGATATGATCTCTCTTTTTAATTTTCATTAGAACTCTGGCTGCAGCATTTTGGATCAGCTGAAGGCTTTTAACTACAGTTTGTGGACTTCCTGATAGTAAAGAATTACAATAGTCCAGCCTTGAAGTAACAAATGCATGGACTAGTTTCTCAGCATCACCCCTGGACAGGATATTTCTAATTTTTGCAATGTTCCTCAGATGAAAGAAGGAAATTCTAGAAACCTCTTTGATGTGGGATTTAAATGACAGGTCCTGATCAAAAACAACACCAAGATTTTTTACTTTATTATCTGAAATCAGTTTAATCCCATCCAAATGAAGTGACTGGCTAATCAGTTTCTTTTTCAGAGACTCTGGTCCAAAGACTATAACTTCTGTTTTGTCTGCATTCAGAAGCAGAAAGTTAAGAGTCATCCAGGTTTTTATGTCTTCAAGACATGCCTGTAATCTATGTAATGGGTTAGCTTCATCTGGATTTATAGACAGATATAGCTGGGTATCATCAGCATAACAGTGGAAATTAATCCCATGCTGTCTAATAATTCTACCAATTGGGAGCATGTATAAAGTAAAGAGAATTGGTCCTAGCACTGATCCCTGTGGTACTCCACAGGTAACCTTTGAGCGTGTTGAAGATCTATCATTAACATGAACAAACTGAATTCGATCAGATAGATAAGATTTAAACCAGTCTAGTGCTGTTCCTTTAATTCCAACAAAATATTCAAGTCTTTCTAAAAGAATATTATGGTCAACTGTATCAAATGCAGCACTAAGATCCAACAGGACGAGCACAGATACAAGTCCATTATCTGAGGCCATGAGAATATCATTAGTGACTTTCACCAGAGCTGTTTCAGTGCTATGATGAGCTCTAAAGCCAGACTGAAACTCTTCAAAAAGTTCATTATGGTGGAAGTGATCGCAAACTTGTTTGGCAACTACTTTCTCAAGAATTTTGGATAAGAAAGGAAGATTGGATATAGGTCTATAATTGACCAAGTCATCTGGGTCAAGAGACGGTTTCTTAAGCAGAGGTTTAATTACAGCAACCTTAAAAGCTTTAGGTACATATCCCTGTAACAGAGATAGATTAATCACATCTAAAATGGAGGAGGAGATCAAAGGGAATACCTCCTTAAATAACCTGGTTGGAACTGGATCTAACATACAAGTTGAAGGCTTAGATGAAGACAATAATTTTGCTAATTCAGAGAGTTCAACTGGATCAAAGCAGTCTAAACCCAGTTCAGATTCCATGACTACCTCAGGTACAATCGCGGAAAGAGGAGTGCTTAAGATCCTTTTTTAATAAAATCAATCTTTTTTTATAAAGAATCCCATAAAGTCATTGCTGAAAAAGCCAAGGGTGGAATGGGGGGGGGGTTTTAACAAGCTATGGGTCTGGGGGGATTTGGCAAAATTTATTAAAAAAAATCTAGATTAAATTTTTATTTTTTTCCCTATTAATTGGGGGGGAAGGGAATCTGCTCCTTGGGGTTTAAAAAAAAGGGGGCCTCTTATACACAGTAAAACCATTTTTTCCAGACAGGGGGGAAAGGGGGGGGGGGCCTCTTTCGCAGGCCTGGGGGGGGGAAAAGGCGGGAATTTATTTTTTCCTTTTCCTTCCCAAAAATTTCTTTAACATTTTTGGGGCCTTTCAAAGGGGGAAAAAGGGAGGGCCTCCTGGCTTAAAACCCAAGGAGCAAGCCTTTTCCCTAAATTTTTTAACGTTTTCAAATTTTCCCAAAGGAGCTTTTCCCTTGCCCCCCAAGAATACGGGAGAAGGGGAAAAAATAAAAAACAAAAAAACCCCCCCATTTTAAAAAAATAAAACAAAACCTTTAAAGGGGAATAAGGGGGGTTAAATTTTAACTTTTTTGGGAAAAATCTTGCAACACTTTTTTCCTCCCCGGGGGACAAAAAGGGGGGGAGAAGGGGGGAAAGTGGAAAGCAAAGGGTTAAAAAAATTCTTTTAAAATTTAAAAAAAACTGCACTATCTAAAAAAAAAATCTAACTAAAAAATTTAAAACCCCTTTTTTTGGGGGGGGGGAAAACCTTAAAGTAATCCTGAAGGTTATAAGGGAAAAAGGGTCAAGAGGACAAAGGGGTTTTTGAGGAAATACTGGTTTTTTTCTTCACATTTTTAAAGCCCCTATGTCCCCGCACAAGAAACCAAAAATATTAAGATGAAAAGCGTGGGGCTATTCACAATTTTAACAAAACCCCAATAGTGGGCTTTAAATAACATTAAAAAGGCTGCTCTTAAGCTATCGCCTTCAATGTCAGCATGGATGTTAAAATCTCCCACTATGATGACCCTGTCAGTATTTAATACCAAATCAGAAAGGAACTCTGAAAACTCATCTAAAAATTCAGAGTAAGGACCTGGTGGACGATACAAAGTTACAAAAAGAAGAGGTTTTCTTGCCTTGAAATTTGGATCAGGGAAATTAAGGGTTAAATGTTCAAAAGAGTTGTAGGTATTAACTGTTTTGGGAGTAATCAGTAAGTCAGACTGGAAGATTGTTGCTACTCCTCCTCCTCGCCCAGAACTTCTGGGGATGTGAAAATTTAAATAGCTTGAAGGAGTTGCCTCATTTATGCTCACATAATCCTCTTGCTGCAGCCAGGTTTCTGTAAGGCAAAACAAGTCGATGTGATTATCACAAATCAAGTCATTAACTAGTAGACTTTTAGAGGAAAGCGATCTTATGTTAAACAGACCGCATTTAATTGTTTTAACTTTTTCCCCAATTTGAGTTATTTTGATTTTAATTAGATTATCATGATTTACTCCTTTGGGAATCTTTGCTAATTTATTAGATTTTGGTCGTGGGCAAGACACTGTCTGGATGGAGTAAAGAGTGGGTAACAGTAGAGAAGCTGCAGAGATGTGTGTTAAACTACAACTCTGCTTCCTGGTCTGCACCCTGGGTGGTCAGGGTTTTGGAGGACTAATAAATGTGGCCAGATTCCTAGAAAGAAGAGCTGCACCATCCAAAGTGGGATGGATGCCGTCTCTCCGAATCAGACCAGGCTTTCCCCAAAAGGATTGCCAATTATTAATGTAGCCCACGTTGTTTTCAGGGCACCACCTAGACAACCAGCGGTTGAATGACGACATGCGGCTAAACATGTCATCACTGGTCAGATCAGGGAGGGGACCAGAGAAAATTACGGAGTCCGACATTTTTTTGGCAAACTTACACACCGAAGCAACACTAATTTTAGTGACCTCCGATCGGCGTAACCGGGTGTCATTACCACCAGCGTGAATAACAATCTTACTGTATTTAACCTTATCCTTAGCCAGTAGTTTCAGGTAGGATTTGATGTCGCCCGTTCTGGCCCCCGGCAAACATTTGACTATGGTCCCTGGTGTCTCTAATGCCACGTTTCTGACTATGGAGCTGCCAATCACCAGAGTGGGCTTCTCAGTGGGTGTGTCACTGAGTGGGGAAAACCGGTTAGAAACGTGAACGGGTTGGTGGTGACCAGTGGGCAGAGATCCACGACTACGCTTTCTGCGTACAGTTACCCAATCGCCTGGCTGCTCAGGCACTTTTGGAGGACAGCTACGTGGGGGGCCTACTTCAACAGCCTGAAGCCTGGATTCTAACTCTGACACCCTCGCCTCCAAAGCTACAAAAATACTACACTTATTACACATCCCATTATCACTAAAGGAGGCAGAGGAATAACTGAACATCTGACACAGAGAGCAGGAGAGAGGAGAGGAAGAAGGAAGAGTTGGAAAAGAGTCAAGGGAGGGAGAGAGAGAAGCCATAGCAATGCTAAGCTAGCGCTAGCCTAGGCTAGCTACTCCTTGCTATCAGAAATAAAACCGTGTGAAACTGACAAGTGCTCAGTAGAAAAGTGCAGCAGAAGGTGCTATGTTTTAAAGTAGTCAGTTAGAGTTACTTAGATACAGAGATATCACAGAGAAAATAACTTAACTTCAGATGGAGATCCTCTGAACAGCTGCACACTCAGTTAATCCAAACAGGAAGTGAACAGGTCCAAACAGGAAAACTGTCGCTTCCATAAAAAAATACAGTTTCACCTAACTACATATTACTACTTCCTACTACATAAGGAGTTAAGATTTTTAATCCTTTTCCTTCATGCAATTAATAGCAGACTGTGGCAAAACCACAAGCAAGTCTCCTTTGGGTTGTTTTGAGGTATGTGCTGACAATGGCTGTTTTAGACAGGTTGCAGCAGGGTTCTCCTATTGAACTGTCCTGGCCCCATGTTATGGTCCCTATACTGAAGACATAATAAAGGTCTCTAATGGATGGATCAGCCTCAGTATAACTAAAAGGGAAAAAAAATAGCCCTAAATATATCTTTTATTATGTATTGTTTTTCTGGAATAATCAAAATGTAATAGCTTAAAAGGTTATAGAAATAAATAAAAAGGGTAATTTAGCTTTTAGATGTAGGTTATATGTTCTAATAATTTTATTAGATGCATGCAGGTTGCAAGGTTAGCTGTCATTGTTGGCCATAACAGCTTCAAGATTCCTTCTCTGTGGAGAATTGAGTTGCATGCACCAATCAGGTGGGATTTTAGCCTATTCTTCCATAGACTTACACAACTTTTGTTGTTATTTTGTATACACAAAGCTTATACAAAAAAAAAAAAAAAAAAAAAAAAAAACGTTTTGTACAGCTTTCAGAACATTTCCATTCCATAAATTGCAGCAGTGATCAAAAGTAAACAGTGCTGGAGAAAAGACAAGGTCCAAAAACGCTTCGTCTTCAAATCTTGAAAGAACTGTAATCTTTAGTTCTTTCCATAGATTTTCTATTTGATTCAAGTCAGGTGATTGGCTGGGCCATTCTAGCAGCTTTATTTTCCTTCTCTGAAACCAATTGAGTTTCCTTGGCAGTGTGTTTGGGGTCATTGTCTTGCTAAAATGTCCACCCATGTTTCATCTTCATCATCCTGGTAGATGGAATTGATTTTTATCAAGAATGTCTCTGTACATTTTTCCATTCATCCTTTCAATTGTTTGAAGTTTGCCAGTACCGTATGTTTAAAAAACAGCCCCATGCAATGATGTTCCCACCTCTAAACTTCACTGTTGGTATAGAGTTTTTGGGTGATGTGCAGTGCTATGTGACCTCCAAACATGATGTGTATGGCATCCAAAGAGTTTAGTTTTGGTCTCATCTGACCAGACTATATTCTCCCGGTATTTCATAGGCTAAATGTGCAGTGTTAAAGATAGGCTCTCTGTATGCACCCTGATGCTCTATCCCTCGGGTTCTTTTCCCTGAAAAAAGATTACTCGGGACAAAAAACCGGGGTGACCCCAGGGAAGTCCCACTCTCGGCCAATCTGAGCAAGAAAACTCTGTTTTGAATCTGACAATTATCATTACCAACTAACTAAAGAACGTTTATGCCAATCAGGTTCTGAGTCTTTCTATATCAAAGCAAAAGTGGCATAAAACTTGATCTTGGTTGGTCTGGAGCAAAACTGTCAACATATTCTCATTATCAGTTGGTATGAAATCGTACAAAAAGTTATGCACAGTATTTCATACGTTTTTGACGTTTTTCCTCGAAAAAACAGATCAGTGCGCATGCGCAACCATACAGACGAAAAAAGCAGATCTGTGGAAGGTGATAAAACTGGGAAAAACAGTGCAATAATTACTTCTTCATGTCTCTCACTAGGTTGCTTGCTGTTTTGTATCTTAGGGTTAGGTGTAGGGTCAGGGTTAGGGTTAATTGTATGTTAAATTCTGTTATTGAATGGTGCATAAGATGCGCATGCGCAAGGATATCTTGTCTTGAGGCAAGACGTAAAAATACGATGAAATACCACGAAAAAAACGGCAAACGTACGAAATTACGGTGCATAACTTTTCGTACGATTTCATACCAACTGATAATGAGAATACACTGAAACTGTTTCTATGCTTTTCATCAAAACAAAATCAAAATAAATCAAACAGATAAATCACAATTAGGTAAAATCAAGAATTATTCTGGTCCGAGTTAAAGGCAAATGATGAACATCACTGACGATGATGAATTCTTTCAGTGTCTCTATCACTCATCAATCTAATTAATCAATCAGAGTCTCATATGGCCTCCTCCACAGCCCCTTTGGTCTCCATGCAGTCCGGTGACAGTGTAGATGCTGAATCCATGTGGTGGTTCTCATGGAGTGTTCTCATCACAATTCAGCAATCCATTCTTCCGGTACAAGAGAGTGCAGTTAATTTTCTTATCAGAATAAACAGTGTCTTTAATGAGTAATTCATTATTAACTCAAAACCTAAGTGCAGTCACAACCAGAATCTTATCCAAAATTACTTTCACTTTATCCCTTAAGTCATCATTAAATTATTTACATTTAAATGATGACATTAGGGATAAACTAAACTTTAAACATGCTTCAACTTGCTTTTTCTTCAGCAATGGAGTCTTGTGCAGTGAGCCTGCATGCAGGCCATAGGGGTTGAGGGCAATACTTGCTATTTTCTTTGAAACTATTATAATGTGCTAATTCCAGGTCTTTTTAAGCTCTCCACAAGTTGTATTTGGCTCTTGGACAACACTTCTGATAATTCTTTACACTCCTCTGTCAAACATCTTGCGAGGAGCACCTGGTCGTGGTTGGTTTATGGTGAAAATATATTCTTTTCCCTTCAGAATTATGGCCCTACAGTCTCACTGGAACATTCAATAATTTAGAAATTGTTCAATAACTATTGCCATCTTTTGATTGCAACAATACGGTTGCAAAAGTCTTGAAAAAGCTCTTAACTTTTACCCATCTTTTCTGCAGTCTGCTAATTGTAACTGCCAGCAACATCAACTCACTTAAGGCGAGCATACACTGTACAGGTTTTTGTCCCTTTTTGGTCCGCAGTATTCAGTCATTCTTTCAGCACCACCATCCTCTTTGGAAGAACCAAACTCCTTCCCCATCAGAAACTTTAACTCAATCCCAGATTCCACTCACCTGCCCCTGGCAAACATGTGCGTTTCAGGACAGTAAGACGACCGACACTACAAACCTGCCTCGCTTCCGTCCCGTTCTTACCCTGATGTCTATTAAAGAGAACTTGTTCTCTATGTCACCGCCATAGATCCAGTTCATCACCTAATATTTCTCCCTTGTCGCCAATACTTTATGGTGCCGCATGCTGTATTGGAGTTTTTGCTGTATTTGCATTTTTCTGACTCCTATATTGCTGGAGTCTCTGAAAAACTCAGGAGGACTTTCAACCAGCACCAGATCCCTGTGCACTTCAAACCCGACAACACCCTGAGAGAAAAACTGGTTTACCCCAGACACCCAGAAATAAGACCGATAAAGTCAGAAGAAATCATGCAAAGTACACCAACAATTAAATTAGTAAAGGGCACTTATCTAAGTCTTTGCTCTAATCACATCCAATCCAATATTACCAATTCTCAACACTGGTCACCTCAAGGTGCTTTACAGAGTGTGTTAATTTAAATCTTAAAGGAAAATGTAAAAAAAAATATATATATATATATATACACTATATTGCCAAAAGTATTTGCTCACCCATCCAAATTATTGGAATCAGGTGTTCCAATCACTTCCATGGCCACAGGTGTATAAATTCAAGCACCTAGGCATGCAGACTGTTTTTACAAACATTTGTGAAAGAATGGGTCGCTCTCAGGAGCTCAGTGAATTCCAGCGTGGAACTGTGATAGGATGCCACCTGTGCAACAAATCCAGTCGTGAAATTTCCTCGCTCCTAAATATTCCACAGTCAACTGTCAGCTGTATTATAAGAAAATGGAAGTGTTTGGGAACGACAGCAACTCAGCCACGAAGTGGTAGGCCACGTAAACTGACGGAGCGGGGTCAGCGGATGCTGACGCGCATAGTGCGAAGAGGTCGCCAACTTTCTGCAGAGTCAATCACTACAGACCTCCAAACTTCATGTGGCCTTCAGATTAGCTCAAGAACAGTGCGCAGAGAGCTTCATGGAATGGGTTTCCATGGTCGAGCAGCTGCATCCAAGCCATACATCACCAAGTGCAATGCAAAGCGTCGGATGCGGTGGTGTAAAGCACGCCGCCACTGGACTCTAGAGCAGTGGAGACGCGTTCTCTGGAGTGACGAATCGCGCTTCTCCATCTGGCAATCTGATGGACGGGTCTGGGTTTGGCGGTTGCCAGGAGAACGGTACTTGTCTGACTGCATTGTGCCAAGTGTAAAGTTTGGTGGAGGGGGGATTATGGTGTGAGGTTGTTTTTCAGGAGCTGGGCTTGGCCCCTTAGTTCCAGTGAAAGGAACTCTGAATGCTTCAGCATACCAAGACATTTTGGACAATTCCATGCTCCCAACTTTGTGGGAACAGTTTGGAGCTGGCCCCTTCCTCTTCCAACATGACTGTGCACCAGTGCACAAAGCAAGGTCCATAAAGACATGGATGACAGAGTCTGGTGTGGATGAACTTGACTGGCCTGCACAGAGTCCTGACCTCAACCCGATAGAACACCTTTGGGATGAATTAGAGCGGAGACTGAGAGCCAGGCCTTCTCGTCCAACATCAGTGTGCGACCTCACAAATGCGCTTCTGGAAGAATGGTCAAAAATTCCCATAAACACACTCCTAAACCTTGTGGACAGCCTTCCCAGAAGAGTTGAAGCTGTTCTAGCTGCAAAGGGTGGACCGACGTCATATTGAACCCTATGGATTAGGAACGGGATGTCACTTAAGCTCATATGTGAGTCAAGGCAGGTGAGCAAATACTTTTGGCAATATAGTGTATATCTACGGAAGCCCAGCATACTGTATTGAATCACTGACTTTGCAGAAATCACTCCTACTTGATGAGGATGTAGCAACACAGAAGTTTGTATTTTGTTGCTGACTTTCCACCAATCCCTCATCCCACTCATGCCTTTGCAGTAAACAGGAAAGCTCAATTTTAGAGGGAAATAACCTTGAGCAGAACCAGGCACAGTGTGAATGGCATTCTTCTGTGGTCAACCAGGTCTTGGAGAAAACAGGGCATACACTTAATAGGGAACACAAAGCACAGATCTAATAATAGTTTCTAAGTTAGAGACAACAATGGTGGCGTTGTCTAGGAAAGAAACAGTTACAATATTGATATAGCCTGATAAACCAGACTAAATTTGAGATTAAATGTGTAATTTAGTCTGGCCCCGTAGAATGAGACATTGGAAGATTGTTGACGAGAATAATCCGTTGTTTTTCAAACCATATCTGTGCCTATTGGTCAACGCTCTGACCAATGAGCGCAACTGATGAAGTGAGTGCGACAGAAAGCTGGTGGGGGAGTGTAAACAAACAGCCTGTCGGTAAAACGGCGAATACGTCCTTTTCAAAAATTAATGAGTGTAGAGCCTCTTCCTGCTCCCGTTTCAACGAAAACCCCAAGTCTAATCCTTTCATAACTGATTCCAAAGCTGAGTCAAAAATCGCCATCAGAGCCAGCGGTCCTTCACACACTACTATGCTGAGAGAGGGCCGCTGCAGACGGGCAGCAGTTAGCCCTGGCTGCCATTAGCCTCAGAGGTCCGCTAGTTTCTGCAGTCTTCTCAACTTCGGAAATTGTTTCTTTTAACTACGCATTGTATTGGTAAATGGACCATATAGTGATGCTTGAAAGTATAATATTCTCGTCTCAAATTTTCTTAAAATGTACTTTTACTGAACAACAGCAACAGAAAAGAGAATTTTTAACTTTCAATGCAGCGCTCCATTGAAAGCTGCTGCTACCGCAGTGCATGCTACTGTTCAATAGCTGAACCGTCTTCCTTGTTGTGCTGTCTCCAGCGTCGTGCAGCTTTGTCGTCACGCCCTCATAACCCCGCCCACTTTCCATCCAAAAATTCAAAACACATCTCTGCGTTGTGATTGGCCTGCCAGTTCTAGGGCCTGGGGCATTGATCGAGGCTAGACCAAACTCACAGGGAAAAATTATTTTGCTCTTAAAATTATCTGCTCTTAAAATTGCCCCTTACCGGTAAACTGCATCAACCAGGTTAAGCATTATTCATACCACAAATGACATTTGTCATGAGTTGAGAAAACTGTTCTTTAATACACAAATTTGTCAAATAAATGACAATACAATTTTTTAGCAGTTTAAAATATTTAATCACTTTGTAACTTTTCATCAACAGAATAAGTTTAATTACACCTTCCCCATTATATTCTTTTTTGTGTTTTTTTCTGGTTTTAGTAGCATTACATAACATTTAGGGATGAAAATACAAATAAGCAATCCAAAAGTAGAGGCTAGAATTGCAAAGATTTCTACAGCAACACTTAACTTCCCAGGTGCGCTCACATATGATGGGATAAAAGTGATCCAAACAGCACAGAATATTAACATGCTAAATGTGATGAACTTCGCTTCGTTAAAATTATCAGGTAGTTTCCGAGCCAAAAAAGCCAAAGTGAAGCACATCATGGCAAGAAGTCCAATGTACCCAAGCACAGACCAAAATCCTACAGCTGAGCCCAGAGAACACTCTGACATTATTTTATCTTTCATTTCATTAAAATTCTGAAAAGGAAAGGGAGGGGAAATTGTTAACCAGAGAATGCATATGGTAACTTGTATAACAGTGAAAGTAAAAACACTGAGTCTTTGTTGTGTAGGGCCAAACCATTTCATCACATTTCCTCCTGGTAGTTTAGCTTTAAAAGCCATTAACACTACTATTGTTTTCCCCAGAACACAAGAGAGACAGAGGACAAATGTGATGCCAAATGCCGTGTGACGAAGCATGCAGGACCAGTTGGAGGGCTGACCAATAAAAGTGAGAGAGCAGAGAAAACACAGAGCCAAGGAGAAGAGCAACAAGAAGCTGAGCTCAGAATTGTTTGCCCTGACAAGAGGAGTTTTTCTGTATCTGAAGAAAACAGCTGTGACGATGGCAGTCAAGCATGTACCGAATAAAGCGGCTGCTGTGAGCAATGCTCCCATAATTTCCCCATATGAAAGGAACACAGCCTCCTTTTTTATACAGGCATTCCTTTCTTCATTTGACCAGGTTTCGGGGGGACATCTCACACAGGTGACAGAATCTGCAAAAATCATGATCCACAAGAATGTTAGACAAAGCCTTTGTTTTCTATTATCTTTTTTCTTTCTTTTTTACACTAAAGACCAGCAGTTTGACATATCTTTCAGGGAAATATGTAACATTTTTGGATCAGATTGTGTTTTTTCATCCTACATCATTAGGGTAACAAAATTAGGGACAAAAAAACCCTCTTTTTTCTGTATAGACAAGAATGTCTGTAATTATTTCCAAAAAGGCTTAAATCAGAGGTCATCATTCCTTCTCTCAGTTTTTCCAGAAAAATGTTTGCCTCTAATCTCAGCCTGATTTGTGGTTGCCATGACCCATATGGCAACCACATGGACAGGCATGTTGTAGTAAAAAAATTGGTAATAATTTCCCCGATTCTTTCTGTTATGTGTTGACCTCTTTAATTTTGGCATTCATTACTTCAATTATTATGAAAAATAAGAATGCTTCACAAAATTCACGAAAATGTTTAAATGATTTAATGATTAAAAAAAGTGTGTATGGGTGTCTATTCAAATTTCATTGATTACTTCATTGTTTACAGCATTTATTTACAGTTTTATTCTATGGGCTCTCATTTTTTTAAGTTTTTATATATATATATATATATATATATATATATATATATATATATATATATATATATATATATATATATATATATATATATATATATATATATATATAAAATACTAACAAAACAACCTCATATCTCAATAAAAAATTTCTTTCATACAACGTTGCTCTAGATTTGCAATTTTTTTCCACAGTGACACAATATAGGAAAAAAATAATCAAATTATTGAAGTATTGTTATTTCTGAAGCTTTGTTTGATATTATTTCTGGATGTTCCTGGTTCGCAGGTGGTATAATGCAATTCTCATTTCTTAAAACAAGTTATCTTAACACTTGTTTTATGTTATGGGAAAAAAATAGGTTGTAATGTCAAGTACTTAACCTGTACTGTTGCTTATTTCTCCTTCTGCACATTTTACACAGTCATGGCAGCAAACAGGTTTCCCTTTCTGTAGAGTCTTGCGTGTTCCTGGTGGACATGTTTCACTGCAAACTGAAACAGGGACCTGCGTAAGAACACAGCAGAGCACAAATCTGACGTCCACACAAACTTTTTTGAATAAACTTGAGGACCAAATACATGTTATGATAACACTGTACAGGATGTTCAGGGCAAATACCTTCTTTGAGTTTTTCGCCCAAATTAAAGTCTGGTTTCTCCAACTAAGCCTTTTGCCAGCAGGTAAAGTTGCGTCATAAATTCCAACCGTGACAAAGTCCACAGTCTTGTTTTCTCCTGGTTGCCAGTTTATTATTTCATAGCTTGCTGCCGGATCTCCATACTTATTAAAATACACTTCATCACCTTCCTTTGTTTTGAAATTTATTTTCCGCAGGTGCTGTAAAATCTAACATCATATATGGATTAATATGAATATAATTACCAACTTCTAAGTATAGTCTTATATTGTCCTAAGCATATGCATTTTTGTTTTATCTTGAGTTAAGAAATATGCTTACCGTAAACGGATCTAGCTGTACGTTGTTGTTACATGTTTTGTTGCAGCTAAGGTTTTCATGTAGAGAATGAGCCACAGCGTACACTCCCTTATAGACATTGTTAAAGATAGGCATGAGGGACATGTCAGTGAAGCTGTTTTCCATTCCTGTAAGGTCCTCATGTCCCGTACAGACGCTTAGAGGTTGTGTTGATTTGGATTCCCTGAACTTACATTTAAACAATGCCTCCCAGAACTCATTAAATAACTGACTATTGGATGAATTTAGCGGTTTAACATTAAACATAAACTCTCTGAGACCACTGACTTGTGCTTTAGGGATAGAAAGGCCTATTGCTCCGTCCAGGATGTGATTCTTATCCATCGCTGCAATTTGAGAATCAAAGATCCAGGACTCACTGCCAATCCACTGAAACCCAGTCAAATTGTTAAGCGACAGCTCATGTATAAGGACATCCATGTCCATGTGGGAAAGAAAAGCAATAATAACTTTAGAAGTGGAAGACTTAATAATTTCAGTTACCTTTTTAATTTTTTCTAATGGATCTGTTCTGAAGAAAGATACAGAATATTCCAGACAAATACCCAACTGTTCTGCGGTTTCAGTAAATGTAGCCATACCATTATTACCGTAATCATCGTTGGTTCTTACAGCCCCAACCCAAGTCCAACCAAAATGTTTGACCAAATGAGCCAGAGCTCTGCTCTGATAATAGTCGCTGGGTACCGTTCTGAGAAAGGAGGGATAGTTGGTTTTATCACTGAGACAAGCACATGTGGCAAAGTGGCTGATCTGCTAGAAAAAAGTCAAATAAGTGTCATGAAAATAAACAGGTATCAAAGATGAAAGTATACATTTAGAAACATTAATAAGTGCCATTTACAAATAATATTTTGCATAATATGTTAAATAGAAGTAGAATAATAAAAAACAATGTTATACATTTTTTCAATGCTACCCACCAGCGGGATATTGAATGGTCCAATAACAGTTGCTATTGCTGTGCTTGGAGAGGAGGAAGTTTCTCCCATTATTGCTTGCACTCGTGCTGCTTTCATACATATGGAGGTTGAAGAAATGTTGCTATTATCATTTGTCAAGGCAAGTGCAACTTTCACACTTCTGGCAATGGAGCCACAAGTGTCATAGATATTATAACCAAGTGAAATCCCCGGCAGTAGCTTTGAGCTGTTATTTATCTCCTCAATGGCAAAAAGCATAGACTGAGCAAATTGGAACTCTCTGAAATTCAAGCTTCATTCGGAGTTGAAAATGATGGGTGTAAAAACAAGAGGATAAAAGCAAATTGCAGTAAATTATTAGTTTGTTGGAAGTAATAACAAAATACATGAAGCTGTATTTTACCTGATGCATTCCAGTGGAAGTGGTTTTTCTGTATAAGTATTTTCTTTGTTCTTCCAGCTGCTGTGAAAAGAAAAGATTCCACCCAACATAATGTCTCCATCCTTTAACAATTGAGGTTTCTCAAGATCCCCAATTTGTCTGCAGAATGGCTCTTCAGTCTGTGAGAAAGACACTGACAACAGTAACTGTAAAAGTGTGCAACCATACTCTGCCCACCTCTGTGCAGACACCATGCTGTCTGAACAATCAAAGTAACCAGACAGCATCTTAGAGAGTGCTGTCTAATGTAAGACCTCATGGGTCCTTATAAATGTTGGACCGGCTACAATTAACAGACGATGATTTAGCTCTATGACACTGAGCAGACTGATATGGTGATAGGCGATAAACCTAATTATTTTAAAGTTAGTTCAGTTTGTGGGACCTTATTCTTCTTTTTTCATTGGTTTTAAATTTCTTTCAAAGCTAAGTTTAGAAAATAAAAACTTAAGCAGTTATCCCCCTACACTACCGTTCAATTGCAAAGTTCTTCTTGAAAATATAATATAATTTTAAGTGTGCCTGTATTAAAGATGAATGCATTAGGAAAAATATTAAAGTATAAGAAAAGATGTTTCAATTTGAAACGGTTAAATTAAACTAATCTCAGAGGGAACCATGTGTTAACCTTCATATAACTGCAACATTCTTATCAAAATAGACAAATATTCAGCCCAAATTAGTGTTTTGTCTGGTTACCTCTATAAAGAAATGTATCTATCTCAAGACATGTATTTATTTCTCAAGACAAGAGAACTTAGCTACCTTTTCTAAGTTCTATACTTTCTTTAGAAAGCAATTTGAGCAGCGACATGGGCTGTTTTCTTAATTTTAAATGGCAAACATTGGTTTCATAATGCATGCTACTTGCAACATTTTTGTGGCACAAGGACTATTTTATTTGAAACTTTTAAGTTTCAAGCTCTTTGTTTTTTTTTCTTCACTAGAACCTTCAGAGGCACATAAAGGCAGTTACCAAGTCATCCTTTTATCACCTGAAGAACATGTCCAGGATTACAGGGCTAATATGCAAGCAGGATCTAGAAAATCCATGCATTTGTCTTTAGTAGAATTGAGTACTGCAACAGTGTCTTCCCAGGTTTGCCAAAAAAGTCCAGACAGCTGCAGCTGATCCAAAACTCTGCTGCTCGTGATCTAACTAGAATCAAGAAGGTAGAGTCCTTACACTAGCTCCCTGTAGTTTAGAGAATAGACTTTAACATGCTACAGTTAGTCTATAAATCATTGAATGGATCACCACTTCAGTACATATCCTATTTATTATTAGTGTATCAACCTTCCAGACCACTCAGGTCTTCTAGTTCAAGCCTACTCTGTACACCCAGAACTAGAACCAAACATAGAGAAGCATCTTTTAGTTCCATTGCTCCGCTGATCTGGAACAAACTCCCAGAAGACTGTAAAAGTGTTGATAGTCTGAGTTCTTTTATATCAAAGCAAAAACCCATTTATTTAGAACTGCCTTTGACTGTTGAAGTTAAACTGCTAAGTGGGGTTTTATTGCTTTTTTGTTGTTGAGTTTTTATGGCACTAGTGGCTCATTTTTTTGACAATACGCCAACAGAAAAGCGGGTATGAGAGGGGGAAAGACATGCGGCAAACGACCACAGACGACACAATCCGGGTTGGCCGTGTCTGTCATTATTTTATCTAAAGCTCGGACCCATATGCAGAGAAACCAATTCAGAGAGACCAGGGGAAAGGTTTAAAAGGTTTTATTGAAGAGATTAAGCACGGTGCAGTGTTGCCCTGAACTCTGCTCAGCCGGAACTGGAAGATGAGGGGAAGACAAATGATTAAATCAGGCTCAGTGGGAAATTTCATTTGTGGATTTGAAGAAGAGGATCTGGTTTTTGACTCACGTTTCCAGAGAAGTTTAAGAATCTTTGACTCCAATCTGTGCGTTGTTTTCCAGAGTTAGTCTGATTCGGTGGAGGGCGGAACAGGGTTTACCCAGAACTCGGACGGTGTAGGTGAACGGAGATACTGACTGCCACTCAGGTTTCCTGCTGTACTTGAACGGGTCGTAGTGAAGATGATTCCCTTGCTCAGAGAGTAAACTCAACATCGTCTCAAGGAGACTGGATCCAAATCTCCAGTTTGAATCTCCAGCTCAGTTTGAGGCTCAGTTGATCCCTCCTGGGAGTGGAGGTCCGAAAAGGTCCAGTTTGCAGGATGACTTCCTGCCAAGAGGCAAAGACAAAAAACAAAGTTAAAACTCAGGTGGACAAGAACTCAGTCTTACTCAGCAAAAACTCAGCTTGGCTAGAGTACCAAAAACTGGCAAACACCCTGGCGTCAAGGTAGTGGCAATCAGCAGCTTAAGAGCACTCCGTTAACGAGGTAACCATCAGCAGGTGTGTGAGGAGGCGGACCAGAACCAGGCGCCTCCTGCTGGTGGAAGGGAGACAAACACCAAAACAAACAAACAGACTGGAGCCCTGACAGTGTCAAGGACCAAGGCCTCCATAAATGGGTCATGCCACCTGCTCGCCCATAGGTTTTATTAGTTTAAGGTCGTAATCCCACTCTTTTATGTTCTTCTCTATCTGCTTTTATCATGTTTTTTTAATTGGTTTTATTCTGCTTTTTCATGGTACAATGGTTTTATTTGTTTTACAAATGTTTTTGTTATTTTTCTTCTATTTTATTATCTAATTTATGTAAAGCACACTGAATTGTCCATGTACTGAATTGTGCAATACAAATAAAATTGCAATGCCTTCACAGCTTGCTATTTTTGATCATTTTATATAGTAAAATGAAAATAATGTTGACCATGTATTGTTGTTAGTAGGGCTGGGCGATATAGAAAAAAAGCTTATCGATAAAAAAAAATGCATATTGATCGATATCGATAATTATTGAAAAGATTTGAAACCATATTTTATGTGCAGCTCTGCCTGGACTTTTTATAATATTGCTAAATGATTTAATTTTTATAAAAAACACAAACACAGACTTCGAATTAAATCTTTATTTAACCAACTTTTTTAACCATAACAGAATTGTTTTAAAGAAAAATAACTTAAGAGACCTGGGTTATGTTATTAAATACTGACAATGAATAAACTAAAGTGACCAGAAAAGTGACCAAAATAAATATAACAAAGAAATAAATGCCCACCGCCGCCCCCGTTTCCTGCTTTAACCTGAGTTGTTTCTTTGAAGTTTCTGGCCCCTCAGCATTTTTATCTCAATTGTTAGAACTACGTGGGAAACTGCCCAGAACTGAAAATATATATATATTTTCCCGAAATTCCCGAAGATTCCTCGGAGGAGAACTGCGTCGGGGCCTACACAGCTCCTACTCCTGCGGGTGTGAGCGGCTGAGATGATAAAAAAAAAAAAAAAAAGTTGGTTGTGTTATCAGACTTGGTTTTCACTGGTTCCCTACACATTTTACAGATGACTGTGGTTTGTTTTTGGTCCGACTTGCCATGACCGAAATACTGCCAGACTGCCGAACTACAAAAACCCTTCTTTGAAACAATTTCCTCCGCCTCTCCTTGCTGCACATCTTCATGTGCTCTGTGTTGTGGTTTGAGAGGGCGGCGCTTGATGACGGCGTGCCTGGGTTCGCGATTGTGATTGGTTGGGAGGACGTAGTGACTAGCATAAACCTACATGCTAGGCTACAATGAGAAGGAAGGAAAACTGCGTTTCTTTTTTATCGAACTTTTATCGACCCTCTTTTTTTCTATTGCGCCACACGTCTATCGATCAATATATATCGTTATTGAATTATCGCCCAGCCCTAGTTGTTAGTATTTATCAGTCAATTCAAAACATTTTAGCAAGTTAGAATACTTTAGTAACCAAGATATCCAGTAAAAAAACAAACTAGATTCAGAAAATACAGGGAAACCGCAACTGCAACAACTTCAGAGTTTGAAATAATAGACAAGATTTTGATCAAATAAAAATGTCAAAATGCTTTCATTGAGATGTGTTTATAAAGAAAAATAACTAAACCACCATTACTTAAGTTGTATTCTTCACGTAGTATCACTTTAGAACAAGAAATTCAAGAAAATGAAGGTCATCTAATAAAAAATGTAATTACTGTGTTATTAAATTGTAATGTTATGTTCTATAAATCAGATAATTATTATAATGGAACTGACTGGCATCACCAAAAAATGTTATGCTTAATAATTTATTTGTTCAGCCCCTTAAAGATTTTAAAACAATTGCAAGACTAAGTTGAAGACATTATGTGCAAAACAGTGAAGGTGTTGGACACAAAAAACAAGGGAAAAAACTTTACCTCGTTTTGCAGGATCAAATAAAATTTTATATGCAACTACATTTTTAAAATATATTAATTAAAAGGCTTTACTCTTCAGCAAATGCTGGTTTGTCATTTAAAAATAATGAGTCAACATGATATCAATTGTTCCTTAAGCATTCTCAGATAAATTCAGGCAAAAAACAGCACACAGGCTTTCCTTTCAGGAGAACCTTTCGTGTTCCTGGGGGACATTTCTTACTGCAAACTGACAGTGGGACCTGAAAAGACAAAACTCACATTAAAAAACATTAGAATTTAAAATTATACAGCTGTAAAAAGAGTGGACTTAAAATACAGAGAATGCTGGCATTGGCAGCTGTATAGCTTTTTACCTCCAAAGAGTTTTGCATCCAAATGATGGTTTTGTTGTACAGATTCATTTGTTTGTCATTTGGTAATGTTGCGTCATACAGACCAACCGTCACAAAGTCAACAGTACCATTTTCAGCTGGCTGCCAGTTTATGATTTCATACATTGCAGCAGGATCTCCATTCTCATTAAAGTAAACATGATCACCTTCCTTTGTTTTGAAATTACTTCCCTTTATGTGCTGTAAAATCTAAAAATCAATTCGTAATAAGATCAGCAAGTTGAAAACTTTTAGCAAATAAGATTTTGTTTTTTTTTCTTTGTTTAATCTCACCGTATAAGGGTCGAGTTGCATATTTTTATTACATGATTTGTTACAGCTCATAATTTTGTGTAGGGCATTGGCCACTGCATACACTCCTTTGTAGACATTGTTGAATATGGGCATGAGCGACATGTCAGTGAAACTGTTTTCCACTTTATTTATGTCTTCCTTTCCAGTACATGTTCTATAATTCTCTGTGGATTTTAACGGTTTGAAATTACAGCTAAATAATGTTTCCCAGAACTCAGTAAATAAGTCTGCATTTGATGAGTTCAGTGGCCTTACATCCAGCATGAACTCTTTCAGACCAGTCACATTTGCCTTGGGGATGGAAAGGCCTATGGCTCCATCTAAAATGTGATTAACATCTCCTTCTGCAGTTTTAGAATCAAATATCCAAGCTTCAGTTCCCACCCACTGGTAGCCAGTCAAGTTGTGACCAGACAACTCATGTAATAATATATCCAAGTCCATGTGGGAGAGGAAGGTAACAATTACTTTTGAAGTTGAAGCTTTAATAGTATTAATTATCTTTTGTATTTTGTCTGATGGGTCAGTTCTAAAGAAAGATACAGAATATTCCACACATATGCCCAACTTCTGTGCAGTTTCTATGAAGGTGGCCATGCCATTATTGCCATAATCTTCATTTGACCTTACAGCTCCAACCCATGTCCAACCAAAATGCTTTACCAGCTGTGCAAGGGCTCTACTCTGGTAATAGTCACTGGGTATGGTTCTAAGAAATGAGGGGTATTTGATTTTATTAGTGAGACAAGCACATGTGGCAAAGTGGCTGATCTGCAAAAAACAATTAGAATTATGTTTTTTATTTAAAAAGAAAACACCAGCCATGTTTAATCTAAGCAACAAAACGTTAAACGATTGTAAATGTTATCATTTTTGATAACATTTTTAGTATTTATACCTACCAGTGGGATGTGAAATGGACCCATAACAGTGGCTATTGCAGTACAAGGAGAAGAAGATGTTTCTCCGATTATGGCCTGCACATTTGAAGGACTTGTACATGCCTTTGAAGGCGAAGCCACCATTTTATTACCATTTACCAAGGCCAGTGTGACTTTCACACTTCTTGCAATGGATCCACATGTATCGTATATTTTATATCCCAGAGATACGCCTGGTAGTAGGTCTGAACTGTTATTGATCTCCTCAATGGCAAAAAGCATAGCCTGGACTAACTGGAACTCTCTGAAATTCAAACTTGATTCAAACATTTATAGAAAGATGTCATAACAAACATTGTCATTAATCAGATCAAACTCCTATAATATGTACAATATGTATGCAGTATGTAAAACCCATATATTAATATCTTTTCTGCACGCCAACTGCAAGTTTTTATCGTTTTTTTCCCTCCTGATTACTTACCTAATGCATTGCAGTGGCTTGGGCTTTTCCATGTAGGTTTTCTTTTTTCTACCCAGTTGGTGTGGAAAGAAAAAAGTCCTCCTAACACAATGTCCCCATCTTTAACAAGCTGAGGGTTTGCAGGGTCTCCTATTTGTGTGCATATCTGGTCCTCTGCCTGAGTATAAGATGCCACCAAGAACAGGTGCAAAAGTGCCCAACCCTGTTCTGGCCACCTCTGTGTAGACGTCATGGTGAGTGAAAAACACAAATCAACTGGTAGCATTATATATACCTACTTTTGGATAACAAGTTTATATTGATATTTATACTATTGGAAGCAATAAAATGTATTATAATAATAATAAGGAATATTCTCTGTGGACCTACAAAGTGTGGATAGATGAGGAGGACAGTAAAAACATGCTGATTAAATAGGTATGTTTTATTCTTGCCATGTAGCATGATTTAATTTCTTTCCGATATTTATTCTTTGATGCATACTAAAAAAGTATAAGCTCTCAAGCAGCCAAATCCATACCACACATTTTTAACAGTACTAAAACACTTTTATTCTTTAATTAATTCTCCCTACAGAAAGGACTAAATGGGCTCCACTATCTTATATTTAAATGACATAACTCGTAATACTGTATACTTTTTTTTTTCATTAGATATGAAGACATTTTGTATAAACTACTCATCATTTTCCTCAGATTTTGAGACTGGTTTCCAGTGTTATTAGATTTATCTACATTAAGAATGGCCTCTTTAGGTAATTGTTACACGTGTTTAAAAAAGTATAAACACAGTAATAATACAGAAAAGCTACCAGAGTGACATTTTATACATTATGCACTGACATTTGTCAATCCACACAATAGCATTGAAGACAGAAATTGCTACTCCAAAGTCTGTAGCCCAAAGAATCCATACAGAGATATGTCAAATGAGGAGGTCAATAGAAACATTAAACAAATAAAAAAAAAAAAAAAAAGTATGCCATAACCAGGGTTTATAAAGGCCTCTGTTTTAAGCTAAATTGACCTGAAATTAACCACTAATTAGTTACTAATTATGTACTAAGTAATTTTCTGAGCATTGTTATGCCATCTGCACAGGTATTTCACGTTTGTGCTTTTGGGTATCAAAGTAAACCTCTAGACACAGTTTTAATTCATTGGAATGTCTCTTTCACCATAGTATAAAATTAAAGGGCGTCTATAACCAATAGCTGGTCAAACATTATATTGTGCCGCGTGGTGAAAGGGTTACATTTATATGAACCGTTCATGTGTCTATTATATTAGACACATCAACACATCAGAAGGCGCATGATCATATTTTTGGCACAAATGAAATCCTGTATTTTCACCCTCATGGGTTTTAAAACTGATGTGGTGTTTGAGAACTTCCGGTGCCTATAGCATTATCATTGAAAGGCTAGGATAATGGCTCAGTTGTTTTTGTTCAGTCCCTGGTTGTTCATGTGGGGCAAAAAAACAGTCATATCTGTCCTATCATGCATTTCTGATGGACCCGGACCAACAAAGGCAGCGGATCCATGCGATCCGAAAAGATGAAGGTTTACATAAACACAGGGAGCACTTTCCTATGTAGCCGCCACTTCACACCAGAGAACTTTATTAGCGGATTCACCATCACCTGCCTTAGAAATGGAGCTGCTTCCTTTCCTTTTTGCCAGGAATGACTTGACTGCACCAGCAACAAGAGAGTCTGCTTTCGAGACTCACTTGGGTCACTACCTCTTCATTGTGCTCTCTTCCATCATCCTGTGGATAAGTCATGAGAAAAGCCAAAATGCCTTTAGAAATTTCTGAAGTTGCTCCCTGTGGGTTGGTGACATTAAAGGCTTCCTCATTCAAGACCTTCACGAAGATGGAGCCAGACTCATCATTCCACTATTTAGGCATCCTGGCCAGTTTAGCAAGAAAGAGACAGAGGAGACCCAGACTTTTCCTTGACTGTGCATCTAGGATTCTCTGGTGCCTCTCTCTTTAATAGGTACTGTCAATCAAATCTGCCACAACAGTTGTGTTTTGGCAAATCATCAAGACACAGTTTATCTTGCAGACTAAATAATTCCAGTATGTTAATTTGGTAGTGCTATGTAAAAATGTGTTTAAATGTGTTTTACATTTTTTTTTCAAAGTGAATTGCAAGGAAAACAAATTAAGATTTACAATATCCTATAAAAATAAAACACCTTAACTATTTCATATTTTATAATTGTACTCTATACACTGATTTAAATTATGTTGCAAATTAATATGTATCAAATCTAAACAACAATAGTTGCAAATACCTAACACAGCCTTAAGAAGAAGCTATTTTAACACAGGTTATAAGACAACTGCAGTTAAGTAAACATATTTTCGTAAATTATGCAACAGCCTTTTAAAGAAATTTGCACATCTGTGTGTTTCATGAGCAACAACTATTTACACTGATTCACACAGCTGGAGATAAAAAAGAACAAAAGGATTAATGTTCACATTTTATAATTCTTATTGTATTGACATGAACACATCGATAGAGGTGTTGAAGTAACATAAGTGAGTAAAACGAGTGAGCCGATGTAACGAATACATTTCTCCACTGTGAGAAAAAATGAAGTCAATTAATCAATCAATTAATTCACATGTTCACCTAACTTTTCACGTTATTTATGGATTGCATCTGAAAATATCAAACATATTTATATATATTTAGGGATATTACATAATACAATGTAACATAGAATGGCTTAAATTATAGTATTTCTAGGTCATCAAGTCAGTGTTAGGCTGTCAATTGGGCTGTATATAGGGATTAAAGTCCAGCAGGTGTCAGTATTATGACAGTATATGTAATTTAGTATATTTAGTATATGGTAGGATATTACATAGCATAGAACAATCAGGTTTACTCTTTTTTTGTTAGAATAACTTCTGAGTTGTCCAGAAGTCGTACGTGGAAAGTTCTTCAGCTTTCAAATATGAACAGGGACTCAAACTAACGAACAGGAACTAACCGACTTTCTGTCTCAAACTACAGCTTGTGCTGTTCCTCAGTTTTCTTAATGGATTTGGAGCATCTAGCTCTGACAGATACCTGCCCCTTGACAATATTTGACACTACAAGGCATGTAGAAGGAAAGCATACTGTAGTTTCAACATCAAGCGTCATATAGTATCTCATAACTAAGTTCTACCATGCTGTTTTTCACAAACTGTACTGGCAAACATATTTCAGTCTCACAATATAATTGAAAAGTTTAAACTATGTCTCCAATATTCAACGCAAAATAAGTTAGGATTCATAACGATGTTAGTGTAGTTCATATCTTGTAGCTTGCGGTTAGCTCGCTAAGCTATGTCTTTATATACCTTGATAGCTGTGGATATATATTTCGGGGAAGAACGTATATCCTTTCACACATTTTTTGGTGGGCGAAATCGCAAGCTGCAGTAAGAATGACGAAAAGAACCGGAGGAGAGACATTTTCCAGAGTAAAACAGGAAGTGCCCTAGCCCTTTCTGACGCAGCTTCCGGTTGCCGTGAAAAAGGTCTAGAAAATGGCAGCTTGGAATTTCTGTTAGACAAAGGAGGTGGGTGGAGCTTTCCAGAGTACGTCTCCCACTGCTTATTTTAACAACGTATATTTTCACCAACACTGGGTGGTATCTTACTCCAGCTGTTGTAGTAATAACTTTGAAAGAGTCAATGGACTTTGACACTGCATATTTAACACCGTGGAATTTGCTGTTTAGAGATTTCAAAATGACAATATGTAAAATATTATTAGAAATAAATAGAAACATTCAAAATATATTTAATGTATGACGTTCAGGTGAACCCTCACCCCTCCAGTTCATAGGTCAGCCTTAAAAAGGTTTGTGACCCCTAATGTAAAGCCTTAAACTTAAAGGTAGCTCTTTATTTTAAATGAAATCAGCTTTCAAGTGTTCTTCTGTTAAATGGAATATGTTTATTCAGCCACATCTTTGTATTATATATCTTTGTATTATATATTTGCTAATATAATATTAAATAATTCAAAGCAAAATGAAACCTTAAGAAACAAATATTAAAAATTTCCTTCACAAAATCAAAAACATTTTAGCATTTATAAAGCTCTTTCCTTACATTATCAAGAAAATGCATCTTCTAAATGAAAAACAGAATACATAAAACATATCAATCTAATTCTACATTTAATGAAAACTAATTCATTATTAACAAAAATTACTTGCTTAAAGAATTTACATCAATCTTTAATGGTGCGTTCACCCCTAAGGTGATTACGGCAAATTGTCAAAGTTAGTTGCTCACAACCACATTCAGTCCTTGTTGGTTGATGCAAGGTGATATGACCCGACCAGAGGTTTCACTTTGCCATAATCCACCCTTTTATTGTCAGAAACCTGCATTTGGCATTGCTTTGCCACAAACAAGCTTCTACTGTACATAGGAATAACGTGAATCACTCTCTCCTGTTTTTTCCTTTCGCATTTGATGTGGATGCGCCTCCCAGCAGGCTTGCTTACAATTGTATTATAAATAAATGGGATCTAGAAGTTATCAATTGAATTGTTAATCAGATAAAAAAAAACACATTATCTCACCCTGATATTGTAAAAAAAATTATTCAAATTGTGCTTTTTCCATGTTTAAATTCTGTCTCTTATGGAGCCCCCTTACCCATCATATTTCTTTTTGTATTTTTTTCTGGTTTTATTAGCATGATATAGCATTTTGGAATGAAGATACAAAAAAGCATTCCGAAACTGGACGCAAGAATGGCAAAGATTTCTACCGCAACACTAAATTTTCCAGGAGAGCTGACATATGCTGGGATAAAGGCAATCCACACCACGCAGAATATCAACATACTAAATGTTATAAATTTGGCTTCATTAAAGTTATCCGGCAACTTGCGAGCCAAAAAAGCAAGCATAAAACACAACAAGGCAAGAAGTCCAATATATCCAAGCACAGACCAGAAGCCCACAGCTGACCCAAGAGAACACTCCAAAATGATTTTGTCTTTAAATTCTTTGAAGTTCTTGGTTGGAAACGGAGGAGATATTGTTAACCAGAGGATACAAATGATCACTTGAACAAGAGTAAAACCCAGAACGCTAAGTCTCTGCTGTGTTGGTCCAAACCATTTCATGATATTCTTGCCAGGAAGTGTAGCTTTAAATGCCATCAAAACCACCATAGTTTTTCCTAAGACACAGGAAATGCAAAGAACAAAGGTGATGCCAAATGCTGTGTGACGAAGCATACAGGACCATTCAGAGGGTTGTCCAATAAAGGTCAGGGAGCAGAGGAAACACAGGGTCAAGGAGAAAAGGAGGAGAAAGCTCAGCTCAGAGTTGTTTGCCCTTACGAGAGGAGTTTTTCTGTGTCTAAAGAATATTAATGCAACAGCAGCAGTTAGGCACGTTCCCAATAAAGCTGCAGAAGTAAGCAATATTCCCATTATTTCTTCAAATGAAAGGAACTCAGCCTCCTTCTGTACGCATGCATCTCCTCTCACATTTGACCAAGATTCGGGGGGGCACTTCACACAAGATACAGCATCTGTAAATTAATAATGACATTTAGAATGGTGTTATTTTCCTTTATACAATGTGTTTTGGATTTGTTTTTTTACTAAATTCAATGAAATTCAACTTTACACCCCTTATGTTACATTGTAGCAACTTCTATAAATTACTAGCTAGCTAGTTAGCTTAATATTATTAAAGGAAAAGTCTGGTCAGGAAGGAATGATCAATGGATCATTTTTTATACCTAAAACTAATGTGTTTGTGGTGATTTAATGAATTTAACTTTAATCAGTAAAAAAATAAAAATAATAATTTTCATTGCGATCACTGAGTCCAGGACCGGCCATTTTTGTCCAAATATAGTAACACCTCACTTCTGACATCTTCCGGCAGTGACGTCACGGTGTGGTAAGCCCATTCTCCCCACTTTACATGCAAAATCAATGGGAACCACTAGACACATCTGCAATCAACAATTAGTTAAGATTTCGAGAGAACTTCACCATTGAAATTCGAGAGTTCTATAGTTAAACTGTCAATGTCCATATGCATGGCAGTTGGATGTTGGAATACATCGGGTAAAAGTGAAAAAAAAAAACTTTCCAATTCATGATCCTCCATGGATGGGTTCGTCATTGGATTGCAAACTTGAAGAGGCAGGATTTGCCATCGAGCTTCTGGCCAGAGAAAAAAACACCTAATATGTAGCCAACATTTTGAAGAAGAATGTTTTCAAGGTGACTTGGATAATAGCATGTACTGACAAACACCAGATACAGCCCTGGGACTTATCATATATTGAACAGTATGTAATCATTTTATATTTAAAGTACTTTCAGAAGATTTAATTCTGATTGGAGTTTTCCTTTAAAGGTGGTGACGATTGAGCGTCTATCAAAATTATCATTAGGTCAAGAGTATAACCTCATTATATAAATTTCCAGTCTATTCTAGTGGCCAGAATTTTAAGAGTCAACTCAATTCTACATTATTTTACTCACTCCAGCAATCATTTTCAAATCAACATGTTATGTAAGAGCTGTGCATTTGGAGGGAATTGAGATTTAAACCTGAGACCTACATATTGTAAGACAAATCACATCACATTTTACAAATGACAAATGAAATATGTGGAAAAAGCTCAAAGCAAAAGCAACTATTTTTAAATCTAAACAACCCAAATTTGATTTCAAACATCTTCCGCAACCTTTGTTGACAAAATAATATTTATGGCTCTATCCCAATGGTTTCTGTGGACTCATTAACAAATATGTGAATTTAAAGCACTATATAATGAATATAAAGTGATTCATTTTTACTCAGCAAGGTTTAAATTCTTCTTTGCCTAACCAATAAAAATATGGATATTTAAAAGCCTCAAACTGTAAAGACTCAGATTACTCTAAAAGCTTGCACATAAAAACACCAAACCTGTGATGTTGCTCATTTCTCCTTTGGCACAACGTATGCAGTCATAGCAGCATACAGGTTTTCCTTTCTGCAGAACTTTACGTGTTCCTGGGGGACATTTTACACTGCAAACTGACACTGGCACCTAAACAAATTAAAAGTGATAGAAGGAAAGTAAGAAAAAAAAAATGAGATTGTGTTTAAAGGTTTATTTCTTTCTCATTTTCAGAGAAAATGTACATTATCAAAGAAAAGGTTTTAACCTCTGTTGAGCGGTGGGTCCAAATTATGGATTTATTTTGAAGGTTTAGTTGTTTGGCTGCAGGAAATGATGCATCATAAAGACCAACTGTGACAAAATCCACCATGCCATTTTCTTTTGGCTGCCAGTTTATAATTTCATACTTTGCAGGTGGATCCCCATCCTCATTAAAGTAAACTTCATCCCCTTCTTTTGTTTTAAAGTTAATTTTTTGGATGTGTTTTAAAATCTAAGATAAATATATTCATTAATGTATTTAGATAATATCAAAATATAACACATACGACTGTATTGCACTCACCATATATGGATCTAGCTGCGCGCTATTATTACACGTTTTACTGCAGCCAAAAATATTATGCAAAGCATGGGCCACTGCATACACTCCTTTGTAGACATTGTTAAAGATGGGCATCAGTGACATGTCAGTGAAGCTGTTTTCCACTCCTCTTAGATCCTCATATCCTGTACATTTTTTCAGTGTTTCAGATTCTTTGGCCTGCTTGAACTTGCAGCGAAACAATGTCTCCCAGAACTCCCTAAACAACTTATTATTTGATAAAATTAGCGGTTTTACATCAAGCATGAACTCTCTGAGACCACTGACATGTGCTTTGGGGATGGAAAGGCCAATCGCTCCATCTAATATGTGAGTTTTATCCATTGCTGCAATTTGTGAATCAAAGATCCAAGACTCACTGCCGACCCACTGATACCCTGTCAGGTTTTGGTTGGACAGCTCATGTATGAGTACTTCCATGTCTCGGTGGGAGAGGAAAGCAACAACTACTTTTGCAGTTGAGTCCTTGATTGTTTTTGTTATCTTTTTTATTTTTTCTGTAGGATCTGTTCTAAAGAAAGATATAGAATATTCCAGACAAATGCCCAGCTGCTCAGCAATTTCAGTGAATGTTGCCATGCCATTGTTGCCATAATCATCATTGGTTCTGACAGCTCCGACCCAAGTCCAACCAAAATGCTTGACCAAATGAGCCAGAGCTCTGCTCTGATAATAGTCACTGGGTACAGTTCGAAGAAACGATGGGTATTTGGTTTTA
The DNA here is from genome assembly GCF_016077235.1 of Cyprinodon tularosa. Taxonomy (NCBI): domain Eukaryota; kingdom Metazoa; phylum Chordata; class Actinopteri; order Cyprinodontiformes; family Cyprinodontidae; genus Cyprinodon; species Cyprinodon tularosa. The sequence goes on along the minus strand of NW_024039038.1, from coordinate 382,400 downwards.
TCACTGAGACAAGCACATGTGGCAAAGTGGCTGATCTATGAGCAAAAAACATATTTATTTGAAAAAATAAATTGTAAAATAAATATATATATATATATATATATATTCACACATCACCTTTGTAAGCTGCAATCCGTTTTAACCATATTTAAAATACATGTGTATATTTAGCTAAACATACTCACCATTGGTATATGAAATGCTCCAAAGACAGTAGCTACTGCAGTACTAGGGGAAGAGGAGGTTTCTCCCATTATAGCCGGCACTTGTACCGGCCTGGGACATTCCCCCTCAGAGGTAAAAGACATATTTTCATTGCCATTGTTTAATGCAAGAGCAACTTTTATGCTTCTAGAAACGGAGCCACAAGTGTCATAGATTTTGTATCCAAGAGAAATCCCAGGAAGTAGGTCTGTACTATTATTAATTTCTTCAATGGCAAAAAGCATAGCTTGAGCAAACTGGAACTCTCTAAAATTTAAACTTGAAACAAAACAGTATGAGACGGAGATAGTAAGAATAAATGACAGCATTGCCTAGTTTAACAGTGCACTAAACAGACACAAAAACTTGAATTTACCTGATACATTCCAGTGGTAATGGTTTTTGTGTAAAATTATTTTCTCTGCTCTTCCAACTGCTGTGAAAATAAAAGCTTCCACCAAGAAGGATATCCCCATCTTTGGAGAGCTGAGGTATCTCAGTATCTAACTGCCTGCAGATTGGCTCTTGTGTTTGGGCAAAAGACACCCACAGAAGTAGCTGTAAAAGTACACAACTCTGCTCTGGCCACCTTTGTGTGGATATCATGATTTCTCGATAAGTAAAATCTCTGGGTGCCATCCAATTAATCATTATGCAAATAACAAGCCTTATGTGGAATTTATAACAGTAGGGTCAGGTGATAAATTATAATAGTTTTTTTTTTTCTTTTATATCTGTCGGAATACAAGATTAGGAGGTAGGAGGGACATAATCAAACAGTCATCTTGTTACCTAATTTGTGTATGCCAGACTTTTTCTTCAACAACTTATTTTTCAAATGTATGAATATAAATAAATCAGCATTTAAGGATGTCAGAGTTCTGAATCATATTATCTCTAATATTGGTAACACATATTCAAGTACTGCTGCATTTGTGCTTTAGATGTTTGTAAGTCAGTTAAAAAGGACACAGTTTCATGTACAGAACCCGAGCATCAAGTGAAGTTGAATTTCCTCTTAATGTTATTAGTCATTCTTAGTAGCATAGACCTTGATTACTTTCAGCAACATTAAATAAGATCATATCCAATTCACCTTGTATATTAAACAAAATTACAGTATTTTTCTACAGAACCAATGAGTGATGTTCACCACCTTCATTTTACAGGTAGGTTAGAACAAAGAATGATCTGAAATAAATCGCTAACATTGAGTGGGAGATTTATGGACACTGTGTAAATTGGAAAATGTGAGTATGATTGTTTTTACTTCCAGACTTGTTAAAAATCTTGCCACATTTCCAGGTTTAATCACAGGTGACTAGGGGAGTGTTTAGGCCACTTGGAATCAGAGCTTCTGAGTTCAAGCCTCACTCCCACAGACTGCCACTCTGGGTCCCTGAGTATAGACCCTCAACCCCACACTAATCCCCGGGAACCGAACAATGGCAGCCCAATGCTCCCCAAGGGGATGGGTTAAATGGAGAGAGTTCATTTTGTTGCTTTATACTTGGGACAGTGTAATGACAATAAAAGTTGAAAAAAAAAGGTGTCCAAACCTAGTTCTTTTTTTTCTTTCCATGTCCCCTTTAAATTAACTATTTGTCATTCCATATTATTTTCATACACCATAGCAATTTTTTACAGAGCCTCTAATTTTTGGCTTCGATAGCAGTTTTTCATAATTAGACACAATTTGGGTATTAAGAATTGTTTTCTTTCGAATTTAGTGCCCCCATTCAGTTCAGTTGAGTTTATTTATATAGCTCCAATTCACAACATTTGATCTCAAGGCACTTTACAGAGAGAATTCAACAAGATCATGCATTCAGATCGGTTCAGGTTTTGTATCTAAGGAAAACCAGCTGATTGCATCAACTCATTGACTTGAAGGCAATCCCTCACACCACGCATGCTGGTAGCAGAGGCGTAGCCAGAAAATCCTAATAGGGAAGGCCAGTCAATAACCAGTGTATATTGAGGGGTGGCCGAAAGGCACCAGAACCTCAGGCTCAATCTACACTGTTCCAACAGTAACAAGCACAACATCCATATTTTATAAAGACAAACTATACTTTCCTGCAGCCTTTGTTAACAAATAGACATATTTAAACATCTACACTGTGTAAATAAAAGGTATAGTGGACAAAATACTTTCAGGTTTGAGTCCTGGGCGAACTTATTTCAAATTTTCATTACTTACTGTAATAAATAATCATTCTGCAAAATAAAAAAAAAGATATTTAAATCTACTAATATCCACATTTAACAAATGTTTGTTATTATTAAAGTACTTATTTATCTATGTTTTCACTGAAGACTTCAAGATGACTTGCAGAGACAAAAAAAATTACTTCTAAAAAGAGCATGAATTATGTATCTATCATCTTTAATGTTTGTTTATTGATGTGCATAATTAACCAGTGTTTATGCTGTCAAGTAGTTGTTAATATATGAAAAATATAAATGTTAAATAACTTTGAACATTCCCCTTCAGAGTATTACTGATGCCACCGTCTGTATTAGAGGGAAAAATGGTAGGGGTGGCCCAATGATTGGCTAAGGGTGTCCACCCCTTAGCCTGACGTAGTCCGACTCAATTCTAGTCAGAATATGAGTCTGATACTGCTCCATAGAGCTGTGATTATGGGGCGTGTTTCGAACGAACCAGGAAAAAAAATGCCTCTGCACTCAATTGGATAGACCTACAACCAATAAGAGCAACGGAGTGCGTGACGTATGTTAAGCCACGCATAGTTGTTGTCCACAAAAATCAAAGCGTGCAGTTTCACGCCTAGAATAAGAAGATGAGACTTGATCGCGTTTCTCTGTTCCTCTTTTAAAATTAATTTGCTGTCGATATCTTCTAGAACAGACCTAATAGCAGAATCTACTCACCCAAACTCTCCAGCGGCAGCCATTATTGTTGTCACCCAAGCGCGCTTTGGTCACGTGGTTGATTACGTTACTCTTGATCATCTGTCCATCATCGTATAAAGCCCGCCCTGACAATTTGATTGGATCGCCTGACAGTGGGCGATAATACTCGCGCTACTATGGAGCAGAGCCAGACCGAACTTCCCCGAACTCAAACCTTGTGGGCGGGACTAAGTTCGGACTGGCACCCAGGCTATCCACCCCTAGCCCCCCATCTAGATCTAGTAGTGACAGTGGAGAGATAAACTCCCTTTTAACAGGAAGAAACCTCCAGCAGAACCAGGCTCAATGGGGTTCAAGGCAACAGAAGGAGACATATATCTGTGAAGATTCTCAGTCATCCAGGTCATGATCAAGCTTGAATAACTTAAATATAGAGATGTGGTTGTTAAGTTTTTAAGAAGACATTTCGCCTCTAGTCCAAGAGGCCTCTTCATTTAAAACTAGTCGTGGGGAGTACTGAGAATAAGACACTGTCGATGGAACAAAGAATTTGGGGAAAATTTTTGTTAGACCAACAGTATGTCAATCTGGGTGTTCTCCACCACAAGTTATAACTGAAAAGTGTTGATGGCAGCAACAAAGCTCTTATTCCATTTTGTATCATATACAGGGATTAAAGTATTCCAGCCCCAGGCCGGATTTCCGGCTCATACTGCTTGCCCGTGGGCAAAACAAATCAATCGAAAAAAAACTGATAGTAAATAAATTTAAAAAATACAATCGAAATCCCTCTTGCTTCTGTCAGCCAATGGTAGCAAAGGAGCGCTCTGAAACTAACCGCATTAGCCAATCAGAAGCAGAGGGGGCCATGAGCTGTTTGTGCGGTCCCGCACACTACACAATTGACGGGAGCTATAGCAACAGCTTCTTTACTAGCATCAATGGCTGACCGCGTATGCAAATTAAAAATAAGGGTTTGTGCTTTCCTCACTGAACACGGCCTCTCACAGCCTGGTTATACTCCCGCAGCCATATACGTGTAATAAAAATGACAGAAAATGGGCTGTACATGTTATCATTAAAGACTATCCAGAAGTAAAATTACTTTTTCCTGTGAGAAATTTAGTACCTAAATCTATATTTGTGCCTTATATTAACTTACAATTTCTCTATGTTGTACTATCCTTAATAAACAGTCTTTGTTCTAACAGGCGTTTTATTTTATCTCATATTGCCTGAATTGGTGTCTAAATCAGACACAAAGAGTCCCAGCCTTTTCATTTTAGACTTATAAGCATCTTTTACGATGACAACTCCATCCTGTAACTTTGGGGGTAGACCTTTGTTACTTAAAGTTACAAAAGGGAACTGGCTTTACCAGTTGAGATTTTTAGATGTTGAAGTGTCTTGATGGTAGTTTACTGAAATAAAATTAAGCCGGCAGCACCTACTATTGCAGGCTTAAATATTTGTCAAGTGTGGAGCCTAGAACGTAACCCTTTAGGGCAATAATAAACAGTTGCAAAAAAATTACATTCAAAGTATGCCTTATAACTTCTTAATAAAAACATTCACAAATTTTAATACAAGGTAGACACAGAACAACAGACACAAGCTTACAAAACTATCAACATGCAAAGCACACGTAATCCTCTTGGGGATCTGGGTTTCCAACACATGGAAGATGGTACCATCTGAAGCAGCAGTCACAAAGAATCTGTAAAAAAAAAAAAAGAGAAAGAAATTAGCAAAGAAAGTTGGGAATTCTTATAAGCACCTGGCAATATTTTCAAATACTCAGATGTCTTCAGTGTCTGTGTTTTTCTTGCCACAAAAGTGACAGAGGCTGCTCAGGTCATCAGTAGGACATACCAAAATATCCGATGAGCCTCACTGTTTTTTGACAATATCACATGAAATGATACAAACTTAATATTTCCATCAGTTAAAAGCAAGATACTAATCATGTTAAACAATCCAAAGGTCATTGGTTACATACCTATGTTGGGAAGGTGGAGGGGATGCAGGGGGTGGAGCAGATGGGGATGGTGGAGGAGATGGGGATGGTGCAGCAGTGGCAGCAAATGAGGGTGGTGTAGGGGATGCAGGGGCAGGAGAAGATGCATGGGGTGGAGGAGAAGCACTGGCCAGAGAAGCAGGGGGAGTAGCCCTTTTTTTTTTTTTAAACCCCAGTGTGGCACCCTTGCTGCTGGGATTTTGACCAGTTTAAGATGATCAATATTTCCTTTTTGGAATATGACATCATTTGAATTTTGAATGTCTGCACTTTTGTCCTCTATAGATGTTACAGTGAATGGTCCTAGATAGTTGGCCTCCAGCCTTCCTCATTTTCTTTGCTGGCTTCTTATGTTGGCTCTTAAGACGCTGTCACCAACTTTAATGGTTTCAGTACTTGTTCTGCTTTTCATCTTTTTCTTCATTTTTTCTTGTGCTTTGCTGACATTTCCCGAATAACTTCCATAAGCTGTTCGTGTTTTTTAATGTCATGCGCAAACTCTTCTTGTCCTACAAGATGTTCCACAATGCTGTCAACCTGTTTAACAAAAATACTTGCTGTAAAAAATCTGACAACTGTAATTTTGAAAAAAATACATATTACAGACACAAAAACTTCTATATTGAAAAAATAAAAGTCAATTCATTGATAGCTTTTGAGTCAAACTGCATTTAATAAAGAGCATTATGTGTAATTATTATGGTTTTTGTAACTGGTAGAACTTATACCAACCATGAACTGTTCGGGAATCTCGGATGGGTAACGAGCCTCTCTGCCAAATCTCATGAAAAAAAGGAGAGTATTTTGTGGTCATCTGTTTCCTTGTTCGAATTCCAAACATGATGGCAACAATGTACTCATCCCACGTGTCCGGATTATCCCCTACAACTTTACAGAGGGCTCTGACAGCATGAAGAAACAAAAACATTAATCTGCATGATGTATTTGGTCATGTACTGAAGACGTTGAATTAAAGACAACCTAGTTTTATGGAGAAGCAAAAGTGACTTAATAAAAAAAAAGAAATATACAGTTGTATTGTGTATTGTGGATGTTGGGATGATGGAAAGACTAGGTTCAGACATAGGCTACGTTCACACTGCAGCCTGAAGTGACCCAAATCAGATTTTTTTGCCCATATGCAACCTGGATCTCATCTTTTCATGGCTGTCTGAGCAACACAGATCCGATTTTTTCCAATTCGACCCAGGCCACTTGGCTATGTTGTCCTGAATCTGATACGAATCTGATCTTTTCAAATGCGACCTGTGTCTGACAGAGGCCAACAAATGTCCCTATTCTGCATCTTGCTACGCGGAAGCTGCAAGAAAAACAACAACCATGGTAGATGATGATGCGCAGAACAGTATTTTAACTATATTTAAAGGATTGAGTTTTTATGGTTGGAAAAGACCGCTAGATCCGCGCCGGCACCATCATCCATGTTTACTTCCGTAAACATAAAGCACGCTGGCCTGTGACGTCATTGCGTCCTCTACTGCACATGCGGGACACTTGCGTTGTATGACTGCAGTTCACACAGGAGATGACATACAAGTCACATATATTTGGAAATATGAACGGCAACGCAAAAAAAAAAATCTGATTTCACAATAAAATCGGAATTGAGCAGCAAGGCCTGCAGTGTGAACGTAGCCAAAGTTATCCAAGCCCCCCCCTTCTTACCCACAGTAACCATCCCAGATTGTTTTTGGGATTATTTACATACTTGATTTTTAGGTTAATAATTTTATTTTTTGGGTGGTTTCTTTATCTAATTTATTTATTGTTTGAGGGTCTATTTCCTTTAAGTATATGAACTGGTGTAGGACCCTCATTCTGTGGGGTTGGGCCTATGGTTATTTTTAATTTTAACCAAAACAGCAGAAGCACCAGGAACAAAGACAACGTTGATCTGTATTATGAGTTTGCTAACAGGATCAGTAAACATTACAATGCAGTCTTCAGGTTTTTGGCATTAGAATTCTTTTGACTACATCCAAAACATAAGCCCTGTGTAGTCGGGGCTTGTTTGAAATTTGGAACTTTGCTTAAAAAAACTTTCACCACTATAATATTCTGACCTATACTGAACTGTTTGCCTGTCTGCCAACACAACAAAAACAGTTTGTTGCTGCTGCAGATAAATTACTTAGAGAACAAAATTAATACAAAGGACAATTGAACAATAAAAACAATATTTAAATAGAAAAAATATCTACATAATGGGAATGATAGAAAAAAAACCTGCGTGTTTTTCTAAAGAGGTCAATTGAAATCATGGCTTTGAGCCCATGAGCTTAAAGCTACATTGCTAGTTCATGCTCTCTAGGCCCAATTAAGCTTCATATCATGTCTTTTCTGGGGAGGGAACCAGTGGTATAATACATTTTTGTACCGACATGCACAGGGATTGATTGTTTGATAGTGCTATTGTGAAATTCTAATGTATATGTCTTTATCCATTTGTATTAATAGCTGTAACATTCATAGTGGGAGGGTATAAATATTAATGATTTTACCTGAATTGTGCTGCTCATCCGCTCCACCAAGCCATTTGTTTGTGGGTGGTACGGTGAACACAAGCTTCTTTGAATGTTTAAGATTTCACCGAAGTTTTTGTTGAGCTGCACAAAGAAATTAAACAACTTGAGTGTAGTACATTTCAGTACGAGGTAAACCATACAAACGGGTTAATAAAATAAAGAGGTGATCAATCCCACAGTAATGTTCTGTATAGTATTAGCATAAACTGAACAGCAGAGAAACAGAATGACACTATTATAATTATTAGAACTCTGGTATATTCAACTGAATGTGCTACTTTTGTAAGCCAAGAGTTTGTGTTCACATGGAAAGTCCATCCATGTACCAAAAACTTACATTATGCAAAAGATCTTAGATGAAATTATGATTTTTTTTTTTCAGAGCAATTCCATTGGGAAATTGTTTCTAAGACTTTGCCAAAAATTTAATTAAAAGAAATGGTATAAGTCAGTGTCCAGGAATTAATGTCTGACTGAGGTACTTATAGTGTTTTGAAGGCTGCATACCTTAGCTTTCTCACACTCAGTGGCCGAGTGCCACGGCGCATGAGAAAGGGAAGTAGAGACTGATGATGGTGAGATGAGCATATTGCAAGTAGCAGGTTGTGTTTGCAACATAATATCTGTCGCTCTGCTGCTTGTGGTTCGGTGTGCGTCCAGAGAAATGTAAGTTACAGTGTTTATTTGCTGGAAGTAATATTAGTAACATAACACTAAGTAATATAACTAACGCACTAAGTTATATTACTTAGTGCGTTCTGACAGAGGAATTGACAAATTCTCGTCCCTGGTCAGTGAGAATCCGTTTTGGAGATTCAAACTGATACACAAAGTTGGTCAAGCAGCTTGTCACTTCATGGGAATATTTTTTTTCTTTAATGGGTAAGCCATTGGCCATTTGGTGAAGTAGTCAATGAAGACACACAGATACTGATTTTTAGTTTTTTGTTTCGGTCAATTTTCAGAGCCATCCCAACAAGTTCAAATGGCTAAGAAACCTTAAAAATAAGGAGATGCAAAATAAATGTCACAGAAATAATGCGGTCAACTGCATTGGATGGATATTACATATAAAGGCAGCAAGTTGCAGTACAATATAATAGTAAAACACTTATAGAAGGCAGGGGAACACAGAAAGCAAAATCAAAAAGAAAACATTAATCCAGGAAGCAAAAACAGAGGATCACAAAATGGAATAAAGTGGGACAGGGAAACAAGTTGCAAACTGGAGGAACTATTGCGGAATGGCAGAAAGAAAAGACCTTAAATACTCTGACCTTCATATCACTACTATCAACCTTCATACATTAAGAGCCGCCCTTCATACTATGAAGTCCGTTCCAGTGCTTCGAAGGCAGCTGATTCAAACAGCTCCCCTGGTACAACCGGGACACCTCTGAGGGCCCAACAGCATGCTTCAGTCAGAGGAGACTGTGCCAACCAGACCTGTCTACGAGCTTGGACCAGGAAAGACATGACCCGTCCAAGCTCTCTGGTCATCAGCGCAAAGGCCTGCAGCGCTGCGTCACTAAAACCATCTGCTGCACTTGCACCACCAGTGTCCTGAACAGATGCAGAGAGGGCAAACATGAGGTGCGCCAGGGAATTGCCAAGGCGGCCAGCACGCACTCCTGTATTGTACGCCTTACAGAGGAGGTCATCTGTAACCCGACATTGAGTCCGCGGGCATCGGACATCAGGACGCAGGGCTTCATCTGGTGACACAATCAGTGAAGCAACAGCGGGTTCAATTGCTGGCATACGGTCCAGGCCGGCCTTCACTGACTCATGCATGGCAGCTAACACGCGACCATCTGAGGAGAGACGCAACAACGCTCTCGGTTCCCGCCAACAGGTGTGTAACTCCTTCAGGTACTCCTCTGATGGAGGTACAGAAAAGGGAGTAGGAGCCCTTCTACGTCTGAAAAAAGCACTCCCGGAGCTGGATACCTCTCCTTGTGGGAGTTCCAGCTGCAGCAGCTTTAGGGCCATAGACATGACCTGCCGCATGGAACCGTCACCGGCCTCTCCAAGCGCACTCTGAGATGAAAATGAACCAGCCTCAGAGGCTTGAGAGGACCCTGCCTCCTCCTCATCTCTAAAATGAGAAGCGGAAGCAGCCAGAGATATCATCCTCTACAACCAGTTCGGGCATTGATGGGGAAGAGAGCCCAACCACTGGGAGCGAGGCATCAGATTGACGTGTCTGCAACAAGGACTTCATCTCTGCCAGCTCTACTGCTCCACCCTTGTGGATAGGACCTGGTCAGGTTTGGCCCGCTTCCTCCGGGGGAGGGGCACCGATGCCGTGGTCCCACCACGGTGCTTAGAAAGCTTGGGGGGAACCACCTGCCCAGAGGGCAGAAGGTCCGAGCCCTCCTGGGGGCACGACTGGGCCAACCAAGTCACCCTCACTGCATGGGGCATAAAGCTGGAGTTCATGCAGGGGTTCTCAGACAGCACCTCCAAGGCAGCTAGGGCACAGGTCGTGGCCATCCTCTGCCTGCAGGGCAGCCCCACAATCCATGCAGCTGTGAGAGCCATCCATGTCGAAGGCCGACAAGGCTTAAAGAACAGACAATTATCTAAAATCGGGAGAGGGGGCGCAAACGCAGCTGTCACCAATTATAGCAGATAAACAAAAGAGGCTGCGAACACAATACTGGGAGAGGGGCGAGAACCGCTACCGTCACCAGGTATAAAACCAATAAACCAAAAAGCTAACAATGTTAGCTGTATGGCAACTTAAGTTGGGAGTAGGAGCGAAAAACGCTGCCATCACAAATTAAGAGAGCAGACCAACGAAAAGGCTGCAAAAAAGGTTGATATTGGGAGAGGGAGCGAAAAACGCTGCCGTCACTATTTATAACAGAGCAGACTGACGAAAAAGGCTGCAAACAAACCAAAAAGAGGCTAACAATGTTAGCCGTCTCCAACTTCGGCAAGCGAAGTTGACCACACTTGGTTGGGAGAGGGAGCAAAAACCGCTGCCGTCAGTAATTATATCAGCGCAGACTGGTGAAAAAAAGGCTGCAAAAGTAGGGCATATACTGGGAGAGGGGGCGAAAACCGCTGCCGTCACCAGGTATAACACCAACAAACTAAAGAAGCTAACTACGTTAGCCGTATATAACTTCGGCAGTGAAGTTGTTCACACTGGGAGTAGGGGGCGAAATCGGTGCCGGCTGTAGGTAAAATGGTAAGAAAAAGCCATGAGCGGGGGCGCGGACACTACCATCACCAGTAAACAAACTCACTTACCTTTCGTAATCCTCAGAATCGACCCGTTGCAGCCCTGGGAGGGCGAATAATAACAGCAACTCCAGTCAGCAAGAGACAGGGGCTTTAAACAACGGGGAAGCTAGCGAACCAGAGAAAAAAGGAGCAGAGCAAGGGATGACACCAGGCTATATAGCTTCTGAGTGGACATCCGGTGTCACAGGTGTGACTCTGTTGGTATAATTACTCGAACTGCACATGCCCGAAGGGAACATTCAGTGCTTTCAGCACCTCCCTCTGGTGGTCAGTAGGGATGAAATAGAACTGAAAACAAAGGCAGGAATCCAAAAATCCAAATAATAATGTAAATCAAACTAGAATCTGGGGAAACCCAAACACGAGGATCCAGGGAGAGACAAGGGAGGTAGAAAACAGCATGGGAAGACAGCAATGACAAGGAACCAACAAGGAGTGACAGCAGAGGGAGAGTATAAATAGCTGACTGAGACAAAGGCAGAGCTAACAAGTTGACAAGGAGCAGGTGTGAGAGGAGACAATGAGTGAGCTAAGGGGAAAGGAACACACACAGAGGACAACAGAAAAACATGGGAACTGGGTTTTGGCTGGGGCCGGCTGCAGGGCCTAGGTGCCCTGCCGGTGGTGGGGCTGTCACTTCTGCTCTCCCCAAAGAAGGTTGGAAGAAGGGGCATGTAGTGGCGGGTTAAAGTAGTTTTTTTTTCGGGGGGGGGTTCTGGTTTGGTGGCCTGCGCGGGATGGATGGGCCCAGCTCTTGCTGGGGGTGGTCCGGTCCGTGTGCGGGGTGGGGGGCCGGGCTCGAAGCAGGAATGAGATGGGTTGGTGTGGCGGTGTCGCCGCTCCACTCCCCCCAATCCGGATTTTAGGTTCACTTATTGGGTCATCCGATAATCCCGGGACCAACCACCAGTGCCGCCGGGTCTTTGGTCCTGGTATTATTGGATGTGAGTGTTATGTGTGAATGTGTGTCTGCGTTTTTGTTGTTTTTTTTCTGTGGTGCGAGTGGGGGCACTAGGGAGGGAAGGCGTGATTGAGATTGTGTTTTTTTTTTTTTTTTCTCTCTCCCAGGTTGGGGTCTGAACTGCCCCCTCTCCCAAATACATCTCAAGTCTCCGCTAAGTGTGGAGCCTATTCCCCCCATCCTGCTCTCCTTCCGCTGGCTGGCGTCGGGGCTCACCGGTGCACTGGTGGAGCTCGGGGTCTGGGGGTGGATGCCTGGGTGACTACTGGCTCATTCCTGGCGGCCTCTCCGTGGGCCCCGGCTGGCCGGGGCCTTGCTGGGGCTCCTGTCTCGGGGTCGGGGGCCATGGGGCCTCGGATCCCTGGGGCCCAGGACCGGATTTACTTCAGGGTGGCCGGCTGCCGGCAGAGCCCGTTGACTCGTCCCTCCTACTGCCTTGGTGGTGGTCTGATTTCCGGGGCTGGCCCCTCCTTGGTGCCTTCGCTCTTTGGGTCCCTTTGGGCGCCTTGGGCTTTTGGTCTCCTGGCGCTGGACTCAGTGCTCTGGGGGGTGCGCCTCTTCGGCTCTCCACAACCACTATTGAGCATTTTTTCTATGGATAAACTTTACATGCACAAGTGCACCCTCACAGACAATTACAGGTGCTTGGCTCCAGGTACTCAGAGATTCACTTCCATACAGAAACCCCATACTCATATCTTCAGGTAACACAGAGTACATGTCAGACTTAATAATATTACTCTAGCGATAGTTTCAAGGTGTTGTTTTATTGTATGTCTCGTACAGTGTCTTTCGGTTGTGCTGTTCTTTTTGCATCTCGTTACAGGTGATGAAGCAGACTGAAAATGTTTTGTCTTTGTCTCCTTTCTATCTTCTCTGTCTTTCATCTTTTCTCTTTTTTTTCTTCCTTTTTCTTCTTCTGTTTTTCTGCTTTATTTACATTGCAGTGTCCATATAAACTGTAAAACTCCCTGCATAATTATAAAAAAGAAATGTATATGCATGAAACAAGTGGAGCAATATGGCATTTGCCATACTGCTACACTTGTGAAAGTAAAATCTGTTGGGCTGTTTTTGGCATCAAGACAATTATTCTTATTGCCACATTGCCAGACAGGACACTGTAAAAAAACAAAAAAAAAAAAAAACATGAGAACTAACATAAATCTAGAAATTACAACAAAACTGGAATTAAACCAATAAAACTAGAAAACAAGGAGCAAAGTAAAGTACAACAGAACCAAGACCATGACAAGTGCCTGGATACGAAGGTTGTGCTGCTGGTCATTAAGACCCACAAACTTTACTATGACGAAAAAAAATTTAAAATCAAAATGTGTCTTTGATGCAATTAATTTTCTTTTACCCTTATTTCCATTCTGGTTGCATTTTTATACATTCAGATGCAGGTGTGTGTAAGGAAGAACATTTCTGAATCGTAACTTCCATTGAAGTCAAACTGGATGACAAATGCAGATCTATATTTTGCAATTAATATTAATATGATAAACACAGATTGTATACACATATGTTATAATATTATATTATACAAATATTATATACATATTACATATCAAATTTTTATGTTATTATTCAGTATTTTTAAGGATTGTACTGTGATAATGAGTATTATAATCTATAGACAAAAAATTGTTGTAATGTGATTCAATAAAGACAGTAAAGTTTTTATGTAATATTTCTATTCATGTTAGTTTCTTTGTTGTTCTTTAAAAATTTAGTGTAAAAAGGTGGGACACTGTGTGTCCGATTCAGGCAGGGGGAACTAATTATGGCAGGGACAGACTATAATGGACCCAGTATTCAGGTGAGACAGACAGTGGGAAGTTTCAAAAACATTTAATCAAAATAAAATAACAGAACAGAATGCAGAGCTGTGAATCTGTGAACATGCAGCGGCTGCAGGGGTAGGTGGCGCACCACCCAATCACTGACACTCTGGAGGGAGAAAAAAGAGGTAAGTGACCACGACAATCTGACGCAAGATTATTATCCGTGTGAGTCACTTACCTGGTTTAAATGTTTAGTATATCCTGTAAGAGGAAGGTAGGATCCAGATGATAAACTGCTAAGCAAGATGTGGCGAGATAGGTGGGCTCAGTGGCTGAGAGGAGTAGAGAAAAGACAATAGACTAGGATGGAATTGAGGCGGAATGAACTCGATCAGCTCTTCCTACTCGTGCGCGCTCCCGGCTAGGGAATACAAATTATAGCATGGATAACAACCTTGGCACGACACCACCTTTTGGTTATTAAATCTGCCAGAAACCACCTCAGCTTCTGTCCTCTAAAAAACCTCCACACAACCTGACAATTGGTTTTGTTTCTGTCGACATCATCCGCCAGACCTTAAATCATTAGTGATGAATGTCAAAGAACTTTCCATTGGGCAAATAATCTATAATAAGAACTCACATTCTCTGGTCTAGGACTTTGGACTAGGCAACAGCAGTAGGTCGGCTCATAGGCACTCTAACTCTAACCAATCGGGCTGAGGACAAACCATAACATTAAGATACAGAGACAGAAATGCAGAAATGTAGAAATTTAGAAATGAATTTAGGAATAAATAAAAGTATGAATGCACAAAAAATGAGAAAATACCAGAATAAATACATACATACACAAATAGAAGTTAAAAAAATATAAAATAAGACTTTTTTACCACAACATATTTATTCATTGATTTATTTATACATGTATATTTATATCTGTATGTTTATTTATTTGTGTGTTTATATGTGTATTTATTCATATGTGTATTTATTTCATTTTGGTTTTGTAAATTTTCGTCCTTCATACTGAAGACCTTGATGACTAAACACATTTAAAATTTGTGTACAAGAGTAGGGAGGCTACAAAGTTTAGGAGCTGGCTCTTGAGAACTGAAGTTAGCCACCCACATTATTGAATTCCCAAGGTTGTTTGTAAGATTCATTGTTTAAGTTTATAGAACACTTATATCTTACAAAAGTGTAATAATTGAATGAAAAGATATTCAAATAATTAATATTAATAAAAACAAAAACAAATAGTCTGCAATATAAAATCAAAGACAAAGACTGAGTTGGTCAATCTATTCAGGGATCAATATGGGGAATTCATGATTTGTGATAAGCACCCATACTTGTTTAATCCGGAAATTAAATTGGACTGTGAGACGATTGGGGTTGGGCATAGAGAACTGATTAGAAATGGTTCTCCTGGAATCATATATTTTATTTTTGATTGTAGTTTCGATGCCCAGCCGGCCACCTGGAAATAGAATATGTCTAATATCAGAGAACAAGCATCCACAGCAGTGTGCGTGCTGCATGTTCCTTCTGCATTCAAAAGTGTAGCTTAAAGTTTAATAAACAAATGAGGGGATGACTTTTTATTGTGCAAAGGAAGGTGAGAAAACACCTCCTAACTCACCTTTTACCCACTACAACAGGATAGTGAGGGTCTTGGCAGCTGTTCTGGGAGAGAAACACCAAGCTGCTGTCAGACAGTCCAATCAGCAGTTTCTTAAGTTTTTCACTGGGACATACGTCTTCCTTTTTGTCAATGTTGTTGTGCTTTTGCTAATGTTGTAGTGGTTTTTTTAATTTGTAGTTGGGCTTTGTTTAGTGTTGTAGTGCCTTCATTTATGTTGTAGTAGTGCTTATGTCATTTGAAATGGTGCACAATTGAACACCAATATCAATATTCAAAAGTATTCATTTCCAATGTGTATGTTATAAAAATCCCACACACCTGTGTGATTAAAATAATAGTAAATAAACCATTATTGATGATAAAACTTAAACTAATTATACAGAAAATATAATGCATTAAGATTTTGTTACAAATGCTTAAAGTTCAGAGGGACTTCTGCGGCCCTTTCCCCATCATATTCTTTTTTGTATTTTTCTCTGGCTTTAATAACATAATATAACATTTTGGAATAAAAATGCAAATTAACAGGCCAAAAGTGGAAGCAAGGATAGCAAAGATTTCTACAGCTACGCTGAAATTTCCAGGTGAACTGATATACGCCGGAATAAAAGTTATCCATACGGCACAGAATATCAGCATGCTGAAGGTGATAAATTTGGCTTCATTAAAATTATCAGGCAGCTTCCGAGCTAAAAAAGCTAGGATAAAACACAACAAAGCAAGAAGCCCAATGTACCCAAGCACTGACCAAAAACCTACAGCTGAGCCAAGAGCACATTCTAAGATAATTTTTTGTTTGAATTCCTTAAAATTTTTGGATGGAAAAGGAGGAGAGATCGCTAACCAGAGGATACAAATGATAACTTGTACAAGAGTAAAACCCAGAACACTGAGTCTCTGCTGTGTAGGCCCAAACCACTGCATCAAGTTTCGTCCAGGAAGTGTAGCTTTAAATGCCATTAAAACTACCATTGTTTTCCCGAGAACACAAGAGAGACAGAGCACAAAGGTGATGCCGAACGCTGTGTGACGCAGCATGCAGGACCACTTAGAAGGCTGCCCAATAAATGTTAAAGAGCAGAGGAAACACAGGGTCAAGGAGAAAAGAAGGAGAAAGCTCAGCTCAGAGTTGTTTGCTCTGACGAGAGGAGTTTTTCTGTTTCTGTAGAAAATTACTGTCACAATAGCTGTTATACTCATTCCAAATAAAGCTGCAGTTGCAAGGAGTATCCCCATAATTTCATCATATGATAGAAAAACTGCTTTCTTCTTTATGCAGGCATCTCTTCTCTCATTGGACCAAGATTCAAGGGAACATCTCACACAGATGACAGCATCTGCAAGAGATGAAGGAATAAGTTATGTGTTGTTGTCTATGTACCTATTTATTCTGATACAAACAAAAGGTAAAATAAGGAAAGACTAACTGGGTATTACTTATGATCTGATAAATAACTTAAATACACTGTCACCTTTTTCCTTTTCACTTTGCAAGAATTTGATGTTGGTTGATTAAGCAACTTTACTGTTTTTTCCAACAGATTTTTATCCCTTTGACTTTGTTGAAGTTGTTGCTAAAACAAATCTATAGACAGTTTTGTGTATCTCAGTCAAACGATGAAATAATGCCTTTATTTATGCCTTTCCTGTATAAATATGTTCGTCTTTACATTTTTAAGTGCATCTTATTGTAAAACCAGGCTGCAATACATTTTTTCCCCCACTTTTGACTACAATCATGAATGACTTTGCGAAAACTTACTTGGAACAGGTTTGGGCTCATTGGGAGTATCTAACAGATTTCTTCCTCATATAGGCTAGTTTTACTTACTCAGTATGAGGGACTAGCTTAAAAACGGATTTAATGCAATTTATTTTCCTGTCTAATTACATGCTTTTTCAGGAAGAGTGACTGCTGCAATTTGCTGTAACCCCCAAGACAATGTTCTTTACCAGTTGTAAACTAATCTTTCTGCATTTTTGGATAATCAAACTTGTATGTTTTACATTGATTTTGAATCTGCCTCTATGGTTAATTTAAATTTACCTTCACTATGCTTTGAGACATATTTGCTGTCAGTTGCTGTTGTAGAACTAAACTCAACAGAATTAAAATGCAGAACTAAGGATAAATTCTTAGTTACTGTATTTAAGTAGTTTTTTGTCATTATTTGTGCTTTACCAAAGTATTTATTTTCCTGAAAGATTTCACTTTCACCTAACACTTTTGAACAGACCTATATGCAACATCATTGTTATAAGACTGTCTTGTTACTTCTATTTATATAACTAACAACATGCTGTTTTGTAATGCTGTTTGCAATGTTAATGCCGCAAATATGGGATTTATATGAAGTATTCATCTGCTTATACAAGAATTTTTTAAATAAGATTACTAAGTTAGAATGAGTTCATTAAGCACTTTAACTTTTTCAATTTAAAACAAGTATCTGTACTTTTACTTAAGTAAATGATTTTTGACACCTCAGTTAAAATTAATACGTTCAAATATAATTGTTACAGGCTTTTATTCATTCAAGAATGAATTAAGGTTCAACAAGGACTATTTCACTTTAAAATTTTGCATTTTAATTTTGGAAACCTGTAATGTTGCTAATTTCTCCTTCACCACATCGTATACAGTCATGACAGCAAACAGGCTTTCCTTTCTGAAGAACCTTGCGTGTTCCTTTAGGACACTTCTCACTGCAAACTGACACAGGTACCTGCAAAGGCACAAGGCGGCAAAATTAATATCTTAGCCTTCTTTACTAATTAATTCAAAAAAAAAAAAAAAAAAATCACATAGCAATACCTATTTGCTATCTACTGTAAGTGAAATTAAAACTGGTAAACAATTATATCATCTGTACCTGTGTTGAGCTTTGTGCCCAAATTAAGGACTTGTTTTGCAGTTTTAGCTGTTTGTCAAATGGTAATGATGCATCATAAATTCCAACTGTGACAAACTCCACAAAGCCGTTTTCTCTTCGTTGCCAGTTTATGACCTCATACTTTGCAGCTGGATCTCCATCTTCATTGAAGTAAACCTCTTCACCTTCTTTTGTTCTGAAATTAGTCTTTTTAATCTGCTGCAAGATCTAAAAAGATAAATGAACAATCTGTTTTAATCAAATCAGAAAATTAATTTCAGAATATGCTATGTGTACCCGTTTCTCTTTTTCCTGATGAATTATGAATGAACTCAAATAAAAATTCTGTTAAAAATATTTGTATATTTTTTTAATGCTCACCGTAAATGGATCAAGCCGCACATTCTTGTTGCAGGTTTTTTCACATCTAAGAATGTTATGCAAAGCATGGGCCACAGCATACACTCCTTTATAGACATTGTTAAAAATGGGCATCAGTGACATATCAGTGAAGCTGTTTTCCACTCCAGTGAGATTCTCATATCCAGTACATTCTCTATCATTTTCAGCTGGTTTGGACTGCTTGAACTTGCAGCTAAACAATGTCTCCCAGAATTCTGTATATAATTCATTGTTTAAAGATTTTAGGGGCATCACATCAAGAATGAACTCTCTGAGACCACTCACATATGTATCAGGAATGGAAACACCAATCGCCCCATCCAAGATGTGATTCTTATCCACTAATGCTATTTGAGAATCAAAAATCCAGGACTCACTGCCAACCCACTGGTATCCAGTCAAGTTATAGTTGGACAATTCATGTATAAGAACATCCATGTCTAAATGTGATACAAAGGCAATAATTACTTTGGAAGTTGAAGTCTGTATAGTTTTGATTACCTTTTGAATTTTTTCTGTAGGATCTGTTCTAAAGAAAGAAACAGAATATTCCAAACAAATGCCCAGCTGCTCTGCTATTTCAGTGAATATAGCCATGCCGTTATTGCCATAATCATCATTAGTTCTAACTGCTCCAACCCAAGTCCAACCAAAATGCTTGACTATTTGGGCTAAGGCCCTGCTCTGGAAGTAGTCACTGGGTATTGTTCTGAGAAATGATGGATACTTCGTTTTGTCACTGAGACAAGCACATGTGGCAAAGTGGCTGATCTAAAAGCAAACAAACAAACAAAAAAAAATAGCTAGATAAATTAAGTGATGAAAAATGTAAGAAGTAATGTTATAGGAATATATTATACAAAAGCACATTGCATTTGGTTTTAGCAGTTGTACTTACTAGCGGAATCTGAAATGGTCCGATGAGTGTACCTATTGCAGTGCTAGGAGACGAAGAAGTTTCTCCCACTATAGCCTGCACTTGTAGAGGTCTGGTACAAGGCATCTCAGGAGTTGAAGATCTATTTTCACTATTATTGTTTAAGGCCAGTGCAACTTTTATGCTTCTCGGAATGGATCCACAAGTGTCATAGATGTTATAGCCCAGAGACACTCCCGGCAGCAGGTCCGTACTGTTATTTATTTCTTCGATGGCGAAACGCATGGTCTGAGCAAACTGGAACTCTCTAAAATTCAAACTTGATTCAAAGTTACACAATGTTGACATAAAAAAACGAAAAAGAAAAATAAGTACAGTAAGCATTTCAGTGGTATAATTTACCTGATGCATTGAAGTGCCAAGGGCTTTTGTTTATACAATTCCTCTCTATTCTTCCAACTGCTGTGGAAATAGAAGATACCACCCAACACAATGTCCCCATCCTTGTATAGCTGTGGGATCTCAGGATCACCTATCTGCCTACATAATGGCTTTTCTGAGTTTGAGAAAGTCACCAAAATCAACAGTTGTAAAAGTGCACTCCCCAGCTGCGGCCATCTCTGCATGGATCTCATTTTTTCTGAAATGATCATCTTACACGGTGGTATTTCATAGTCAGCTTTTAAACAATCAACAGTGACACTGAGTCTCTGGGGGACAACCTCAATAACCTTCAATATTGTCTTAGTTAGGTTGCAGATGCTGTTTTTAACTTTAACTTTTTAACTTTTTTAACTGGAAATGCAAGTTATTAACTAATTTCTCAATTTTAAACCAGGGAATTAGTAAGATTTAAAAAATGTAAAAGGTAAATTAAAAACTACACCTAAAAGAGCACAACGTAAACAGAACACCTGCCCAAAAATTCACTATTATTACCATGGTATTTCAATTTATATTTTATATACATTTAGCTATATATGTCTTAACTATTATGTTAACTAATATGTTAAGTTTTCAAGATTTATTTTTTATTAATAAGGGTATTGAAAATTATATATGTTATTTAAATGTAAATATTTACAGATACTTGTTTTATGTTTTTACGACCAATAATCATTTTAAAAGCGGTATTGCTTTTCAATAGAGATATCTGTCTCAATGTCCTATCTGATAATAAAAATATTTCTAAATATTAGCCTGCTGGATCCAATATGAATTCTGATTGTATCACTAGTAGCTCGTTTCCCAATGCCACTTATTTACAGTATAGTTAAATAACATGCTGCTGTCAGTTTTTGCACATCTCTGGTAATGCTATTTTCACATATTTATTACTGTATAAAATGTCCACAGCTTGATTGTTGATGTTGTTCTTGATTTTTTATTCTCCAGATACAGAGTATTTATAATGTAAAACTCGGTACAGTGCAATACTTTATTTGTTTTATTTTCTTATCTGTTATTTTTATACACTTTTCTAAGGTCCACATTGTGTGACCACTTCTGCTATAACCTTTGCTGTAACACCAAAAGTTCCCCATTGTGGGATACTTAAGGGATTTTCTATGGGGCAAATTTGGCAAATTCAGCTTTTCAAGGCTTTACTGTACTAGGGCTCAAACCCAAAACTCATCATGATTTCGTCATCAAATATCCATGTTTTGGTCATCACTTCTCGTCATTAAAATAAGGAGCATCAAAGAAATAATTTTGTCATCTTCAATAAAAGCAACACCGATCTGTAGTGACAGAAAGTGGAAATAAACTGTTGAAGAGGTGTGTGGTAAAAACTGCAAGTGTAAAGATGTAAAAAATTTAAATTTTCACCTTAAATTTTTGACATTGTAGGGTAATGTAGGTATTAATTCTAACTAGTTTTTGACATATTTTGCTGAATAATTAGATGATCTGACAGAGTTCTTTCATTTTTCTTTGTAGAAATAAAAAAATATACATTCTCCTAAAACTGACTTTTTATGTACACCTAATATAGTACAGTGTAAGAATTTATATAAATGTATATTTTTTTTTCTTAACTTTTTGGGGATCCTTTCATCATCAAATCCACTAAAGCTTTTACTTGATATAAATATAAGCTTATATGATCATGCTGCCTAAATTCAAATAACATTCTGACGAAAAAATTTGTTCTCTTGCTGCTGTAGATATCTGAGATTTACATTATTGTCATTAAAAACAATAAATAAGTGAATAATTCTTTAGTGGTTATTTCAAATGAATCATATTCTTAAAAAAACAACCCCTTTGACTTTAAATCCCAGGGTTTTCAGTGGAAGAGAGGCTATAGTGACAGAATGACTATGTATCTATCATAACCTCTGTGTGCAATGACAGCTACATGTAAATAATCATATTCACAAATAACAACAAAAAATAATGCTATAGATGGAATGTGTGGAAGTTCGGACATTTAGCTAATTATGAACTATTATTTCTCCGGCAGCTTTTTACTCAGCACTGTGGAAATTTGTGATATAAAAATAATAAATTGGTTAGCTTAGCTTTTGACTTTTTAATTTCACGTAGTATACAGCTTTTAATCAAAGACTAAAAATATTCGTTAAATGAAGAAATCATTCACAGTTTTAAATATTTATCATTCAAATTGTAATATAATTTCATATTATCAGTGCTTATTGAGCGAAAAAAATACCCCAATACCCTTATTAATACCCTTAATAATTATCTTAATTCAGACATGTGTTTCTTTTGGTCCATGACCCAATGCGACGAAGGCAGAAATGGAATCCTACCCACTTGCATTTTTGCCTTTAGAAATTCTTACAAGCAAAGAAGTTGAACACTCCTTTAATGCTACACACCAGAGATAATTTCTAATATGAAAAAATTCATAAAAAACATCAGTCTTATACATATGATTTCAAGCAATTTATTAATAATAACACGACATGATAATGCAAAGGTAGCCACATGAAAAATGAACACATTTGCATACAGAGAGTTTTAATCTTTTTGCAATCAAATAATTTACTCTTTAGAGGGACTTAGGTGGCACTTTCCCCATTATGTGCTTTTTTGTATTTTGCTGTGGTTTCAGTAACATAATATAACATTTTGGAATAAAAATGCAAATTAACAGCCCAAAAGTGGAAGCAAGGATAGCAAAGATTTCTACAGCTACGTTTAAATTTCCAGGTGAACTGACATACGCCGGAATAAAAGTTATCCATACGGCACAGAATATCAGCATGCTGAAGGTGATAAATTTGGCTTCGTTAAAATTATCAGGCAGCTTCCGAGCTAAAAAAGCAAAAATAAAACACAACAAAGCAAGAAGTCCAATGTACCCTAGCACTGACCAAAAACCTACAGCTGAGCCCAGAGCACATTCTAAAATAATTTTGTCTTTAAATTCTCCAAGGTTTTTGTGTGGAAAAGGGGGAGAATTCGCTAACCAAAGGATGCAAATGATAACTTGTACAAGAGTGAAACCCAGAACACTTAATCTCTGCTGTGCAGGCCCAAACCATTTTATCATATTTTGACCAGGAAGTGTAGCTTTAAATGCCATTAAAACTACCATTGTTTTCCCCAGAACACAAGAGAGACAGAGCACAAAGATGATGCCGAACGCTGTGTGACGCAGCATGCAGGACCACTTAGAAGGCTGCCCAATAAATGTTAAAGAGCAAAGGAAGCACAGGGTCAAGGACAAAAGAAGGAGAAAGCTCAGCTCAGAGTTGTTTGCTCTGACGAGAGGAGTTTTTCTGTATCTGAAAAAAATGAATATCACAATAGCTGTTATACATGTTCCAAATAAAGCTGCGGTAGTGAGGAGTATTCCCATAATTTCATCATATGATAAAAAAACTGCTTCCTTCTTTAAACAGGCATCTCTTCTCTTGTTTGGCCAAAGTTCAGGGGGGCATTTCACACAGGTGACAGCATCTGGAAATGTTTTAAAATTTAAGATGGCATTAGTGCTGTGGTTTTTATTGATGCAAAGGCCAATGCTTATTAATGAAATTATGAAAACAAAACAAAAGATATTTAGGAAAACCTCACTTTTTTAAAAACATTTCTTAATGTCTTACTTTTTCTCAACATAAATGTATAACATATTTTAATTTTGGTTTTAGTTTACAATTTTTAACCAGTTTTCTTCTTACATAGCTGTTCTTTTTTTTGTCAGCTCATGTATACTACAATAAATATCATGGATATTGCTGTTTGTTGCACTTGTAAATGTAATTACTTAAATGCGGTCCTTGAGTGTCTAAGTGGCCAATTTGACTAGAAGCGAGCCAAATTCTGTAAATTTACCATTATCAAGAGGGACTTTAATCTGACATATATACTCCATTGGAGCCCGACTCAATTTATTGAATATTACTGCAACCACCTCTGTGGTATGTGTAAATAGTTTTAGTTTGAATGGGGATTTGACTCAGCAAGTATACTAAAAATAAAAAACATATCACAAAGCAGAAATATTTGTATAATACCACACACTATAAATCATGATTTTTAAGATAAAACCTTGTTAAAATTAATTTAGAATTGTAGACCTTCACAAGTCACACTATTATTATCAACATATCAACAATATTCATACTGAGAGGATGAAATGTGTAGTGAAAGTATATATATATATATATATATATATATATATATATATATATATATATATATATATATATATATATATAATTTATTTTATTTTTTTTTAAGGTCAAGGTATGTGGGCAAATGTAATGCATTTATATTTTTGGAGGAAAGTAGTAGGTCTCACTTATTTTGTTACACTTTGACTGAATCCACAAAAATTGATTGGAAATTATTTTGTTAATAAATAAGATCTTGAAATTTTCAAAATAGGATTATCTATACCTGTAATGTTGCTAATTTCTCCATCAGCACATCTTATACAATCATGGCAGCAAACAGGCTTTCCTTTCTGCAGAACTTTGCGTGTTCCTGGAGGACACTTCTCACTGCAAACTGACACAGGCACCTGCAAAAGCAGCCTTAACAAAGTTATACAGGTTTCTCACAGGTATTTAAGATTACTTTAATATGTCAAAGTAAAATACAATCTAATCACAATGTATACTTTAAACACTGAAAAATAATCCAGTTAATTGCTGTAAAACTTTTTACCTTCGAAGAGCCCTGCGCCCAAAGTAAGCCCTTATTTTGAAGACTTAGCTGTTTGTTAAATTGTAAAGATGCATCATAAATGCCAACTGTGACAAAGTCCAAAGTTCCATTTTCTCTTGGCTGCCAATGCATGATTTCATACTTTGCAATAGGATCTCCATCCTCATTAAAGTAAACCTCTTCTCCTTCCTTTGTTTTGAAGTGAATATTTCGAATGACCTGCAAAATCTAAGAAATGTTAACGGTAAACATAAAATATGTATAATGGCTTGAGTATACTGCATTGCATTATTTCTACCTGCTTGAGTTTACGATGCTGTATTTCAATGTAAAAACTGATACATTGCTGTTACGCTCACCATGAATGGGTCTAGCTGCACTTGTTTGTTGCATGTTTTGTCACACCCAAGAATATTATGCAAAGCATGGGCCACTGCATACACTCCTTTATATACATTGTTAAAAATGGGCATCAGTGACATGTCAGTGAAGCTGTTTTCCATTCCAGTCAGATCCTCATGTCCAGTACATTGTTTATATTTTTCATCTGATTTCTCTCTCTTGAACTTGCAGTTAAACAATGTCTCCCAGAACTCAATATAAAAGTCATTATTTAAAGATTTGAGTGGCCTCACATCAAACATGAACTCCCTGAGACCACTCACATGTGCTTTAGGGATAGAAACGCCAATCGCTCCATCCAGGATGTGATTCTTATCCACTGTTGCAAACTGAGAATCAGAGATCCAACCTTCACTTCCCACCCACTGGTACCCAGTCAAATTGTGGTTAGACAACTCATGTATAAGTACTTCCATATCCAAATGAGCAACAAAGGCAATTATCACTTTTGAAGTTGAAGCCTTTATGGTATTGATTACTTTTTGCATTTTTTCTGTTGAATCTGTTCTAAAGAAAGAAACAGAATATTCCAGACAAATGCCCAGCTGTTCTGCAGTTTCCTTGAATATAGCCATGCCATTGTTGCCGTAATCATCATTGGTTCTAACAGCTCCAACCCAAGTCCAACCGAAATGTTTGACTAAGTGAGCCAGAGCTCTACTCTGATAATAGTCACTGGGTACCGTTCTAAGAAATGATGGATACTTGGTTTTATCACTGAGGCAAGCACATGTGGCAAAGTGGCTGATCTAAAAGAAATTATGCAAAATAAAGTACTACATAATATTTTTTTTATCTAATACTGAATTTTCTTTTTACCAGTTTTACTCACCAGTGGTATATGAAATGGTCCAATGACAGTAGCTATGGCAGTGCTAGGAGAGGAAGAAGTTTCTCCCACTATGGCTTGCACTTGTACAGGTTTCGTACATGGTTTGTCAGAATTTGAAGATAGACTTTCATTACCATTGTTCAAGGCAAGTGCAACTTTTATGCTTCTGGGAATGGAACCACAAGTATCATATATGCTGTATCCAAGAGAAATACCTGGCAGTAAGTCTGTTTTGTTATTTATCTCCTCAATTGCAAAAAGCATGGTCTGAGCAAATTGGATTTCTCTGAAATTCAAACTTGATTGTAAAAGCATTAATGTAGTTGTAATATTTGCCTCTGATATAGAGACAGTAAAATTATACATTGTAAACATTTAAAAATGTATTAGATAAAATTTACCTTATGCATTGCAGTGCCAAGGGTTTTTGTTTATAAGAGTATTGCTCATTCTTCCAGCTACTATGAAAATAGAAGATTCCTCCCAGGTTTATGTCACCATCTTTGTATAGTTGAGGGGTCTCCTGATCTCCTTGCTGCCTGCAGAATGGCTCCTCAGTCTGCGAGAAAGAGACCAGTATCAACAATTGTAACAATGCATACCCCAACTCAGGAAACCTCTGCATGAATGCTGTCTCTGCAGAATCCAGATTACTAGGAGGCATTTCATAAGCCTTCATTTAATTTGATATTTCAAAGGCCATTTATGACTTACTGATCAGTTCATAAATGAGGGAAAGTGATACTTTCTCCCTGTGGGTCTACACGGTGAAAAAAGGGGAGGAGGAATGTTAAATTGTTTAGTTAATGTAAAACCAATTAAATATTTGTAATAGGGTAAAACTATTTTTATTATTAACTATTTTCTTTAAAATCAAATTCTAATCAGGCTACATTTAAAAAAAAAGCATTTTCTATTAACACATTTATGTATCCAATAACATTTTCAGAGCTATATGTCATTGCTATAGTATAAATTAATCGCTTTTAGTTGTAGGGTCACAGATGCAAGTGACTTAGTTTTAAGCTTCATATTAGCCTTTGTCCTGTCTTTAATTACTTGGTGTTTTAATATTTTTTTTCTTTTTACTTCTCAGTTCTTGCATTTTATCCACTTGTTTCTCATTCAAATCCTCAATTATCCTTATGTCTTCATTAACTTGCAAACAAACACCTTTGACAACAATTGGTAATTGCTTTAATTTTAAGCAAATTCTACAAAGAACTCAAGTATAGCAGTCTGTGATACAGTATGTGTTCTGAAAGCTGGCTGAATACAGGGATGAGTTAGACCTCCACATGTGGGGGGGCAAGATGGTGGGATCGGCCGTTGCTTAGGATGGTGCAGCTCTAGGATTGGTTCTGGTCCCCTACTGCCACCACTGGGTGGGACGCTTCTACTTGGCGGGGGGGCTTAGGCCTCTCTTGGTTCTCAGAGTTGGTCCTCCATTGGAAGCCTGGACGGGACAGGGGGGGTTTGCCTTTAAGGCAACCTTCTCGGTCTATTGGCTGAGAATGGCCGATCTAGTCCGTTTTGTATGAGGAATACAGTATGTGTAAAGATGTGTGTGTGTGTCTGTGAGGCTGCTGAGGGTCAGTTTGGTCGGCGCTCTTAGGTTGGGTCAGGCATAGGTGTGGGGTCATGGTGGCTGCAGGGCCAGGCTTGGGCCTCCTGGCCCTGTCAGATCCCAAGTGAAGGTTGGTGTGCCCTTGGACCCTGCTCAGTGTGCTCTTTTATGGATTGACCTTGGGCATGACCAGCTGCCAGTGCATCCCATGGGCTCCCTGTTTCTATGGCCCCTGGGATGGGGCCCCTCAGGGACTGGGCCCCTTTTTCTGGGGTTTTGCCTTTTGGGAGTTGGGATCCCCCTCCACCTAAAATCACGGCACCTTCCACAGCTGTGAGTGAGACTTCACTTGTAGTGACGAAGGGTTAGTGCTTAGTGGCGATTTGGGATTGGGCCATGGTGAATCATCAAATCAGGGCTTCACTTATAATGGCTTTTTATACTTGTTGCGTACATGCTCAATTCTAAGTGGACCTAATTAGATTTGATTCATTTATAGAAGCTGTTGTGAAACAAAAAACTCAGTGTTCCCGGCATTAGGATAGATGAATTTAGAGTTGAGAATTTGAATCTGAGTTTGTTAAACCTGCTTATTGAAACGGATCCCTGCTGTATTCCGTGATACACCTGCTCCCAGTTACTTAATTATTGCATTCATTGTTCAGCAATCTCCTCGCCAAAATTTAAGACCCTCTGATTCTTCCACTCATTGCTGATTCCTAATGTTTGTTCTCTATACCTTATCCTGTGTTCCTCTCAATGGTTTACGTGTCGTTTACATTTATGTTTTGTTTTTGTCTGGCTCTTTCATATTCTGTAGTTCTTGCACTGTAAGAGCTTTGAATTCTTTATAAAAAAAAAACACAAACACAATTTTCTGCTCTGTAACTGCATTTGTGTCCTCAACTAATCATTACACAACTTGGATACAATATTGATTCTGTTGCTCAACAGTTTGAAAATTTCAAAGAGACACCAACATCCACCATTCATTAATTTTAAATTTATTGAGCACTTCTTGAAAAGGTGCATTCAGACTGGATGTAGTGTCCATGGCCAGGGTGGTGAATTTACATACTATCCCTATGTGACTTGCAAAGGGAAGCGCCGGGAAGCAGCCAGTGGTGAATCCCACATGGTGGTGGCTTTCACTCTTAGGCTCACACCTTGTACTACTTGATAGAACTGAGGCACCGCATCGAGAGGGGGAAGCGGTGATCACTGAACATGAAAAATCAGAACTTTTCTATGTAAGGCAAGGCAAATTTATTTGTATAGCACAATTCAGTACAAAGACAATGCAAAGTGCTTTACATGATTAAAATATATGAAAATAAAACAAAATCAAAGCAAGTAGAAAAATAAAATAAAATAAAAAATGCAATGTAATTGCATCATGGCAACCCTTCAGGGACTGGTTGCAGTTATGACATACATTAGGCTAAAGAACTGCAGCTGAGGTAAAGCTTTTTTCATTTGAAAGAAAGAGGAAATAATTTTAACAAAGTTAGAAATAAGGAATGTTCTGAAGAGGTTTCTTGGTGGTTTTAAAAAATATGTTTTAAATTAGCATTAGAAGATTATTGGTTGTCCTCCCTTACCCTCAGCACAGACCACAGTCTGTCACTGCCTACTCCGTAGCAGTGGTACTCTGCACTGGTAGATTTACAAGGAAGTATCTCCGAATCCAACTAACATTCAAATGCAGAACCAAAGTGATTTACTTTTTCAGCGCTTGTGCTGATTTTCAAAAAAATGATGGTACCTCCAAGGCCATTTAAAAGTTGTGCATAGAGAACAATTAGGCAGCAGTACTTGAAGTTAAGTTTCACCTGTACTTTTATTGTGAAATGCCGACAGCAAGGACAGGAAATGGGTTGCCAAAGGTAACGACGGATCCAAACTGAATTATCTGGGAGACTGATGAATTATTAAATATTAAACCTTCATTCCACCCACTAAATAAGGTAAACATGCCCACTGTTATGATGTGTCCATACAGGAGGTGGTGTGAATAGCCCCAGCGGTAGATTCACATAAAATTCCTATACAAACTGTGTGGTAAGGGGAGGTGAAGCTGAACTCCATGCAGTGAGAGTGTTTACTGCTCCACTGTCCCCTCTTGCTACTAGATACAGCTGAGGTGTTGTCAAACAGCAGCACCACATGGAGAGAGCAGAGCTGGGATCACTGAAGTTGAAATGAGCTGAACTTGTCTATGAAATCACGACATGGAAGCCAATGAGGGACGGCTGTAGGTGAAGCTTGAACAATGTTAAAAAGCCTAATAATATTGAATATCTCTGAAACAATAGTAGCACACATGACCTTTTTTTTTTTTTTTTTTTTTTATTTTCCAAATGAGCATTTTAAATGCACAAACCTGCACTAAAGAACCAACAACCAGTGAGTCTATTTGCTGAATGTTTTCCCCATCAGTGGAGAGTCAACTTTACGCAGCTGAAGCTCCTCCTCTCTGATGATGCATCCAGGGTGTAAACACTGTGCATCTGAAATGTAGCGTGGTGAACCAACTGCGGGATTTGTGGAAGTCATCACCTTCACTTTAAGCTGTCTGAATGCACCATTATATTCAGTACCAGGCCATTAATGTAATATGTTATGCAATAGCTTTATATTCTTATACGACCAGAGCACTAACATTTATTGGCTGAGATAAAAAATTATTCTGTCTTGGAATAAAATAAGCAAATCAGCATCAACAGGTTTTACTTGCAAAAATCAAGCAGCGCAATAATAACCCCAGACACCACGTCTGGTCTGAATGCACCTTAACAGTCACATGCATTATTTTCTACTCTTTTACTGTGGGACCTCTATACTGCTGCACATGCCAATCACTTTGGGGTTAATTCAAAATAATCTTTATGCCACATGCAAAATAAAAATAAAAGTCGAATATCAGCACAAAGTTGGATATAATCATCACCACCTGCTATGTGAATGTAGCCTTTGACTAAGAAAAAAAAAAAAAAAATACTATAATAACACACAATGACAGCAATGACATATTTCCTTAAGTGTGACTTTTCATTAATGTGTAAAAAATAGCTATGCAAATAAAATAGATTATGCATAAATATACTCATCTCAGAAAGCTTTGTGATCCTTTACTTTCCAAGTTGGAGTACCAAATTTATGGGTCTTGTTGATGATCAATTTTTATGTACAAGAACACACAAATAGTTTTAGTAAAAGAATAAGGGGTTCAGAACTTGACTTAAACTTTAATATTTTAAGCTTTAAGAGAAACAATTGTGTGATTTTTAATTAATTTATTTTTTTAAGAAATATATTAAAGAGCCTTCCGTGCCCTTTTACTCATCAAATGTGTTTTTGTGTTGTATTGGGGTTTAAATAAAATTATGTAACACTTTGGCAAAAAAATACAAAACAGCAGTCCATAACTCGAAGCCAAAATTGCAAATATTTCCACAGCAACACTTAATTTTCCAGGAGAGCTTACATAAGCTGGGATAAAAGTGATCCACACAGCACAGAATATTAGCATGCTAAAAGTGATAAATCGAGCTTCATTAAAATTGTCAGGGAGCTTTCTTGCTAAAAAGGCCAATCCAAAGCATAACATGGCCAAAATCCCTATATACCCCAATACAGCCCAGAAGCCTAAAGATGACCCAAGTGCACATTCTAGTATGATCTTCTCCCTGTAATATTTTGTGTTTTTGAATGGATAGGGGGGGTTGATTACTAGCCATATTACACAAATCAAAACCTGTAGAAGAGTAAGAGCTAAAACGCTTAGTCTCTGCTGTAAAGGCCCAAAACATTTTACCACATTATTACCTGGAACTGTAGCCTGAAAGGCCAACAACACCACAGTTGTTTTTCCGAGAATACAGGACACACATAGGACAAACGTAATGCCGAAGGCTGTGTGCCGTAGCATGCAGGACCAATCAGACGGCCGATCGATAAAAGTCAGAGAGCACAGGAAACACAAAGTTAAGGAGAACAGCAGCAGGAAACTTAGCTCAGAGTTATTGGCTCTAACAATTGCCGTATGTCTTTGGTAGAAAAATATCAGGCTTACAGTCACAGTTGAAAATGCACCAAGGACAGAAACAGTGACCAACATTATACCCATTATTTCTGTAAATGTGAGGAACTCAATCGGTTTTAAGTAACACTGGTTCTTCTCTTCATTGGAATTGTACTCAGGAGGGCATTTTTCACATTTTACAGCATCTGAAAGAATAAGTACATTTAGGCTGCACAGAGAACACTTTTTCAAATAAACCAACAGTGAGCTGGTAGTAATTTTGCCCAGCAGAAACACAATGAGCACCAAGGTAAAGGCTACATATCCTGCTGCCTCACTTGTACTGTTGCTGAACTCCCCCTCAGCACATGGGATACAGTCAAAGCAGCAGACTGGTTTGCCTTTAATGACTGCCCGACGAGTACCTGGTAAACAGCTGTCACTGCAAATGGAACGTGGTACCTAAATCACAGAGACACAATTCAGAGCACATTTGTTCACACTTATTATGTTTAGCATGAAAACAAATTACACAATATTTTTCCCTTTTTTAAACAGTCCAATTAATGTCAAGTTAAAGCAAAGAAACTTTATATTGACAAGAGAATCTAAATGGACTCACCTCAGGACTTTCTCCTGCCCAGATAGCTCTCACTCCGGTTTTCATCTCAAATTGCTGACCTTCAGGCCAGGAGGCATCGTAAAAACCAATAGTTTTAAACTGTATGTACCCTGTGTTATCCAACTGCCAGTTTACTAATGCGTAACGTGCTACAGGGTCACCCGACTCATCAAAGAAAACATCTTCACCATTCTTAGTTGTGAAATTTACCTGTGTTAGATAGTGTAACACCTAAAGGGAAACAGTGTGGGAGTATTTTAAGATTAGCAGTTGTGATTTAGTCCCATTGTTTGTTTTTTTTAACAACATTTACCTGCCATGGCTGAATATTTTTCCTGTCAGCACATGTGTTGTTCTGAAAAGGCCCATGTCTGTCTTTGCAATCGAATAGCATGCTCAAGGCATGAGCAATAGCATATACGGCTTTGTAGACATTATTCATCAGGCTTGCATCTGTAACATCAGTAAATCGTATCTTAACATCCCGCAAACTCTCTGTTCCACTGCAGACTTTAACACCATCATCTGGGTAATTAACTCTTTCCGGTGACAAGGTGCAGTGAAATATATCTTCCCACAACTCAACAAGTCCCTGATTTCCTGGTGTGGTGGATGGTCTGCTGTTGAGGAGAAACTCTTGAAGTCCAGGAATATGAGCATTCAGTGCTGCAAAGCCCACTGCCCCCTGAACCACAGCATAGTTTTCCTGAGAGGCAAAATAACGATAAGTAATCCATCCTTCACTTCCTACCCACTGAAGACCTGTCACATTCTGAGCATAAAGCTCTTTCATAAGTATATCAAGATCTGTAGCATCAGCAAAGGCAACTATAACCTTAGAAGTGGATTTTCTAATAATTTCCACCACTTCTAGAAAAGACTTTCTGGGATCAGTTCTGTAAATAGCTACTGAATACTCCACACATACACCTTCCTTTGTTGCTGCTTCCAGGAAGGTGGACATGCCACCATTTCCATAATCATTGTTAGTTCGAACTGCTCCTACCCAAGTCCACCCGAAATGTTTAACAAGCTTTGCAAGTGCTTTGCTTTGATGAATGTCACTTGGTATGGTTCGAAAGAAAGATGGATAGATTTTCCTGTCACTAAGACATGCACAGGTGGCTGAATGACTGATCTGAAAAGAAAAAAAAATGGCCTGAAAAATATCACACTTCAACTATTTATGTTGAACTAATTATCTTTTCGTATATTCTTTTTAAAGTTTTTACTCAAAATGAATAAAACACCCAATCACTCACCAGAGGAATGTTGAAGGGTCCCAGTGTACGTGCTATCCCTATTGTAGATGTAGAAGTGGTGTCACCAATGACAGCGCACACACTGGAGAAACTCATGCATGTCTTTTTTTTGTTTTCGTATAGATTCATTAGATTCAGTGATGACCTGATAGACAGGGGTACACTGGGGCAAGAGTCAAATATCCTATAACCAAGTTTCACATCGGGCAGCAGCTCAGTGCTATTGTTAATTTCATCTATCACAAACATCATAGTGTGTGCATACTGCAGCTCACCCATTTCCAGCCTGAAAAGAAGGAAAACATTAAAACACACAATAATAAAAGCCTAATGTTAAGAAAAAAATAGCAGAACAAAAGGCACATTTTTAAACACTCTTACCCTTTACACTGGATTGATCCTGGGTTGGTTGTGAGTTCTGGACTGACAGTGACTGGGTTCTGGTGGAAGGAGAAAATTCCCCCAATGATGATATCCCCTTCCTTAAAAAACTGAGACATCTCTTTTGCGCCATATGGGTGACACACAGGGCTTTCCCCTCTCACAGCCATTAGAAAGAAAAATAACAGATTCACAATAAGCCTCATAATTCCTCACCTGAGTCCTTGGCACGCAAAGCTAATCACACAATGAAGGTCTGACCTTTTTATGGTAGTTTTGCATCATTAACCAACAGGGAATTTATATGATTTTTCTGAATATCTTATTGGTGTCCACCAATGGCGTTGCTTGTTTTGCAACTACAGGGGAAACACACCCTAGTACCCTATTAGCTCTCCTGCAATTTTTTTTTAAAGATACTGTTAAAAATACAATTCTATAATTCTGTTTTGCAAATGTAGTGTTTGTATAAAAATCATCATATTTCAAAGAACTGAAGAGAAGCATATCATGCATGTTTCTCAAATTGATTTAAATGTATTTGTCATCTTTCCAGGACAGAGTAAGGTCAATTATTCAGGAATATGCAACTTTGTGAAGGCTAACAGGTTATTGTGAGGACAACTCCACTAGTCCCTGTGAGAAAAAGTTATCTTCTTGGGTTGGTGTTAGGTATAGCACTAAGGTGTGAATTAAGTTTAGGTTTATTTAGTTTTAGTTAGTTTAGGGCACACAAATGAATGCAAAATAAATAGTAGTCAAGTGAAAATCCCTGTAAGGATAACAAAGCATAACATCTGTGTCTATGTTTATGTGTGTGTGTGTTCAAACATTATTTTACAATATTATGCCCATTTTTTTAGGTTTAGGACTAAGATGTGAATTAAGGTTACATTTAGGTGGGGATTAGGGTTAGGCGTGTACTGGTAATGGTATGATGCAGGGTTAAGGGCTGGTTATACTTCCCGCAGCAGTGTGTCGCAGTGAGCTTGTCGTAGATATTTTTGATTTATGCCCAATATTGAAGGGTGGTCTACCCTATGTTATTCCACACCACAACGCAAGAGGGACAATCATAAACTAGCTGTGGGTCTAGATAAGTGGGGGCAAGTTTTTGCGACAACGGAGAGACATGACAAAAAGTATATATAGTGTGGTCCACTTTTTAAACCCAGACTGTTTAAAATAGTGCTGTTGCAAACGGCAATAATTTGTAATAAAAAATAAGGCAATCACAATATGTTAAATCATAAAAGTCCTTGTTTTGGATCAGTTGTGGCTACTTTTAAATGGAAAATCTAGAATTATCTTGTACTATTTTCATAAGAACATAAGTTAATACAGCATGGAAAATTTTAACTGGGGTTAGACCAACATGTGAAACATTAACATTATAAAAAAAGAATGCTATGATCTGGAAGCTGGTTCACTCTGAGATATTTTGCTTTGTCTTACGGTAAACCTCTGAATAACATTTCATTTTTATACTTGCATATGAGTGAATGTACATATATGAACAACAAAACACACAAATAGTTTTAGGTGACATATTGTGGCATGGGAATATTACATCAGAAAAAAAATGCCTTTGAGTGGTGTTAGCTAGCTCTGGGTACACTGGATAAGGGTAGCCACCAGTTCTATAAAGTATTGTAGCGGCTGGACGAAGAGGTGCATTATGGGGCACTGTTTTGGGTTGTTTGCTTGTTTATTTCTTTGTTATTCTGTTTGAATGTTGCTCATGTTGTTTATTGTTCATATTTGCCTCAGTTCATGCTGTTTTGGGGGTGTGTGTTGAGGGCATGTGAGTTTCACACTGAGTGATAAGGCTGTTGGGTTTACTGAAGTGTTGTGCTGCATCCCTAGCGGAGTTGTTGAAGAATAATTAAACACTGAAAAAGAAACTGATTAGCCAGTCACTTCATTTGGATGGGATTAAACTGATTTCAGATAATAAAGTAAAAAATCTTGGTGTTATTTTTGATCAGGACCTGTCATTTAAATCCCATATCAAAGAGGTTTCTAGAATTTCCTTCTTTCATCTGAGGAACATTGCAAAAATTAGAAATATCCTGTCCAGGGGTGATGCTGAGAAACTAGTCCATGCATTTGTTACTTCAAGGCTGGACTATTGTAATTCTTTACTATCAGGAAGTCCACAAACTGTAGTTAAAAGCCTTCAGCTGATCCAAAATGCTGCAGCCAGAGTTCTAATGAAAATAAAAAAGAGAGATCATATCTCTCCTATCCTGGCTTCTCTTCATTGGCTTCCTGTTAAATCAAGAATAGAATTTAAAATCCTTCTTCTCACATATAAAGCCTTAAATGGCCAAGCTCCATCTTATATCAGAGATCTGATTGTTCCTTATGTTCCTAACAGAGCACTTCGCTCTCAATCTGCAGGTTTACTAGTGGTTCCTAGAATTTCTAAAAGTAGAATGGGAGGCAGATCTTTTAGTTATCAGGCTCCTCTCCTGTGGAACCAACTACCAGTTTTAGTCCGTGAGGCAGACACCCTGTCTACTTTTAAGGCTAGGCTTAAAACTTTCATTTTTGATAAAGCTTATAGTTAGGGTGGCTCAGGTTATCCTGAGCTATCTCTATAGTTATGCTGCTATAGGCTTAGACTTTTGGAGGACATAGGGACCCCCATTTCATCATTCTGCTTCATTCTCTCTCTGTTCTCCTATTCTGCAGAATCTGTTAGTTCAATCTCTAACCTTCTGCTCTCTCTGCTTTTCCTCAGAGTAGCTTTGCCTCGTCTGTTCCTGTTTGGCTGTGACGTCATCCTGGAAAAAAAAACATCAGCTGTGCTGCTTCTATCAACACCCTTGTTAATAGATGTTGGAGATCGGCCTGTTTTCCAGTGTGGTCCTGTTTCTCTGACCGTGACTGAGTGGATGTGCTCTCTTCGTCCTCTGGCATGGGAGCTGCCTTGGAGCTCGTCTGCCTGGCTGTGTGTTTCCTGGACGGGGCCGCCTTTTACAGCTGCTTTTTGTATCTCTGCTTCTGTCTCCTTGAACCCCAGTCGGCCTCAGCAGATGGCCGCTCACACTGAGCCTGGTTCTGCTGGAGGTTTCTTCCTGTTAAAAGGGAGTTTTTCCTCTCCACTGTCGCTACAAGCATGCTTAGTGTGGGGGATTGTATTTGAGTCAATGAGTCAATGCAATCAACTGGTTTTCCTTAGATAGAAAACTTTGTATCAATTTGACTGTATGATCTGGTTGAACTGTAAAGTGCCTTGAGATGACATGTGTTGTGAATTTGGCGCTATATAAATAAACTGAATTGAAATGAATTGATGAAATCAGTCAACTAAGCCTGATTATTTGTAACACTCACCGGCGTTACATTGGTGTCAGAAGTGGGATGATGGATCCAGCCAACATCCACGGAGGAGCACAGGAGCTCATAAAATCTGCGCAACACAGATCTGCGTGGATAGCGGAGCAGTGGAGAACCCCGAGTCGCCCAGATGGTTCCAGCGGCCTGCGAATGCCTCATCGTGAAACAGCACAAATGGCTGAAGATGGTGGCGAACAGAGCTCCAAGTCCAATTCACAGCCTACTGCCACGAAGACTGCTGTGAAGCTGCCCAAGTATGACGACACGAACCAGCTGGAGCTGTACCTGAGGCAGGTTCGAATTGCAGCGGCACACAACGGCTGGAGTGATCCGGAAACCGCCACACACCTGGCTCTCGCTCTGGAGGGTGAAGCCCAACAAGTCCTACTGGACCTGGCGCCAGAGGAGGAAAATGATGTGTGCGCACTCATCACGGCGCTGGAGCGGCGATTCGGGCGGCATACAGCTGAGACAGCGGAAAGAGAGAAGTTAGTTAGCCGCAGCCGCCGGGAAGGAGAAAGCCTCGGGGCCTTCGCTGCTGACATCCAGCTACATGCTCGTCGAGGATACCTGAGTTTTCCTGTGGGGGCGCAGGAAGAATTAGCACTCCACGCGTTCCTGCAAGGGCTCAACCCGGAGCAACTCCGCCAGCATGTCCGCCTCGCTGGGACGAGAGTTGCTCTGCGGCATTTGATCAACTCCGAACGGCCCTGACCGAAGCTCCAGTCCTGGCCTATCCGGATCCACACCGACCCTTTATTGTGGACACCGATGTCAGCAACACTGGGGTAGGTGCAGTGCTGGCGCAGCGAGGAGAGGATGGGGAGTGCGCGGTAGCCTACTTCAGCCGTGCCCTCAGCCGTGCTGAGCAGAACTATTGCGTCACATGAAGGGAGTTGCTGGCTGTTGTTTTGGCTGTGCAACACTTCCGCCCATATCTCCAAGGCAGCCGCTTTACCCTGCACACAGACCATGCTTCCCTTACCTGGCTGTTAAGTTTCAAGCAGCCGGAGGGCCAGGTGGCACGGTGGTTGGAGACGTTACAGAGTTATGACTTTGACCTCCAACACCGAGCTGGGCATCACCATGGCAACGCTGATGCGCTCTCCTGACGACCCTGCAAGACGTGCAGCTACTGTGACCGCCAGGAGGAACGAGACCAACTGCCAGCTGTGGCGGCTGCTTCTGCTGTGGAGGGCCTGGAGTCGCAGTCCCCGATGGAGCTACAGCAGCTACAAGAGGCCGACAGGACGCTGGCTCATGTAAAAAGCTGGTTGGTAGCGAGCAGACAACCGGAGTGGCCAGAAGTGTCAGCTCACAGCCCAGAGCTGAAATCGTACTACTCCCAACGGAACAACATTGAGCTTCATGACGGTCTGCTGTACAGGCGGTGGCAGGCTCCAGACCGAGGATCCAACATCCTTCAGCTGCTGATTCCCCAAGTGCTCCGCTCTCAAGTCCTCCAACTGAGTCACGGTTTGGCAGCCTCGGGCCATTACGGGATTACAAAGACCCTTCGCCGGCTCAGGGCGCGGTTCTATTGGCCTGGTTGTCGCACTGATGTGGAGTTATACGTCCACTGCTGTGACAATTGTACCGCCCGGAAGGGTCCAACCCAACGCTCCCGAGCACCGCTGCAGCAGTACCTGGTGGGAGCCCCAATGGAACGGGTGGGAGTGGACATCCTCGGGCCGTTTCCAGTGACTGAGTCCGGTAATCGCTACATCCTCGTGGCCATGGATTATTTCACAAAGTGGCCCGAGGCGTACGCGGTGCCGGACCAAAGCGCAGCAACCACTGAGGAGAAGCTGGTGGAACAGATGTTCACCTGATTTGGAGTTCCTGCAGAGCTCCACAGTGACCAGGGTCGAAACTTCGAGTCACAGGTGTTTGGTGAAGTGTGCCGGCGGCTGGGGGTGCACAAAACTAGGACGACGCCACTACATCCTCAGAGTGATGGACTGGTACAGCGGTTTAACCGTACCCTGGCCACGCAACTGGCAATTCTAACAAGCACTCACCAACGAGACTGGGACCGTCACCTACCCTTGGTCCTTTGGTCCTACCGCACTGCAGTTCAGGAGTCCAGTCAGTGCACACCTGCTGCCCTCATGTTTGGGCAAGAGCTCCGTACACCAGTAGATTTGGTGTTCGGGGCCCCACCAGAACCCGAGATTGTAGGTGGACCAGAGATGGACTACTACCGCCGGCTGAGGGACCGCCTTCAGGAGGTCCACGAGTTCACTCGACAGGCGCAGGCTGGCGCCGGCGTAAAACAAAAGAGGGCCTACGACACACGCTGCACGGGACAGGTGTTTAAGCATGGAGACAGAGTGTGGGTGTATTGCCCTATTCGGAAGAAGGGTGTTTGTCCCAAGCTGAGCAGCCACTGGCAGGGACCTGCAGAGGTGGTGGGTGTGCTGTCTGATGTGGTGTACCGGGTGCGCCTGCCTGGACGCCGGCGAGCGGTGGTACTGCATCGTGACCGGCTGGCACCGTACCACCCCCTTGCCCCACCGACTGTTCAGAGAGACACTGATCCTGTTTCTGAGGAGCCAACACAGCACCAGACCGTCGCAGAGGACAGTGGGCGGCCGGCGCGGTTGAGCCGACTTCCTGTTCGTTTCAATGATTTTGTTATGACTGATGGGGTCGCCGGGGACGTCTGACCCCTTAGGAGGGGGCTATGTAGCGGCTGGACGAAGAGGTGCATTATGGGGCACTGTTTTGGGTTGTTTGCTTGTTTATTTCTTTGTTATTCTGTTTGAATGTTGCTCATGTTGTTTATTGTTCATATTTGCCTCAGTTCATGCTGTTTTGGGGGTGTGTGTTGAGGGCATGTGAGTTTCACCCTGAGTGATAAGGCTGTTGGGTTTACTGAAGTGTTGTGCTGCATCCCTAGCGGAGTTGTTGAAGAATAATTAAACACTGATGAAATCAGTCAACTAAGCCTGATTATTTGTAACACTCACCGGCGTTACAGTATTTTACAATCAATTTTAGATTGCTAATGAACGATGTTAAACTTCATTTGGGTAATTGGCTTTCTTAAACATCCTTATACAAAAAAAGCACCATCAATTATAAAATACCACTAGGATCCCCCTGCAACTACAACACACACCTAAAGCCACCCATAATATGTTTTTCTATTGTTGTTGGGCATTTCCATTCATTTCTAACCAATTTTTCCCCTAATGTAATCCTTACACCAAACTTAACATCTTAGTCCCAAACATGACCCTTGGTCCTAAAATAGCAATGCCCATTGTTAGATCCAGGCATCAGGCCCACAAAGAGCAGTTGGTCCCCACAACCTGCTATTTTTTCAGAAAATGGGCCCCACAGTGTATCATGTACAAGAACACACACAGACATTTATATAGATAGTTGCATGCATAGCATGAAACAAATAATAAACAATATCTATAACAAATGACTTTAAAACATGGTTTTATTGTTTTTCTTAAAGAACAAATAGCTAGAGTTCATGGCTCTGAAAACAAAAAGATACCAATGTATTCATACTAGTGTATTATCAGACTTGAAATTTTGTAAAAAAATACAAGAAGTACAGATCTGCCATATATTAGTTTTATATAGATAAGCTTTTATTTAACAAATAAATACATGCACACTAGCAATAATTGTGACTTTACAAAAGTACACAAAGGAAGATATCTTAATGAAACAGAAATCATACCGAGGCTATATAAAAACCTGTGAACTATTTTTGTCACAATAAGATTTAAATGTCTTTGTCATTTGAGAACAACAGTGGTGTCAATACCAATTTACTTAAAGAAAAATAAAAAACATGTAAAAACTGGATAGCTTCGTAGCTATTAAGCACTAAAATACATAAACGATATATTCTTCTGAAATTGGATCATCTATATTGGTATTAGTAAAAGGTTTTGCCCCACCGTACCTCTTTGAGCTTATACATCCTCATACAGCTACTCGCTCTCTAAGGTCAGCTGCTCCTGAGAGAACTTAAAACTAAGCAGAAGCTAAGAGGGAACCACGCTTTCGCTGTTGGAGCTCCAAAGGTCTGAAATGACCTTCCTCAGAACATCAGACAGGCCTCTTCTGTTTTATTTTAGCTGCTTTGTCTTTTATCTGTACTGTTTTATGTTTAATTTTTCTGTACACCAATTTGGTCTACTGTGGTTGTTTTACAAGTGCTTAACAAATAAAATGGGATTGGATTTGTATTGTGGGTCCAGTATAGTGAACTTGCTAGTGTATGTTAAATTGGCAGAGTGTTCAATACCTGTCACAACAAAAACTAAAGGTTATTTTTTTAATTATTTTAATTGCCACACAAAACCCAGACATAAATAGCCTAGCAAACAAAGTCAGATTCAATGGTTTGAGGATTATATTAAGCTTCTATGATACCACAAAATGTCAAATCCTTTTATTCGAAACCAAGTTGTTAAACTGGAATCTTAAAGGGATATCTCCCACTGTACGGTTATTACTTATGTGAACATGCTATAGGAACTAAGGAAACAGCCCTAGGCTGGGTTAAATCTTATTTTTCCATAAAACATTTTTGTAGTACAGGCATGTCTTTTAAATGTTCAGCTTTTGAATCCATATTAGACAGAAGTGATTGTATGTGGACTGGACTCTGCTTAGTCATTTCATCAGGATGGTATCTAATTATTCCCCATTAATAACATAAAAACATGTTATTTTTAATCTTTCAGTCATGCGGAAAGGCTAGTCACTGCATTTGTCATGTCAAGGTTGGGCTACTCAGGAAGTGTACACATTTGGAGTTAAAAGCCATTAACTTATCCAAAACATTGTTGCAAGAGTTCTGAGGGCAGTTAAAAAAAACAACAAAAAACTCCCAGTTTAGCCTACCAATTTAATGTCTTCCCATTAAATTGAACTTAAAATACTCCTTACCGCATATATATATAGCACCAAATCATAATTCTCCATCTTCAGATTTCTGATTGTTCCTTATGCGTTTCTAACTGAGCAATTCACTCCCCGTTTGCAGCTTTACTACTAGTTCCTAGAATCAGCCCCTTCTGTGGAATCTTTACCAGTTTGAATCCAGTAGGGCAAAATCCTGCCTACTTTTCAGACTACATTTGCTACTGTTGTATTTTTTATGAAGATTGTACAATGGTTAGAGTGGCTTACCAGGATAGCCGGAGCCAGGCTGTTGGCACACAATGATGATTTCTCCTAAATTTTGCAGAACTTGTTATTTTCAACTTTGAATACTTTATAAACTCAGCTTTTTTCTAGTCATGGTAGCTGCTTACGACCATGAGCTCTGTTTAGCTGGGACACCATTATGGAGAGATGCAACAGCTGGAATGCTGCTATCAACAACCTGAATTATAGATAACAGCATCTGGCCTGTTTTTCGTTGTTTAGTAGACAGAGCTATAGGATAAGCTTTTATTGTGACTAACAATGTGCCCTCTTTGATCCTTTGAACTAAAAAAAAAAGCAGCTAAGAGCTTGTTTACTTAAATCTCTCTTAATTTGACTGAGCTACCTATGCAGCCAGTTTACCATCACCTTCTGTATTATACAAAATATTTATGGATCATTGCAAAGAGCATGATTCTGCTGGAGGTTTCTTCTTGTTAAAAAGTAGTTTTTTTTTCATTTTGTCATCACTGGATGCATGCTTGGTGTAAGAGTTGCTGCAACATTAATGAAACAATGCAAAGGAATATATACTTTAACTACATGATCACTGAGAGGAGCAAATTTTGTTAAGTCAGTGACACAGGTCAATCAGAAAATTGATAAACAATCTGGCTTGATAATTTGATTAAATTATCTTTGTAAGTTGTCATGATCTGACATGTTTTGTGAATGTAAATAAAGTAAACAAAAGGGATAAATACATTATTTGCTATTGCTAATCTAGGTCAAGTGTTTGGGGATTATTATTATCATTTATTAAAATAACACTGACTAAAAAACAAGAAAAAATGAAATAATTCTGAATCTGAATTGAAGACCATTAAGTTGACTACTGCGGTTTTTCAACACCTAATAAGCTAATGTTACTGTTTTCTTCCCATCATATGGTTTTTAGTATTTCTCTCAGGTTTTAGAAGTAAAATGTAACATTTTGGTGCAAAAATACAAAAAAGGAGTCCAAAGCTTGAAGCTAGGATTGCAAATATCTCTACAGCTACAGTAAATTTACCTGGAGAGCTGACATATGCAGGGATAAAAGTGAGCCATACAGCACTAAATATCAGCATACTAAAGGTAATGAATTTGGCTTCATTAAAATTATCAGGTAACTTTCGAGACAGAAAAGCAAGAACAAAGCACAGTGAAGCCAGAAGTCCAATATACCCTAGAACAACCCAAAAGGCTATAGGTGAACCTAAATCACACTCTAAAATAATCTTTTCATTGGCATAAACTGTGTTCTTATGTGGAAAGGGTGGGGCAAAAGTTAACCAGATCACACAAATCAACACTTGAATTAAAGTACAGCCGAGAACACTTGTTCTCTGAAGAGGCGCTGAACACTGAGGGATTGTTTTTGCTGGTCTTTTAGCTTTAAAGGCCATCACCACAGTTATAGTTTTAGCAAGTATACATGAGATGCACAGAGCAAAAGCTATGCCAAAAGCTGTATGTCGAAGCATGCAGGACCACTCAGTGGGCCGACCAATGAAAGTCAGAGAGCAAAGGAAACACAGAGTCAGGGAGAAGAGTAGCAGGAAGCTTAGCTCAGAATTACTGGCTTTGACAAGAGGTGTGTGTCGGAACCATAGAAAGATACACAGGATTATAAGTGTTAAACTTGCTCCACATAACGAGAAGGCAGCTAGGATAGCCCCCATAGTCTCCTTATATGAAAGGAACTCAATCACCTTTGGAACACATTTGCTATGATTGACATTCGACCAGTACTCCAGGGGACACTGTGAACACTCTGCAGAATCTAACCACAAAAAACAAGATCTGGAATGGGTTTGTGTTATTTTCATACTAGAAATGTAGGAAAACAGTGAAATATTTATTTTACTCACTGCTAGTGTTGCTGATCTCTCCAGCGGCACATGGGAGACAGGAGAAGCAGCATATGGGTTTCCCCTTAATGGTTGCT
Source organism: Cyprinodon tularosa (assembly GCF_016077235.1). NCBI lineage: Eukaryota > Metazoa > Chordata > Actinopteri > Cyprinodontiformes > Cyprinodontidae > Cyprinodon > Cyprinodon tularosa. The sequence goes on along the minus strand of NW_024039038.1, from coordinate 338,253 downwards.
TTTCGGAAACCCGCTGGACAATTCTGACTGCAGACAGACAGTGGCCTCTACAACACCAATGATGGCAAAAAAAACCCCCCAAAAACATCAGAATCAGTTTGCAGAAATGTGTTGTGAATTGATGCCATATAAATGAACTAAATAAAAAACAAGCAAACATAAATCACTTAAGCTGTTGGTACACAGACAAACAGTAACTACTTTTTATCCTATTGTGCCAAGCGACAATTGGAGAATATGTTTTTGCTGGTACCTCCATGGATTCTGCTGCCCATGTGATGTTTTTTCCATTCATGCTTAACTGCTTTCCGTTTGGCTGCGAAGCATCATAAATCCCAACTGTTGTGAAAACAATGTCTTTTGCAGCATTTCTCTGCCAGTTTACAAGGTCATAAACTGCGGCTGGGTCTCCATTTTCATCAAAAAACACTTTCTCTCCCGACTGAACTGTAAAACGTATGTCCTGGAGATATTTTACAACCTACAAATAATTAACAGATTTAAAGATACATTTTAAAGCAATTCTAAAACTATCATGAAATGTTTATTTCAAAAATGAAATTAATTGTTAACCTGTCTTGGTGCTATATAATCGTTCAAGTTACAAGTGTAGTTTACTTTTCCGTCATTTTGCTCGCATTTCAACATGTTATGTAAGGCATAAGCTACTGCATACACAGCTTTATACACATTGTTGGATATCCGTAGTTCAGAAACATCTGTGAAAGCATTATTTGTATCTTGAAGGTTTTCAGAGCCAGTACATAGCTTTGTGCCAGGCATATTAGACTGGAAACTGCATCCAAAGCTCGTTTCCCAGAACTCTCTCAGTAAATTGCTCCGGGGTTCCTGCTTAGGGTTTACCTGTAAGAGAAAGCCTTCTAGGCCTGGAATTTTTGCCTTTCTTATTGCAAAGCCTAGTGATCCACTTAGTATGCCAGAGTACCTTGCTTTCGCCAAATGAGCTGATGTAATCCAGGATTCACTCCCAACCCACTGTAATTCAGTCAGATTTTGAAACAAAGCTTCTTCAAGCAAAACATCCATCTCATCATAAGCTAGAAACGCAACTAAAACACTTGCAGTACCTCTACGGATAACTCTGACCACCCTCTTGACATGCTCTCTGGAACCAGTCCTTGAGATGGCTTCAGAGTATTCAACACAAATCCCCTCCTGACTTGCAGCTTCAATAAAAGTTGCCATCCCATTATTACCATAATCATTATCACTTCTTACTGCCCCAACCCATGTCCATCCAAAGTGCTTTACCAGTTTGGCTAGTGCTCTGCTCTGGAAATAGTCGCTGGGAATAGTTCTGAAAAAGGAGGGATACTGCCTTCTGTTGCTGAGGCAAGCACATGTTGCAAAATGACTTATCTATAAGAAAAAAGAGTAACACCAAGAAACATTCAGTATGTTGAGAGATACTTTCTAGTTTGCCATATTGTTACAAGTATTTATTGAATCTTCAGCTTTGTGAAATTTTGTTAGTCATTATCAACAGTATCCTAAGCTCCATTGATGCTGGATAAATATAAGTATTTACCACTGGTATTTGAAAAATCCCTAATGTTTGTAACATCACAATTGTTGTAGAGGACTCAGAAGTTCCAACGACAGCATGAACAGAGGATTGACCAGAGCAGTTTTTTTCAAAAGTCCTTTCCTCTCCATTTATTAAACCCATTCCCACACGTGTAGTAGACAATGTGGAAGCACAGCTGTCGAATATCTTATACCCAACTGAGACATTTGGAAGTAGAGAGCTTCTGTTGTTAATTTCCTCAATAGCAAATATCATTGTTTGAGCAAAACGAAATTCCCTTAAATTAATTCTGAAAAAAAAGACATTTAAAATGTTATGGATTTTATTGTTGTTAAAATTTGATTAAAGTTAATAACTATGAGTGTGTCTGTACCTGGAACAGATGAGAGGTTCAGGTGATGCATTCCAGGAGAGTGACGGCTTTGAGATTTGGCTATGAAGGGAAAAGGCTCCTCCAATAATGATATCTCCTTTCTTAGACATAAGAGGAACCTCTCTGCTCCCCAGCATCTCACAGAAAGCAGCTTCATCCTGTGCTAACCTTCCAATAATTACAACAAATATTAACATTACAAAAAAGGGTTCCCACATGTTTTATTTCTAGAACTCACTGAACCAGATTCTCCTTTAAATAATGCGTTTTATACATCTAGAGGAGATAATACTCTTATCCAATCAGAGTGGTGATGATGTAAGTGCATTCATTTAATTCGCTTTTTTTTTTACTATTTTTTTAATATTACTGTATTGTAACATGTGTTAAAAATGTAAAGATGCAACGTTTTCACGTTCCTAAATTTATATTATAAATCTTCTAAAACCCTAGAAAGGGTTGCAGTTTTTTAAGGTTTTATCTTTTACTCAAATCAACTATATTTAACAATATATAAATTATCATTAGTATTTTTTAATTTATTTTTATTTTTTGCTTATTAGGTTCCTATGTATATTCCAAAGTATAAATGTTAATTTAAACAAGTTTTCAAATGATCAAAATATGACTTCATGTTTACAAGGTCACTTACCACACATTTTACCATGTATAGAAAGATATTACCAAAATGGAAAAACAAAGTAAACAAAACAACAAAGGCTACAAGCTAATGCTGCTCATAGACAATATAACCGTGAAACTTAAAGGGATTCATTTCAACCTGTAGTCAATTTCTGACCTACAAATCACCTTATTTGTTAAAAAGACTATAACTATACCTATTTTGTCTTCTCAAACTCACTGAAACACGTAAACATAAAACACAAAATAACTTCAAAGAAATGTGAAAGTAGTATCTGAGCAGTTTTAAAGTGAGCTACAAAGGCTTAGATGGTACAACTATACTATATTAAGTATTACAACAGGATTCTATGTTATCCATAGTATAAATAAAATGACAAATTCAACAGCAAGCACATAAGTTTAAATTTAGAAAACTGTTATTTAGCTATACAAATAAATTTATTTCTTCTTTCTTTGGAGTGTCAGAACTCTACAATCATAAAACAATCTGTACTGTAAACTGAGTTTTGAGATATTCTCTGAAAGTTTCGTTAACCAGATGAATATGGCGTACAGAGCCAATCCTTAACTGAAAAAGCTGAGTCACAAAAAGAGGTACTTTGAGTTTTTGTGAGCTCTATTCTCCATGCATAACGATTCTTTGGAGCAGTACAACTGTAACAGTACCCATTACAATTACTGATTTGTCTGTTATAACTCAAATAACGACAACTGTCAAGCAATCCTAAAGGCTTATCTGCACCTGATTAATGTGAAAGGCACACACTACCAGGATTTTGCATAAGGAAAGAATAGTGGATATAGGAATTTTGTTTAAAGAAACATGTAACAAAATTTTATGCAGTCTATTTATATAGAGCCAATTTACAACACATAATTTCAAGGCCCCTTACAGAGAGAATTCAACCAGATGGTACAGTCAGATAGGTTCAAAGTGTTCTATCTCAGGAAAACCAGCTAATTGCATCGACTTAATGACTTGACAGGAATGCTTCACACTGAACATGCATGCAGCGCCAGTGGAGAGAAAAAAACTACCTTTTACAGGAAGAAACCTCCTGCAGAATCTGGCTCAGTGTTAGTGGCCATCTGCATGGCCAATTGGGGATTTAAAGAGAAATAGGAACAAAACAAAACATAGCAATATTGGGGAAGTACTCACACTGCTAATTCCAACAAAAGGGTTTGACCGCTGATGCAGATTCTTTATAGCTTTTTAAGTTGCTCCAGTACAATACAAAATACTCACTACACTAGACAGAGACAAAAAAAGCATAACCATGTACCAGGCAGAAACAAATCTTTTGCTCTGCTCTGGTTCATTGGAAGCCGGCCAGGTAGAGACAATTGCAATCACACAAAACATCAAAAAGAACATCAAAAGGATCCAGTTTGTCATAGTTAACAGGTAACGGTAAATCAGTGACTACTAATTTGAGCATAAATTGTATATTTCCCCCAAAAAAGAAGGCAGGTTCATTGGATGCACATTATTTGTAATTCTGCATAACAGGAAACAGATTTGTAATTTCGATCAAAAACTTTCATTGTATGCTGAATGCATAGGTTAGGCAAAGTTTTGTCAAATCCAGTGAAAACAACTTCCAAGAGCGCCATCTCACATCTTCAAAAGAAACTTTTTGTAGAAGGCAGGGATCAAGAGATGCTGATTTTGGAAGTAGAGAACAAACATAGCTTATACAAACTGTGTAAACTTAATTGACCCAATGACAATGATCCATGACAAAAACAAAATGTTTGGGCAAAAACTGCACATAAGCTGGATGCAGATGAAGATTTTTTTATTATATCATATTCGATTAAGCAACACTAAGCATTAAGGTTGCTGTTCGAAGCTGAAGTTGGGCTCTGATTCTAGCTTTCTATTCAGGAAATGAATAAAGGGCAATTCCACTTCATTTTTCGTTGCCTTCAGCATTTTCAAAGTACTGTAATTAAAAGGTAGAGTCCATGGAGGACGGCCCTGAGTCCGGAGATGAGGCAGAGTCCATGGAGGACGGTGATGGAGGAGGACCTCTTGAGGATGGCGTCCCTGCTGCAAAACCCTTGGGGGCCGCCGACTGCGGCCAGAGATGGGAAGTAACGAAGTACAAATACTTCGTTACTGTACTCAAGTAGATTTTTCTGATATTTTTACTTTACTTTACTACTTATTTTTATGGCGACTTTTTACTTCTACTCCTTACATTTTTACACAAATATCTGTACTTTCTACTCCTTACATTTTAAAAAATTGGCTCATTACTTTAGTTTTGAATCATTTCAATGGAGTTACCGTTATTATTTTTCACGTCATCAATACCAAATTCAATCTAATTGGATGGGAATCTACGTTGCATTTGATGCACCACTACAAGATGAATCGACAGATTCGGCGGTATTCATTGGCGGCAAATCATTGCAGCTTGGTGGCGGTGGCGTTAGCATAGTAGCATGGACGACGAGATGATTGAAAATGAACACAACGGAGATCTAGTCCTATTGGCAGACATCCATTTAAAATGTAGGCAACGGCATGAAAAAAGTGGTTTCTACTTTTACTTTTATACTTTAAATAAATTTACAAGCCTGTACTTTGTTACTTTTACTTGAGTAAAGAAGTTTAATCAGTACTTCCACTTTTACCAGAGTATTTTTTAACATAAGTATCTGAACTTTTACTTAAGTATGGAAAGTGAGTACTTTTGCCATCTCTGACTGCGGCACACGAACCGGCTGACGGTAAGGGGTGCCGTCAGCCCCTCTCTTCACCCGAGTGTCCGAGACACGTGACCGGAAATCAGATTACACAACTACAAAGTCGATCACCGACCTCTGGCCTAGGGCATCCTTGGGCTACGTACACTTATTGACGCCCTTGTCCTTGAACATGGTGTTCGTTATGGACAAACTGTGATTAGCACAGAAGTCCAATAACAGAAATAAGCTCGGGTTTAGCTCGGGTTCGTCCAAAGGCCCTTCGTGGAGGGCATGGGATCATGATCTCTTCATAAATACTAAAGTATTTTCAATGAAACAAAGTGACCTTTTTTTCTTTTACTTCAAAAGGGTTGTTCACAACATATCTATGTAAATCACACAGACACTATTCACCAGCAAAAAAACAAAAAAAAAAACAAAACAAAAAAATGTTATCTTGTGTCCTTTAGTCTCCAGATCTGGATCTAAGAAAGATAGTATAAGCTGAGTAGAACATATTCTATAAAAGAGGATGCATGACTATGGAAGAGGAAGAACAAATATTCATGTGTCTGTGTGCTCCAACCTTGCAAAAATATCATTAGCATAGATTTGCTGATGTCCTATTATTCAAAGTCTTAAAAGGAACCCTGCCAATATGAAAGATGTTGATGACTGTGAGATAAACAATTTTTGTGTTTGATGGGTTTAAGCTCAAACATTAAAAATAAATTTAAATTAAAAAAATAGATTACATTTTTTCATTAAATCATTCTACAAGAAGAACATTGCTTTATCTTCACATGTTTTACATTAAAGCAAATGAGTTTGAAGTTTGCAGTACTATAACAAATAGGCGAGGCAAGTTTATTTTTATAGCACAATTCAGTACAAGGACAAGTTAAAGTGCTTTACATGAATAACTCTGCAAAACAGAAGAAAAATAAACTCAGATACCAATAGGCATTAATATCACATACGGTCTACAAAGTATGTAACAAGTTTAATTTAACTACACTTTTGTTTGTAGTACTCTAAAAAATTATTTTATGGGTTTTTTGCTAATTTCTTCCCATCAAGTTTTTTTTTGTGTTTCTCTCAGGTTTCAGAAGTAAAATGTAACATTTTGGTGCAAATATACAAAAGAGTAGCCCAAAGCTTGAAGCTAGCATTGCAAAAATCTCTACAGCTACAGTAAATTTACCTGGAGAGCTGACATATGCAGGGATAAAAGTGAGCCATACAGCACTAAATATCAGCATACTAAAAGTAATGAATTTGGCTTCATTAAAATTATCAGGTAACTTGCGTGCTAAAAAAGCAAATATGAAGCAAAGCAGAGCCAGAAATCCAATGTATGCCATCACAACCCAAAAGGCTATAGGTGAACCTAAAACACACTCTAAAATGATCTTTTCATTGGCATAAACTGTGTTCTTATGTGGAAAGGGTGGGGCAAAAGCTAACCATATCACACAAATCAACACTTGAATTAAAGTACAGCCAAGAACACTTGTTCTCTGAAGAGGCGCTGAACACTGAGGGATTGTTTTTGCTGGTCTTTTAGCTTTAAAGGCCATCACCACAGTTATAGTTTTAGCAAGTATACATGAGATGCACAGAGCAAAAGCTATGCCAAAAGCTGTATGTCGAAGCATGCAGGACCACTCAGTGGGCCGACCAATGAAAGTCAGAGAGCAAAGGAAACACAGAGTCAGTGAGAAGAGTAGCAGGAAGCTTAGCTCAGAATTACTGGCTTTGACAAGAGGTGTGTGTCGGAACCATAGAAAGATACACAGGATTATAAGTGTTAAACTTGCTCCACATAACGAGAAGGCAGCTAGGACAGCCCCCATAGTCTCCTTATATGAAAGGAACTCAATCACCTTTGGAACACATTTGCTATGATTGACATTCGACCAGTACTCCAGTGGACACTGTGAACACTCCGCAGAATCTAAAAAGGATATAAATGAAAGAAATGGCTCCTGCTTAAAATTCTTTATAAGTTTGAAAGAAATGCAGGTTATAAATAATAAACTGGGTCTTCCGAAGAAAAAATGGCAAAAAAAGAAGTATGTGTTTTGCTTACTGCTTTTATTGCTGATCTCTCCACCAGCACAGGGGGCACAGGAGAAACAGCAGATAGGTTTTCCTTTGATCGGTGCCTGTCGGAAACCTGGCAGGCAATTCTCACTGCAAACAGACAGGGGTATCTGTGGCAATTAAAACAAAATTCAATCTGAAATTAGCTTTATCTTTGATTTTTGCACATTTCAACCCTTTAGCAAGTAAACATCTACATAAATGGTGAGCCTATTTTCTTTACAGCTACTAGATAATTCTGCGATGTAATGTATTCTTCTATAGAAAAACAATAGTTGTGTTTTTTTTTTTTCAAAAAAATAACTTATCATTGTTTCAATTTCAAGTGACTAAATAGCAAAGTTCCTCACTGTCCTGTTTTGCATCAATATGTGCTATCAGCTTAAACTGTGTTTGTGAAATATTCATTAAAAGATATTTTTCTATTATTCAAGATGTCTTGTTTTTTTCACATTAAAAGAAACTTTTCACAAATATTTAGCTTAGGTATCCTACCTCTAAGGATTCTTTAGCCCATATTATTTGTAGGTTGTTCATGGAAAGCTGGTTCCAATTTTGCTGTGAAGCATCATACTTCCTCACAGTCATGAAGACAATATCTCCTACATGATTTTTTTGCCAGTTCACAAGTTCATAGGTTGCTGCAGGGTCACCATTTTCATCAAAATACATTTGCTCCCCAGACGGAAGAGTAAAATTAACATTCTGGAGTTGTTTTGCAACCTGTCAGAAAAAAACAAAAAAACTGCCCAATAAAGAAAACTTGGAACTGTTTTTAGCTAGAAGAAAAAAAAGCAATAATAACATTTTCCAAGGTGCGCTTTTACCTTTCTCGGCTCAACATGTTCTTTTAGGATACATGAGTGAGACACTGAGTAAGCATTTGATCCACATATCAACATTCTATGCAAGGCATGAGCCACTGCATACACAGCCTTATACACATTGTTGGATATTCTCAGCTCTGACACATTTGTAAACTCATTATCTGCATCTTGAAGTCTCTCGGAGCCAGAACATAACTTTGTGCCAGGTATATTGGACTGGAATCTGCAGTCAAATGTTGTTTCCCAGAACTCCCTTAGCAAACTGCTCTGTGGGTCCTTACTTGGGTTAACCTTCAAAAGAAATTCTTGTAAGCCTGGGATTTTAGCTTTTCTTATTGCGAAGCCCAGTGACCCAGTTAAAATACCAGAGTACCTCTTCTTAGCTAAGTATTTTGCTGTGATCCAAGATTCACTACCAACCCACTGCAACCCAGTTACATTTTGTCTTAGAACTTCCTCGAGCAAAACATCCATTTCACCTTGGGCCAGGAATGCAACTAAAACACTCGCTGTACCTCTTCGGATTACTCTAACAGCCTTTTCAATGTGTTCTCTGGAACCAGTCCTTGAGATGGTCTCAGAGTATTCAACACAAATCCCCTCCTGACTTGCAGCTTCAATAAAAGTGGCCATACCATTATTACCATAATCATTATCACTTCTTATTGCTCCAACCCATGTCCATCCAAAGTGCTTTACAAGCTTAGCCATTGCTCTGCTCTGATAGTAGTCACTGGGAATGGTTCTGAAGAAAAAGGGATACTCCTTTCTGTTACTGAGACAAGCACATGTTGCAAAGTGGCTGATCTTTTGGAAACAAAAAAAGAGCATGAAACAGACAACATGTGAAATTAAAGTAGCAGATTTCTACTCATGTTGATCTGGAAGGAAAAACAATCAGAAACCAGAAAAATGCAAATGTAGCCTTATTGGACAAAAGTACAGTATTCCTATTATGTGTTATTTGATAATAATTTTGCAAAACATTTGCTTACCATAGGTATTTGGAAAATCCCTGAAATCTGTTGCATTGCAATTGTTGAAGAGGATTCAGAGGCCCCAATAATAACATGGACAGAAGAACAGCTTTTACCCCCAGTGTTTTCCACTCCATCTATTAGACCCATTACTGCACGCGTTGAAGGTAGTGTGGAACCACAGCTATCAAAAACCTTATAACCAATTGAAACATTCGGTAGTAAAATGCTGCTGTTGTTAATTTCTTCAATGGCAAATAACATTGTTTGCACAAAACGGAATTCTCTTAGATTTATCCTAAAAAAAAAAAAAACATTGTTGTACAATTCTCCTCAGTCAGAGTCAAAAATAAAGTTGAGATTAAAAGTAAGACTTACCTTGAGCATCTGAAAGACTCTGGTGTTTCATATTTAGACAGTGAGGGAATTGATATTTGACTATAGATGGAAAAAGCCCCACCAATAGTAACATCTCCTTCCTTAGACAAGATAGGCACCTCTGGGTTCCCAATAATCTTACATGTAGAGTTGTTCTCTGCTTTAGAGAATCCCACAATGACTACTAACAGTAAAATTATACTCATCCAATCACCCATTATTCACAAAGAAATCTGTTTTTTTCCCAGAGGGCTGTGATTTCAAAGATGGGTACTGACTTATGCTGTTAGCGAGAAGATGTTTGTCATCTGCAAGAGGATGGACAGTATTTATACAGAGGATGATGACGACCTCTCAACAAATTAAAGTGGCAAAATCTATGAACAGATTTTATTTGATTTTATATTAAAAGTTTGAAAGGTCTTAAATTAAGAGTAGATGAGAATAGTATTGCTTTTATTTTTATTTTTTTTGCTTGCATATAAACTTAAAGTTTGCATACATATTTGTTATGCATTTTCTTCTCTAGCAACCCTTCATTATTAAATTATTACATAACATAATCACAGTGAAAATTAGGCAGAGATCCTTTATTTTACTTTTAGTTATTGTTGTCTCTTCAGTTAGATGATAAATATTTTATTAAAAAAGTAATAAGTTTCAGAGATTCAAATTATATAAAACTGTTTCAATTTTTTATTTTAAATCTATTATTCACACAGACTTTCTTGAAACTAGGGTTTCTGTTCTGTGCCTAGTCGTAATTTTCCTACAATCCCTTCATCTCACATTGTGACATCTATCTTGTATGGATATGTAAATATTTAATTAAAATCATATTAAATTAAACTTAGAGGCTTTTAAAATCCCAGATTTGACAAGTGTGCTTTATTTACCTTGAGTGCGTCTGTTACAGAAACAAGGTAAACCACAACTTAATAGCAAAACTAACTGAAAACATAAGTAAATTGTAGATTCTGGGACAGAAAGGGACTAATTTAATTAGTTTTCTTTGAATGTGGTTGCCTTGGGTATATTTCCAGACACATAAAGTGAACTGTCAAGTGATTGCATTGTTGACATCGGTTAGCAATTTAATCTTTAATGATAAAAATAAAAAGATTTGGTAATATTATTGATTTCACTGCCTTTTTAAGACAAAAAACAAAGAAAAAAACAACAATAGTGACAAATACAACAATCACAAATTTTAGTTACAAATAATGATCACTGATGACAGCTATCTGAGCTTTTATTTGTTCTTAATTTCTCTGTCTTTGACAAAGGAGTCTAAAGGTTAAAGGTATAGGAGCAGGACAGCTTTTCTGACGCATATTTTTTACCATGTTGCTTGAAGATCTCTCCACAGTCGCGTAGAACCCTGTGAAATTGAAGGTCTGGAAGTGAAACTAAAATAAATGGTCCCCGCTACAGTGTGAAATCAATGAGTAAAGTCCACCAATCACAGAACACGGTCTGTTGTACACTATTGATTCCTTATATGTCAATCATGCTCATCTGCTTGTCCCTCCCCCCCGTGCGCGTACCCTGAGACATGAACGAATCGACCCCCCAATGCTCATGTAGGACGCCATGGCTGGAAGCTAGCCACTGTTATGCTATGTTCACACCTTAATCAGCAATAGCAGCAAAAACGCGTGTGCTGCTTCATTTTTGATGCTTGTACAAGTTTAGTTCTGATGGCCGACTGAAGCATCTCTGGTGCTCTAGCTGCGCTGTTGAAAAGTGGGTCTGATGCACGTTGGGCGGAGATACCCTGTCCTTTCTTTGCCTGTAACAATGGCAGCTATATTTTCTGTGATCAGCAGGTGAAAAGTAGTTTGAATTTATTATGAAGTCAGAGAGTCTACCTGAAAGCATCATCAGTGCAATCAGTTCCCCCAGATTACCATCTTGCCTTCAAATATTATTTCTGTCGGAGCCTCTCAGACCCCCCTACACAGGCAGTGCGCTGTCACTAGGAATCCCATTCAACAGCAGCCTATGGCCCGGTCAACTCCTTGCAGTTCGTGGTGGAGGCAGTAAGGTATTTTTATTGTACTTAATCCAAACTGCAAACACTATGATAATAAAAGGGAATTTTTTTTGCCGGCAGATTAATCAATTGGTTATTTAGACATTAATAAACTGTTTCAGAGAAGTGATCATAGCGCTCTGCATAATCAGTGCAGTGCCTGTCTCCCTGCAAGCTCACAGATCAGTGACGCACTGCTTTAGCTGCTCAGACGCGCTGCAGACAGCATGCGCGCTCATGTGTTATGAAGGCGTCGTTTTGAGGCATGGTCTGAAAGGAGAGGCATGGTTGTATATGTTAAAAAATAGGGTTTGCTGGAACCGTTTTTCCAAAATCTCCTACAGCCCCTTAAAGGGGAGGACTTTGGCATACTGAAAAAAAAAACAAAAAAAAACAAACCTTTAAACCTAAATTTTCAATATGTGTGGTTTCTTTCTATCTTTTGAACTATGTTTTACTTTTGTGACAACTGTCTGTCAAGTGAAAATGCGTGTATTTACTGTTACCAATTTTGACACAATTGAAAATAATCACATGAATGAGTTAATGACAATTGAATAAGTAGGAAAAAAAGAACAAAAAAATTCAGCAAATAATTGTTGTAAGAAGTAATTCAATTATAGTTAGAAAATAATGTGTATATAAAGCTTGTTTAACTTCTTATGTATTCACTTTTATCTTTATGCTTTCATTTTTTTCGAGTTTTATTTTTATGCTAGTTATTTCCCTTTCCAGACATTTCTGCTTATTAGATAGTTATATTGCAAAGGGTCTACATCCTACCTGGGAAAGTAAGAGTAACAACAAACATCTGTGACTTCAAGAAGGTTATGAGTGAATTCAACTGAGACATTCAACAACTTTATTGGAAAACAATGCTGCAATTCCTGACTTCACTGTCATATGGATGCTCTGACAGGAGGTGTGTTTAAGTTAGCTGCATTGACACAATTGTTCAGTTGTCTGTTATCCCGAATCTTCCATGACACTGCATCCCGTAAGGAATTCAGTGTTCGTCTGATTTCAAACCAACTAAGTGGATATAAGAATGTCCAAATTTTGTTAAAAACTATAAACCTATGCTAAACTAATCCTTCAGTCAGTGGCTTACAAGAGAAGATGATCTTTTTGATTCTTCATTGTATCATATGATAGAACATTTGCCTGAAATAAGGATTAATCTGTACTTATATTCTACCTACACTGCAAATTTTGTATTATGATGTTACTATTCCATGGCACACTATTCATCATGAAATTAATAATCTCATGTACAATGACATCTTTGATTATATTCACATTGCACGATCCCTGGTTAGTTCCGAATTATATGTGTCATATATATGACAATAAGCAACTTCATCAGCATATTGCACTGATCTGTGCCATGGGATATGTTAAAACCTCAAAAAAAGGAGGAGGAGAATTTTGGCCCTGTCTGGCAGGGGAAAAGAGGCTAACTTGGGAGTTATCAGAGTATGTTATAACACAGGCATCCCCAAAGTCAGTCAAAGCAAAGAATCCTCTAAAACCTGCAGGACAGAGGCCCTCGAGGACCGACTTTGGGGATGGCTGTAATAACATCTCCCTTTTATGGATTATATTACAAATACCTCAGCCTTTGAATTCAGCTACATGATTTACTGTTCAATCCCAAATTCTCCCAAAGCAAATAATAATAAAATCAATAATAAATAAGTTTAATTACAAATAGTTGTTGTGTAACATTATCAATAAATTAAAGAGTTATAATTGGATGAATACATTCAATCATACTTTATGTCAATGCCATTTCATCAAAAGAAGCTTTAGAAAATGTCGTTACTGTATATCACACTTCACAGTCCACTGTAGGTGCATAAAGATCTGATTAAACAAAACAAAAAATTATAAATATATAAAATAAAATCATGTTTAGGTGTTACATTACAGGCAAGTCTCTCTGTCTTGAAAATGATGAGTTCGTACCTGGACAGCAGGGCCTTGAGTGCTCTGTGAACCTGGGGAATTGCATGGAACATCTGCTCTGTAGTCGCATCTTGGATGGATTGAGACATAACCAAGCTTTGTCCAAAATATTACTTTTGCAATGAGAAAGACTTTCTTCCCCAATGTCTCTTTGCAATCTCTTTTGAAATGCAATTTTATTGACCTTTTTTTTCCGGTTTAATTGTATAAAGATTGTCTGCATTCCCGCTGCATTAATTTGTGCCTGTGTGTCTACTCTTTATTGTAACGGCTGCTATGCATGCGCCACAAGTATGAAAAGACATTATCAGTGGAGCACATATTCTATGAGTCACCATGACAACAGGCAACAGGAAGTGCATATTTCATCCCACTGGAACCAGAGATTTTAATGCAGAAATGTGAAAAAATTAAGTAAAAAAGGAGAATGTGTTTAATAGACAGAGAAACAGTGCTACAGCTACAAAGGTTGAAGATGGAGAAGGAAAAGATTGTTGCTCCAGTTAATACGTAAATTTGTATGAAGTTACTTTGGCAGGCCATTGTTACATTTATTAATGTAATTTCTAGACATCCAGAATGTTTACTCTAGATGTGGAGAATTTCATCTTGTTTGAAATGGTCATTTAGACAAAGAACATCTCTGTTAATACAGATTCTGTTTGGTTTTAGTTTTTCATATGAATCGACATGCTGCATGAAGTTGGGACCTGGTCGTTTTAAAAAGATTCTGAAGCTGTCATGAACTCGGCGCTGATGGTTCGGTTTTTTTCTTTCCTCCTTGCTCCCTTGTCTAATTGGTCCTGAAGCTGATTAACCCCGATAATTTCCACCCGATTATTTAGCTATTCATGTTGCGTGATTACCTTCCATCAGCGGCAGATTATTTGAGCAGTTTGGTGAGATTAATTAGCGATCTATATTTCGTTCTATTTTCCTGATTGCGACCTGTTTCTGCCCTATGGATATGGAGTGATTTTTCTGCCACAAACACTTTTAACTTTCCCACTGCCTGTCTCGCCTCGAATTATGGTTCCAACGTTCTGAGGTCATTATAGAACCCTCAGCTCTCTTTGTGAATTTAGGATTTTGAGAAGATATCGATAGACAGTTCTATGTGACACCACCAAGCCAGCTTAAATGCTTTTCAGACATATTCATTTACAACCATAGAGCAGCCCGTGCTGGTTTAATTGCTCCTGCAGGAAAAGTGTGAAGTCAGAGTGGGCTTCTTCACCTAAAAAATTCTGAGGACTTACTTTACAATGCTGACAAATTAAAATTAATTCAGTCCATGTTAAGGAAACTCTGTATTTCCCAGTGTTACATACCTAATAGGAAATAAAAGCAGATTAAATCTAACAACCCACTCAATGGTCACGTTTCATGTAGCGGAGATCAGCAATGACTGTCCTTCCAGATCTCCTAAATGTGATATATTATCTCATAATTATGACATCTTATCTCGTATTTACGAGATATCTCGTAATTATGATATACTGATCTCATACTTATGAGATAAGTTGTCAGAATTTTTTTCTTTGGTGAATGCAATATGCTTCCGCACCCATTAGAGTTTACCCACAAAAAAAGAATTAAATACATCCTGTATACATTTTAATGTTTATGGGGCTTTGAAGAGAAGTTACTTTATTTGTTATTAACAGAAGCTACAAAGATGGATGTAACAGCAGTGTTTCACCAGGAGGTAATGCTTGGACAATATCAAGTTGCTGGTTACTCTAAATTTCCTTAACATGAAAAACTGGATATTGACATACTTTGGAGGAATTAAATTGTATAGATCAATTAATTATATGTAATATCTTTTTAAAGGAAATTTGATTATTTGTTTCTACACCACTCTAGATGTATTAGTTTAGCAAAATATATAATTTTAATGAAAAAGGTGTAGTTTTGACTTTTGATTGAATTACCATTGATCCACAGAGCATGTATTTAATTCTGTATATTTTGGGTCCGTCATGTTAAAGAAAACAGGGAAACCATAATGTTTTTCAAAAATGTGTTTATATTTGCAGTGCTGAGTACATTGCTTAGAATTTTGTATGTATTTGTTTTTTATGAGGTCCTCCAACAACAAACAGCTAAATGTAAAAAAATATAAAGAAAAGTTTCTGTATCTTGTAAAAATAATAACAACTCATAATAATTAACATTGTGTTTTTCCCAGAAGGTGTTTCTTTGTGTTTAGCTCAGGTTTTATAACAAGGATATAGCACTTTGGTGCAAATATACAAAACAGTATCCCGTAACTTGATGCTAGTATGGCAAATATCTCAACAGCAACAGTAAATTTCCCAGGTGAACTGACATAAGCTGGGATAAAGGTGAGCCAGACTGCACAAAAGATCAACATACTAAAGGTGATGTGCTTTGCCTCATTGAAGCTATCAGGCAACTTTCTTGCCAAGAAAGCAAGGACAAAGCATAGAAAGGCAAGGAGACCAATGTATCCTAACACAACCCAAAACCAAAAAGGTGACCCAAGATCACACTCAAGGATTACCTTCTCCATATAATAATTCATATTTTTGTAAGGAATGGGAGGATTTATTGTTATCCACAGGATGCAAACTATGATCTGTACACTGCAAAAAATATAAATCTCAATAAGTTATTTTTTCTTAAAATAAGTGTGTTTTTCCTTGATTTGAGG
This sequence comes from Cyprinodon tularosa, assembly GCF_016077235.1. Lineage (NCBI taxonomy): Eukaryota > Metazoa > Chordata > Actinopteri > Cyprinodontiformes > Cyprinodontidae > Cyprinodon > Cyprinodon tularosa. Next base: position 322,015 of record NW_024039038.1, on the reverse strand, counting down.
AGATAAGTAAGACACTTTGCCAATGGAACAAGACAATTTCCTTTTAAAATAAGAAAAAACTATTTTATCGTCTTATTTCAAGTAAATATTATCTAACTATCTTATTTTAAGAGTGAAAATACTCATTCCATTGGCAAATCATCTTATTTACCTGCTCAAATTAAGGCTAAATATACTTAATTTAAGCCATTTTTTACTTATTTCTGGATTGTTTTTGCAGTGTATAAAAGTGAAAAACAAAACAGTGAGTTTTTGCTGCGCAGGCCCAAAACATTTCATCATGTTACTACCTGGAAGTGTAGCTTTAAAGGCCATTAGAACCACTATTGTTTTACCAAGAATGCAAGAAATACAGAGGACAAAGGTAATGCCAAATGCTGTGTGTCGCAACATACAGGACCAGCCGGTGGGCTTGCCAATAAATGTCAAAGAACACAAGAAACAGAGAGACAAGGAAAAAAGCAACAGGAAGCTCAGTTCCGAGTTGTTTGCCTTCACTAATGGAGTGTTCTTATTGATTAAAAACAACATGGCTACTATTAAAGTTAGGAAAACTCCCAACAAAGTGAAAAATACCAGTACTTTGCCCATGATTTCAATGAAAGAGATAAAATCGTTTTTTTTGGGTATACAGTCATCTCTGTTTTGATTGGACCAATATTCTTCAGGGCACTTCTTGCAGTTTATTGAATCTGCAATGAAAGATATTGTTAATAATATCATTTAATCGTTTGCACCCTAACAATGTTTAAAATTGAGAAAAAATTTTCACACATCAGTATGCAAAGAGGGTGCATATACTATAGTTTGGGTCTGTGGTACCTGTGGTGTTGCTAAACTTCCCAACTGGACAAGGTATACAGTCAAAGCAGCACACAGGTTTTCCTTTCTGAAGAACTTTATAGGTTCCTGGAAGACAGCTTTTACTGCAAACTGAAACTGGCAACTGTAACAATAATAGTATTGAATAATATTGTTAAAAAGTAAATTCTATTTTTTAAGATACAAGTGTGATCAGATTTTATCGTCAGTAAAGGCCTTTACCTTCTTTGATTCCCCCGGCCACATAATTGCTTCTTCGTTAAGAACAAACCTCTTACCAGGGGGTAGTGAAGCATCATAGTAGCCAACAGATTTGAAATGAACAGAGTTATTTTCTCCTTGCTGCCAGTTCAGCACTTCATACCTGGCAACAGCAGCTCCAGTGTTATCAAACCACACTTTGTCCCCATTCTTAATGGTGAAGTTGACATCCTTCAAAGCCTCTACTACCTAAACGGCAAAATTAATATATTTTTAGCCACATATTTGTCCACTTGTGACCCCCAACAAAAGTTAAAAGTTGTTGTTTTTCTACCTCCCATGGCTTGACCTCCACAGTCTTATTACACCCTTGACCTTCTGAACAATTTAAGATGCTGTGTAGAGAATGTGCTACGGCATATATAGCTTTGTAGATATTAGTTGTGTATCTCAACTTTGTCACATCATCCTGATTATCTCTGAGCTCCATGATATCCTTGTTTTCTTTGCATTTTGTCAGACTTGCCTTGTTATTTTTTTGATTACAAGGAAAACCTGTTTCCCAAAAGCCTCTGACAAGGAATTCTTCCAACCCGCTGATGTTTGCCTTTTGTATAGCAAAACCTAATGCACCTCCAAGCACTTTATAGCTGGTGGGAGTCACAAGGCTGTCGGCAGTGATCCAAGCATCCACCCCAATAAACTGCCACCCCGTGATATTATGAAGACTCAACTGCTCTAGCAAATATTTCATCTCTATATGAGCAAGGAATCCAACAATTACCCGAGCAGTGCTTTTTCTTATGACTTCTACTACTTTTAAGAGCTTTCTTGGCTCTGTCCTGTCAAATTTTTCTGTATATTCCACACAAACCCCTTCCTCTTGTGCTGCAGAGAGAAAGATGGCCATCCCATTGTTGCCATAATCACTGTCACTGTTTACTGCTCCAACCCAGGTCCAGCCAAAGTTTTTGACCAGCTGTGCTAGGGCACGGCTTTGATAGAGATCACTTGCAATCGTTCGAAAAAATGAGGGGTACTCCTTTCTATTGCTCAAACACTCACAGGTGGCTGAATGGCTTATCTGTGAACACAAAACAAGAAAACTGCAAGAGAGAAAACAAAAACAGATTTTGCATATTAAGGACACATGAACACTGGTTGGCTTTATTCCTACCACTGGAATTTGAAATGGTCCGCTGGTGCGAGAAAGTACAATAGTTGAAGAAGATTCAGACTCTCCAATAATAGCATGAACAGCTGATTGCCCAGAGCAGCTATTTCCCAATGTCAACTCATCACCATTCATCAGAGCCATTACGGCACGCATTGATGATAACGTGGATGCACAGTTGTCATAAATCCGATATCCAATAGAAATATTGGGAAGAAGAAACTTGTTTTTATTTATTTCCTGAATGGCAAAAATCATTGTCTGAACAAATCGAAACCCCCTACGGTAAATACTAAGTAAAGAAAAGCATAATACAAAATTCTGTTTACAAAGGCAAAAAGTCAATGCAATATTTTTTTGCATAACTCATACTTACCTTGTACAACTAAGTGCTGTTGGTCTTTCTGTAAAGAAAAGTGAAGATTCTGTGATATTGTTGTGGATAGAAAAAAGACCTCCGATATTCAGATCTCCTTCTTCTGAAAATACAGGAAACTCAGGATTTCCCTGTATCTGACAAAAAGAAGGATCCCCAACTGCCTTGTATACAAACAGGAGGCCGGTAAAAATGATGACTCTTAGTAATGATAACATCTTCATTCTGGTGTAATCATAATGGGAAATAATCACCTGAGTCAGTATTGCAGGTTATGAATGTGGTTGACAGCCAGAATTTTTATTCTGTTGCTAACCAATCGGAAAAATGTGGGACGGTCTTACCCTGAGATTTTTGTCAGTGATTATTGACTAAATGATCACTGAGTGCTTGTTGGTGAATACTATGTTAACACATTAGTAATTTCTTTGATTTTACTAAAATAAGCTTATTTATAAATGCATTTAAAGTAGTGTTTTATATATATATATATATATATATATATATATATATATATATATATATATATATATATATATATATATATATATATATATATATATATATATATATATATATATATATATATATTTATATGTATGGCAAAAAAATATATATATGGCAAAAATATATATATATGTATTCCTTATATAGAGGAAATGTATTCCTTTCTATTATTCCTTTCCATAATGCTTAATGTTTAAAGGTGATAGCTCTGATTTCAACTTCACGCTTGCCAGCTCTCATCTACAGTATGCTGTTTGCTGGCTGATTGCTAGCTCGCTAATGCTAATAGTCAGCATCAGCAGGCATTTAACTATCCTGTCTAGAAGGGAAGGGACAGTGATTTTTTTACAGCAGGATTATGATGGCATCTTTTACTCTAGGGCGATGAGCAGACTGCTGGGGTTTCTGATAGCTGCATGGTTTTCTTGCTCAGGTAAACCAACATAAGTCTCACTTCTAAGGGCAGAAAGTCTAAAGATAATGAGGAGTGTTGAGTGTGTTTTCTTTCCTACTGGAACAAGGCAGGGAGTTTTACATGTTAACAGAACTGTCCTCTGGGTCAGACTAAAGTTAAAGAGGTGCTGTAGTATCCCATAATGGATTGTGAGGTGAAATTGTAGACCAGGGCTCTGTTTCACAAAGCAGGTATAACAAATTAAGATTCAAATCTGCAACTCTAAATTGATCTGCCTAAAGTCAGGAACTCTGAGTGTTCAGTTCCACAATGGCTGCTATCAATTAATCCAATCAATTTTAACTAGGTCCATTCAGAGTTAAGCACGTGTGCAACAAGTATAAAAAGCCATTATTGGTGGAGCACCGATTTGACGAGTCACCATGCCACAGGCAGTCACAGCAGATTCGGCATCATGTCAGCTAGGAAGTTTGTTGGTTGTGGCTGTGAGTGTGAACAAAGGAGGTTCCATCACACGCACCTTCACTGATGGAAATGCAGTCTTGTGTAGGGTGACCAGATTTGGGTTTCTGAAAAGGAGGACAAGGGGGTTGTCGACTGCTGGGCCGGAACTCAGCAGAGAGCCATGAGCCGCCCATCCTCCCGATGGAGGAGGGTGGCTGGGGAACGGTAAGGCAGGCGGGGGGCAGCACAGGGCTGCCGTTGTCCAGGCTACCATTACCGGGTCAGGTTTGATCGCTCTGTCCCCCGCTGGCTCCCTGTTTCAACTACCTGCTTGCACTGTAGTCAACCAAAATTCTGGACGATTTTGAAATTCCTCCTGGACATTTTTTTAGGTCTGAAAAGTAGGCAATGTCTGGGACAAGGAGGACATCTGGTCACCCTAGTCTGGTGGGGAAGTTACTCATAGGTTTTGAATAAGCTGGACGCCACAACTTATGAGAAACTTAAACTTAACCTATGTCAATGCTCAGACAACTTACGTGCAACTTATACCCCATTTATGGCATACACTGTCGGGAAATTGTAAGCATGCTCAAGATTTCTCGATGTACTCACCAGAGGTCGACGTGTGCCAGCATCTTTCAGCGTGCTTATAATTTACACAAAATGTACCCATACCTTATCCAAAATATGCTAGCTTTGTTTTTGTGCCAGATTTGTCATTGTTGCCAAGGTGTGACAGGGGCTTCAGTCACTGTTTGATGGTTCCTTGTCATCATTTCTTTGACCTTCATGTCTGTTTTCCTGGATTTAAGTATTTTGTTTGTAGACTTTCACTTCTGTTGCCCATTAAATCTGCAAGAATTTGGAATAAATAATATACCCCACTTTAATAAACTCTTCCTAAAACCCCAAATTTCCTACTAGTCTCTTTGTGATATAATTGTCTGGCCAATAGTTTACCAGATGTTTTCACCACTCTCATACACATTAGCTTTCAATTGAAATAGAGCATGCAAATCCCTTTAACTGTTGTAAAATGTTTCATTTATTTGAAATTTCAGGTCACACACTTTAAAACAAGCCAGTATGCTTCTAAACTGAGTGATGTGTGCTTAGTCACTGGGTAAATAGAGATATTGGTGGATGTAAAGCGTTAACAGTCCTATGCGGCGGGGGAGAATTTTAGTCTGGATAGATGTTTCTCATAGGCTCTACCTTGGCCCCACTTAGGCTCCACCTTTCTTATACCAAATCCAAAATCCTTAGGTCATTCTGAGCTATTTTCTGTATTTGTGCTGCTATAGGCTTAGACTGTTGGAGGACATAAGGACCCCTTTTGATCCAGTGGCGGCAGGTGAAAAATATTTTTGGTGGGGCTGATATAGCCTAGTGTATGTCTCCAACTAATCCGGAATAAGAATTCGGTTAAACAATTGGACAATACATACAATTTAACAGTAATGATTTAATTTACTATATAATAACAGTAACAGTGATGATTTTGGTCACTGTGACGGGGTTCTTTGGCCTCTTTACCGGTGTTGGTGATTTATTGAGCTCAAAAACTCAAAACAGGGTGCAAAAGAAACTAAACATATACCAGATACTCTGGGCCTCAGCCTCCCTCCAGTTACCAGCAATGTAACAAAGAAACAGACAACAAAAATTGCCGCTTTTCTTCCCGCAGCCCTCATTAAATAGTTTAAGCCCCTCACCTCAGGCTCTCTTATTTCTGATTTCTTCTCATTAATCAGTTTTGTCCATATATTACCTCCACAAACAATTGATTTACAAAAACAAATAATTTTTACAACTTAATTCTTTTACACAGATTCATTGACTTATTCAATTACACCAAACTGGATTTGAACCCAGCAAAGATGCAGCCAGACTGAAGATGACAAGTCCCCATAGCATAAACACGTACACACACACACCCATCACACACACACACACACACACACACACACACACACACACACACACACACACCCCACACACCCACACACACACACGACTAACCCCACTGAAATATTAAATGTGCACCCTCAATACGTCAGCAGGTAACCAGGAACAGCTTGTGTGTTTTAAGTTAATGGAGGTACTGGTCTCAGCGCGAGTGTATTGGTCCTCACAAACACAGTATAACAGGAATGTGTGTGTGGCGCGCAAAGTTAGAGAGGTTGTTTTAAGCGACGAGGTGGATTCGTCAGAGTCACAATAACCATGACATGAAATGTTCATATCCTACAACAGGGATGTTCTTCTGGCAAAGGGGTAGATAAATAAGGATCTCACCGAATTTGCTGGAAGCTGCATCTTGTTCGTTACATTCGCCATCGTCCCTCTCATTGTCTGCACCTGCGCTTGGGTTCAGAAGCCTGTAAAAGTGCAGTATTTTCAGAGCCCCAAGACCATAACGTTCCGAGACGCTGATTGGCCATTAAATTCACGTAGCAAAAGTACATGATTGACAGATTCTCTGCAAATGTGGGGCTGTCTGATCACAGCCCCCAGAACAGAGACGGTAGGAGTCTGTCTGTGGAAATCCACAAATTAATGACAGTAGGTAGGGACATGTAGTTTATATAATTTGTTTTGCTTATAGGTACACAGTCTAGAGAGTAAAACTGACATTTATGATTTAATTTCTAAAAATATATTTTACGTTTCTCTCTTCTTATCAGGGAGGGCGGTGCCCCAGCGCCCCCTATGGGCCGGCCGCCACTGTTTTGATCATTCATACACTGGCATACGTCTGGAAATTCAGGAAATTCTATCTCAATTCCCCCATTCTGCAGTATTTGTGAATTCAATCTCTAACGTTATGCTCTATCTGCTTTTTGTCTTCATAGTAACTGAGCTGCTTAAACTTATATATATTGAGCAAAGAGCTGTGCTTCGCCTTAGCTTGGCTCTACATACTACAAAACCATTATGGAACCTGAACATGCAATTTGAATGGATTTCTGTGCATTTTGGAACATCTGCCACTTTTGGTATATGATAAGATCTATTAAGAGTTGTTGCGATGATTCATGTTTTATGCTGACAGTTACTCATTGTTCCATTAGTCCCAACAGCCTGGTTAGGGTGCACTTGAGTTTTATTGCACAAATGGTTCAAATCCTTGTGCTAAATCAGTAATATTAACCAGTGTTGGGCACATTACTTTGAAAAAGAAATTATAGTTACTAGTTACTTCTCCCAAAAAGAAACTGAGTTACTAACTGAGTTACTCCACAATAAAAGTAACTAGTTACTAGTAAAAGTAACTATTGCGTTACTTTTGCGTTTCTCACCCCCGTAACCCTCACCACCCACCCCCACTTTCTCGCCATGTGTTTCAAAAGCAAGCTGAATAGAGTGGAAGACAAAGACAAGTACCTGCAGAGAGTTTCGCATTTCTTGCAACTCAACATAAAAGAAATCAATGTTCCCCCTGCTTAACATGGGGGGAACGGTATCTGACGGGCCTATAAATGCCGTCAGATAGCGTTTTCCCTGCTTAACATTGGGGGAACGGTATCTGATGGGCTTTTAAAACCCGTCAGATAGCGTTCCCCCCATGTGAAGCAGAGGGGAACGCTATCTGATGCAGTGTAAATATTATCAGGCTGCATTACCTACTACTCATCCAACCATCCATCCATCCCGATTTCTCCATATAGACCAACATTTGATCATTCAGCTCTCCGTTGTTCCCCTGTGGGAACAGGGGAACAACGGGGGACAACAGGGGGAACAATCAGGATCTCCCAAATCTTTTTACATTGTCCTTGCAGTAGAGGTAGGGTCCAAACACTCACAGTGCAAACTGAATCCATTTTCATAGCAGCAGTTAGCCCAATAGGCTCGTCAACTTTCAGCAGCAGAACTCAAGTATTAAACAACATTGACCCAGTGATGCTTAAGACACTGAACATCATAGGACTGATTGAAACCCCCTACAAGGACAATTGGAAAACACCTTCGACAGTGGACCAGACCTTTGCCTATTTGGAATTGGGGTTCACATGAGTTTTGATCATAAAGATTAAAAGTGTTTTGGGCATCTTGGATAGTATTATGATGGTGCTCCTCAACATATTTTAAAGGTGGTTAATCAGAAGTACGGGGTAAATAAGAAAACACCCTTTCAGAGACTAACATGATTCTATCAGGACTCATTTTGCTATCCACAATTTGTCTATGGCTCATTCTTTGAATTTCCTGTTTGTAAATAAATACAAAAAAATTAGGTGAACAGCTGGTTAATTTTTTTTGTGTGTGTTTGTTTTAAAATCAAATTAGAAAAAGAAAAATGCAAAAAACAAAATGACTGCCCTTTTCTTATTGTATTTATTTTCTGGCAGAATTGGTCTTTACTTGTCTCTCCTATCTTGTAACCTATGAAAGTGGGTTAAAAGAGAAAGGAGAGACATTTGGCAAATGTCAGCAGGCTAGAACTCGAACCTGTGAATGCCAGTATATGGGTCATGTGCTTTATCTCGATTGTCATAGTAGCAGCAGCCCTTTTCTTATTTTAATGGTTGAATTAGGCTCTCAAAACCCACCCACTGGCAAACTGTTTCAAAGCGTTTACCAATGATAACTCAGAACGCATGAAAATTACATTGGTAAAACGTTTACCAATATAGACATGTTAGACATTGTTGGAAAGATTCTCCACGACCATACTAAACTTTTCAACTTGATACCGATACTAAGGAAAATATTTGATACTCGATACCATTTTCAATACCACAAGGATAAAAACAAAGACTCCAAAATTCTACAGAAATATTTTCATTAATAAATAAAATACAATAAATAAATACAATAAAGGTTGTATGTTGTGCACAATATTAAGCAAGCTTGATAAAAAACTTATAAAATTAAAATTAAGTGTTTCTTCCATTGCTATTCTTTACACACATAAATGACACTAGCCAAATCGGTTAAGAAACAAAAATAATTCTCAGCAGCTGCACCTGTTACAGAAAAAAGTCTGAAACTGAAAAGTGCACAGAATTATTTAATCACACACTGTTCTGAAAGTGCATTTTCCTCTATTCTGCACTTTAGATGAATGACTGCTTAGGTGCCACTGGTGGTAGCACTGTTTCGATACTTTTGAAAATGAGTATTGTATCCGGATACAACGTTTAAGTATCGATACTTTTTTGAGTATTAATACTTTTGACAACCCTATTCATAATAAAAACATACAGCTGAGAGTGGATCAATGCGGGCAACTCGAAGCTAAATAACAACTGTCCTATTTTGTTTAAGTTTGGATGCTGATTTAGTTTTATTACAATGCCTAAGGCTGAAAAAAAAGAAAAAACTACAGCTCAGAAAAGGCACTGGGGCTTATTTTAGTCTTCTCACTCCCTCATTTTTCACTCAATTGAAATAAATTATACATCAAAATGTAGGGATTTTTGTCAGGATTCAGGAAATGTAACCCTCATTTGTGTGGCATTTACAGTTTTCCGACAGTTTGGCCCAGACCGCGAGGAAGTCCACACTTCCCCAATAGAAATCCAATGAGAGACTTTCTAAAGATCACAGACAAAATCCAAAACGATACATATTTTCGTATAGCTCCCATTTCTTAACTATTTGATGTACTAACATGAAACTTGGTATAGAACATCTTCAGAACCTTCTAGCACTCACATTGAAGGAATTTCTTCAATATCATTTATGGTTTAGCTGTTTAGCTAACTTGTTCGTGCATAGGAAAACGTTGATTCTGAGAAAAATCCTCAAAGTCAGAAAATGCACATATTTACATCGTCACCGTGGCCAAATAGTTTTTAGTAGAAACATGAAAGTTGACACAGTCGAAGCTGAAGGATGGCTGATGTCCACGGTGAAAGAATTTTTTGAATACCTTTTACGGTTTTGGCTCACCACTCGTTTGTTCGGAGGGGAAGTTTTGCTTTTGACAGCTCACCTCTACCATGGAACTCCATGTTATTTAATGAGACGAGCAGGATTTACAAACCTTTATATTTCTCCTTCCCATTAAGGCTGTGAATGAGCTACAGCCATGAAAGTTATCCCAATCGGAGACACAGGATAGCTGTCGCTTAGACTGAAAGAATTTCTTAGATAACATTTACGGTTTGTCTTCAGCACTCGTTTGTTCGGAGCTGATATTCCCATTCAAAAAAGCCTGAGAGGAAAGGAACGAAAGTGAAGCGCGTTTCTCTCTCTCACTGACAGGCTCGTTAAGCGTTGTCAAGGTAACCAAGCTTCAAAGGGATTTTACCTCTGCCTCTTTAAACAGCACATTTTAATCTAATGAAGGGAGACAACACTGATTTAACATTTGGAAATGGATACAATATGACTACTGGCCATGACCCTTCCCTTCACACGCAACCCTGATAGACTTTCAAAATAAGACTCTGGGGACCCTTCAAAATAAAAGCCCCTACAATAAGACCCACTGTTGCAGAATTACAACATTTTTTGTCCTCCCAAAATAAACCTTTTTTTTTTTTTTTTTTTGGTTCAACTGCATTAACATACTCATTGAGTCATGTTGTTTCATCTCACAATGCTATTGGGTCCTACATTTGTATACAAGGCCTACCCTCAGGTGAAGAAGTCACACAACCTCCAGATTTTTGCTTGAGCATCATCCCCTCGATTTACTGGACTGGATTTATCTAATTGAAGTAAGTAAAAAGCTTTGCATATTTTTTTCTGTGTTTATTACAGTGTCTACAACATGTAAATATGTAGTTATTGTGGAAAATGTGCCCTACACTTTATCTAGAGCTTGTTTTGTAATTGTTGCAATATTACAACATTGGGTGAATGTGGTAGTCAAAACAACCCTGTTTTTGAGAGGAATGTCTTGAGAGGAAGTTTTCCCAATATAACTTTGAACCACACATAATTTACACAGTCTAGCCCTTTGCCTTATATTGAATTATATGTATTATTGTGTTAGAAGCTAATATACTAAGATATATTGCCATATCTAATCATTTTAATTTACTTATAAGGATTTCTAACCACCTTCAACACTTAGTATTTTTCCCTTATCACAGAAGGTAGGGCTTTCTAACATGTCTACAACACAACAGCCATGTTGTGCATGTCTGCCCTTTGTCTTGGCTATTGATAAGGTAATGTTCCAATCAATTCATAGTCAAAGCAGGTGTGGGGATGCTTGGAGGGGCCTTTGCATTACATTGCTCTGGAACAGGGGTTGATGACCAGGAATGTAAGGTGTGGCTGTAAGTTGGAGGCTACTTGGATTCCTATTTTGATGATAATCAGAGTTTAGAATTGGTCGGCCACACAGTATTGTGTGACACAGTATTGTGTGACCAGTGAAATGTGTGAATGGGTTACTTCAGGGCAATGTGTAAACACTTCAAATTAACATCAATCTCTCAACCACCCAGTCTTTTCCTGCAGGTTATCTAGAATCTAAGTATGTGTACTATTTATATATACATTTGTTTAAATTTTATCTTTTCCATTTCAGAATGCCAGCAGCAAGGAAAGATCCTCGGTACAGTGTGCAGGATATCATTGCAATCATCCAAGATGGAGAGAGTGATGTGGACGTACCCCTTGATGACACTGATGCAAGTGATGAGGAGTCAGACAATGATCCCTGTGTGGACAAAGAAAACCAAGAGCCGTCTGACTGCCCAGCCAATGTGGACATTGAGCCCCAAGAAAATGAACGCATCATGCCCCGTGACAGATATCGCTGGCAAAAAAAGGATTTTATCAGTCCCAATACTGATTTTTCTGGTCCACCTGTCACAGACGATGTAACCTTCCTCCACACACCACTCCAATACTTCCAAAAGTTTGTGTCAGAGGACATGATTCAAGCTCTGGCTACAAGTACAAATGAGTACAGCATTCAAAATGATGGAAGATCTGTTAACACTAATACAAAGGAAATACAGAAAATGTTGGGCATGTACCTGAGGATGGGCTTGGTACAAATGTCTGGAAGCCGTATGTACTGGGAGACAGATACACGGCACCCCCCTATTGCTGATGTGATGCCACGCAACAGATTCCAATCTCTGTTGACAAAATTACATTTTGTCAACAATTTGACAGTGTCAGAGATTGAAAAGAGGGACAAACTCTGGAAACTCAGACCATGGCTTGAATCATTCAGGGAGAAATGCCTGCAGGTGGTACCAGAAGAGCACAATTCTGTGGATGAAATGATGATTCCTTTCAAGGGGAAGTTCAGCAGCATCAAGCAGTATATGCGAGGCAAGCCACATACATGGGGGTTCAAAGTATGGGTGAGAGCTGGAATCTCTGGCATGATGCTTGACTTCGATGTTTACCAGGGCAGCAAGAATGGAATACGCGTCAAATCTGAACTTGGATTGTCAGGTGATGTTGTATTGAAGCTTGCCTCCACACTTCCTAAGGGTCAGAACTACAAGATCTATGCAGACAACTACTTCACCTCTGTTCCACTGGTAGTGAAGCTCCTTGAGCATGGAATCCATTATGTGGGTACAGCCAGGCAGGTGCGGCTCCCTAACTGCAACCTTGAAGATGAGAAGAGCTTGAAGAAAAAGGGTAGAGGAAGCTTTGACCACAGAGTGGAGGGGACACACAACATCTGCGCTGTGAAATGGTATGACAACAGGGCAGTCACACTTGTGTCATCCTTCACTGGACCAGAACCTGTGCAGGAGATTCAGCGCTGGGACAAAGCCACCAAAACCTACATTGACGTTGAAAGACCTTACATTGTGGCTACCTACAACAAATACATGGGAGGTGTGGATTTGTTGGACTCATTTACAGCAAAATACAAGATCACCCTGAAATCCCGCCGATGGTACATGTACATCTTCTGGCACACCATCACCCTCGCTGTGGTCAACGCCTGGCTCCTCTACAAACGGCACTGTCAGGCTCTCGCGATGCCAAAGAAGGAGATGCTAAACATGATAAAGTTCCAGGCACAGCTAGCATCCTCTCTCATCCTGGTAAGAATCTATTTCTGCTATTTGCCATGTTTTGCGATATCTGCATGCATTTTTGACACGTGCATGAATTGATTATTAATATTAATATTGATTCTTCTCTTTTCAAATCAGATGGACACAACACTCACAACTCCAAAAAGAGGACGTCCATCATCAGGCAGCGGGAACCCAGACGCAGCAGGGAGTCCCTTGACTGCTAGGAAGAGACCATCCTCAGATGATGGGAGTCCAAATTGTCCGTCCAAGAAATCATGTGCACACCCCCCACTCGATGTGCGCAAGGACCTCACTGGACATTTCCCCATGAAGGTCAAGAGAGGACGCTGCAGACATTGCAGTAAAGGGTATACGAATACCCATTGCAGCAAGTGCGATGTTCGCCTCTGTTTTTCAGAGGAAAGGAACTGTTTTTGGGACTATCATTGTAAATAAAAAGTTCTCTTTGCTGGAATAAATAAAAACAAACTGTTCATAACAACATGACTGAGAGTATTTTTCATGTTATACTGTTCTGGGATAAAAGCAAAACCCTGCAAATTAATCCGTAGTCCTATATTGTTGTTCAGACAATGAGTACACATACAGGAAATTCTGCTCCCCATTTGGCCCAATGTTGCAATATTACAACATTTCTGTAAAAACTTACTAAAACATAAAATTTTTGAAAACACTTCATTTTCAGCCTCAAAGGCCTCCTACAACAACATCTGAGTGGTTTAAAAAAATTTTTTTAGTGTCTTTCTATATTTGGGTTTTACAGGGTTAAACTCATATTTTTTTCCCAGCATATGGCTCAACATTATGACCCAAACTCAACCACTTTTTTAAAACTGAGACTCTAGGTGGTTTTCAAAACACACCCCACAGAAAATTTCAAAATAAAAGCCTCCCATTGCCACTTCATCTACTGCCCTAATAACAGGGGAAAGAGTGATTTAACGATTGGAAAGTCATCAAGTATCACTGCTGGGTCTGACCCTTTTCTCAACACACAACCCTGCTAGACTTTCAAAATAAGACTCCAGCGACCCTACACAGTAAAAGCCTCTATATTATACTCGCGTATTAATTGATGCAAATGGCTCTGCATTATGACCCAAACTCTACCAGCTTGTTTCTATTAGACTCTAGGGACCTTTTCAAAACATACCCCGGAGCGAATTTCACAATAAAAGTATCCCATTTACGCTTTAATACAGCATCTATTCACCCAATAACATGGAAAACCAGTGATTTCATATTTAGAAATGGATTCTATATCACTGCTGGGCATGGCCCTTCCCCTGACACACATCCATGATAGACTTTCAAAATAAGACTAAAGGGACTCTACAAAATAAAAGCCTCTTCCTTACACACACTCATTCATTGTGCCGTATGGCTCGTAGCTATGACCCAAACTCAACCAATTTCTTCAAATTACACTACCAAGGCATGTTGACCACACACCTCAGTGCATATTTCTTAATCAGGTTCTAAGATTTACACTGTAATAACACATCTGCTAACCTCGTAACATGCAGCCTAAGCCTGCCAATGGTGCTGTCATCAACACAGTGGCTTGTAACATGCAGGTTAGATTTTTTGATAAATTCAGCTCCTTAAGTGGTATTAGCTCTCTTTCTATAAGCTTCTCTCTCTGTCCTTCCTCTGCTTCTCATGGTCAGTCTTGCACATAGGTTTGTAGATGTTCAATCCTCTAAGGATGACACTGTTTTCTTCATGCTGATCAACCCACACATTTTAAATAATTTCAAATTGTCTTGCCAAGTCTTGACATTTCCACAATTTCAGAATTTTGATACTTATTCAATGCCATCATCCTCAACATTTTACTTCCCATCCTTGAGCTACTCATATTTTTTTTTCAACCAGATAAGATTCAAGTTTTTCTTTGTAATTTCTTTTCTGATTTAGCTAATTTAATATTTTTCAGCCTATGCTAAGAACTTTGGCTTCATTCTCCTCTCTTTCTAGACAGGAATTAAGCCTGTCTGTTTGCTGCTAATTCATAACACGCCTGACATCTTTCTGGAAAGTAGGTGGCCCCCCTTCAAAATTTCTTTAGAAGTTTTTCTAGAAAGTTGGGAGACATTACATTTAGACCCCTTCTAGTGCCCACATTAAACACATTTTTGATATCATGTATGGTTTGGCAGTGCAGCTTTTAAGATGAGTTTGTTTCTGCCATTTTACTGCCAGATGAATCTACCCTACAAAATCTTCAGATGATTCAATTGTTTTCTGCAGTTTGAAGTTTCTGATGACTTCCTTTCACATTTTCCTATGTTCCTCAGCTCGCAGTTTCTTTCACTAATTTTTATTATTTCGTTCAGCAAAGAAAGCATTCCCACTTTGCTGTTTCTGCGAAACAGCTTTTTCTAGTTTAGCTATTCATGTTGCGTGATTACCTTCCATCAGCGGCAGGTTATTTGAGCAGTTTGGTGAGATTAACTAGCGATCTATATTTCGTTCTATTTTCCTGATTGCGACATATGAGATAAGCTGTCAGAATTTTTTTCTTTGGTGAATGCAATACGCTTCCGCACCCATTAGAGTTTACCCACAAAAAGAGAATTAAATATATCCTGTATACATTTTAATGTTTATGGGGCTTTAAAGAGAAGTCACTTTATTTGTTATTAACAGAAGCTACAAAGATGGATGTAACAGCAGTGTTTCACCAGGAGGTGATGCTTGGACAATATCAAGTTGCTGGTTACTCTAAATTTCCTTAACATGAAAAACTGGATATTGACATACTTTGGAGGAATTAAATTGTATAGATCAATTAATTATATTTAATATCTTTTTAAAGGAAATTTGATTATTTGTTTCTACACCACTCTAGATGTATTAGCTTAGCAAAATGTATGTAAAGTTGTAGTTTTGACTTCTGATTGAATTACCATTTATCCACAGAGCATGTATTTAATTCTGTATGTTTTGGGTTCGTCATGTTAAAAAAAAAAGGGAAACCATAATGTTTTTCAAAAATGTGTTTATATTTGCAGTGCTCAGTACATTGCTTAGAATTTTGTATGCATTTGTTTTTTTATGAGGTCCTCCAACAACAACAAAAAGCTAAATATAAAAAAATATAAAGAAAAGTTTCTGTATCTTGTAAAAATAATAACAACTCATAATAATTAACATTGTGTTTTTCCCAGAAGGTGTTTCTTTGTGTTCAGCTTAGGTTTTATAACAAGGATATAGCACTTTGGTGCAAATATACAAAACAGTATCCCGTAACTTGATGCTAGTATGGCAAATATCTCAACAGCAACAGTAAATTTCCCAGGTGAGCTGACATAAGCTGGGATAAAGGTGAGCCAGACTGCACAAAAGATCAACATACTGAAGGTGATGTGCTTTGCCTCATTGAAGCTATCGGGCAACTTTCTTGCCAAGAAAGCAAGGACAAAACATAGAAAGGCAAGGAGACCAATGTATCCTAACACAACCCAAAACCAAAAAGGTGATCCAAGATCACACTCAAGGATTACCTTCTCCATATAATAATTCATATTTTTGTAAGGAATGGGAGGATTTATTGTTATCCACAGGATGCAAACTATGATCTGTATAAAAGTGAAAAACAAAACAGTGAGTTTTTGCTGTGCAGGCCCAAAACATTTAATCATGTTACTACCTGGAAGTGTAGATTTAAAGGCCATTAGAACCACTATTGTTTTACCAAGAATGCAAGAAATACAGAGGACAAAGGTAATGCCAAATGCTGTGTGTCGCAACATACAGGACCAGCCGGTGGGCTTGCCAATAAATGTCAAAGAACACAAGAAACAGAGAGACAAGGAGAAAAGCAACAGGAAGCTCAGTTCAGAGTTGTTTGCCTTCACTAATGGAGTGTTCTTATTGATTAAAAACAACATGGCTACTATTAAAGTTAGGAAAACTCCCAACAAAGTGAAAAATACCAGTACTTTGCCCATGATTTCAATGAAAGAGATAAAATCTTTTTTTTTGGGTATACAGTCATCCCTGTTTTGATTGGACCAATATTCTTCAGGGCACTTCTTGCAGTTTATAGAATCTGCAATGAAAGACATTGGTAATAATATCATTTAATTGTTTGCACCCTAACAATGTTTAAAAATGAGAACATATTTTCACACATTAGTATGCAAAGAGGATGCATATACTATAGTTTGGGTCTGTGGTACCTGTGGTGTTGCTAAAATTCCCAACTGGACAAGGTATACAGTCAAAGCAGCACACAGGTTTTCCTTTCTGAAGAACTTTATAGGTTCCTGGAAGACAGCTTTTACTGCAAACTGAAACTGGCAACTGTAACAATAATACAGGTGCTGGTCATAAAATTAGAATATCATGAAAAAGTAGATTGATTTCTGTAATTCCATTTAAAAAGTGAAACTTGTATATTATATTCATACATTACATACAAACTCATATATTTCAGATGTTTATTTTGTTTAATTTTGATGATTACAAATGACAACAAATGAAAATCTCAAATTCATCATATCAGAAAATTAGAATATTACTGAAGACCAATAAAAACAAAGGATTTATAGAAATGTTGGCCAACTGAAAAGTATGAACATGAAAAGTATGAGCATGTACAGCACTCAGTATTTAGTTGGGCCTCCTTTGGCCTGTATTACTGCAGCAATGCGGCGTGGCATGGAGTCGATCAGTCTGTGGCACTGCTCAGGTGTTATGATAGCCCAGGTTGCTCTAATAGTGGCTTTTAGCTCTTCTGAATTGTTGGGTCTGGTGTATTGCATCTTCTTCTTCACAATACCCCATAGATTTTCTATGGGGTTAAGGTCAGGAGAGTTTGCTGGCCAATTAAAGGAATAGTACACCCAAAACATGATTAGCCTTCATTTTCTACTCACCTCCATGCTGAACAACACTCTGGAGTACTTTTTTGATATCTCAAATGCATCTGGAGATCTGGGAGGCTTCTTGCTGTCTGCTGACATTCAAATAATGGAGGTCCATGGCGCCCGAGACAGAAAGGTCCATAAAAGTCCACAAAAACGTGTCAATATTCCTCCATACTGCTCGTCCAATGTAATCCAAGTGTCCTGAGTGGGTAGCATCCAGAATTTACTCGAAACGAAGTCATTTAGAATGTTTTTAGAGCATAAACAGTAGTGTATAGGATTTCCTAATAGCGCCCCCATGCGCGCTCACGATTCTACGGAAGCCGGCAGACCAAACCGGAAGGAAGTGCGCATTCAGCGTCTGGTCTGCCGATAATGCAAGCGTAGAAGAAGAAATGTGCTGTTTACCTGTGCAAAGAAAGAAACAACGAAAGAAAAATGTCTGAGGACTTCAGTGTTGAGGAAGAGCATGAGTTCTTTGCCGAGCTGAATGCGCTGGTTTGGTCTGCCGGCTTCCGTAGAATCGTGAGCGCGCATGGGGGCGCTATTAGGAAATCCTATACACTACTGTTTAGGCTCTAAAACGTTCTAAATGACTTCGTTTCGAGTAAATTCTGGATGCTACCCACTCAGGACACTTGGATTACATTGGACGAGCAGTATGGAGGAATATTGACAAGTTTTTGTGGACTTTTGTGGACCTTTCTGTCTCGGGCGCCATAGACCTCCATTATTTGAATGTCAGCAGACAGCAAGAAGTCTCCCAGATCTCCAGATGCATTTGAGATATCAAAAAAGTACTCCAGAGTGTTGTTCAGCATGGAGGTGAGTAGAAAATGAAGGCTAATCATGTTTTGGGTGTACTATTCCTTTAAGAACAGGGATACCATGGTCCTTCAACCAGGTACTGGTAGCTTTGGCACTGTGTGCAGGTGCCAAGTCCTGTTGGAAAATGAAATCTGCATCTCCAAAAAGTTGGTCAGCTGCAGGAAGCATGAAGTGCTCTAAAACTTCCTGGTATGTGGCTGCGTTGACCCTGGACCTCAGAAAACACAATGGACCAACACCAGCAGATGACATGGCACCCCAAACCATCACTGACTGTGGAAACTTTACACTGGACTTCAAGCAACGTGGATGAAGTGCCTCTCTTCTTTTCCTCCAGACTCTGGGACCTTGATTTCCAAAGGAAATGCAAAATTTACTTTCATCAGAGAACATGACTTTGGACCACCCACCAGCAGTCCAGTCCTGTTTCTCTTTAGACGCTTCTGACGCTGTCTGTGGTTCAAGAGTGGCTTGACACAAGGAATGCGACAGCAGAAACCCATGTCTTTCATACGTCTGTGTGTGGTGGTTCTTGAAGCACTCACTCCAGCTGCAGTCCACTCTTTGTGAATCTCCCCCACATTTTTGAAGGGGTTTTGTTTCACAATCCTCTCCAGGGTGCGGTTATCTCTCTTGCTTGTACACTTTTTTCGACCACATCTTTTCCTTCCCTTCGCCTCTCTATTAATGTGCTTGGACACTGAGCTCTGTGAACAGCCAGCCTCTTTAGCGATGACCTTTTGTGTCTTGCCCTCCTTGTGCAAGGTGTCGATGGTCGTCTTTTGGACAACTGTCAAGTCAGCAGTCTTCCCCATGATTGTGTAGCCTATAGAACTAGACTGAAAGACCATTTAAAGGCTTTTGCAGGTGGTTTGAGTTAATTAGCTGATTAGAGTGTGGCACCAGGGGCCATCAATTTTGAACCTTTTCACAATATTCTAATTTTCTGATATGATGAATTTGAGATTTTCATTTGTTGTCATTTGTAATCATCAAAATTAAACAAAATAAACATCTGAAATATATGAGTTTGTATGTAATGTATGAATATAATATACAAGTTTCACTTTTTAAATGGAATTACTGAAATCAATCTACTTTTTCATGATATTCTAATTTTATGACCAGCACCTGTAGTATTGAATAATATTGTTAAAAGGTAAATTCTATTTTTTAAGATACAAGTGTGATCAGATTTTATCGTCAGTAAAGGCCTTTACCTTCTTTGATTCCCCCGGCCACATAATTGCTTCTTCGTTAAGAACAAACCTCTTACCAGGGGGTAGTGAAGCATCATAGTAGCCAACAGATTTGAAATGAACAGAGTTATTTTCTCCTTGCTGCCAGTTCAGCACTTCATACCTGGCAACAGCAGCTCCAGTGTTATCAAACCACACTTTGTCCCCATTCTTAATGGTGAAGTTGACATCCTTCAAAGCCTCTACTACCTAAACGGCAAAATTAATATATTTTTAGCCACATATTTGTCCACATGTGACCCCAACAAAAGTTAAAAGTTGTTGTTTTTCTACCTCCCATGGCTTGACCTCCACAGTCTTATTACACCCTTGACCTTCTGAACAATTTAAGATGCTGTGTAGAGAATGTGCTAGGGCATAGATAGCTTTGTAGATATTAGTTGTGTATCTCAACTTTGTCACATCATCCTGATTATCTCTGAGCTCCATGATATCCTTGTTTTCTTTGCATTTTGTCAGACTTGCCTTGTTATTTTTCTGATTACAAGGAAAACCTGTTTCCCAAAAGCCTCTGACAAGGAATTCTTCCAACCCGCTGATGTTTGCCTTTTGTACAGCAAAACCTAAAGCACCTCCAAGCACTTTATAGCTGGTGGGAGTCACAAGGCTGTCGGCAGTGATCCAAGCATCCACCCCAATAAACTGCCGCCCCGTGATATTGTGAAGACTCAACTGCTCTAGCAAATATTTCATCTCTATATCAGCAAGGAATCCAACAATTACCCGAGCAGTGCTTTTTCTTATGACTTCTACTACTTTTAAGAGCTTTCTTGGCTCTGTCCTGTCAAATTTTTCTGTATATTCCACACACAACCCTTCCTCTTGTGCTGCAGAGAGAAAGATGGCCATCCCATTGTTGCCATAATCACTGTCACTGTTTACTGCTCCAACCCAGGTCCAGCCAAAGTTTTTGACCAGCTGTGCTAGGGCACTGCTTTGATAGAGATCACTTGCAATCGTTCGAAAAAATGAGGGGTACTCCTTTCTATTGCTCAAACACTCACAGGTGGCTGAATGGCTTATCTGTGAACACAAAACAAGAAAACTGCAAGAGAGAAAACAAAAACAGATTTTGCATATTAAGGACACATGAACACTGGTTGGCTTTATCCCTACCACTGGAATTTGAAATGGTCCGCTGGTGCGAGAAAGTACAATAGTTGAAGAAGATTCAGACTCTCCAATAATAGCATGAACAGCTGATTGCCCAGAGCAGCTATTTCCCAATGTCAACTCATCACCATTCATCAGAGCCATTACGGCACGCACTGAGTATAACGTTGATGCACAGTTGTCATAAATCCGATATCCAATAGAAATATTGGGAAGAAGAAACTTGTTTTTATTTATTTCCTGAATGGCAAAAATCATTGTCTGAGCAAATCGAAACCCCCTACGGTAAATACTGAGTAAAGAAAAGCATAATACAAAATTCTGTTTACAAAGGCA
This sequence comes from Cyprinodon tularosa, assembly GCF_016077235.1. Taxonomy (NCBI): domain Eukaryota; kingdom Metazoa; phylum Chordata; class Actinopteri; order Cyprinodontiformes; family Cyprinodontidae; genus Cyprinodon; species Cyprinodon tularosa. Next base: position 300,676 of record NW_024039038.1, on the reverse strand, counting down.
AAAAGTCAATGCAATATTTTTTTGCATAACTCATACTTACCTTGTACAACTAAGTGCTGTTGGTCTTTCTATAAAGAAAAGTGAAGATTCTGTGATATTGTTGTGGATAGAAAAAAGACCTCCGATATTCAGATCTCCTTCTTCTGAAAATACAGGAAACTCAGGATTTCCCTGTATCTGACAAAAAGAAGGATCCCCAACTGCCTTGTATACAAACAGGAGGCCGGTAAAAATGATGACTCTTAGTAATGATAACATCTTCATTCTGGTGTAATCATAATGGGAAATATTCACCTGAGTCAGTATTGCAGGTTATGAATGTGGTTGACAGCCAGAATTTTTATTCTGTTGCTAACCAATCGGAAAAATGTGGGACGGTCTTACCCTGAGATTTTTGTCAGTGATTATTGACTAAATGATCACTGAGTGCTTGTTGGTGAATACTATGTTAACACATTAGTAATTTCTTTGATTTTACTAAAATAAGCTTATTTATAAATGCATTTAAAGTAGTGTAGTGTTTTATATATATATATATATATATATATATATATATATATATATATATATATATATATATATATATATATATATATATATATATATATATATATATATATATATATATATATATATATGGCAAAAATATATATGTATTCCTTATATAGAGGAAATGTATTTCTTTCTATTATTCCTTTCCATACTGCTTAATTTTTAAAGGTGATAGCTCTGATTTCAACTTCATGCTTGCCAGCTCTCATCTCAACCCAGTCTCATGGGAAAATGTACCCCCACTACGTTGGTCCACACTGGAAAACGTAGTGGAGGTACATTAATGGCCATTTTTTTGTGGTACTGTTACGTTTCTTCTGCCTATACGCTTTCTATTGTTTTACGTCCTAGTCACGTGACTTTCAAGATTCCAGCTGGGAGAAGAAAAAAATATATATATATGGCCGACATTCGCTCATTTTTTGTGGAAAGATTAATAACTTGAGTTTGTTTTTGCATTAAAATGAGTTTTGATTACATTTCTAGTGAGAAATGTATAGTTTGTTGCCAGGATATTTACTCAGGGAATGTACATATTCACTTGCTTGTTCGTTTCTTGCAAAGATTTTTCAAGATAATGTGAAACTGTAACATTTTGGTATAAACATGGCTGAGATTTCTCTAACTTTTAGTGGGAAAATCAATAATTTCAATCAGTTTCTGCATTTAAATGGGTTTTGATTACATTTATAGCGAGAAGTGTAGGGTTTATTTACATAATATTTACTTAGTGAACATACATAATCACCCTCTTGCTAGTTTTTGCTGCGGTTTTTCGGATCTCGTCAGGATTATGTGAAATTGCAACGTTTTGGCTGCTACCCATCGCCTAGCATTTAGCTGCCGCCCCGATTCAACATTGAATTCTTTGTGATTTAACTCCATCTGACGGATCAAACCCTCGCCACTGCGTGCGTTGCGTCTGAGGTTGATTTTCAGATGAATGCATTACGTCGTGGCATACGGGAGAAACTAATTAAACTAGTTAAAAAAAAGGATCATGGGTTAAGATCGGATGTGTTTTATTTGGAAATCTACCGGATCCTTTGTGCAATTAACTTCCTGTTTGGTGCGATCTCATTGATGGATTTTGACCAGATTTTGACCAAAGAGGAACTAAAAAAAACAAAAAACAATTTGAATACACAACCAGCATATCTGGAATCAGTGACAGAGAGCGACTGGGACCAGAAGTTTATTAATTTCTCCCCACTGATTTCCATTCAAAATGTTTTCGATCCCACCGTGCTCTAGGGAAGGGGCGGGCATACCGCCACCTACTGTTCATGAGTGTGTAGCAACATTGTTTTACATCTATTAAATTCTATTTTTTAATTTTGTATTCTGAAGATAAAAAAATAATGCTTTCCTTAATCTATAAATATCTTTTATATTTCCTTTATTTCCCAATAATCCTTTAAGACTCCATTCTTGGCCTGTCCTCTTTTCAATTTCTTCCTTTCAGGTTCATATATTTTGCAGTTCATCAATACATCTGCATTTTCTATCTCTCCACATCCTTCACATTTATCATTATTTTTCCTCCCTATTAAGTATAAATTGTCATTTAAATAAGTATGACCTACTCTTAATCTGATCATTATTATTTCTTCCCTTCGGTTTCTCTCATTAATATTTCTATTTAATACTGACTTTTGTACTTGATATAACCTTCTTCCTTTTTATCTTCATTCCACCTTTTTTTTTTTTGCCATTTTTCAATTTCTTTCCTCTTAATAAATGATTTTCCTTCCCCTTTCCCTAAAGGAATTGTAATTGTTATTTGTCTACTTTTCATTCCAGCTAACTTTCCATTAATTAGCTTGAAAACAGCACTTTGTAGGCACCCAGTTTCTCTAACAATGGCCCTTTTTGGGTTACCCTCCATGCAATGGGTGTCAGTTCAGTGGCAGTTCCAGAACATTTTCTTAGGGTTGACCAGGCAGTACAATAATGTGCATGTGGCCAAAAAGTAATAGGGATCAAATTCGGTTCAGAGTCAAGCTATTGGGATCAGGCATCAGGTTCAATTTGCATATTTTCTTAGCCAAAACAAGGATTTGTTGGGCTACTGTAATTTTGAATTGAAAAACGTCCTGAATGGGAAGTCTTCAAACTTGAAAAACAAAGTCCAAAGTTTTTTTTTTTTTTTTTTTTGGAATGATTATGACCTGGATGTCTAAGAATCTTCACCAGCTTATCAGGGAAATGAATGCCCACAATGTCTATATTCTTCAAAAGAGAATAACAGAACAGACCTTCATGAGGCCCTTGTTAAAGCTATGCACATATTTATGCATCTATGCTCTTCAAATAACTTTCTGGTTCGAAGCAACATTTACATTAAATGGGTTGAGAGGTTGTTCTTTACCAGTAAATACATAAAAGATTCCCAGATGACTGCCGATACAAACTCTCCCCTATAAAACCTAAAACTAATTCTTATAAGAGAGTAAAATCTGTATTAGTCTTCATTAAATGTAGCATATTGTTGTAAATAATCGATTGCTTTATTTTTGGTGTCAGCTTTTGGTCAATATGCTAACCTTAAAAGGTCAAAGTGGGAAAATGTAGTAGTAGTAGACAAATTAGCAATTAGTGGAGGCAATAACAATTACAATTTCTTTAGGGAAAGGGGAAGGAAAATCATTTATTAAGAGGAAAGAAATTGAAAAATGGCAAAAAAAAGGTAGAATGAAGATAAAAAAGGAAGAAGGTTATATAAAGTACAAAAGTCAGTATTAAATAGAAATATTAATGAGAGAAACCGAAGGGAAGAAATAATAATGATCAGATTAAGAGTAGGTCATACTTATTTAGATGACAATTTATACTTAATAGGGAGGAAAAATAATGATAAATGTGAAGGATGTGGAGAGATAGAAAATGCAGATGTATTGATGAACTGCAAAACATATGAACCTGAAAGGAAGAAATTGAAAAGAGGACAGGCCAAGAATGGAGTCTTAAAGGATTATTGGGAAATAAAGGAAATATAAAAGATATTTATAGATTAAGGAAAGCATTATTTATTTATCTTCAGAATACAAAATTTAAAAAATAGAATTTAATAGATGTAAAACAATGTTGCTACACACTCATGAACAGTAGGTGGCGGTATGCCCGCCCCCTCCCTAGAGCCCGGTGGGATCGAAAACATTTTGAATGGAAATCAATGGGGAGAAATTAATAAACTTCTGGTCCCTGTCGCTCTCTGTCACTGATTCCAGATATGCTGGTTGTGTATTCAAATTGTTTTTTGTTTTTTTTTAGTTCCTCTTTGGTCAAAATCTGGTCAAAACCCATCAATGAGATCGCACCAAACAGGAAGTTAATTGCACAAAGGATCCGGTAGATTTCCAAATAAAACACATCCAATCTTAACCCATGATCCTTTTTTTAACTAGTTTAATTAGTTTCTCCCGTATGCCACGACGTAATGCATTGATCTGAAAATCAACCTCAGACGCAACGCACGCAGTGGCGAGGGTTTGATCCGTCAGATGGAGTTAAATCACAAAGAATTCAATGTTGAATCGGGGCGGCAGCTAAATGCTAGGCGATGGGTAGCAGCCAAAACGTTGCAATTTCACATAATCCTGACGAGATCCGAAAAACCGTAGCAAAAACTAGCAAGCGGGTGATTATGTATGTTCACTAAGTAAATATTATGTAAATAAACCCTACACTTCTCGCTATAAATGTAATCAAAACCCATTTAAATGCAGAAACTGATTGAAATTATTGATTTTCCCACTAAAAGTTAGAGAAATCTCAGCCATGTTTATACCAAAATTTTACAGTTTCACATTATCTTGAAAAATCTTTGCAAGAAACGAACAAGCAAGTGAATATGTACATTCCCTGAGTAAATATCCTGGCAACAAACTATACATTTCTCACTAGAAATGTAATCAAAACTCATTTTAATGCAAAAACAAACTCAAGTTATTAAGTGAGCGAATGTCGGCCATCTATATATATTTTTTTCTTCTCCCAGCTGGAATCTTGAAAGTCACGTGACTAGGACGTAAAACAATAGAAAGCGTATAGGCAGAAGAAACGTAACAGTACCACAAAAAAATGGCCATTAATGTACCTCCACTACGTTTTCCAGTGTGGACCAACGTAGTGGGGGTACATTTTCCCATGAGACTGGGTTGCTCATCTATGTTGTTTGCTGGCTGATTGCTAGCTCGCTAATGCTAATAGTCAGCATCAGCAGGCATTTAACTATCCTGTCTAGAAGGGAAGGGACAGTGATTTACAGTTTTTTACAGCAGGTTTATGATGGCATCTTGTGCTGGGGTTTCTGATAGCTGCATGGTTTTCTTGCTCAGGTAAACCAACATAAGTCTCACTTCTAAGGGCAGAAAGTCTAAAGATAATGAGGACTGTTGAGTGCGTTTTCTTTGCTACTGGAACAAGGCAGGGAGTTTTACATATTAATGTAACCGTCCTCTGGGTCAGACTGAAGTTAAAGAGGTGCTGTAGTATCCCATAATGGATTGTGAGGTGAAATTGTAGACCAGGGCTCTGTTTCACGAAGCAGGTATAACAAATTAAGATTCAAATCTGCAACTCTAAATTGATCTGCCTAAAGTCAGGAACTCTGAGTGTTCAGTTCCACAATGGCTGCTATCAATTAATCCAATCAATTTTAACTAGGTCCATTCAGAGTTAAGCACGTGTGCAACAAGTATAAAAAGCCATTATTGGTGGAGCACCGATTTGACGAGTCACCATGCCACAGGCAGTCACAGCAGATTCGGCATCATGTCAGCTAGGAAGTTTGTTGGTTGTGGCTGTGAGTGTGGACAAAGGAGGTTCCATCACACGCACCTTCGCTGATAGAAATGCATTCTTGTGTAGGGTGACCAGATTTGGGTTTCTGAAAAGGAGGACAAGGGGGGGTTGTCGACTGCTCGGCCGGAACTCAGCAGAGAGCCATGAGCCGCCCATCCTCCCGACGGAGGAGGGTGGCTGGGGAACGGTAAGGCAGGCGGGGGGCAGCACAGGGCTGCCGTTGTCCAGGCTACCATTACCGGGTCAGGTTTGATCGCTCTGTCCCCCGCTGGCTCCCTGTTTCAACTACCTGCTTGCACTGTAGTCAACCAAAATTCCGGACGATTTTGAAAATCCTCCTGGACATTTTTTTAGGTCTGAAAAGTAGGCAATGTCTGGGACAAGGAGGACATCTGGTCACCCTAGTCTGGTGGGGAAGTTACTCATAGGTTTTGAATAAGCTGGACGCCACAACTTATGAGAAACTTAAATTTAACCTATGTCAATGCTCAGACAACTTACGTGCAACTTATACCCCATTTATGGCATACACTGGCACATGTCGGGAAATTGTAAGCATGCTCAAGATTTCTCAATGTACTCGCCAGAGGTCGACGTGTGCCAGCATCTTTCAGCGTGCTTATAACTTAAACAAAATGTACCCATACCTTATCCAACATATGCTAGCTTTTTTTTTTTTTTGCCAGATTTGTCATTGTCGCCAAGGTGTGACAGGGGCTTCAGTCACTGTTTGATGGTTCCTTGTCATTATTTCTTTGACCTTCATGTCTGTTTTCCTGGATTTAAGTATTTTGTTTGTTGCCCATTAAATCTGCAAGAATTTGGAATAAATCATATTCCCCACTTTAATAAACTCTTCCTAAAACCCCAAATTTCCTACTAGTCTCTTTGTGATGTAATTGTCTGGCCAATAGTTTACCAGACTCTTTCACCACTCTCATACACATTATCTTTCAACTGAAATAGAGCATGCAAATCTTTTTAACTGTTGTAAAATGTTTCATTTATTTGAAATTTCAGGTCACACACTTTAAAACAAGCCAGTATGCTTCTAAACTGAGTGATGTGTGCTTAGTCACTGGGTAAATAGAGATATTGGTGGATGTAAAGCGTTAACAGTCCTATGCGGCGGGGGAGAATTTCAGTCTGGATAGATGTTTCTCATAGGCTCTACCTTGGCCCCACTTAGGCTCTACCTTTCTTATACCAAATCCAAAATCCTTAGGTCATTCTGAGCTATTTTCTGTATTTGTGCTGCTATAGGCTTAGACTGTTGGAGGACATAAGGACCCCTTTTGATCATTCTTACACTGGCATACGTCGGGAAATTCGGGAAATTCTATCTCAATTCCCCCATTCTGCAGTATTTGTGAATTCAATCTCTAACGTTATGCTCTATCTGCTTTTTCTCTTCATAGTAACTGAGCTGCTTAAACTTATGTATATTGAGCAAAGAGCTGTGCTTCGCCTTAGCTTGGCTCTACATACTACAAAACCATTATGGAACCTGAACATGCAATTTGAATGGATTTCTGTGCATTTTGGAATATCTGCCACTTTTGGTATATGATAAGAGCTATTAAGAGTTGTTGCGATCATTCATGTTTTATGCTGACAGTTACTCATTGTTCCATTAGTCCCAACAGCCTGGTTAGGGTGCACTTGAGTTGTATTGCACAAATGGTTCAAATCCTTGTGCTAAATCAGTAATATTAACCAGTGTTGGGCACGTTACTTTGAAAAAGAAATTATAGTTACTAGTTACTTCTCCCAAAAAGAAACTGAGTTACTAACTGAGTTACTCCACAATAAAAGTAACTAGTTACTAGTAAAAGTAACTATTGCGTTACTTTTGTGTTTCTCACCCCCGTAAACCTCACCACCCACCCCCACTTTCTCGCCATGTGTTTCAAAAGCCAGCTGAATAGAGTGGAAGACAAAGACAAGTACCTGCAGAGAGTTTTGCATTTCTTCCAACTCAACGTAAAAGACATCAATGTTCCCCCTGCTTAACATGGGGGGAACGGTATCTGACGGGCCTATAAATGCTGTCAGATAGCGTTTTCCCTGCTTAACATTGGGGGAACGATATCTGATGGGCTTCTAAAACCCGTCAGATAGCGTTGTGAAGCAGAGGGGAACGCTATCTGATGCAGTGTAAATATCATCAGGCTGCATTACCTACTACTCATCCAACCATCCATCCATCCCGATTTCTCCATATAGACCAACATTTGATCATTCAGCTCTCCGTTGTTCCCCTGTGGCACAAGCACAGGGCGGATGTTACGTGCTTTCAGTGAGCATGCGCCTTTCCTGTCGCTTGTGTGGTGAATCGTGCCGCCTGCGCTGTGCAGAGATGCAGGGGAGACTGTATCTGATGGGGAAACACAGCTCGACGTAACACCTGTTACGCACCTGTATTTCCACCTGTAAAAAACACTGTTTTTCTGCTGGATTCCTCCTCACTCTCCATCTCTCTGTGTGTCATGTATGTTAACACCCGCCATGGAGATACTTTACTCGGACTTCACTATATATTAAAGTTATTTTTTCTATTTTTTTATTTTTTATTTTTCAGCATTATGGTACAGGTCAACAACATAGACAAACAAAATGTTTTTAAAGATTACATTAAATGTTATATGTAGTATAAAACAGATTAACATTATGTCTTTCCCAGCAGGTTTTTCTTTGTGTTCAGCTCAGGTTTAAGGACAAGGATTAAGCACTTTGGTGCAAATATACAAAATAGTATCCCATAACTCGATGCAAGAATGGCAAAGATCTCAACAGCAACAGTGAGATTTCCAGGTGAGCTGACATAAGCTGGGATAAAGGTGAGCCAGACTGCACAGAAAATCAACATACTGAAGGTGATGTGCTTTGCCTCATTGAAGCTATCAGGCAATTTTCTTGCCAAGAAAGCCAGGACAAAACATAATAAGGCAAGGATTGCAATGTATCCCAATACAGCCCAAAACCCAACAGGGGATCCCAAGGCACACTCGAGGATTATCTTTTCCATATAATAATTCATATTTTTGTAAGGAACTGGGGGATTTATCATTATCCATAGGATGCAAATTATAACCTGTATAAAAGTGAAAAATAAAACAGTGAGTCTCTGTTGTGCCGGCCCAAACCATTTCATCATGTTATTACCTGGAAGTGTAGCTTTAAAAGCCATCAAAACCACTATTGTTTTTCCAAGAATACAAGAGATGCAGAGCACAAAGGTGATGCCAAATGCTGTGTGTCTCAGCTTACAGGACCAGTTAGTAGGCTTACCAATAAATGTTAAAGAACACAAGAAACAGAGAGACAAGGAAAAGAGCAGCAAGAAACTTAATTCAGAGTTGTTTGCTTTCACAAGTGGAGTGTTCTTATTAGATAAATAAAGTGTGGATACTAATAAAGTTAGCAACAGACCGAACACACTGAAAATCAGCAATATTTTTCCCATAACCTCATTAAAAGACAGAAACTCAACGTCTTTTGGTATACATGCATCTCTGTTCTGATTGGACCAGTATGCTTCAGGGCACTTTTTGCAGTCAATAGAATCTGTAATAAAAACAATAGATTTTCTATTAATGTTTCAATCAGTTATACCCTTATAATCTTTACAACTGACTGTATCATTAACAATTTGATCATGATACACACACTTTGGCATGCAAGGAGTGTACTCATGCTATAATTTATGTCTGTGGTACCTATAGAGTTGCTAAACTCCCCGACTGCACAGGCTATACAATCAAAGCAGCACACAGGTTTTCCTTTCTGAAGGACTTTATGGGTTCCTGGACGACAGCTTTTACTGCAAACTGAAACAGGCAACTGTAATGATGAAAAAAAAGTGTTTAGTTACTCATTATTTTATATAAAACATGTTTGATCAGATTTTACTATCAGCAAAAGTCTTTACCTCCTTTGTGCCCTGGGGCCACATTATTGCGTCTCTGTCTAGTACAAACCTCTTCCCAGAGGGAAGTGAAGCATCATAGTAGCCAACGGGTTTAAACTGAACGGTTTCATTTCCTCCATACTGCCAGTTTACGATCTCATACCTGGCAACAGCAGCTCCGGTGTTATCAAACCACACTTTGTCACCATTCTTAATAGTGAAGTTCACATTTTTCAAAGCCTCTACTACCTAAACAGCAAAAAAAAAAAAATATATTTGATTTTTTTTGTTTCGTTTATCCACCTGTTCCCAGAACAGTGCCTACAAAGTTATGAATTTTTTTTTTTTTTTACCTCCCATGGCTTGACCTCCACTTTCTTTTTACATGCTTGACCTATTGAGCAGTTCAATATACTATGTAAAGAATATGCTAGGGCATAGATGGCTTTATAGATATTAGTAGAGTATCTTAGCTCCATCACGTCATCCTCATTATCTCTGAGCTCCATGAAATCATTTTTTGCTTTGCAAGTTTTCAGACGTGCCTCATTATTATTCTGAGTGCAGAGAAATTCTTTTTCCCAAAAGCCTCTGACAAGGAATTCTTCCAACCCGCTGATATTTGCCTTTTGAACAGCAAATCCTAATGCACCTCCCAGCACTCTATAGCTAGTAGGAGTCACAAGGCTGTCCGCAGTAATCCAGGCTTCCACACCAATGAACTGACGTCCAGTAATGTTGTGAAGACTCAATTGCTCTAGCAGGTTATTCATTTCTACATGAGCAAGAAATGCAACAATCACCCGAGCAGTGCTTTTTTTAATCACTTCTACAACTTTCAGGAGCTTTTTTGGCTCTGCCCTGTCAAATTTTTCTGTGTATTCCACACACACACCCTCCTCTTCTGCTGCAGAGAGAAATATGGCCATCCCATTGTTGCCATAATCACTGTCACTGTTTACTGCTCCAACCCAGGTCCAGCCAAAATGTTTCACTAGCTGTGCTAGGGCACGGCTTTGATAGAGATCACTTGCAATCGTTCGAAAAAATGAGGGGTACTCCTTTCTATTGCTCAAACACTCACAGGTGGCTGAATGGCTTATCTGTGAACACAAAGCGGAGCACTGCAAGTAAAAAAAATTACTTTGCGTATGAAAGACACAGAAATAAGGACTGGTTTCCTTCTTACCACTGGAATCTGAAATGGCCCAATAGTGCGGGTAAGGACAATAGTTGAAGAAGATTCAGACTCTCCAATAATAGCATGAACAGCTGATTGTCCAGAGCAGCTTTTTCCCAAAGTCAACTCATCACCATTCATCAGAGCCATTACGGCACGCATTGATGATAACGTGGATGCACAGTTGTCATAAATCCGATATCCAATTGAGATATTAGGAAGAAGATCCTGGTTTTCATTTATTTCTTGAATAGCAAAAATCATTGTCTGGGCAAATCGAAACTCCCTTATGTTAATACTGAGAAAACACAAACTCATTACAAAATTACATTCAAAAGCCAAAAAGCATATCAAATATTTTTGTGCTTAGCTCATATTTACCTGGTACATTGAAGTATTTTGGGCCTCTCTGTAAAGAAAAGGGAAGGTTGTGTGATTGTGCTGTGGATAGAAAAAACACCTCCAATTGTCAAATCTCCTTCTTTTGACAGTACAGGAAACTCTGGATTTGTCTGTATCTTACAGAGAGAAACAGGCTCCCCAACTGCCTTGTATACAAACAGAATCCCCATAATAACTATGTCTCTTACTATAATTGACATTTTTATAAAAGTATATCCTACTAGGAAAGAGTTACCCTTGTCAAGACTGCAGTTTATTATATATAGATGACAGCAAGACTCCTCCCCGATATTTACCAATAAAAAAAAAAACATGGGATGGCCTTTGATGGAGCTTGTAATAGTGTTATTCTTAGAGATCATTGTGACAATTAATTAGACATATGCTTGTTTTTATTAAAAGCAATACAATGAGATGAAATTAATAAGTAAATAAAAGCAATTAACACAGGGGTTCAGTTTATAAATGTTTGTATTAATTTATAAAGGTTTTTACAGTGTCTAAGCTTTCCAAGGATAACCTATGCATTTAGATATTACACAGCACAGAATTTCAATTCTTTGCTGGGTTTCAAAAGAAAACAAATGTTTGTTTTTTTTTGGTTTTCCCTAGCTAAGCAATGGCTGTATAAAAAGTAAACTTGACCATATCTTCCCTTTAGTTGGAGCAAAAACTCTCTTTCTAGACCTCAAGTGTATATGGGTTCTGAGCGAATATATATAAAAATGCAGAATTATCAGGATCTCCCAAATCTGTTTACATTGTCCTTGCAGGAGAGGTAGGGTCCAAACACTCACAGTGCAAACTGAATCCATTTTCATAGCAGCAGTTAGCCCAATAGGCTCGTCAACTTTCAGCAGCAGAACTAAGTATTAAACAACATTGACCCAGTGATGCTTAAGACACTGAACATCATAGGACTGATTGAAACCCCCTACAAGGACAATTGGAAAACACCTTCGACAGTGGACCAGACCTTTGCCTATTTGGAATTGTTTACATGAGTTTTGATCATAAAGATTAAAAGTGTTTTGGGCATCTTGGATAGTATTATGATGGTGCTCCTCAACATATTTTAAAGGTGGTTAATCAGAAGTACGGGGTAAATAAGAAAACACCCTTTCAGAGACTAACATGATTCTACCAGGACTCATTTTGCTATCCACAATCTGTCTATGGCTCATTCTTTGAATTTCCTAAATACAAAAAAATTAGGTGAACAGCTGTTTTTTTTTGTTTTTTTTTTATTGTGTGTTTGTTTTAAAATCAAATTAGAAAAAGAAAAATGCAAAAAACAAAATGACTGCCCTTTTCTTATTGTATTTATTTTCTGGCAGAATTGGTCTTCACTTGTCTCTCCTATCTTGTAACCTATGAAAGTGGGTTAAAAGAGAAAGGAGAGACATTTGGCAAATGTCAGCAGGCTAGAACTCGAACCTGTGAATGCCAGTATATGGGTCATGTGCTTTATCTCGATTGCCATAGTAGCAGCAGCCCTTTTCTTATTTTAATGGTTGAATTAGGCTCTCAAAACCCACCAGGTCACTGGCAAACTGTTTCAAAGCGTTTACCAATGATAACTCAGAACGCATGAAAATTACATTGGTAAAACGTTTACCAATATAGACATTTTAGACATTGTTGGAAAGATTCTCCACAATTCAACCACCAAGTTAATTTTATGGACATAGCAAGAACCAAAGCACAATTAACAAAGATATGGCAGCATGTCAAAATGTAAACATGTCAAAGCAGCCTCAACATCATACATTTGAAAGCATCAAGAAGCCGTTTTTTAAATCCAATCTTCAATTGTTTATACTCCATTCGTCCATAAGGGTCCACAACTTAAAAGTAATCCAGTATATTCATAATAAAAACATACAGCTGAGAGTGGATCAATGCGGGCAACTCGAAGCTAAATAACAAATGTCCTATTTTGTTTAAGTTTGGATGCTGATTTAGTTTTATTACAATGCCTAAGGCTGAAAAAAAAAGAAAAAAATACAGCTCAGAAAAGGCACTGGGGCTTATTTTAGCTTGAAAAGCAACAGTTTCACTATTATTTCATATATATATATATTTCTATGCTATTGTATGTTTATAAATGTTAGATTTCGTTATCTACACTGATTCTGAAAAAAGTGGAAAATACTTGCTTCATAAATGTTTTGTGGCCATCAAAATGCTTCAGTGTTATTCTATGGGTCAAATAGTTGAGTAAAAGCATTTGACACAATTTGGAGAGATTTGGAGACGCTACTGACACCAAAAGTTCAAAGCTCACAGCTCTGTAACAGTTGTAGCTAGAGGTCTGAAATTTTCTTCGGTTGAAATGATGTAGAACAAATATAATATATGAGACATGCCTATACTCAAGCATGACTTTATTACTGCTATTCACAAGAGACCTATTATTTTTGAGAATAAAAAAAAACAAACAATTTTGAGTCATGTTTGAACTAATGTAGCTTGGGCTGTGTTTTACTCACCCAATTTATATTCAGAAACTAGAAGGTGTTAGCTTTCAAATAATGTATCACACATGTAATTTCGGCTTACAGTTCCTAAGTTATTTGCTTTTCCATTTGGGTATGGAGAATAGGCAAGGATTACTTCAAAATGAGGTTTTTTCGTAAACAGTTTCATTTGTCACTTGAATCAACTTGTTTAAGTGAGGTCTGAAGAAGTTTTCTCTAAGGGAGGCCCTAAAGAAATAAGACGCCTTTAATAGGGTTTTGTTTTCCATAGAAATGTCCAATGAATGTAAACCCATAGCCATGTCTAGATGCGTAGAACACTACACAGTACCTTTAATTTGTAGAAATAACAGCCGATTGTTTCATTGAGTTGGTACTGTACTAGGCCAATAACCTTTTTGTTTTATTTCTACTAGTAATTACTTCAGTTTTTATTTTATTATGCCGCTCATAAACCAATGTTTACACTGTATTAGGTCATTGGCTGATCTTAATTAAATATTTTAACCAGTGTATCAGACTCATTTTGAATTGACATTAGGTTGGTACAACGTTAAGTAGCTTCTGATGTAATAAAGCTACTGTTAACACATTTGTGTTAACTTAGCTTGCTATATTTCTTTTGCAATTTATATTTCTTTCTTTTTGTAGTGAAGCTTAATTTATTGTTGAGTAACTGATATCTTAGCTCACTACACTGGACAAGTAGCTTGCCCAACACTGTGCATATTTAAATAAATCCTCATGATACTGTATGTATGTCCCATGCAGAATTTGAACGCCGGTCTCCCACATGGGAGTTGGTCCCCCTATACTTTCTGATAACATATTTTAATGCCCATATTGGTCAATAATATCAGCAGACTCATAACATCGGATATATGCCAGAAATATAATACCTATAATTATTAACTATTCTCATTTTAAAACATGTTGTGATTTCTAAAGCAGAAAAAAAAGGTTTTGTAGGGCATGTAATTTTTGGCACTTGTCTGAAAGCTAGAAACCAGCTATCAGTCCCCTACCTTCTCTGATACAGATGTTAAAATGTCAGCCTGTTTATATTTATTTATTTATTTTTATTTATATATATATTTTTAATTTATGTGATAAAAAAAAAAAATAAATAAATAAAATGTCAGCCTGTTCCATTTAACTCTTTGGGAGTTATTAATTTTCCCACCTGTCAGGAGAGTTGACCAAAGGCAGTGCAGGTGAATTGTCTTGAACCAACAACCTTCTGGGTTCAGGGCAAATTCCCCAATCCGACACCACTGAAACAATAATCCTGCGGAACAATAACCCAAATCCCAATTGTTTTCTTGATCGGCCATTCGAAATCTAATCATATACTGTATAGTAGCAGCCATTCTAAATGTCTCTTCCCAGTCTAAATCAAACTGATTGGCAGCCGAATGGCAGCAAAATCCCCTCCAACTTCCAGCTACTGGCCTTCTCATGGGCATGCATATTTTTTTAATCTGACTCTACCTTTTCACTGAATTACAGGGTCTGAACAGGAGATAACGCTTCTTTTTAGATTTTAATGTCCAGAAATCATGAAGGAAAGAAGATTTTAAATGTTTAAAAAGGGGGTTGTAGGGGACTAGCCACGGAACAGCCAAGGGTCCATCAAGGGAAATCGGGAAATTCTGAATGGCTACTACTGTAAGAAGATCTCAGACGTGTGGCCCTCTAGACCCTCTAAGTCACACATATTTTAAAAAGTTGCACAGGTCTGAAATTTGAAAGTTTTCTGGGAGCCAGAATAGGGGAAGTAGACATCCTTAACTTCTACTTTTTGAGAGGCAGTGATTTGAACATCTACATTCCCTATTTTCCATGTGGATGAAGTTTCCATAGAGACAGAACATATTGTCCTGAAATGTGCCTAAGGACTTTTGATGAGACTCCTAATCGTTCATGTCACTCACCCCAAACGCAACACAGGGAAGGTTTACAATGACTGTTTACAGTATCACGTGTATTTCTGTGATGTATAAAGTATATTGCCAATTACTGTTTATTATACAGTTTTTTACTTTAGAAACATTTGCAAAAACTACTGTAATAGAAACACAGTAAATTACTGGCTATTTCACAGCCATTTATCACAGAGATGCTATGTCATGATTTACTATCAAGTATAATCTGTCCCGTTAACCCAGTGACTTTGTGCAATCCTCTATTCTAACTCTATATCAGTACTTATTAAATAATAAAATATATTATGAGTGAGACTAACACTACTTTAATGTTTTTCTACTCGAGTAAGTGTTTAAAGTACAAAAACGTACACAAGGAAGAGTAAAAAAGCACTTGGTAAAGTGGCTACATATGTACTGAATAATTGTTGTATTATAACATCTGATTTAATGTTCATACTCATATAATCAAACAATAAGTCTTCTTTCCAATAAAAAAATTATTCCTAAAAATAAGCAACACATATGTTAGGAAAGAATAGGGATTTTAAGCTGCAATATTTCCAGTTTACTGTATTTTCACCTGATCTCTGAATAGCTCAAATTACTTGTGATGGGTAGAGTAGCTAGAAAATTGTCTCAAATAAGACTAGCGATACACTCAGAAGAATATTACTTAAGTGAATATAAATAGTTACTCGCCTCTGCTAAGATTATGGTTTTAAATTGCTGTCCTTTTTATTGATTTAGTTTGTGCATGCTGGAATTTAGTAAATATCAAAAACTGAAACTAGTAAAAAGGAGAAGGAGAAAATTGTGAAATTGCAAGAGTATTCAAATAAAATATAATTTCCTATATGTAATTATCAAGAAATTTGTACAGAAATATTTCAATCAAAGTTTGTCAAAATTTAAAATGGGTCATGAAATACTTTAAGTAAACTGGTTAACTGTAAGGAAATCCAAATTTACCACTTTCAAATGGCTAAGCACCACATACGATTCGAAAGTAAGACTGGTCATTCATCCATTCATTTTCCTTCACACTTATCCCTGCTGGGGTCACGAGGGTTGCTGTTTTCTATCTCCAGCTGTCACTGGGTGAGAGGCCAGGTACACCCTGGACAGGTCGGCAGTCTATCGCAGGGCAACACAGAGAAAAATGCAACAAAAAACAACCAGCCAGAGTACCTGGAGAGAACCCATGCATGCATGGCCAGTAATCGAAGCCAGAACCTCCCTGCTGCAAGGCAGCAGTGCTGCCCACTGTGGCACTCTGCAGCCCCAGTGTTAAATGTGCAATTTCAAACTACATTGACTCACAGAGTTATTTGGAATAAAATCTACACTCTTGAAGTGTTATTTTAATACAGCAAAAATAAAAAATGTGTGATATTCGACAGCTTTGTTACAGTGTATAATTTCATCACCAGAAATATCATGATACATTATTTTAACTTTGGTATATCTTGAATTTATTTGAATATACTTGAAGAGCATTATTGTATATTTTACAGGCCAGGTAAATCAGGATATCAAAATTTTTGGTGAATAAATGTACAGGTTTAAACATAACAAACATCAACTTTTTCAGAGTTAAAAAAAAATATTTTGTATCATATAACACATTAACGTGTTTTCCCCAGTAGGTGTTTTCTTGTGTTCAGCTCAGGTTTTAGAACAAGGATATAGCATTTTGGTGCAAATATGCAAAATAGTATTCCATAACTTGATGCTAGAATAGCAAATATTTCAACAACAACAGTGAGATTTCCAGGTGAGCTGACATAAGCTGGGATAAAGGTGAGCCAGACTGCACAGAAAATCAACATACTGAAGGTGATGTGCTTTGCCTCATTGAAGCTATCAGGCAACTTTCTTGCTAAGAAAGCAATGACAAAACATAGTAAGGCAAGGAGACCAATGTATCCCAATACAGCCCAAAACCCAACAGGGGATCCCAAGGCACACTCGAGGATTATCCTTTCAATATAGTAATTCATATTTTTGTAAGGAACAGGGGGATTTATCATTATCCATAGGATGCAAATTATAACCTGTATAAAAGTGAAAAATAAAACAGTGAGTCTCTGTTGTGCCGGCCCAAACCATTTCATCATGTCATTACCTGGAAGTGTAGCTTTAAAGGCCATCAAAACCACTATTGTTTTTCCAAGAATACAAGAGATGCAGAGCACAAAGGTGATGCCAAATGCTGTGTGTCTCAGCTTACAGGACCACTCAGTGGGCTTGCCAATAAATGTTAAAGAACACAAGAAACAGAGTGACAAAGAGAAGAGCAAGAGAAAGCTCAGTTCAGAGTTGTTTGCTTTTACCAGTGGAGTGTCTTTATTAATTAGATACAATATGGCCACTATTAAAGTTAGCAGCAGACCAAACATGCTGAAAATCACAAGTATTTTCCCCATAACCTCATTAAAAGAGAGAAACTCAATGTTTTTTGGTAAACATGCATCTCTTCTCTGATTGGACCAGTATGCTTTGGGGCATTTTTTGCAGTCATTAGCATCTGTAACAAAATGAATATTATTATTTGGATTTAATCATACCCTGTTATGCTGATAAATGACTGTATCATTGCTAATTTTAACATAATACATAAACTGTAGCATGTGAAGAGTGCGTTCATACTACTGTATTTCAGATCGGTGGTACCTGTGGTATTGCTAAATTCTCCAGCTGCGCATGGTATGCAGTCAAAACAGCACACAGGTCTTCCTCTTTGAAGGACTTTATGTGTACCTGGACGACAACTTTCACTGCAAACTGAATTAGGTAACTGTAAATATAAAAATAAAAAAATTATTTATGACATCATTCTGTCCACTGTTTAAGTTTTTTAATTCATTCAAATAGTTAGATATTACCTCTTTACCACCTCCAGGCCATATAATAGCCTCTGTGTTAAGGTAAAATCTCTGGTCAGAGGGCAGAGAGGCATCATAGTAGCCAACTGGTTTAAACTGAAAGGATCCATCTGAACCAAGCTGCCAGTTCACCAATTCATATCTGTTTACAGCTGCACCAGTTTGATCAAACCACACATTTTCTCCATTTTTCATGGTGAAGTTCACATGCTTAAGGGCCTCCACCACCTAATGAGCAGCAGAATCAGTTTGGGTCAACATTGTTAGGTATAAATAAACAACACCAAGAAAAACAAGTCTTTAATGTCTCTTACCTCCCAGGGCTTGATATTCACAGCCTTATTACACCCTTGGCCACCTGAACACTTCATTATTGTATGAATGGAATGTGCTACTGCATAGATGGCTTTATAAATGTTACTAGGGTATCTCAACTTTTCCAAATCATCATCATGACCTTTTAACCCAACAAAATCCAGATTCTCTTTACAAGTTTTCAGAACTTTTTCTGAGGTTGTATCATGGCACTGAAGTGTTGTTTTCCAAAAATCTCTAACTAGAAAATCTTCCAACCCACTGATGTTGGTTTTTTGTACAGCAAAGCCTAATGCTCCTCCTAGCACACTAAAGCTAGTAGGAGTCACAAGGCTGTCTGCAGTGATCCAGGCTTCCACACCAATGAACTGCCTCCCGGTGATATTGTGGAGACTTAACAGCTCTAGCAGGTTATTCATTTCAACATGAGAAAGAAAGCCAACAATAACTCGAGCAGTGCTCTTTTTCATTACCTCTATCACTTTTACAAGTTTTTCTGTCTCTGCCCTGTCAAATTTTTCTGTGTATTCCACACAAATTCCTTCTTCTTTCGCAGCAGAAAGGAAGATGGCCATCCCATTGTTACCATAGTCATTATCACTGTTTACTGCTCCAACCCAGTTCCAACCAAAGCGTTTCACTAGCTGTGCAAGGGCACGGCTTTGATAAAGATCACTGACAATGGTTCGAAAAAATGAGGGATACTCCTTTCTGTTGCTCAAACATTCACAGGTGGCTGAATGGCTTATCTGTGAAGAGGAAAACAGAAAACTGCCAGAAAGAGGGAAAAAAAAAAAAAACATTGTTGCATGTCATAAACACATAAATACCAACAAGAATCTCTCTTACCACTGGTATCTGAAACGGTCCAGCAGTGCGGGAAAGGACAATAGTTGAGGAAGATTCAGACTCTCCGATAATAGCATGAACAGCTGATTGCCCAGAGCAGCTATTTCCCAAAGTCAACTCATCACCATTCATCAGAGCCATTACTGCACGCATTGAGGATAATGTTGACGCACAGTTGTCATAAATCCGATATCCAACAGTAATATTGGGAAGAAGATCTTTATTTTTATTTATTTCCTCAATAGCAAATATCATCGTCTGTGCGAATCGGAACTCCCTTAGGTTGATACTGTAATCAGACAATCATTTTATAATATTTTGTTCACAGATGAAAGAACATTTTTGACACATTATTTAAGAAGTCAAAGTTACTTGGTGCATTTATATGCTGCCGGCCTCTCTGTAAAGAAAAGTGAAGGAGGAGAGATTTTGCTGTGAATGGAAAAGGCACCTCCGATTATCACGTCCCCCTCTTTAGACAGTACAGGAAACTCTGGACTTCCCCGTATCTGACAGAGAGAAGCAAGCTCCCCAACTGTGGCATATTCCAACAGGAGTCCTGCAAAAATAAGTGCTGTTTTAACAAATAACATTTCACCTAGCTGGATGCAACTGGGGAAGAGTCTACCAATTCAAGGGTTATATTTATGAATATAATTCATTGTTGGGCACACTGTTGCGTCATTGACCAATCAGACATGTGGGAGGGCCTCGGTTAAAGCTTGCTATTTCTAAACTTGGTGTGATTTTCTTGATGAATATACTTTTTTAAATGCATTCCATATATACTTTTTTTGTTTATTCACAACAGGATTAGAGCCACTGAAAAAAATAAAAACAAGTGTACTAAAAGAATTCAGAATTCTGACTATAATATATGCACTAGAATATAAGTATTCTGTCTATTCTCATGATACTTATATTACTCTCAGAAATTATACAGATGGCTTTAAGGAAGGATGTCATGTCTTCAATGACATTTGAAGTTGTGCAGGAATGTCACCACATTTTAGGTGGAAATGATGGGACTAAGTAACTTTTTTGTGGCAGAGGAGTCGCTGAAGATGCACTTTTATTAATGCAAAGCAGAAGGTGAGTTAAACAAGATAACTATTTCAGAGCCTGAAACTGAGAGGTTGCGGCTAGTTTTAAGCATGTTTGTTAGCTTACAGTACATCAATGGAGGAATAAACCGGTTTCACAAGTTAACATCACAGGCAATGAACAGAGGCTTAGCGTTTATCAATTTCTGGAATTGTCGAAGCTTTTGCATTTGTTGCACTATATTTTTGTTTTTATCCTACTCACATATTTTCCAAGGAAATTTAGTAGTATCTGTATATTAGGTTGCTATCCACCAGTGGCGGCTGGCCAATACAGGGCCCTAGGTTGCCCCCACCCACCCAGTGACCTTGATTAAATAAAAATAAATTTATAAGATTACAATATTTCAAAATCTACTAATATATATTTTTTTTTAGATCTGCAAGATAAATACTTAATATTTAATGATGAGTAAAGCTGTTTCATTGTCAGTCGGATTGGTGAAGTATTTCCACCCTGGGGCGCAAAAATATTTGACCATAGACTCTCGTTAAAAGTTGTACATGCTCTGTTGCTCCTCTTCAATGCAAAAGGATAGGAGAGCTGGGCCCAGAGCTGGCAAGAACTGCGTCACAGTAGTAGTGCGGCTGATTGACAGGTTGAGTCGCAGAAGTGAAATTCCTCAATGCAAATTTTCCAAAAGAAGCTGAAGTTTAAACCAGAGACGGTACACTCTGTCTTTTTCCAGGAGCTAGTTTAGCTACAAGGCTTGGCTAACTGCATGCAGCGAGGCTAATGCTTTTTTTTCTGCTTTCCTGCCTCCTTTTTTCAAACGTCAGTATCTGACCCAGCATGGATAAAGACAGGTAGAACTTTTTAGAAAAGGCAAAGGAGAATGAACAATCTGGGATTCACATGGAAAATAATGTAATATAGTGTACTTTTTCTAGGTGTTTATTAAATTGCATAGTTCCCCTTGAATAATAAAATAAAGAGTTTTTATATATTATTAAAATATAAAACTGACTAATAGCTTCTCCATTATTAAACTGGTATATTTCTTTTAGGTTTGTGACACAATATTGGAACATGCAAAACACAGATTTGCCTTCACAAAGCCTCAGAAGTAAAGTTTAATAAAGAATTTTTGTGAAAATTGATGTGAGAAACATGTTTATATATTTTAATATTAAGATTTTTTTTTTAAATATACAGTCATTGATCCCCATTTGTTGTTCTGATTGAGGTGGACTAAAGATCCTTTTGCACTTTATCACCTTACACCAGCGCTTAAAGTGGGCTGGTTTCCAATTATATGGGGTACCATTACTTCTGACTAATTTAATGCAATTCTTTCTTTTGTTAAATGAGGAAGTTATGTCCCTTTAAAAAGGCCGTTGCGCCTCGGGGGCTTCCTCCCGGTTCTTTTCCTGGGAGCAATTTATTTACTACTCTTAACTCAAACTGGGTAGAACCATATAAAAAAGGACTATAAAACAGGAGTAAAAAAATTAACAGAGCTTATTCCAGATCAGGTCGTTTGCACAGCTGTGGGCTCAAAAGTCACGTCCGCGAGCGTCCGGCAAAGATTGAGCCCCGAACAAGGCCATCTTCTCCTTCTTATAGCTCATGAGTCTATGTATTGCACCAGGTGGATGCTTAGTTGTCCGTATCAGAAACTGACACGCCATCCATGCCCAAGGATTACAGATAGCTCTCCTCTATCAGTCCGGCTCCAAGATGTTCCCATATCCTGTGTATTTTTAAAGACATGAAGGCTGTCCTGATTAGATGACCTCCGTACACACAGCGACATCCACAATTTGAAGGAAGGCCATCTACTCTCTCTATTCCGGCTAGCAAAGTAACAATGCACATGATGTATAAAGCATAAACCTAACAACTCCCCCTGATAAGTTACCGTTTATACATGTAACTTAAAACACAGTAAGCGACACATCTTTGAAGGACCAGGTGACTCAGAGAGCATCTATAATTAGTGATGTATCATTAATTAGGGATCAAAAGTAATCACAATCAAAAACTTCACAGACCAAATGTTTTCACTCAAGACCACCGTTTCAGCATTTAACTACAATTTGGGTTTCATCTAATTAAAGGAAGGCTATTTTAGTTTCCTATGCGCACATTATTCTAATTTACCTTAGACTAGGTAACCTAAGCCTATAGATCTAATAAGGCCAAATTTATCTACTCTCACTCCCACCTGGAGGCCTCCTAAACATGACCGCTCCTCATGGATAAACCATCCATCCAACTTTAGCAATCATTCAGTCACAGTAGGGGACGTCACAGGACAGGTCGGGCCGTTCTCCACCGGAAAACCCTACCTTCTCTAAAAGGTAGTAGAAACCAGGGTGACCCCAGGGAAATCCCACTCTCGGCCAATCTGAGCAAGAAAACCCCATTTTGAATCTGACAATTATCATTACCAACTATTTAAAGAACCTTTAAGCCAATCAGGTTCTGAGTCTTTCTACATCAAAGAAAAAGTGGCATAAAGCTTGATCTTGGTGGGTCTGGAGCAAAATGTTTCCATGATTTTCATCAAAACAAAATCAAAATAAACCACAAACACTTTCATAGTGCCACACTGACCTGCTTCCAAATAGACATATGAATTTTAACAGAATTGAATGACAACAGCATCATTCTGAACAGTTCTCCACTTTACAAAAAATTGGAAGGGGGTTCTGATGCTGCAAAAAACCCTGTGACATATGGTGATGTAAAAGACAAGGTCAGGGGTGATGCTAGCCAGTTGAGAGCCCTCAGCAAAAATACTGTGTGGTTCCCACCTAATGCTGAATTGAAATATATTTCTTGGGAATGACATCTCCTAAAAGATTAAAAATAGAATTTGAGTTTAATGTTTGTGATATTGGACAGAACCAACTTACTGATGGTACCTGCCTGACTACTAGAAATATGTATGAAACAGCAAGGCTCAAAATGTTACACTACTACATTTTAATATATCTCAAATATCCTGAAGGAGATTCAATTTAATGAAGTAATATTTTTCTTGGAAAGCAAAAGCAGTGAAATTAATACATTGCAAATGGTTGTAGTCTTCTGTTGTAGTCCGAACTGCATCAGGACTTGTAGATGATTCATATATTACTTTGGTTCCATTCTTGATGTTGAAGAAGCAACAGAACACACATTAATCTATGAGGGTTTGCTTGTTCCACTACTGTAAGTTCAGCTAATCCAGAGGACGTAACATATGTCATACTAACACTTAACATGACATTAACAGTATGATCTCTGATCCCAGTATTATACTACTACTGAATGTTAGGCTCATACTTTCAGACAAAATCCCCAATACACTACCCCTACCCTGGAAACTGATCCGTGATGTTTGGACCGAGCTTGGATCAGTTAACAGTTCTGAGTTCAGTTCCTTACGACCATTTACACACCACGCTAGCACGCTCCCTCGCTTCCTAGAGACGATCTATAGTACTACTGCTCTCTAGAGGAAACGATAATCCATATAATCCGTAACATTCAGGAAGTTTGATTATTATTGTGATATTTTGTTGTTTACAGAGAGTCAGGCGAAGAAGGAAGCCTTTGGTGTATTTACTTGACAGGGTTGGTTTTTTGGAAGTGGATACGACAAACTAATCAGGGCTTAAAGATGCAGGAAACAATGACAAATGTTGAAGTTCATCACACTGCTAAGCAAATTCATCACTGGAAATCGTGTGGCAAGATAGGGTCTGAAATTTAATGATTATGGAGGCTGACTGTAAGGAGATGACGCGGTCTGCTCATGTGCTCTTTGTTTTCTGAGAACTGATCCAGCACTGAACCCCGCCAAGCCCTACGGATGAACTAGAACCAGTTTGGCGGTCTGGTTCAGTTTTATGTGCCATTTACATTTAAAAGTTATCTTATTTACCATGCTCGGACTGATCTCGACATAGTTTCAAAAAGTGTAAATGGGGCTACTCTATAGCTTGTTCATTGTACTTGCACGGAACTTTACATTTTGAGTGGATGTAAAAGAGGGCAACCCCTAACCTAGGGTTGAATAATACATGTAGTTCAATTCGAATGGTACACAGTATTCTTAATTATTTGAGCTGTTTGGATAAATGTGTGGCAACTGTCTCCAATGTTGCAATTTGAGCAATTGCAGCTGCAGTAGCAGGTGTGACGTATCACATTCTTGATTTGTTTCACAATTAGCAGAGCTACCTGATAAATCACACTCTAGCCAAATCCAATTGGGGGGTATGCACAAATATCTTTCCAATCTACAAAGGCAAAAATCTAGTTCTTTTGCATTTTCCAGAAGGTAAATCAAGGGTACAGTATTCAGGCGAAAATGGACAGAATAGTAGAGTCTAAAGGTAAAACACTGCATTTCATTGGTGTGAAACATATCTGTATTTAAGGTTAATGCATTTATTGGCTTACAGCAAGCCATTACAAAAAGTTTCCGAATAGTTGCTATTTAGGAATGTATTTGCCCCCCATCAACAAGAACAAAGGTTTATATGTACTCTAATTTGAGTTGTCATCTATGCATATGAAAAATAATGGCTAAAGAATGCAACTGAGTTGTTCAGTTTATTCTATGCAATAATTTGCAATAAAACAGTAATGTTATTAATTTAGCCCGTGGGTTTTCAACTTTTTTGGCATTCTTTTTTGCTGTACTCATGCTACTACTTTCATATCTCACACATGCATTTGTATTGCATTTACAAAGAAAAACATGAAACCCTGGAGTGACAAATCTTAATGCTTTTGCTTGGACCTAAGGGAAAATAATCAATATTTAGATTTTTGGCAAAATGTTATAGCACTAGCAGGGATATTGGTCTTTTGAACTTCACAAGGTTTAGTCTTTCTTTGCCCCAGTGAAACTCTGGAAATGAGTATATAACTACTGGGTGACCTGATACTGCACTTCCACTCAGCCGGATTTAAGTTCTGTGTGTGAGTTCCATGTCTTCACAACATCATAACGTTCATCCTACATAAAAAAGCATAGTGTAAATGTATCAAGCCATGAGTCCTACGTAGTTAACTACGTAGCAACTTGTCTCAATTAAGTGTGAGACCTCAGTCAGTCCGGGTCAGACAGAACACATTTAAAGTCATCAGCCTAAGCGCAGGCTCCCCTCAAGGCTGCGTCCTAAACCCTTTGCTGTTCACTCTGATGACACATGACTTCACCACCAATCACATTGTGAAGTTTGCACGCGACACTATTGTGGTGGTGCTAATCAGAGATAACAACGACCAGGACTACATCAGGTCCTGTAGAGGAAGTGTAGCAGCTGGTGGGCTGGTGCAGAGATAACAGCCTGATCGTGAACAGGGAGAAGACGAATGAGATCGTCAACTTCAGGAACAACCGGCCTAATCACACTCCACTGCTCATCAACAGCTGAGCTGTAGAGGTGGTCAACAGCAACAAATTCCTGGGGGTGCAAATCACAGACAACCTCACCTGGACTGTAAACATCACCTCACTGATCAGATGAGCAGACAAGTGCAAATCCAACATAAAAATATATGAAAATATATACCCAAAGATTTTGGTGATCTCAATGTGTTCATGTACCAGCAAGTAATTGCTCTGGTAAACCATTCAGAACAAGAGAAACGTAAGAAGAAAATAACACAATGAAAATTAGTTCCCGAAATCTAAAGGTATATAAACCATCATAATTATGTCTTCTTATTTTTTTGTGCAAACAAAGAAAACAATTTCAATTCAGGTGAATTTTGCAGCCCTCTTGAACAGTCAAGAAAGCACACAGGATGGTGATACAGTTTCCAAGCCCTAAGGCATATAGGGCTTGGAATCCTGAGGTTGTGAGTCCAAAACCCACTCCCACAGACTGCCACTCTTGGTCCCTGAGCAGACCCTTAACCCTGCACTGCTCCCCGGGCGCCGCAAATGGCAGCCCTCTGTTCCCCAAGGGGATCGGTTAAATGCAGAGAGTAAATTTTGTTGTGCAGTACTTGTGACAGTGTAATGACATTTAAAATTCTGGAAAAATTAAAACTTTACCTAATTCCTCCTGGTGTTTTATATCTACTAAAAACAGATACACTTCACCAATAAAGTTTGAGTACATTCACCAAACCTAACTGAGTTATAATTGTTACCTTTGCTTTTTTGGATATTTCCTTGAGATTGTTCCTTACATTGTAAGGGTGTCAGATTATTTTCACACTAAGGTGTTGGAATAAAACTTTATATTTTTATTTTTCAGTTTAAATTACTTTCTTTGTTTTTAATAACTGACAGATTTTTCCACCTATAAATCATTATTTATTGAGCTTTGTGTATTCTAGTCTGCCTGTCATGTGTTTTTGTGGGCTACTGAATATAAATTTAGGCATACAGGTACGGTATTCAAATGCTAGAATTAAATTTTTAACATATTTTTTTGGTTAATGCACTTTACATGTAGTGAGGAGACGTCCTAATTTGCTCTTGGGGCTTAATATGAGTTATTATCAAATTTCCATAACCATCCATGTTTAAAATGTATTTCTTATTGCTTAACTTAACATTTCACTTCTCAAGATCATCTGGATAGACATGAGAGAAATGGAGTGAAACTTTTGTCAACTGATCAAATTAAACACTTAACCAACTGTTATTGCAACGCACTGAGCCATGTGATATTTAATTTAATGTTTTCCACATTTTGCAGCCTGAGGGGTGTTTAGAAATCATGGTATGTGCCTCTAAGTCCCTTTATTAATTAAAAAAATGTTGTTTGAATATTTTAAAGAGGTCTCATAATTTATGAAGCACCTTAGTCTGTTTTGGTTAGGTCTTTTGGGAACTGAACGCAAACATTGCGTGTGCCTTAGGGGTGATTGTGACTTATTTTAAATTCTCTTTCCAATAACAAGCAGATAAACCCTCTGTAGAGTTCACAGTTCCTCCATCCCAACAACATAAGCTCCTTAGAGTTTGCATTAGAAATTTCTTTCAGGGTTATTGCATCATGATTACAAGGAGATGACTATTACATACATTGTTTCTGTTCACAGCCTTTTACTCCAAAGTTTCTTTGTGAAATATGTAAGTTAAGAAAAGTTTAATAATCTCAAAAACTTTAATTTTACTTGCATAACAAATACACCAAATTCACAACAATGCATGAGAAATATATGTTATATTAGATGTATTTGGATATTATAAATATCTAATGTTAAAAAAGATGTAAAGAAAGAAGGGTACAATCACAAAGCCAGTCTGTTTACTTGAACAGTCTGTTTACATTTTTTATTCCTTTCAATGTGGAATAGTACTTTCACTATTTTCCTTATCTAAGCTAATCAAGAATCAAAGTGAGTCTAATGACTGATTTGCAATAACGACTAAAAACTGATTGTTTTTTTTTATTACAACTAAAACCAGGTAAATCTCTTAGCAGATATTTGCAAAAACATACATTTTTATGCTACACATTTTGAACACATGAGGTAGCCGGTTTAAATGGAAAGTCTACTGTGGACATGTATCAGGCAACGTTGAGAGGTAGTGTCATGGGTCTTGAAGAATTTCGACCATCTGGAGTTTTGCTCTGGGAGCTTTCAAACGTTGACGCATCTCAATTCAATTCACTTCAATTCAGTTTAAAGGTCCAATTCACAATACTTTTCATCTTAAGGCAATTTATTGTGACGATTGAACTGTATCATACAGTCTGATTGGTTCAAAGTTTTCTATCTAAAGCCCCTGTAACACCTTGATGATTTAGACCAGCATATGCCTGACCTACGGAAAAACTTGCAAAAATGCTGGCATACATTGGATAAGTTATGAGTATGTTTTGTATAAGTCATGAGCATGCTGAAGTATGCTGAAGCATGCTGAAATACACTGGCCTACATCGACATACATACATCCCAACGTATGCCAGCATATGTCATACGTGGGCCTTAAGTTACAGGTAACTTATCTGATCATTGACATACGTTAAGTGTAAGTTACTCATAAGTCTTGGCAACCTGCTTATCCAAAATTTGGTGGAAGGAATCGTGCTAGACTCAGGTTTTGTGGGGGGGAGAAAAACTCCCCCCCACAAAACCTAAGAACTAATTCATAAAAGAGCAAACATTCTGTATTAGTCGTCTTTATTTGTAGTACACTGTTTTTGTTTTTGCTACATTTTGTATTAGTTCTTGGTTAATATACCAGTGTTAAAATCTCCAAGTAGAAACTTCCACATGATGGTATCACTGCTGCCAACTTTGGGCTTTAAAAAGAATTGCTTCTTACATGGGGTACTGAATTGCATCCTAGAGGGAACAACAAATCACTTGGTTGGGGTGGCCACAAGAGTGGCCAATGACTGACCAGAGGGGCCATGGCCACCCTTGTAGATCTGCTCCTGGTTTCAATTAGTTTTATCTTCCACACATCTTAACATGAATTGAAACAGAATTTGTTTGCCTGGTCCCACAGCAGCCCAATGTCAGAACGTTCAACCAGTGATGGGCAGTAGCGCTGCTACATGTAATGAAGCTATTAGTTTAACTACATTTTCCAGTAGCTTGACCGTAGCGTCGCTGCTTTATTTATCAAGTAACTTTCCTGTAGTGACGTTATTGTTTCTATCAAGTAGCGACGTAGCGTCCACAAAGACTACAAAATCCATAAGATATCTGCATAAATCTGCCCCATCAACATTTCAGGGAAATTTACTACTGTAATGGGTTACAACATTAGACTGCTATATTATTATTTTTATCTCAGTCATTTTTACAGAGACTTTCTCACATGAGCACAGTGCAATTAACTTTGAGTTGATTTGTTAGGATAATTCTTCAAGTTCCATAATTTGATACAATTAAGACACTAGATGCATTTAATGATAGTTTCAAGGCCTCAAAAAAGCCTCCGCTCACCATCGCTAGACATATCCATTTATTATGGAAATAGATACACTCTATACACCCAATCAACTTTCTTTTATTGGTTCTTATTCAGCAACTTTTATGCCATTTGGTTATTTTACTTCCATTGTATCAAAATTGTTTACTGATACCACATGCAGTGGTAGCAGTAGGTGATGCTGCTTTCTGTAGAGTTGAATTTGAGGAAACTGGTCCTGGAAAACACTTGTAAAGACTTTGAATGCAATGTTAACCAAGTCAACCATGCCTGGAACAATCAATGTGACCAAAACTTTGCATATAAATATGGGGAATATTTAAACTCCACAGAGAAAACTGTGGCTGCTGTTTATTGTAATACTAGGAAACAGAGCTTACTTACACCAATGTGCAGATTTGTATAAAACGGAGAATCTATTTGTCTCAATAATAATATTCTTGTTTTGGCCTGTTACTAGAAATAGGGTATCATAAAAACTCTTAACCTAAACAGAAAGTTTTCTCTCTGTGTGGGGAAAAATATAGAAATCCCTGATCAATTTTAATTTATTTGTCTACAGAAAGTTTACACAATACACAAAGTTGGTGTAAATGCTTTTTTTTTCTAACTGTATCTTTCGCTGCATTTGCCTTTGTTCATACTTTTAGACTGAGAATTGGCCCGTGGTTTAGTTTCCACTATTACAGCAGCATAAGATCTGAATAAATTCCCTGGAAAAAGGAATGAATATGGGATCCTATAACAAATTATATCAATAAGAATTGTATTTATGTTTGTAATAGCAGAGTGAGGCTTTTTTTTTTTTTACACACAGGCTTTTATTTTAATGGTGTAGTGAAAAGAAACAGAGAAACACCACCTTTTGTTTTAATGATAGTGGACACAAACATATCATGTACAATGCTGCCACCTCCTGACTGTATTAGTACATTGCTGGAAAGAAAGGATGGAGGGTAGCACACGTTTAACCTCACAGACTCACAAGATGCTATAGCATCTTGGTAGCATTGTGGGGTTCTATCTATCTATCTATCTATCTATCTATCTATCTATCTATCTATCTATCTATCTATCTATCTATCTATCTATCTATCTATCTATCTATCTATCTATCTATCTATCTATCTATCTATCTATCTATCTATCTATCTATCTATCTATCTATCTATCTATCTATCTATCTATCTATCTATCTATCTATCTATCTATCTATCTATCTATCTATCTATCTATCTATCTATCTATCTATCTAATCAAACATGGTAAGACCATGGGGATAGCAAAAATAACTTATGCAATACCTCCAATTCCCCAGATGAAACTGTTAAATAGGTGGAAAGTTCTTTTAATACAATTTCCAGCAGATTGTTTCTTCCAGCTTGGGTTAGAATTTATAACCAGCTCTGTTCTCAAAACACTTAGTATTTTTACGTTCATGCCATGTTTTGCCTAGTTTTTATCTGCTCAATAGGTGCTTACTTATACATCCATGAAGGAATTTACACATGTTCTATCTTCTTTTCTCATCTGTATGGACTTTCACATATTTGTGAGTGCACTATAAAATTGTTACAAACTTGATACAAACATAATTATAAAACCAATGTTTATATATCAATGCTACAATACAATAATATTTCAGTCTTTGAGCTGTTTGGTGTCTGTTGCTTTCTGATGCCATAAAACTAGCCCAAAGTATGGGTTCAGTGGAAGCTGTGAATTGAAATAGAGTAGAATAGAGTCAGCTTTAATATGTATTTGTCTTTACAATAATACATTACAACATAACTTCTCTTTTTTATTATCTTCGACAGTTGTGAGCAGAGAACATTGGGCAGTGAGAGGCGAGTGTGAGCGGCGAACACCTTACAGCATCTTGGTAGCATTGTAGGGTTAAAGGGGAACACCTTTTTTTTTTTTTTTTTTACATTGGCCCCTTTTACGTTATTACATCATGTTCTGCTCACCCATATGAGTTTTGTGTCATTTGGAGCTGTTCCAAAGATATTCGATGTTGTTATATCCAAGTAACGTCTTCCTTTGGGCAATGAGTTGAGCACAAACTAAACTGTTCATAATTGATAATTTATGGTACGCTAGCATTCATAACATGTAGGCGAATCACTGTCCCCCAGACATCTGCCGTTATATTTTAATATTTACATTTTTTAAAAACAAAGCGGAATCACTAAAGGACCCATAGTGGTACCTTTAGGTTTTAACTTGCATTCTTGCTCCCTCCCCAGGGTACAAATGCCCTGTTTTATAACCAGCCGGCCCCCACCTCCCAAAAGCCTATAGCACCTAAGTACTCAAATATTTTCCCACACCGTTTCTCCTGTTAAGGCTTGTATAGGCCGGAGGCCCTTCCCTTCTCTAAGTAATAGTGGAAGGGGCAACACAGAAGAGCTAAACGCTACAAATGCACACTTTAGAGTGATCAGTTAACAAAAAAACAAAAACAAAAAAAAACCTCAGAATAAAGGGACAAAGCTAATAAATGTAGTAATACAATGAGAAAAAACTATGTAGGCTTATATTGAACCAGAGGCATGACTAAGTAGAAATACAATAAAAGAATAATTTATAAATACCTAAATTACATTAAAAAGGTTGTTTTTGATCTTTGTGTTATACATTTTTTCAAATGTTGTGTAAATATGTCCCTAGCCATATTGTTTGACTAAATATTACAAATGTTTTTTAAATTACTTTAGTCTGTCTGTGCAACATATGCATCAACATAAAACGGGAAAATTTGGTACTTCTTGAAACATAAACAACAACAAAAAAACATTTAGCTAATATCAATAAATGTTTACAAAATATCAGACATATGTATTTTGCTGTAGCCAAGATACCGTAAGTATAGGGAAATATTCAAGCCTAAGTGAAACTTGTTTCATAACTTCATCTTCTCAAACATTTAAGATAAATTTTAACTCACTAATGTTATTGGAAATGTAATAAGAATAATTAGGTATTACTTTTTTAAACAAAAAAAATGATCTCTCATTCCACATTAGATAGCATTTACTAGTTAAGTTTACTTCTTTTTAACTCCAAAGCAACTGTTACAATTAAAAGTGAAAGATACATGTTAAATGATGTAATTTAGTCTGTTTGTGTTTTCAAATTGTGGCAATAACCTTTAAAATCCCAATTACTTTCTACAAAAACACCTGTGACTACTTGTATTATAGCCTCGGGCCACTATGGTATCCCTCTTGCTGGAAACATTTGCTTGTTCCTGCATGCCCAACCCCCCGCCCATCTTTTCACCCTCTGCCCTCAATGCCACTGGGTAACAACTAAAGTGGCAGGTTGAGGATGATGCAAGGATGTCATCTCTTCTTAAAAACAAACATAAAAACAAGTTTAATGGCTTCCCAGATGAGTGTTGTGTTTCACAAATATATATATATAGATCTTTTTTTAGTAATGCATCTTATTAAAAACAGCTATGGTTCATTGGGTGTTTTTCTAAAGCAGAAGTTCACAAAAATAAGTTTTACAAACATGGGACTACAGCAGATGTTTTATGTTCCTTAGGAAATTAAGTTGTTGCCATAAGTATTTAACAAAGAATTTAATTAACAAAGTGGTTATTTTCTGCTACATATTTTTTTCCATTAAGTTCAAATCAGTCTTGCTTTCCAGTTTTCACAAGATGTACATGTTTTGTTTTGTTTTTTTACATAGAACAATTACTTCAAGACTAGATGTTGTGCAATTTTACTAGAATATTATGAATATAATGAATAACTAGAATTGGAAGATATAGCAAATTGATATGTCCCTTAAATCAAGGGTAACCAATTAAAGATTATTAGTTAAGTGATTATAAGTATAATTTGCTTAGTCACCAGGGTTCCTATTCTTTTACATAAAGGTTGGAGTCCTGGAATGGCTGTTAAAATCAAGTTGTTCTTCACCAATTTAGTAATTTAGACCAACCATTTAACTTTGGGGTCTCCATTCCAGCTGGGGTCGCGAGATGAGGTCTTGGGGTCACCAAATCATTTTGGAAAGATATAAATATGCAAAGTTTATGTAGCTTCTGACCTGGCTTTAGAAGGATGGCAAGTGGTACTGTAATACTGAATCAAATGGGCCTTAACTAGGCTTCTCCTTTCTCTCTTTCACTCTTTCTTCCCCTCTGTCGGCAGCTGCAGAAAGCATTCACAGTCTGAAATGACAAAAATGAAACTTAATATTTGTCTGCATAAACATTATAAAAGTAATGGCATTGCATCTATATTAGATTATATGATTTCAAACAGAGATTGGTTTACTGCATTATCTTTTGTTCAAAATTTATTGTATCATTACGTTTGTATGAGATTCTGATTGTGCATGACAGATTCTGGTCCGGAAAGCACTATGGGGTTGGAGTGTGGGGGGGATGGGGGAGAATAAAAAAATTATGTTGGTGAGCACAGACGAAGCTTGACCTGGATCTGTTACCCGACTCCATTCTGGATTCTCCCTCGGCATCTCACTGGATCTCTGATCTCCTGGCTCTGATAACTTTACAAGTCACTGACATTCGCTTTGGCTTCTCCCTTTAAATGATCCTGCCTACCTCTGTCTGCTCGGTTCTGATCTCCAGCCTGTCCTCTGACCATCAGATACATCATCCACTTCATGAAAGATGTGGTCACTAACCTGTTGACCCCTCCTGGAGAAGTTCGTGCCTTAGACGCCCAAAGCTGCTCACTACGTTTCAGTTTCCAGTAAACGTTTTGAGAAATCTGTTTGTCCGCCTTGAATACTGTATCCTACTGTTCTGATCTTGACAGTATAATCTGGCCAAAAATGGATCAATCGGCAGCTAAAAAGCATTCTGGTGTAGAAAACTTTATTTCCCAGCTCGAGTCAGGCATGCAGGAGATTCTTACTCATCTGCTCAGTCAAGCTAATCCCATTTCTACATGATCGCCTACGTCAGCTACCACTCCTACGCCTCGTTTTTCACCTCCTGAACTATTTAACAGCAGTTCTGATCAGTGTTGGACTTTTCTCACCCAGTGTGAGAATCGTTTTGAGCTTGAGCCTTCTGCATATCCTACTGATCGAGCTAATTTAGCATACGTAGTCTCACTCTTAGCCAAAAAAGCAAAGCTTTGGGAAACTTCTAAGAGGCAGTTAAATTCTAGCTTGTGTTGCTCTTTAAGAGCTTTTTCTTACAGAGTGTTTTGAGGAATCTAACCGGCTGTCTACCTCGATTACTGGATACTACTGTTCTCTCCTATTCTAGCTTCTCTTCATTTGTATCCTTTTAAATCCAGAATTTAATTTAGAATTCTCCTTCTCACATATAAAGCTTTAAATGACCAAATTCCATCTTATATCAGAGATATGATTGTTCCTTATGTTACTAATAGAGCACTTCACTTTCAATCTGCAGGTTTAGTAGTTGTTCCTATAATTTCTAAAAGCAGAATGGGAGGCAGATCTTTTTATCAAGCTCCTCTGCTGTGGATCTAAATCTAAGGTTTAGCCCACCCTATACTTTTAAGGGAAGGATTAAAACTTTTCTTATTAGACTGCTGGAAGACAGGGAACCCTTTTCATCATTCTGCGTCAGTCTATCTTTAATCTCCAATTCTGTAGTATTTCTTAGTTGGAGCCCTAACGTTATGATCTCTCTGCTTTTTCTCATCTGGTCTGTTCCTGTTTGGCTGTGAGATTATCCTGGAGAGAAATATTAGCTTCCCATGTAGCAAAAAGTGGCTGGAAAGACATCGTAAAAGAGACATGAGTTACGTCCAAATAAGATCTACATTTGGTTAAAAAGTGAAAGGTGAAAAGTCGTAATTTTGAAAAGACATTGAAAGTGGATTGGCAATGTCTTTTCAACATTTATTATTAGACTAAAGTGGGGCAAAATCAGACCGACCAAACCCAGACAAGTTTTTAGCAATGACTTTTTAACTAAATCAATATTATGATGGACCTACCAGATTTTGACTAAAAAACAACATCAACATGACGTCTGGTGTTAAGGGAGTGTGCTGCTTGTTTATAGATGTTGGAGCTTTGCCTATTTTTTAGTGTTGGTCTGTTTCTCAGACTGGGGCAAACTGTATGGGCTCTCTTTCATCCTCTAAAATGGGAGCTGGCTCGAAGCTCGCCTGCCTGTTTGTGGGTTTCCTGGACTGTAGAACTGATTAATCGGGGGAGAGGCAGAAGATCAGAACAGAGCAGCCAAAGGGAGGTAGGATAATCCAGACGGCGAAGCCAAAGCCGTTGTCTAAGATGTGCTAGATAGTCAGTGCCAGGAGATCAGATCAGATCAGAGGTCCAAAGAGGGTCCGAAGTGAAATCCAGAATGGAGTTACGTACAGTTCCAGGTTCTGTAAACAGACAGGCAGAAATCCAGCAATAGTCCAAAGACAGGTCAGGCAAACAGATCACAAGGTAGACAGGCAGGCTCAGAAGTCAAGAGGCAGAATGGGTCAGGATAAGGCAATCAGAACATAGAAGAATTGTATACAACTCTCACCAAAGGCTTGCATAATCTGGCACTATTGACAGTTTGAAGGCTGGTAAAGTAGAGGCTGAAGTAGGTGGATCAGATTAACTGTAATGAGAACTGGTCGGAGATAGTCAGGTGAATGAAATGAGTAATCAGACCACTAATCAGTGCCAAGATCATGACATCAAAAAATAATGATGCACAGTGTGTGTGTATATATATATATATATATATATATATATATAACTCTTTTCTCACCCCTCGTGGGGTGGTATGTGTCATCTTCAAGCTCGGGTCCTTCTACCAGAGGCCTGGGAGTTTGAGGGTTCTGTGCAGTATCTTAGCTGTTCCTAGGACTGCGCTCTTCTGGACAGAGACCTCCTATGTTTTACCTGGAATCTGCTGTAGCCACTCTCCCAGTTTGGGGGTCAAAGCCCCCAGTGCTCCAATTATCACTGGCACCACTGCTGCTCTTACTTTCCACATCTTTTCTAGCTCCTCTTTCAGCCCTTGGTATTTCTCAAGCTTCTCGTGTTCTTTCTTCTTGATGTTGCTGTCGCTTGGGATTGCAACATCTATTACTACTGCCTTCTTCTGCTGTTTGTCGATCAACATGATGTCTGGTTGGTTAGCCATCACCTGTTTGTCAGTCTGGATCTTGAAGTCCCATAGGATCTTAGCTCGGTCATTCTCAACTACCTTAGGAGGTGTCTTCCATTTTGACCTTGGGACTTCCTGCCCATACTCATGGCAGATGTTCCTGTACACTATGACAGCTACCTGGTTGTGGCGTTCCATGTATGCACTTCCTGCCTGCATTTTACACCCTGCTGTTATGTGCTGTATTGTTTCAGAGGCATCTTTGCACAGTCTGCATCGGGGGTCCTGCCTGGTGTGGTAGACCCCGGCCTCTGTTGATCTTGTACTGAGTATATAGCTATATAATATATATATATATATATATATATATATATATATATATATATATATATATATATATATATATATATATATATATATATATATATATATATATATAATATATATATATATATATATATGGTGAGGTATTCCGGGCACGTCCCACCGGGGGGAGGCCCTGGGGAAGACCCAGGACACGCTGGAGAGACTATGTTTCCAGACTATGTTTCTCGGCTGACCTGGGAACGCCTTGGGGTTCCTCCTGAAGAGCTGGAAGAAGTGGCAGGGGAGAGGGAAGTCTGGGCCTCCCTTCTTAAGCTGCTGCCTCCGCGACCCGACCCCGGATAAGCGGAGGAAGATGGATGGATGGATGGATATATATATATATATATATATATATATATATATAGCCATATATATATATATATATATATATATATATAGCCACCTAGTATATTTAACAGCCGGAATATGAAAATTCACAAAAATCCAGGTAATGACTCACCTGCAATGGCATAAACTCTTATCCACACTCCTGTGGGTATGGCATATATAGGCTACTGTATGTCTATACAGCCCATGCAATCCTGTGCCACTCATATTTTCATAATGATCCAAACGATCTCACAACTTGCAGCTTTTTTTTATTTAGCTTTATATTAAAATATCAATTCAATTTCAATTCAATTTCAATTCAATTCAGTTTATTTATATAGCGCCAAATTCTCAACACATGTCATCTCAAGGCACTTTACAGTTCAACCAGATCATACAGTCAAATTGATACGAAGTTTTCTATCTAAGGAAAACCAGTTGATTGCATTGACTCATTGACTCAAATACAATCCCTCACACTAAGCATGCTTGTAGCGACAGTGGAGAGGAAAAACTCCCTTTTAACAGGAAGAAACCTCCAGCAGAACCAGGCTCAGTGTGAGCGGACATCTGCCGAGGCCGACTGGGGTTCAAGGAGACAGAAGCAGAGATACAAAAAGCAGCTGTAAAAGGCGGCCCCGTCCAGGAAACACACAGCCAGGCAGACGAGCTCCAAGGCAGCTCCCATGCCAGAGGACGAAGAGAGCACATCCACTCAGTCACGGTCAGAGAAACAGGACAACACTGGAAAACAGGCCGATCTTCAACATCTATAAACAAGGGTGTTGATGGAAGCAGCACAGCTGATGTTTCTTTCCAGGATGACGTCACAGCCAAACAGGAACAGACGAGGCAAAGCTACTCTGAGGAAAAGCAGAGAGAGCAGAAGGTTAGAGATTGACTAACAGATTCTGCAGAATAGGAGAACAGAGAGAGAATGAAGCAGAATGATGAAATGGGGGTCCCTATGTCCTCCAAAAGTCTAAGCCTATAGCAGCATAACTATAGAGATAGCTCAGGATAACCTGAGCCACCCTAACTATAAGCTTTATCAAAAAGGAAAGTTTTAAGTCTAGCCTTAAAAGTAGACAGGGTGTCTGCCTCACGGACTAAAACTGGTAGTTGGTTCCACAGGAGAGGAGCCTGATAACTAAAAAATCCAACAAACAAGTGAATGTCAGCTGTGTATTATACAGGAGAAAACAAATAGTAAAGAGTAAAAGGTTGGTATATCAAAAAGGGGGAAAAAGAAATATAAATGAATAAATGTAAAAAACTGTTGAATTGGTCAATAACATATTTTGTTTTAACTGCCTTTTGGTTTTCACGTTCCTTTATTGTGATGTTGTTTTGTTGAAGTCTTTTCCCCCTCTGAATTAAATTGGGTCTTCAGTGAAAGGGTACATCATTTTTTCCCAAACAGCTGATTGGCTCCTGCATGGGGTGTTTTCTTGGTTTCAGCTGAATCCTGAAACCTAACCTGCTTCACTTCAGGTTTGGCTTAGAGCACGTTACCATGGTGACTTGCCTCGGTAAGAATAAATCCAGTTTTTTGATGCAGGGAAGACAGGGTTTAACCTGAAGTTCTCTCGCTAACCCAGCAACCCTGCTTCATGACAGGCCCCAGATGACTATGAACCATCACAGCATTGGCTAGATGCTCAGAACGTGGATGTACCATAATTTTTTCCAATCGAATAAAAACAAAACTGAGGAAATAATCTTCTGACCAGAGTAGGAGAGACCCAGAGTTAGCTCACATCTTCAGCTACTACAGCTAGAAACTATGTATTATGGCTGAAATCATGGCCTAAGCAGTAAAGACACTTGATAATTCAGCCTTTTATCACCAAGAAAGACAGGATTTAAGGACTAATGTCCAAGCAGGAACTAGAAAAATATATTCATGCATTTATCTTTATTACAATTGACTGAATCACAGAATGTATTAGCACCAAATTGCATAACGTATTTATTGTCAATGTATCAACCTCCCAGACCACTCAGGTGTTCTAATTCAAGCCTCTATAGACCCAAAAAAAAAAAAAAAAAAACACGGAGAAGCAGCATTTAGCTCCACTTATCTGGAGCAAACTCACAGAAGACTGTAAAAGTGCTGAAAGCCTGAGTTCTTTTAAGTCAAAGTAAAAAAAACTATTTGTTTAGAGCTGCCTTTGAGTGTATAACTACACTAATCATTAGTAAAAATTTGTGGGCCACCTGTTGTCCACTTGCATTATTATGTGCTTTGATCAGGTTTTTTTCCCCATGCTTTTATTCTACTTTTATTTTGTTTCCATTGTATTATATAATTCATATAAAACACTAAAACAAACAGCTTGTAATGAACTATGCTATACAATTAAGTTTGCCTTTCATTTCCTTCTTTATATTTCTCATCTCTATTATAATATATATATATACACTATATTGCCAAAAGTATTTGCTCACCCATCCAAATTATTGGAATCAGGTGTTCCAATCACTTCCATGGCCACAGGTGTATAAATTCAAGCACCTAGGCATGCAGACTGTTTTTACAAACATTTGTGAAAGAATGGGTCGCTCTCAGGAGCTCAGTGAATTCCAGCGTGGAACTGTGATAGGATGCCACCTGTGCAACAAATCCAGTCGTGAAATTTCCTCGCTCCTAAATATTCCACAGTCAACTGTCAGCTGTATTATAAGAAAATGGAAGTGTTTGGGAACGACAGCAACTCAGCCACGAAGTGGTAGGCCACGTAAACTGACGGAGCGGGGTCAGCGGATGCTGACGCGCATAGTGCGAAGAGGTCGCCAACTTTCTGCAGAGTCAATCACTACAGACCTCCAAACTTCATGTGGCCTTCAGATTAGCTCAAGAACAGTGCGCAGAGAGCTTCACGGAATGGGTTTCCATGGTCGAGCAGCTGCATCCAAGCCATACATCACCAAGTGCAATGCAAAGCGTCGGATGCGGTGGTGTAAAGCACGCCGCCACTGGACTCTAGAGCAGTGGAGACGCGTTCTCTGGAGTGACGAATCGCGCTTCTCCATCTGGCAATCTGATGGACGGGTCTGGGTTTGGCGGTTGCCAGGAGAACGGTACTTGTCTGACTGCATTGTGCCAAGTGTAAAGTTTGTTGGAGGGGGGATTATGGTGTGGGGTTGTTTTTCAGGAGCTGGGCTTGGCCCCTTAGTTCCAGTGAAAGGAACTCTGAATGCTTCAGCATCCCAAGACATTTTGGACAATTCCATGCTCCCAACTTTGTGGGAACAGTTTGGAGCTGGCCCCTTCCTCTTCCAACATGACTGTGCACCAGTGCACAAAGCAAGGTCCATAAAGACATGGATGACAGAGTCTGGTGTGGATGAACTTGACTGGCCTGCACAGAGTCCTGACCTCAACCCGATAGAACACCTTTGGGATGAATTAGAGCGGAGACTGAGAGCCAGGCCTTCTCGTCCAACATCAGTGTGCAACCTCACAAATGCGCTTCTGGAAGAATGGTCAAAAATTCCCATAAACACACTCCTAAACCTTGTGGACAGCCTTCCCAGAAGAGTTGAAGCTGTTCTAGCTGCAAAGGGTGGACCGACGTCATATTGAACCCTATGGATTAGGAACGGGATGTCACTTAAGCTCATATGTGAGTCAAGGCAGGTGAGCAAATACTTTTGGCAATATAGTGTATATATATATATATAGTAAATTAAACAATTTCCAGAGAAATAGGTGTCAAATAATAGTGCACTAAGTTATACTGTTTAATTATTAACATTTAACTCCAAATATTGTGCGTTATTCATTTGATAAACTTTTTAACCTACTAATTTCCGAACTGTCAAAAAAAGTACTATTTTCAGGTCTAATTCCATATAATTATAGTATTATATTTTTTAGACAAAAATAAGGCATTCGACTACCCTACTCTCATTGGGTTTATTCACTTTAAAACACAGTACTGTTTAACTTAACACTGCTGAAAAAAATCTTAACTAATTGTTTCAGTAACAAATGTGACTGTGTCCCCTGAGAGAAAATTAGACTTTCAGATTGGATTCTAAAGGACCTAATGTATATTGTCTTAAAGCAGTTCATTTTTGTCACACAGGGACATATTAGAATTGCAAGCACGCCTACATGCCAGAGGCAACACAACAAGTCGCATGTAATATTTTGTTTCCTTCATACTCTATGGTGCTGTGTTTTGTAGCCTGCAGTGTTGATGTTGGAAAGGATTTGTGCCATCATTTAATTACTTCCCAAATGATAAAATAAAACATAGTCTACAGAGAATGAAATACAACATATGAAAACCATGTAAACCAAATGAGTATATTTCAACTCTACAAGCACATATAAAATATCCTGTCAAGCATTTCTAAGAAGTGTGTACATAAATGTAGACAGTGTAAAACAGTGTTAAAGCCCATTTTATTCAATATTTTGATATATCTGGCTGTCAGTAAAGTCTCACACATCTTGTTAACACCCTGCCTTGCAAACGTTTTTTTATCTTAAAAAATGGAGAATTGCTTGGCCTTCAAAAAAAACTCATCAGGTGAATCCTGCTTTGACTAGTGAACTTTCCATGGACAGATGGATGGAAGGTTGGATGTATGGATTGAATGAATCTTGGACATGCTTGGATTGAAAGACGCCAGTCTCTTAATGTTTAGCTTTTTTAAAAACACTTGGGTGAAAATTTGTATAAAGGAAACAACTAACCTAAGAGCATTATGCTGTCATCATTGAATATCACTGTAGGTGTAATGTAATTTTTTTTTTTTTTTTTTTTTTTATCTTTTGAAATTGTACCGAAAGATTTTAGCTTGATTCTCTGAGATCATAATGATTCTTCCAAGAGAATTCAGGCCTGAATATCTTTAAAACACAATGCTTAAGTTTATTTTTCGTTCTTTTTTTTTTTATTATTATTATTCTCCTTTGTTAAGATATATGGAGAACACAGGCAATCGTTGGCACGTATATCAAATATGTAACTTTTGCTCTTTATTTTTATTTGTCTGTCTGTCTGTCTGTCTGTCTGTCTGTCTGTCCATCTATCTACCTTCTGTCCATCGACCTTCTGTCCTTCTGAGATCTTTTTTATCAACATTCTGATTGCTATACAACTATGTTTTTATACTTATCTCACTTTTTTTATCACAAAACCTGAAATTTTATTTATTGTATTTAAGCACTGATTTTTACAGCTTTTAATTATCCAATTTATTTTTTCTCCCTTTTATCAATGTGGATATATATTCTAATAACAAGTATGTTTAAGAATGCAATATATTTGTATTAAAAACTAATTCTAGGTAAGAATAGCCCCCTGAAAACAGTCACACTGAGTGCACCTCAAAGGCAAAAAGTATATCTAATGTGATTTAACAGTTCCAGAGACATTTGTCTACTCGCATTAATGAAGGATGATTAAATCTTACTCAAGCATAACTCTCTCAAATCCATTTCCCATATGTTCCAGGTGCTCCAGCTCTGTTTTGTTGTTACCTGATGTGAAACTGGGGATTATTTTCCACCGAACAGAAGCCAAAGGGGAAATTAAATGTTTCACACAGTTAGATCTTGATTAATAAAATATTATATATGCTAAAGGGCAGAATCTCTTACATGACACTAGAGGGTGGATATGTATGCCTCACAGCTTCTTTAGAGCAGTGAAGATAAAGAACTCTAGAGCTGTTTGAATTACCAAATTCTTGGGTTGATAAGTGATTCTTATTCTTTTGATTTGACATCTATTATCTGCTTTTGGAATCCAACCTATAATTAGAAGTTTGGACTATGCGGTAGGATGAAGCTGTTCTGGATGGAACTGGCTTCACCTATTCCTATGAAAAGGACTTGTTTTTTGCTTTTATGTTTTTTATGGAATATGTTATTTCCTTGCAATTTCAACCAGGATGCACACCTGCGATGTCAAATGATACCCAACAGTATGTCAGTGCTGGAGAAAAAGGGGGACATCATCTTGGGGGGACTCTTCTCCCTTCATGACATGGTGGAGGAACAGAGTCTGTCTTTCACCTCACAGCCTCCTAAGATTAAATGCACCAGGTACAGTAAGATGCCTCTGACTTGTACATGTAAAATATTACTACATCTGATCACATACGGTATATGTTTTTTATGAAACTTTCACAAATCGTTACTGTTTTAAACAGATTTAATTTTCGAACATTCCGCTGGATGCAAACTATGATCTTTGCAATTGAAGAGATCAACAAGGAGGGTAAACTCCTTCCAAACATGACAATTGGATACAAGATCTATGATTCCTGCAGTACACCTCATCAAGCATTAAAAGCTGCAATAGAGTTAACAGGGAATGAGAATAACTCAGAGTTTGAACAAAAGATTCTGAGTAATAGCATTTGTAAAGAAAGCGTGCCAGTAGTGATAGGAGATGGAGGCTCCACTCAGTCTCTTGTTGTTGCTCATTTCCTGGGAGTCTTCACTGTACCACAAGTAAGTACATGTGACTATGGCTCTGCAAAGTACTAATTTGGATTGGAATTTTATCTGAAGTACCAAAAGAGCTAGTCATAATTGTAATGTGAAGGAAGAAAATTACACATTTTCCAAATTTCTTTACAAATCAAAATCTGAAACACTTGCCTCCATGATTCAATGTGGAATTCAGGGTGATTTGCTATTTCAGTTTTCCAGTAACAGTTTTTTTTTTCTTTGTTTTTTCTATCATGTAAAAAAAAGAATCAAAATATACCTACCAGACTGTGCTTGTTACTTGACCAAATGGACAGGAATTGTGTCAGTCTCTTTTGGTTTGATTACTGTTATTTAATCAAACCATATTTTACACTTTTCACATTTCTGGTGAACAATTTGGTCTTATTGATGATATTTGCTTTTATATTCTGAAAGCAAGTACTTTTAAGAAAAGCTGTATATATAATGAGATATATTATATGACAAACTTCTAAAAGCTATTTGCTACACTGAATGTAATCACTGTTATCAGATTAGAATGACTTTATTGCAAATGCATGCCACTCTTTTTTGTTTACTTCTTAATGTTTTAAGAAATGTCCTTCCTGTCACAACATAGAACATTACTGTACACTGTCAATATTGTAATTGTAGCTTTCCATTTATTTTGAGTTTTTGTCAATTTACAGATCAGTTATTTCTCCAGCTGTGCCTGTCTGAGTGACAAAAATGAGTTTCCTGCCTTTTTACGGACCATGCCTAGTGACTTTTTCCAGGTTAGTGAGAATGACAAAGAAACATTGAGCAGAAAAATAGAAACTTTTATTCCCCTTTGAAAATTAAATTGACACATCTCTAATTTCTTCATCCAATGCTGCTTAGG
Organism: Cyprinodon tularosa; assembly: GCF_016077235.1. Lineage (NCBI taxonomy): Eukaryota > Metazoa > Chordata > Actinopteri > Cyprinodontiformes > Cyprinodontidae > Cyprinodon > Cyprinodon tularosa. Next base: position 256,291 of record NW_024039038.1, on the reverse strand, counting down.
TAGAGGCTTTGGTTCAACTTGTTAAGCACTTTGGCTGGACGTGGGTTGGTGTGATAGCAGGGGATGATGCCTATGGTCGGAATGGGGCAAACATTTTTGCAAATGAGGTGGGTCAAACAATCATGTAGAAAAAATAGAAATAAAGCATGATTTCTGTATACAAAATATAATTAAAGTATAAAGTACCATGAACCTGTTGTTTTAATTTGTTTTGTTGTTTTTTTTCTTCCAGGTCACAAAGTTTGGTGTTTGTATTGCCTTTTATGAAATTATCCCTAAGAACAGACAGCAGACAAAAATTTTACACATCATTTCCAGAATCCGCTTGTCCAGGGCAAAGGTGATTCTCCTGTTTGCTGTGGAACAAGATGCAGCAGCATTGTTTGATGAAGTACAGAGGTATTATACTTTACTTTTTACTTGCATGAGAACCATTCATACACAGAATTTCAGTGCTTTATTCTTTATTCCCATTAAATTAAGAAGTGATCTTACTGGGATACAGTGGTTAGCCAGTGAAGCTTGGAGCACAGCAGCTGTCCTTTCCAACTCCAGAAAGTATCACCACATTCTCCAGGGTACAGTTGGCTTTGCTATTCAGCGAGCAGACATTCCTGGATTGCAAGACTTTCTGCTAAGCGTTCATCTATCAAAACTGGATGCCCACAAAAATCCTCTGCTTGTGTCCTTCTGGGAAGAAGTGTTTCAGTGTAGCCTGGGTGCACAAACTGAATATCAGGAACATGAAGCAGAAAGCAAGCCCCCATGTTCTGGGAAAGAAGACCTCAGGAGCGTGACAAATATCTATTCAGATGTGTCACAGCTAAGAATTTCCTACAATGTATACAAAGCCGTGTATGCCGTTGCTTCTGCTCTGAAGGCTTTGAAAAGCTGTGTGAAAGGAGAGGGACCTTTTTTTCAGAAGTCATGTGCAGATCCAGACAAAATCCTACCTTGGCAGGTACTGTTAGATGTCTAAACTACCCACTGCAGTTTACTATTCCTTCATTTGCTTTATCTATGAATATACACCTTTTTGTTTTCTTTAGCTACTTCATTACCTAAAGCATGTGCAATACTTGAATTCATTTGAAGATGAAATCACATTTGATGACAATGGTGACCCAACAGCTGTGTATGATCTGGTAAACTGGCAAATGAATACAGATGAGGAAATTATGTTTGTTAACATTGGCAAATTTGATGGTATGGCCACAAGCGATAAACAAAAACTCCATATCCATGATGAAATAATTTTTTGGAATGGCAACACAACCAGGGTAAATCACTCAAACTGTATGTGTGTTTTGCTAACAGTTTCAACTGCTTATGACTTTATCTTTAATTTGGTTTTTGTGCAGGTTCCCTTGTCAATATGCAGCACTATTTGCCCTCCAGGCACACGAAAGGCAATGAGACCTAACTTTCCAGTCTGTTGCTATGACTGTGTGGCTTGTATGCCTGGGGATATCAGCAATATCTCTGGTAAGACATTAACTATCAAGCCCACTGTGCTAAATACTTTTACCTACCATCCAGATGCATTTCAATATATATTTAAGAAGATAACTTATAATTCCAACATAAAACACAGTACTTCCATACATACAAAGTGATTGATATATTTAAAAAAATATTTCATATTCATTTTATGATCATGGATTACAGCAAAGATCTCTGATCAGCTTTAGTTACCAGACACTATGTTACCACACAGCTGTGAAAAAGCACTGATCTATGCAAATGATCCTGATTGAATGACAGTGGCTGTAAGTTCACATTTTTCCAGTCATTTTCTTTTAAAGGCTTTTTGCATCATGTACTCCATAACACACAAAGTAAGCCCTGTGCTGGATTATGGAATAAGTCTGTTTGGTGACTACTATATCTTGACTCTTTTCCAATTGTTTCTGATTAGGGAGTTGCTTAACATAATAAATGTGATAATTTCTCTGACTTCAGCCGCAATCCAAGGCTTGTCAATCTTATCCAATGTCTGTTTTACTTCATAAGGCTCACTGTTAATAGTGTGCATGAATTCTCCGACACCATTTTCCTTCATTCAGCTGTCCTTTAGTATGCAGTGCATACAGCGCACTCTGAACAGTCAGTGCCATGATCATCAGGGGCCGTATTTATCAAACCCCTTTAGAGTGCTGTCTTTTCTCCTAAGTGCTGAGTGAATTTGGATAATAAACTCCTGTCAGAATTAAGAATAAAAGCTATTTATCAACCTTTTTAAGTATTATACTGCATTCACACCAGAGGTACTTCGTTTTAAAAACACTTAGACGCAGCTATTTGGATGCTAGGTCAAACGGTGGATCAAATTGTGGTCAAGTTGCTTTAACTTTTCTAATAGTCCTGCATATAACTGGTAAAACTTCTCAGATCGCTCTGATTCCAGAGCTTGTGCAAATTTGGACATAATGCTGGGCCATCACAGCCATCAATAAACAGTTCCATTCAGTGATTGGTCAATTCAATGATATAGTGATATAATCTAAAATTCCAGTTACTTCCGTGACTCTAATACTTTAGATTTCGTCATACACTTTGCTAAAAGTGAGTGTGACACTTGATAAATAACTTTTTAGTCCAGCTTTTAATTTAGAAATCTTTTTCTCGCGAAGTCCACTCTTGAGAATGAGCATAGGACTAAAGCTAAGAATTTTATGAAATATGGGTCCAGGTTTTTGGTTTGTGTTTCTTTTGATAATGTAATATCCATATTTTTCTGCTTAATTCTCACCCAGCTACCTTCCAAGCTGTTGATTGTACTCTCCTGGTTTTCATGTGGCTTATTTCATCAGTCTGCTGTATTTAAGCTTCTGGTTCTGTTTCGTTATTGTTGCATCCATTGCTTGCACAATGGCCCCCAGTCAAGTCTGTTAGATTTTCAGTGTAATAATTAAAACATATCCTCATGACATGCCTGCCTCTGCCTCTTAGTAGTTTGGGTCAGCATCAACCTGTCAATATGGAAGTCTATTTTTCAAACAGTCCCATCTGCTTACTACTCAATGATTGTGTTGGAATGACAAATGATGTATCTGTTAAAATTCTTTTAATAACTATTTCACAGAGTAACAAATTGTCTGAGAAACCTGAGACACATATAGAAAATGTTGTGGTATTACAGCTAAAGCATTTTTATCTTTCCTGTAGATGCTATAGAGTGTACACCATGCCCACCACAGTATTGGTCCAATTCCAAAAGGACCACCTGCATACCCAAACATGTGGAGTTCCTCTCCTTTACAGACACTATGGGCATCACTCTAGTTGTGATTTCTTTATTTGGCTCAGTAAGCACCTGTAGTGTGGTTCTTATATTTTTCTGCCATAGAACGACACCTATAGTCAGGGCTAACAACTCTGAGCTAAGCTTCCTGCTGCTCTTCTCCTTGACACTATGCTTCTTGTGCTCTCTGACCTTTATTGGCCAGCCATCCAAGTGGTCCTGCATGCTGCGCCACACAGCATTTGGGATCAGCTTTGTGCTCTGTATCTCCTGCATTCTTGGAAAAACAATAGTGGTGCTAATAGCCTTCAAGGCAACACTTCCAGGCAGTAATATTGGTAAATGGTTTGGGCCTGCACCACAAAAGGCTATCGTCTTGATTTGTACCCTAGCACAGGTAAAGGCTTTTTTATTTTTCAAAGCAATTTTCTGAAAACTATTTGTAAAATGTTTGAGTAAGAAATCTTTTTTTCCTGCAGGTCATCATTTGCACAGTGTGGCTGCTTGTTGCCCCTCCTGCTCCACGTGAACTGATGTCACGAGAGAAAGCCTTTGTCATTCTATTATGCGATGAAGGCTCATACATTGCATTCACTTTGGTCCTGAGCTACCTTGGACTCCTGGCATTCATCTGTCTTCTCTTGGCTTTCTTGGCCAGAAAACTTCCTGACAGCTTTAATGAGGCTAGACTCATCACTTTCAGCATGCTGATATTTTGTGTCGTGTGGATAGCATTTATTCCTGCCTACATCAGCTCCCCGGGGAAGTATGCAACAGTCACAGAAGTGTTTGCCATCCTAGCCTCCAGTTATGGACTTTTGGGTTGCATCTTTGCCCCAAAGTGTTATATGATCCTACTCAGACCAGAGAAGAACACCAGGAAAAACATGATGTTAAAAGTTTCCTCCAGCAAACAATAGAATACAACTTGAAAAAAAAAAAAAGAAGAAAAAAAAAGTGGCTTTAGAGATATTTTACCACCAGATGGTAGCAGTGAGCTATAAAACCTAATTCAATCTGTGAATTTAATAAATAAATAAATAAAAAGGGATTTTCTTCTGTGACACAAATTTATTTGTACTCATTTTTTACCTCTACCAACAACCACAAAACCGCAATGACTTAATACTAAAGAAAAAAAATTAGAAGATAAAGCTTCAGCACCATAAGGGTACATTTAAAAGACGTCTCAGAGCAGAATTTAAATGGGATTTGGAAGCAGTTGCTTATCTCATGACAGAATGCTAAGCCCCAATAAATCTAAAGTATGCTGTATAGAAATCCTAACTTTCTGTGTTTAATTGTTCATCATTCCTCAGAGACCTTTCCTTAAAAACATTATGCTTGGCTGTTTCGTACATTAACACACCAAACTGCTTTGAGTTTTTTTTAGTGTGTGAAATATTCCTCCTTTTCTCAGGCGCATAATTAATAACAATGATTATCATGGACCAATGGATCTTTTGATGTTTCCCTAGACATATCAATGTGGTGAAACACAATAGATTATCATCTGTGTCCCAGGAAAAGACAGATGGAGAAAGGCAGAAAAAAAATAGGAACAAATTTTAAAAATTATATAAAAACGTTTGTGAAAGCCCTGCGTTTTTGTCAAAGAGCAAAAGAGCAGTGAATGGAATTTTGTTCATAAAGAAACATGTGCAACAATTATACATTTTATGGAACTAAGCACTATTTTTTTTACTTTATCTAGAAAAAAAGAATAGATGGGTTTTTTCACCTTTGAAACCTAATCTTGTTTGAATGATAAAATGGTAGGTATTTCTTCAATGAAACGAAAGGATCCTGAGACTATATGTGTAGAAGATGACATGTTAGATATAAAAAGAGCATGATTTGCTGTTGTGTACTCAGTCTTATCTGTTTATTTATGGGGGGTGAGCAGATTAATGGTCCTTCTAAAGGGGAAATTCACACAGCAAGATAATTGCGCTTACTTCTGCACAGATCTTCATTTTTCACTCAAGAGGCTCCAAAATATCGATAACCCCACAATCTCAAATCAAAGTTTGTCTTGGTCCGAAATCTGTGGTCAACGGTAGAGGATAATCCAGCAAGCGATATGCGATAACATCCTATTCTCTCTTCATTATGCCGCATCCCAGTGAGCAGTCCTGGTCTGTCTTGGTCTGCACCAGAGTCCGGGACCAGAACCTGTATACATAGAGCTCAGACCCGAGTCTCGGCCAAATTTATCCAAAGTTATCCTCACTTAAAATCCTATCCAGAATTGTGAGTAACAGCGAGCAACCTCCACCGTTTTTGATAATTTATACATTTGCCCATACCTGCTAAATTAAACAGTTTTATTTTCTACCCTTTATTGGACATCACAGGATTCTAATCTGCACACAGACCCTTTGATAGAACCATATAAACATGAAATCATTGTGTGTATCTCTAGAGGTTTGGCAAGATTTGAGACTGGTTAAGAATTTGTGAATTCAAAATCTCCCAAAAATACATATTGCCAGCAGCCAGCAGATACTTTTGGGCTTGATACAGAAGTGTTTTGGAGAAATCAAATGCATTTACTAGTATGACAGTAATGCATCGACTAGAGGGAGAAGGCAGAAGCAAACTGACACGGTGCAGCAGGTTTAACTGGATTAGCCTATATTTCGTTTTTGAAAAATGAGCAAAAATTAGATTTTTGCCATTGTGGAAGGGAAGTTGGTTCCCTCGCCACCCTGGTAAATTTGCTAAGACTTTAATTCATCAGTTATTGTGAAACAAATTAAGCTGCTACTGCTGTGATTGGTTAAAAAGTTGACATGGGAGGCAGGTACCCAATTAGTTTGAAGAATTGTACACTTGTTAGTTTGAACACTTGCTCTAAGTGTTCTTTTCTTTTGCATACACCTCCTACAGAAGCCTTCTCAGATCAATATTTGCAGTTCAATTTGAATTCTACACAGTATCAATCTGCATTTTGCCTAATTAAAAAGTTGTAAGTGAAATTGGCTTCTGTGAGGTTTGATTTGCCTGTTGTGTGTCTGAAGAGAATTGTCTAAAAGCAGTCATACCCTGAAAATCATACATTCTTATTTTAAATTGTGTTCATAGGTGTTGAAGTTCAAATTAATTGGGTGGAAATACAGGTGTGTGAATTTGTTGATTGGTTTCTTCATGTGGGCAAATTGTGCAGAATCAGAAATGCCCGCAAGAGCAGGCTTTCCACAAAGCCCCATTTTGTTCCTCCTTCTGTATTGACTTTAATATGGAAAGAGATGCAAGCCCACCTGGATATCACCACTCCTATCTCTATTTCACCAAAAGGGGAATGCCAACAACTAGGGAGATACCTGTAGGGAGTTGTAAGTGTTGCTTACAAGGATACATGGGTCAATGATCCATAATGGTACATACACAGGAATGTGAATACACAAAAGTAAATTTCTTCTGCATTTACTCTCACGAGACAAAAAGGGGGTCTAGGGTATATCTATCCTAATTCATCTTCTATCAGTTGTAAAAAAAAAAAAAAAATGAGAAATTGGTTTGTTAGCCACATTTTATGCAATCTGCTAGTATATTCTTCTTATGACATAGCTCATGTTTAGTTCACTGAAAACAGCTAAATTCTACCAAAGCACATCTAATGGTATCCAAAGTGGCATGTGTATAGACCAACATTTGTTTTATACACAAACCATGTTGGCTGTATTTTCACCCGTCCTTTTATATTCATGCTCTCCTTTGTTTTTTTAATACCAAACAGAACCTGTAACTTGAGGACAGGAAAAGCAAGGTCTCAAACTTATTTGTCACCCTCCCATTAGAACTAATGTAAGCTTGCCCAACAGCCAGCCAAACATTAAAAATCAGTGTATGCACAGTGGTTAGCTGGGGTTTATTTCAGTTTTTTTAAATTACCTTGCTTTGAATGCCAAGAGAAGGCCAGCAATAAAAGCAATCAAGCTGTCACCACTAACATTATCGCACATAATGATCCCCAGTTGTCCATAATCTCTTTGTCTCTGTCCCTCTCTCCCTCCCTCTGCAAGGTGAGACAGGAACACAGCTAAAGGCTCAGCACGTTAAAATAAGATTAAACTGAAATATAGAGAAAGGTAAATGTTTAGACTACAAACACAAAGAAATAATCATATAAACCTTTATTGCCAAGTATTGTTTTACACATATGGGGGATTTGCTTCAGTGAGAAGTTGCTCCACATGGACACTTGCAACTGTCATGAATACATTTGTAAAAAGATCATTTTAGAGTAAACAAACGCAAGCTTTACAAGAATTTTATGAGCATGTCGGATATTAAAAACATACAATAAAAACAGCATGATATGCAATTGTAGTATTCAGAGTGGAGCGGATATCCCATACAGGAAAAATGTATCTTAAAAAGATAAAAGTGAACCACAATTTAAAAGTCTAATTGTTTAAGAGAAGAATGGTATAACGGTTAAATTACATTAATAAACAGTAAGACAAATGCCTAATACAATGTTTTTCATCTGCTGTGCAGGTATTACTGTACAGACCAACAAGCATTCTATGCAATATATGGGCCTAACTCTTAAAGCAAAACACCCCCATTGCATCATGTACTATGATTACTGTGATTCAGATTCAATCTTAGGAAATAATCTGCAAACTATCGAGAACCAAAAAGATCAATCTTGCTTTCTTTTTAGCTTAATTCATAGAAATTGCTGGGGGGGGGGGGTTCTTATAATATTATAACCTCTTCAGCACATCATTTTTTTTGGACCTGAATCTGGCTTCTTCTGGATAGCTTGATTTATCTACTTTATGTTTCAGAAAATGAATAGCCTCAGTAATTGAAATTTGACACTGCTAGTATTTTAAATGGTCTCTTAAAGCAGCGGTCCCCAACCACTGGGTCATTTGGTACCGGGCCGCACAAAAAAAAAAAAAAAAAAAAAAAAAAAAAAAAAAATATATATATATATATATATATATATATATATATATATATATATATATATATATATTTATATTTATATTTATATATATATTTATATATAATTTATCGACGATCAGAGTCTGAGTGATGTTTTATTTATTATTATTATTTATTATTTTGAAAAACATAAAAAATTGCTGGATTCTCTCCCAATTACATCAGTCGGTGCATCTGTGCCTCTTGACAGGTTAATTCAGTTCAAGACTCATCCTATCTATAACATCCTATCTTTGTGAAGCGGGATTTCCTGCAGTTACAGCAACCAAAACAAAGCTACGGAGCAGACTGGACATCAGGATCACACCTCGTCTGTCATTTTCTCCGATTACGCCTAGATGGGACCGGCTTGTTGTTTTATTGTTATGCTATTTGTATTTGATTTTATGCCAGTCGTATCAATTTACTTGATCTTGCAGAAAACACTTGAACTTCCATAGCTGCAAAACCAAACAAATTTAATGAGTCATAAGTATTTAACTTGATATTATTTTATTGTTTTTTTTAGATCATTTATTGCAAAGAAATGCTTAACAATTCTTATAATATTTTCTGTTGGTGGAGTCCTGATAATAGTCTTTATTTAGAAAACATTTGCAACTCCTTCAGAATTGTGCCACTTGGTTGCTTCTAAATAAAGTTCTGACTTCCTTTACTTTTTAATATGTTGCTTCTTTCTTTATAATGCTTTCATAGATAGATTTTTAGGGAGTTTAATTACCCATGGGTGGACTGTTTAGTGAGTTCTAAATCTTTAAGTGCACCAGATTTTGTTCAGGGTATCTTGTTGCTGGGCTGAATACATTTTGTAAAACAATTTTCAGATTTAATTTTAATATTTTGTAAAACAATTTAAAAGCATGAATTATTTTCCTTCCAGATTATAGGTTGTCATTTTGTCATGGGCTGTCACTCTAAACCAGAGGGAAATTAATCACTTTCACTGACATGAATGAGGGGAGGGAATAAAATCTTTGTCTGACAAGCAATTCAACAATTTGGACTTGCTGTAGAAATCCCTGAATAAGGGAGAATCCAAAAAAACAGACATAAAAAAGTAAGACAGTTCACCTTTTAAAGCACTCTTTATTTAAAAAAAACAACAACGTACATCTACTATAATACTGTAACTATTTATCCAAAGCACTCCACAAATCTGAATTAGCAGAGAGCTATCGTTTTTACAGCATTTTAGTCATTACCAATGTGGGTAAACAAAACCCCAGGATGTTTGTTAGAAATACATGGACTAAGAGGTTTCTTAAACAATAATTAGTGGTTAAAAACACACAGATCTATCTGAATTTGCCAAATAAGTCTTTAGAGATGAGCTGATGTATGTCCCAACCACGTATCAACTGCTACAATTCAATTTATGGAGGGCTGAGTAATTGCTAATTTTCTCCACTGTCATAAGGAAGGAAAACAGAAACAAAGGAAGGGGAGATTACTAGAAATAGGCATTGTGAGGATGGTAAACAATGCAATATTTAAGATGCAAAAAAAATGAGTACCAGCCATGTGAGATTCTGACTCAATATTCGCTGTCTTTAAAAAAGGGGAAAAAACATAAAGATGTAACATCCACTGCCTGACATACACTACCTGGATTTTATTTATCATAAGCTGGCAGGGCTTTTATCAACGCTGATACTGCAGTATCAATTTGGATATGAAAAGTGTTGCTGGAGAAATCAAAACATGAAAAGTCATTGAGTACTTTTCACATTGGACAGTTGACATAAAATGCAAGAAATACTACAATATCACACTATAACTCAAAAATAAATTTGGATACCTGCTATAAGCAACAGTTGTAGGTCATTCGGTCATTACAAGATTTAGGAAATATCCAAAGTAATTACCAACAGAGAGGAAATTCGAACTGTGTCATAGCAGGGAGGGAACTATCAGTGAAGAGAATACAGTACAATACGGGCACTGTACAATGGAGGTAACACAAGAAAAATGTACATCAACTTGCCTGAAGAAACTTTTTTTTTTTTAATATTTGATGTCATTAGTTTCTGAAAAACAACTTGTTACATATAGTGAAAGGTTTTAGATGTTTGATCATTTAGCAATTAATAAGATCCCTACATCAGGGTCTAATCATGCTAATTCTCTTCTGGCATATCAGGGTCCATGTGATGTACTCTGAGCAGGGGCACGTATAAGAGAATTCGTTTTACAATAGGAAGAGTTGGAGCAAGAAAATGAGAGCTGTCAGTTTCAGAACCAGACCCTGCTGCTTGCAAGTGCTCATCCAATTACACCACAAGAGTCCTCTTTTCCTGTCCTCTCATTTTTCCTACGATCCCAACTATCCAGACCATCTGATCCTCTTTTTCTCTCTGCTGCTCTTGTTCATCTTTTTTTTTTTTCTTAAGAGGTCATGAGTAATGAGCACTACTTCACCCTCCATGTTGTGTCTTGTGTGTTAAATGTCCTCAAAGACCAAGTGTTTCTTGAACAAAATGCAAATGTATTCCTAGTAGTTTGGCAGAGGTTCTGTCCTGCCTACCGCATTATTAAAATCTGTAACTTTTGTCTACATTATTTAGTTTAGAATATTTTCTACAATTCAAAATCTAATAAAACATCTATACTTAAAATTTAAGTACTTTTGGTGTCACAGTGTCAGACTGAGATAAAACTGCCCTTCTTGCACTAAATGTTTCTCTCTTCAGTTTTCTGTTTAGGATATTGAAACCAAAGCATTAATCAGTATTGAGAAGTCCAGAACTGGTTGTTAAATGATGGTTTATTAAAGTCATTCATTCCATCAACCAAACTAAGTGCTAGACAAGACCATATACCAATAATCACAATCATTTTATAATCCGTTGTCACAATCCGTTACAGTTTGTAATAAAATTGGGATTTACTGACAGAAATGTAACATTTAATACATATGTAGGTTATTTACAATCATCGAAGAATTGAAAATCTTAATCTTTATGTCTGCATTACCTTAGAAATGGTCTATTTATAATTACATAGGAGCAGGTTTCTCATTTGTGGAGGCAAAGATCTTTACAATACAGCAGCGTAAAACAAACAAACCTAGTGAATGTGGAGATCACCAATATAATGTGACAGCTGCAAGTTAGACCTGCAAAATATACTACACACACTAACAAAATAGTATTCATAAAATAATCAATGTAAAATAAACCTACACCAGCCAAGACCATCAACCAGATGGTCATTTTTAAGACTATCAATCTCAAGCGAAAGTTGTTGCATTTTCGATACGTTTTTTTCCAACTCACATCATGCTCTTCGACTTGGTCCATATTTGTTTTGGTCACAGTGCAGAAAACAGGGGAACGAATAACCCAAAAAACAGAGATGAGGTGAGATGGCCTTCCTCAGTTCAGGCAGGAGCAGTGGGCAATCATTGTGAGAACAGTGGCTGAGAGAACTCCATAACCGGTATGAGGGGGCCAGCCATGTCCCTTTCTGAAGCTAAGGAAACACAGCGTTAGAGGCGGGCGGTAGGCTGCTGCTGCTAGCTCAGGATAAGGCCTGAGTAACACAGCTGTAGATCCAAGAAGCCTGCCTGGCAAACAGGGCGCTGAAGGCCCAGGTTGGCCCAGGCCAGCTACAGTGGCTAACTGTCGAGGATCAGAGCAACACTGCAGAGGATCAAAGTAGGACTGCGGAATTAATTTCAGTTTATTTATATAACACAAATTCAAAACACATGCCATCTCAAGGCACTTTACACAGACAATTCAAAATGATAATAAAGTCAAATTCGTTCAAAGTTTTCTATCTAAGGAAAACCAGCTGATTGTAAAATGATAAAAGTTTGTCCCTATGTTCTCCAGCACTCTGAGCCGATAGCAGCATGACTATAGAAATAACTATAAAATTGATCAAAAATGAAAGTTTTAAGCCTTGCCTTAAAAGTAGACAGGGTGTCTGCCTCACAGGCTAAAACTAGTAGTTGGTCCCATAGGAGAGAAACCTGATAACTAAAAGATCTGCCTCCCATCCTTCTTTTAGGAATTCTAGGAACCACTAGTAAGCCTGCAGATCTACAGGAAAGTACACTGTTAGGGACATGAGGAATGATCAGATCTCTGATATAAGATGGAGTTTGGCCATTTAAGGCTTTATATTTAAGATATAGGATATTACATTTTATTCTGGATTCACTAGAAAGTCAATTAAGAGAAGCTAGGATAGTAAAAAATGATAACTCTCGCTGCAACATTTTGAATCAGCTGAATCTTTTTAAATACAGTTTGTGGACTTACTGATAGTAAATTATAAAATTTGTCCAGCCTTGAAGTAACAAATGCATAGACTAGTTTCTCAGCATCATCCGTGTTTTGCATTATTCCAGAGATGACAGAAGGAAATTCTATAAACCTCTCTGATATGGGATTTAATTAACAGGTACTGATCAAAAAGAACACCAAGATTTTTTACTGTTATCTAAGATTAACTTAATCCCATCCAAAAAAGTGACTGACTAATCAGCTTCTTTTTCAAATATTCTTGTCCAAAGACTATAAGTTCTGCATTGTGTGCATTCAGAAGCAAAAAGTCAATAGTCACCCAGGTTTGTATGTCTTCAAGACAAGAATGTAGTCTATATAATGGGTTAGATTGATCTGGATTAAACAAAACAAAAAACAGCTGACTATCATCAGTATACCTAACAGTAGAAATGAATCCCATACTCTCTAATAATTATACCAAATGGGAAGATACATATAGTAAAGAGAATTGGCCCTAGCACTGATCCCAGTGGTACTCCACACATAACCCTGGAATATGAACAGTATTTATCATTAACATGAACAACTTATATTCACCAGATAAATACAATTTAAATCAGACTAGTGCTGTTTCCTTAATTACTATTAAATATACAAGTCTTTCCAGAAGAATAATTGAATCAACTGTGTCAAATTCAGTACTTAGGTCTAACACTGATGAATGGATTAAAAATATCCACCAGATTTGTCGTGGAAAAGATATATTTTTCCCTCAAAGTTGAAAAGAAAAGATTTATGAGGTTTGGTCTAAATGGAGAGAGCCTGTGAAATCAATTAGCTTGGATTTAATTTGACTACATATATGCTTGGTGTGAATCTGCTCTGCCTTATTTGTTTGTGATGGTGCACTTTCCTGTTTTGTTCAGTTTTTGTTCCCAGCTGAAATGAAAGTTAGTCAATGAAAGAAAATCCCAGCAAAGTCATTACATGTTATTTGATCCATGTCCCTGATATTGTAATAGTGTTAATCAGATGTGTAGACGAGCCTAGATAGTCTTGGATGATGTTATACTTGCAGACAAGCTTTGACAGTTGAAATGCTAGATCGTTTTTTTGCTGTTTTAATTGCTCTGTTATACACTCACCGAACACTTTATTAGGTACACCTGTCCAACTGCTCGTTAACACTTAATTTCTAAGCAGCCAATCACATGGCGGCAACTCAGTGCATTTAGGCATGTAGACATGGTCAAGACAATCTCCTGCAGTTCAAACCGAGCATCAGTATGGAAAAGAAAGGTGATTTGAGTGACATTGAACGTGGCATGATTGTTGGTGCCAGAAGGGCTGGTCTGAGTATTTCATAACTGCTGATCTACTGGGATTTTCACGCACAACCATCTCTAGGGTTTACAGAGAATGGTCCGAAAAAGAAAAAACATCCAGTGAGCGGCAGTTCTGTGGGCGGAAATGCCTTGTTGATGCCAGAGGTGACAACAAATAGTGACTCAAATAACCACCAGTGACTCAAATAACCACCCGTTACAACCAAGGTGGGCAGAAGAGCATCTCTGAACGCACAGTACGTCAAACTTTGAGGCAGATGGGCTACAGCAGCAGAAGACCACACCGGGTGCCACTCCTTTCAGCTAAGAACAGGAAACTGAGGCTACAATTTGCACAAGCTCATCGAAATTGGACAATAGAAGATTGGAAAAACGTTGTCTGGTCTGATGAGTCTAGATTTCTGCTGCGACATTCGGATGGTAGGGTCAGAATTTGGCGTCTACAACATGAAAGCATGGATCCATCCTGCCTTGTATCAACGGTTCAGGCTGGTGGTGGTGGTGTCATGGTGTGGGGAATATTTTCTTGGCACTCTTTGGGCCCCTTGGTACCAATTGAGCATTGTTGCAACGCCACAGCCTACCTGAGTATTGTTGCTGACCATGTCCATCCCTTTATGACCACAATGTACCCAACTACTGATGGCTACTTTCAGCAGGATAATGCGCCATGTCATAAAGCTGGAATCATCTCAGACTGGTTTCTTGAACATGACAATGAGTTCACTGTACTCAAATGGCCTCCACAGTCACCAGATCTCAATCCAATAGAGCATCTTTGGGATGTGGTGGAACGGGAGATTCGCATCATGGATGTGCAGCCGACAAATCTGCGGCAACTGTGTGATGCCATCATGTCAATATGTACCAAACTCCCTGAGGAATGCTTCCAGCACCTTGTTGAATCTATGCCACGAAGAATTGAGGCAGTTCTGAAGGCAAAAGGGGGTCCAACCCGTTACTAGCATGGGGTACCTAATAAAGTGGCCGGTGAGTGTATTGCTCAGTATAGTAACCACAAATATCAATCAGATTACTATGAAAAAAAAAATTGGAAAGATGTCTTCCTCCACGTCTTGCCCTTAATGCTCTGTGTAATTAAAGTTTCTCAGCTCCAAATGTTTTGAATCAAAAGTCTCAGCTACTGATGAGATAAATGATACTGTCAGTGAGTCAGTAAGTGCTGATTGGATCATCCCGCTTGTGAGTAAGTTAGTGTCACTAGTGTTGTCTTTTGTACCTTTTTCACTCAAAAGGCAAAAAAAAAAATGCAATTTCAAAAAGGATTTGAAAATGCAAATTGAAAAAGAAAATGGAAATGAAATGAGGAATAATCCTTTTAAATCTGTAACTAGGAACAGTATTTATAATCAGATTTAATAATTTGGTTCCAAATTCCAGTGAATTGCGGTATGTAATAATGGTTTGATAAACACAATGTACAATTCGTAATTCAAGTTAAAATGTACCATTAGAAATTGTTTTTTGAACTCTTTTTGTCTAGATAAAAGTTATCATCTTCACAGGGTAAGGGAAAAAGAATGGGTAGATACTGAGCAACCTAAATACATATAATGGCCTACATAGATACTAAGTTGGCCAAGCTTGATCAACACAAGACATCTTTTATCTTTGTTATAAGAGCTGCAGGCCAATTGATAAAAATTGATGTAAAAAAAACAAACATTGTCTAATTCAAGTGAGTTTGTAGTTTTAGCTTTTGCCAATATAATTACACGATTATGTCATAATATATCAGGTTCATAAGTTGCTGTGACTGTTGTGCATTCTCAAATGCTCTAATGGAAGCACTGTCCGCTATAAACCATGCTGTGAAGGCTGCATTTGATAACAGGAAATTAGATTGTCTGGCTGGTACTGAAGGTTGTGTCACATCCATTTTCAGTATGCAAAAGGCAGAAATTAAACACACTATTCTACCCCAGCTTAATAACCCAATGTATTTGAGGTTTAGCTCAACATGTGCCCCAGATGAAAAACCTCTGGCTGACAGACTAATTAGATTGAGATGGAAACTTTCTGTACCACAGCACATAAAAAAAACAAAAACAAAAAACACACAAGCTCACAAACGTGCTGTTTGCACAGTCATAAAAAATGTGCCTATGCAACGCAGGTTAAAACTGCATTAAGCATATAAAAAGACTGACAATAAAGTGATCACAATAAAAAGGAAAACAGAAGACATTTTTTCAGTTGTCTCTATTTTCTAAATTAATTAGCGAATTCAGTTAAAAGAAAGCTCGAGAGGCAATTTAATCCACAGCTTTGGAACCAAACACAGAAGCCCCAACTCCATACACACACACACCTACACACCCTCCCCTTAGTTTTGATTTGTGGGTGTAAAACAATCTCCCAAATTCTGAGCCTGGGACTTGAGGATATAAGTAAAACTTAGCATCAGATATACTGTTGGTAAAAAAAATAAAATAAATGCATACTGATTTGTTTATATTTAAATTATGTATTAGGACTATTTTCCTTATTTATGTTTTGTTTTTGTTTTTTTGTTGGGGGGGGTTAGACCCACAGTTCATCATAACGATTTATGTGTAACCCCTTGCTCACACTGGCTCCGGTGCGGTTACCGAGCCGACGGAGACCGCAACTCCCGCACACCCCCTCTCACACCGCCCTTTTGACTACGGTGCGGTGCGGCTCTGCGGCTCCGGCAACAGGTCCGGAGATTTAACAGAAGTTCACTTGAGTTCACGTAACTTCACGCGATAACACGGCCCAAATAAGGATATTTGCGAGAGTTTGTTGCGGAGGGCTCCGGCACGCTGCAAGGATAGCTTTCTTGCGGAATTTTCTGCAGCGCCGGAGTGTCTCGGTAACCGCAGCCGGACAGCTCAGCAGCCGGTGAGAGAGGTTTACGTCTTTTTAATGACTTGGAATCACTGCGGCGCCGCACCCACCGCACCGCAACGGTAAGACCGGAGTCGGTGTGAGCCTGGGGTCAATCTTCCCTATGCGTTTCTAGGTAAATCACACAGCTTTTGTTGCCAGCAAAACGGCATATTTCTGACAGGATATGTTGTGGATAACAACTTTATAAACACATTGAAATGGGTTGCGTTCCTGACACCTATAACACAGTGTTAGAGTTGATTCCTTCCCAGTATCTTCTCAATCCTCATCGCCATGCAGGATCAAAACATCTCACCTGTTTAGCCCGGCAAACAATGACCTTAAGGACCGATGGCATAACGAAACAACAATAGGCCCATAAGCAACTTTATCTGGATGGGCCCATATGAAGTACAACCCACCCCCCACCCCCCCTTCGCTGCCGTAGGCAACCGACCCAAAATGTGTCCCATACATACACACTTCATCATTCTTCACCTTCACTGGACATGGATATACTTGAGTATATTCTGCTGTAAAAAGTCTTATCGGGCTACCTTTAGTTTCACAACCCCCTCCTCACCTATGCTCTCTCCATTTATCTCCTGGTTGCAATCTTCACTCACTGTAGCAGCAACGTCTACCATTTCCTCTTTGGTTATTTGAAAAAACATGTTTATTTTGGGAAGTTTTTCTTTGGGAAGCTCTTCTTTGCTTATTCTTTTCTGGAAGTACCTCTTTTTGGTATCCATTGTCGCTAACACGTTGTTTGTAACGGTTATGCTTTTAATCGAAGCTCTGGATTACCCATAATTCCTAAGTTGTAGTGTAAAAAATAAAATACTGAATTACATCATTCTTTTAAGATCTTTATTGGGGTTTGAAACATATTATATGAGTGTATTTTTTACCAACTGTCTAATGAACTATACACAGTTATTAACATAGTAATTAAAAGTACCACTGTCTGCTTTGCTATAGGAGTTGTGTTTAAACAGCTCACCATCATGTTGAAATCTGCCATGTGTCCGGGTATAAATAAGGTCCAGTCAGTTAATGTCGTATTAGGTGGGTTTTAAGAAGAATTTTTCGCACCATTACAGTAACTCTATAAGCCTGGAACTCAATGATACTCCAGACATTTTGAATTGAGAAAGCTTTCTGAAAGGGAAGCGAAACCCCTTCAAACTTGGAAAACAATGTCCAGTGGTATGTTTTTTTAACTTTTTTGGAATGACAATGACATGGATGACTAAGAATCTTCACCAGCAAACTGAGTTGAACTGCTGAAGCACATAAAACAGAGGAATCCAGCTCTGGTAGAGCTACATCTAACTGCTAAAGGAAAAGCTGGGTCTAATTGCTGTTTACCGAGGAGCCTTTAGAAGCCGGTAAGCCATGCCATACTGATCCCCCTGCCTGGGGCTGTTCTGCCCACCTGAGCTGCTACCAGCTGAGCTGCTACCACAACTAACCGAAGCAGGTGGTAGCTCAAGCAAGGCTGTTAAGGCTACTCAAGGTAAATAACATTAGGCCCCACAAAGTTGTCTCTTGTTATTGCATCAGATCAATCCAAATCTCTTTGAGAGCTGCTGTTGGACAAACAGACTGGACTGAAGATGGGGCCTCCAATCTGCAAAGAAACGAACCAAGGCGAAAAGTCTTGGTTCGAGCCAAAACAGTAAAATCCATGTTTCCCTCTTTCCATCTGATGCCTAAATATTGCCCTGCTTGGGTAAACTAGGTAGAATATATTACCGGTCATGTGTTTAGAGAGACTGCTACATTTTCTACTACAACCGTTAGCTCATGTTACGAGCGCTAACTGTCATTTGTTTCACCTTGACCATCCCAGACCAGACCCCCTGGGGCCAGTTAAGCTAATCTAGGGTGACAAGACATCCTGTTTTTCCTGGACATGGCCTACTTTTCATACCTAAAAAAGTGTCCGGGGGAATTTCAAAATCGTCCGGAATTTTGGTCGACTAGAGTCCAGCAGAACCGAGCTGTCAGTACTGCGGTGAAGTTGGTTTGAAGTTGGATATTGGGTATTCAAGCTCGGTGGAGTCAGCGGAATCTAGCAAACGGTTGATCCGACTGAGGAACTCCGAGGTCAGCCAGCGTCTCTCTGCTGCTCCCTCCTCCCACACGCGGTGGTGCAGTTAAGGACAGTCAACAAATCTTTGAACCAAGCACTCTTGAGAAACAAAAATCAGTAAATTCCTTATCTTATGACCAGCTAAGACAAAACTAATATAAAATCATGCCAATAGATATCATAGATATCTTTTATGCAATTTTAAGCTATTTACAATTTTAAAGATATTTTTAAAGACAAAAGTTGCGACTTTTCTTCAATAGCTTCCAGGTCATGTGAACTACTGACTCAAATTCCTTGTGAAATTGTTTTATTACATTAGATAGATGAGGCACACTCATTTTTATTCAATTTTAAGCATTTGTTAATTTTTAAACATTTTTTTATTACAAAAATAATTGATATTTCTTCAATAGCTTCCTGGTTATATGACCTACTGACTCCAAATCTATGTCAAATTGTGCTACTACTTTAGCCAGATGGGGCACACACATTTTTATTCCATTTCAAGCCTTTGTATATTTTTGCCTTACCAAGCACAGTATACAATACACTACCGAGGCACAGAGGAAATCCTCTAAAATACATTTTACTTTTTCAGACATAAAAGGTTTTTCTGATCATATCTAAGATTTTAAATGTGATTCTATTGACTGTAAAAGATTCAAATCATTCTTAAAATGAGATAAAGGGCAGATTTTGGCTTACAATGGGTTAAATTATTCTTTTGAAAATCACACACTTGGAAAAAAAACTGTTTGATGAGCATAAGTATAGCATATTTATAAAAGCGCTGAAATTGACCTATATGATATTAAAGTGAAAATAATTATTTCTTAAAATATTAAACAAAAAATATAAACAATGATCAGAATAAAACAAAATTGAACTACGACTTAATTGAAAATGAATAAGTTAACTAAAGAAATCCTACTGTACTTTAATGGTTATCATAGGCATATGCCTACATAAAGTCTCTGCTATATGGATATATGCTTATACAGCTACCTGCCTGTACGTGTCATAGTTGTACCTTTACAATTAAATACCGTTTGAACTGTCAGAATGGGATTATTCCTAACATTTCAAGTTAAAGAAAATAATTTTGGTTAAAGAAAAAATTTAATTGTATGACCATTTATAATGTTTAAAAAAATATGATATGAGGCTGTTGAACAATTTTCATTCAACTGTGCATGTGCTTAAAAAATCACTTGGCTAAAGAAAAGATAGTTACATTAAATAACCACATGAGGTCACTGTGTTATATTAATAGACCAATATTATCTTACAAAAGCTTATTCAAGCTTATAAAGATTACTTTTATTTATGCATTTTTTTACAATCTAATGATTGTTATTAGGGGTCCAAATGTTAAGATACCTCTAAGTTACACATCTAAACTTGTTGAATTGTCTTTTAATTTCATGGCAGTTAACTCAAAAGCAAAATGTTCGTTTACCGTTAAATCCACCTTTTTTACTTGATCATGTCCCTAAGAAGCTTGCAATTTCAAGCATTATCAGTTTAGATTTTTGGATAAAGCTGTCAAAGCCTCTTTAAAATCACAACAGCTGATGATCAGTGTTAGCACAGTGGAGTGCAATGGAGTTGATGCAATTTAAAATCAACTGAGCCAGTCTCTAATGCCCACCTGTATTTTGCCTGTTTCAATTTCTGATGAATCATGATCCTAGAACATCACTTGCACATGCCATTGTGCACCTAAACATGTGTAGCTGTGTTCTTTTACAGGACTTTGGCATGCCTGAACACATATGCAGATAATATTGTGTGCTCATTTTCCAGCAATGACCGTCCATGGTCCCAAAACACCACACAAAGTCTTGCAACACACACATACAGACATTCCAGTGGCTGTATGTTGTTTCCTCGGAACTACCACCACACTCTTACACACAAACACGCATACCACTGGACACACTGTTAGGGTCACCCAAAGGGCAGCATCCCAATGGAGTGGTTTTATGACAGCAGGGCAATGGGGGGAGTAAAACTATGTAATGTGAAAAGAAAAAAAAGGTCTTGCATGAGTGACTTAAAACATTGCCATGGGGCTTTAAGGTTTTAAATGCCTTTCCCCCCTCTGAGCAGTAAATTTCAAAATAGGTTTCTTATTACCTTTAAGTTTAAATTACTTTCCAGGTCTTGTACTTTGAATAAAGAGCTCAGCAGTATTCAGTATTCAAAGTGCAAAACACTCAGCTGAGCCTCCCAGGAACATGCTGAGGTGTCGTAATGTTAGCTGTGAGGGTAACTAGTGTAGCTACTTATGACAGGGAGGGTGAAAGCACGAGGATGGTGGGTGGTGTGAATTATCAGCTATCTACTAAAGTGCCATTGATCAGCAGGAGCAAAAAGGGGATATTTGAGAGTATCCCAGTAGATATTTAGCTTGAATTAATGCTTGAAGTAGTATGAGTGACTGGAATGTTTTCATACACTGTCACTTTTTTTTAAGGTGCTATAATGCATAAATTCAGTCTAAAGAATTGGCAATCTAAGCCATTCCGAAACCCTTTAAATAAAACAGCTGGCTGTTGACTTTTCATAGTGGAATTCAGTGTACAGACCTGGAAAAGATATCAGCCATCTCTTTTACTGACAAGTTTCTGTTTGCTTTTTTTTATTCACAGGCCAGAAACCTGTTAAATTTTAAACTCATCAGGTACACCTTTCTCATAAAGGGGTATATTTCCTATTGCATTAAGAGCTGCCTTATTTTTTCATGGCATGGCTTTTGTAAGTATTAGAAACGTTCCTCAGAAATTTATGCAGGTCCAGATTCCTCAGCTCTACAACACAGAAGGAATTCCACATTTAGTTATGTTAAAGCATTGTAACAAGTAGTCTTGAATTAATCCTTTTTGTAAAAATTCCACACTCTTTGTTCATTGATTGAACATCCATTTGTAAATATTCTATCCCAGCCTATAATTTTAAACAAGCTTGTCTGGACTAGAATCTCATAACAGTGAAGGCCATGGACTACAGCAAATTAATTGTCTGCTTCTAAACGTTTATTAGACAGAATTTGAGCTTATTGACATATGCTAGGGAAGGCCATGGTGTTTTAAGTACTAAAAGGGACCTTAAGTGTAGTTAAAGTTACCACACCACAATTCCAACACCTGCTGAAATTGTTTACACAAAGAAAGATAGAGCTTACATGTTTACCAAAATATCGCTTTCTCAATGTGCTAGCAGAACTTGAGACTTTGGGCCGTTCAACAGTTTTTCAGCCTCTTATTTTCTCATTTTGGTAAGCAGTTAAGGTAGCCTCAGTTCCTACAAACATGACAGTGATTATTGTATTCTGTTATAACTTCAGACATTCTGCGATTACATATTTTTGTATCTTGGATTGGAAGAAGTGGTTATTATAAAAACGGATGCCTATGTATGATCAATAAATAAATCTGGCCACTCTCTCTAATACCTCTAACATTAACAGGAAATGTTCTGTCTAAGTGCTGATCATTAGATTTTTTTACTTTTTTTCTGAGAAATCTCTGTGAACCAGTGACACGATTTGCTAGAAAATTAGAGCGAGTCATCAGTTTTAGGAACTGCTTAAATCGGTCCATTGAACACCAACAATCATGCCACATTGAAAGTCACTTAAATCAATTTTCTTCTCCTTCATGCATGGTGGGGAATTAGGAAAGTGGTCTTCAACAATTCTAGATGCCTGAATTCATTGTGCTGCTTCCAAGTGATGTTCCTGACTTTCTGTTGCTGCTAAAAAGTTGACTAAGTCGTGACTCAAATAGGAAGTTTAGTGTTTTTTTTAAGTGTGCTGCAGACTTCATTACTTCAGCCCATAGTTACTCATAGACCAGGCCCATTTAGGTTTCAGGTAATAAGTGAACTATACTAATAACTTTCAACTTAATCTACCATTAAGATGTGTGTCATTTTTTCAAACATGAGTCTTGTTTCCTGTGAAAAACAAGCTTCTTTTATGAAAATGTTTTATTTTTACTTGATTCAGCGTGCCAGTCAAAACTCATCTAAAATACATTTTGTTGAATGCTTGCTAGAAATATTTCCCTACAGTATCTAAAGAACTTAATCTTTAATTTCTAGATAAATACTTCCAATTTCAAAAGGTATAATATGGTTTAATCATAAAGTTCTCTAAAATTCTATAAAACTTTTCTTTCATTTGATTTTGATTTCATAATTCTTTTTAAATAATTATGAAATGCTTATAGCAGAGGACAGCTAAAAGCTCTTTGAATGGGTAGCCTGTTTGGTTATTTTTTAGAATTTACAACTTGTCACTAAACATTTTTAAATGTAAGAGAAACAGCATTAATATACATTTTCCCCCAACAGTTATAAATTGTTTACTTATATATGCATAGATAAGAGATGCCAAATGGCTGCTGGATAGAAAAATCTGCCTGATCAACTCACTGTAATCTTCCACAACAGATAATATAACTATTACTAAGACTTGGTATACTCTTGAGACTTCACCTGAAAAAATCTGAACAATTAATTTAAAGCTTGCCCTAGAAAACAAAGAAACCCAAAATAACCACATTACACAAGTCACATAAAGACTTGGTCCATTATTTGATGATTTATTTTAAAATAAAAAAAAAGGTTCCTCAATAAGTTTTTTGTTGTTATAAAGTATTTAATTACAGGCAACTGAGGTATATCTGTTGTCCTACAATTGAGAAAAGAAGGAAAAGATTGCAAGAAAAATTGATAAAGAAAGTAAAAGCTTAAACAAAAGTCACTGGGACAATAAGCTGAACATAGAAGAGGTTGTGTACAGTAATGGTGTGGATGATCGTACTGCATAATTAACTATCTATTTGATATATAAAAGCCAAAGTTTTCCACATTCATGGACTAAAAATCACAGATTCAGTTACATTTGAACAAAAAAGACAAAACTATTAAAACTGGAAAGATTAAACCCACTGACCATACAATCCACAGATAAATTTAGGTAAAACATTTATATGTTAATTTCCACAAGTGGAATATGTTTTAATTTTTACATAGGTTTAAAAAGAGGTTATTATTTATTTGACCATCAGGCTAATGTAGAGCTTAAAGGTTTTCAAATCAGCTTAAAATCATACATAGCAATATCAGCTGTATGACCTGCTTGATGTTTTTGAGTTTTGTGCAGCCTCATTTCAGTGGAGCAGCAAAGCATATTTTCCCCCATTAAAAGAGAGTCAAAGACATTACCAGATATATTACCAATATTAAGTAAACCAACAGCCAGCTAATATCAAGGTATGAGAGCTGTCTAGTTTGTTTTTACTTTTTAAGAGGAAAGAAAAGAAGCATTGTAAAAAGTTAAACTATTTTTTAATACATATATATATATTTATATATTCAGATTCTTTGTTCTCATTAATGCACACTTGTGGTTTAACAATCATAAGGCATACCAATTAGCTTGGCCAACAGCAGGCAGTGATAATTTGACATACAAAGCATATTAAACAACATTCACAGAAAATATGGAGGCTCGGGACAGTTTATGTTAAAGGTCTGGAATATTTAGATTGTCATCTCAGTTATTTATGGCCATTTAAAGAAACAAATCAACAAAATGTAATTTTGGTTAATCCTCACATTAATAAAAAGCGGACCCAGGGGAAAAAATCTATCAACATAAAGACTAAAACTTTTTAATATTGGATCCCGAATAATAATTATTTTTTCACAGGACAAAATATCTTCTGATTATGTGACCATTTATTTAATCAAACTAAAACAAAACAGTCCATGGTGACATAATTAAGAGAATATCTGCTTGGAGACTAGACAAAGGGTGAAAACAGCAGAGGATAATGAGAGTTCCAGCAAAGTCCCACATACAATACAGTGGTTCGGCCCTGTTGCATGTATGCGAGTGAGTAGGCGGCGCATTAATGTGTGAGTGGGTTGAACACATTTTTCTGTCCACCACTCGATTGCCTACTACTTGTAAAGCATTTTAACTGAAACACACTCACATTTGCGCCCACAAAAAAACAATGGCAGGCTCAAGTGATAAGCATTTGAGAAAGAAAGAAAAACAGGGCTTGATTGTACCTGGTGAACAGAAGATTAAAGAGCTGACTTATTGGACTACAGTATTAACGTTTAATAGATATGGGTTTGAGTTTGTCCGGCTCGTGAGGGGTAACATCTACTGCTTGGTTGAAGTGCATACTGCAGTGTTGAACAGCCATGGTCCATTCGGTAAAAGCGGCTTCCGCCTCCCTCTAGCCCTCTATGAGGTATCCAGCATTTAGAGGGAAGAGGTACTGTACGGGTAGAAACAGGGAACAGAAAAATCCCTCCCAGAAGTCTTTAAATCACCATACACGACAAATGTTGTCAGGGACCATATAGCTGCTTTTGTTGCAGTTGAATGCTTTGGCAAACTCTGGGAAATTCTGAAGGGATCCCAGTACTCTGAAATGAGAAATTGGAACGGTATTAGGAACTTAATGTACTATATTGTAGAGTTACTGCATTCCAAATCTTATTTTAAATGAGGAAACATAACGGCTGATTTTATTACCTGAATTTTCCTGGACTGTGTACATCTACTTTAATGGAATTAACAGCTTGCTCTGGTCGATGTGTTCCACACCACACCTAGAAGAGATATACAGGATGTAATGCTCATGAAAAAATCTATTCATTTCCAAATAAAGATTTTTATATCTTATCCTGACTTTTAATATACACAAATTTAGACAAGCAGAAATTTTCAAAACTATCAAAACTTCATCTGGAAAACATTAATAAAACACATTTGTTTTCTAAGAACTCTTACAGTAGTTTTGTCCATAAAACAATCAATTTCCATTTTTTTTCACTTTCTAAATGTACTAAAATTAAGGGATATATTGATTTCTACTACAATGCCTAATGTGTTATCATTCATGAAATAAAAATAGAGGATAAAAAAACAGTCATCAAATAACTACTGGTGGGATAAAATTACATTAAAGGGCAATATACACTGTGCCAGTAAAAATGACAATTTTCTCTGGTCTGAATGATTACCTGAGCAAAATTAAGGAAAAAGAGCTGATCGTGTGAAAGGTCAATCCCAGGCAGTGGTGGCTCTTCTCCATTGTGCTTCACAAAGTTCTTGTATGCCTTTAATAAAAACAAAATGAAATATATTTTTAGGCATATTAAAAATAACATTTTAATATTATTTTACATATAAATGCACCTGTCTGTTGTTGTGAAAAGAGAGCCGAGTTAAAAACTCTCAATTTAACGGTCAGTCTATGTTCCTATCCTCACCTATGTTCTTCACCTCTGGATCATGACCAAAAGAAGGAGATTCCGGATTCAAGCGGCTGAGATGAGCTTTATATTGCAGCAATCTGCAGTCTGACTATTGCTGAAAATCATTAGATAATGGTCTTATGCTAATTTATCACTTCATCTCTAATTCTGCTGTATTTATCTTGAACTGGTTTATAAGCAAAACTTACCAGTATTAGTCTTTGTGGCTTACTAGAGCTTGTCACATTCATCTTTATAGATTGTTTTGTTTTACTTACAACCAAAAAGATAAATTTAACTTCTTATTAAATGAAATGTAAATCATGTTTGGAGTCACCATTTGTTCACAGACAAAAAAATTGGGTCTAATGCTTTCAGATTGTTTAATATCCCTCTGTTAACTCAGAGTCAAAGAGCCAACATGCACAATGTAAACCTCATACAAGGTATGAAAAAGTCAACAACCCGGAAAGCAGACATCATACATCAGTGTTTGCAAATGAAATGATGTAGGCTAAAATATCTATAACCCCAAAAATGTTTAAGAGCATCTTTAAAGTACTTTACCTGGTACGCCTGTCGAATTCCTCCATTGTCGGCAATGTTCTCCCCAAGGGTGTTGTTACCATTCAGCTAAAAAGAAAATACAAGTGCAAAAGTAGAAAGAGAGATTGAAAGTTTTCCCTCCATTTTTTCAGTAAATTGCAGATAACACTTTCCAGGTTAAAGAAAATATTACCCACATAATAAAAAGAAGCACTGTTCAGAGGAGCAGTACAGAGGAGGAAGGATGAAAGGAGAAGAACTTGTATATCAACACAAAACAATAAAGAGACTTAAAGTAATGAGGAGGTGAAGCTGCAAAAGAGGAGGAAAGATTGAAAAATGCAGATGGATAAACTGGCATAGGTAAAAGGAATTCTGGCAAGATCGCTTAATGTGAGGCTTCTGAGAATTTTAGGTGGGAAAAAAATAGTAAAATAAAAAAATAAACGCAAGAGAAAAGAGGCAGTGATTGTGTGAACATACATGTAGTCCGTTAGCCAGGTCCCAGGAAAAGTTGCTGTATTGGTCAACTATGCACTTTGAAAGCTCTAAGAATCTGTGAGTGGAGTCAGGTGTCCACCAGTCCTTTAGGTCACCATCCTTATCATAGTTGCGACCTAAAAAAACAGATGTTTGGGAGTTATGGATGGGAAGTGTAAAAATGTATACTACAAAAATAATCACATCATGGATACTACAGGTATATAGTTTATTACTTTTATAAGTGACATATATTCATTATTGCATGAAATATTATGATATGTTCTACTATAAAACGGTGTTGCCCTAAATAAGACATGACTTTCTGTAGTTTTTCCTTTTTTGTACACTGAAATATTTCTAAACAGCCACATTTGCAGTTTCCAGTAAGCAGGAAAAAAATGTTGTTGTTGACAGGCAGTTTGCAGAAGCATGTGGGAAAGAGAAGTGCTGTGTTGATCTATGGTCCAAACAAGAGAAGAAATATCTGGTCACTAAAGCACTTTCTGTTTCATAAAAATGACTTTGAAAAAATGAAAATGAAAAATGAAATTGTAAAAAAAAACATATAACATGATACAATAATTGTTGTTGCAGTTTTTAAACTTCAAACCTTTTTATATCTGAAACGTAACAAATGTTTTAATTTGTTTCAATGAGATAATAACAAATAGAGGGTTGGTGGAAATGTGATATAAAATGAGAGTGACAATCAAATTTGAGAGAATGCAGAAAGAAAGAAAAAAATCGGGAGGGCAAACCCTTGATAGGGTGAAATAAAGCAGTTTTCTAAAATGGTATCAGTTACAGGGGGCAATGGATCTGTCATAAAGCTAATTTAATCCACCAAAACTGGAAGGGAGAACAGCTAAGTGAAAAATCATACCATTGTCATCAAAGCCATGGGTAATCTCATGACCAATTACCATGCCGATGCCACCGTAGTTAAGAGACTTAGCTTGGCCTTTGCTGAAGAAAGGTGGCTGAAGGATACCTGCAGGAAACACTAAAGACAGAGAAAATATTTTAGAGTTAAAATTATGTTAGGTTTTACCTTTTAAAGATGCAAAGGCTTGCCAGTGCTCATATGATACCTATTTGGTTTTTGCTAGACGAGTAGAAGGCGTTGACAACAGCGGCTCCAGTTACCCACCTTAAGAGAAATAAGGGGGATAAAATTAAATGATACCACTATAAAAGAGCGCAGAGGCAAGTCAGGAGAACTAGTTTTTAGAAACATTAAAATGTAGCTTTTAATACCAAGGTCATCGGAGGGAATCCTGCTGTTTAAAGCTGAACTCTATATTCGTGTAGGAGTTTGTGTGGGAGAAAGTGAATGCAGTGTACAAAGAATACAGTAAATGAGACAAACACTGTAGTAGATCAGTCAGCTGAGATCATAAATGAAGCCACTTTGAACAGGTGATTTAAATACTGAACGCTGCAGTTTTCATTTACAACACATCTGGAGTAAAGCTGTGAAATCCACCACCCCCACAAAAGGACGTCTTACTCCTCCTTGTTGACTTTGACTCGCAGTTTCCGCAGGCGTTTCTTCTGCACATACTCCAGATTCTGCAGGATGTTTTCAAAGTACTCCTCTGCACTGTAGCTCAGCTAACACCGACACACAGCCAGAAAAATCAGGAGGATTAGCAGTGATGAAAGCCATCAACACTTGGTGGCATATGCGCAAGAAAAAAATGACTAAAGCAAAAAAAATCCACTGTGATGTTTTTTGGAGGATAAAAAATGTGACTTGCCTAAAGCATATTCCGTTACAAGAATTCATTGACAGATGAATACCTCGCAGGAATTTTTCCAAACACTTACATCTTTGTACTCATTGTTTAGATATTTGTCATCCATTATGTTTTCAGAATAGCCAATGCGTTCACGAATAGCTCGAGCCTGGAGAAAAAGAGAGAAAAAATGAGACAAAAACACTTTTTATGAAGAAAACTACAATAGGATTCTTGGAGTTAAAGTTTGCACCTTTTCTTCAGCTGCTTTTTTGGTGTCTGCATCCATCCAGGCAAGGTCATCAAGGTTGCTGATGAAAACCTCACGAATATCTTTGATCATCTCCTCCATCTAAATTCCCAATGTACAATAATAAAAAACAAAAAAGTCTTAAAATGTCACTGATATATAAAAACGTTTCATCCCTGATATGTTAAAAACACTGACATGGAAAATATTTATCAGTCAACCTGTCATACTGATGTGTAAATGTTATTGCACCCAACTGTAGGAAATCATCTTATAGTATTAGTAAGGCTTTCATAATGTTATGGTCACATTATGGCATCAGTGACATTTTTAAGAAAATTAAGAATATTCTCCCCAAAGATGATTAAGATTAAACATTTTAATATAGACAATTACATTTCCTCTGAGTATATTGGATCAACTCCAAAAAGAAGGAAAGACAAGCGTAATTTGATATGATGTCATAGAAAACACATCAAATATCACCCTGACTTTTGAAATCATAACAAAATCATTTTGTTTCAAGAATAAGGTTGTTGTTTTTTTATTTGTCAGGTAAGAGGTTTAAATCTAAAAATGTCAAGGGTACTCAGTGTTCATCTGTGTCAACACAAACCATTTGTTGACATTTAAATGAAATAAGATGCTATGGCAGAATGCTCTGGAGTACCCAAATGCTGACACAAAGATAAGACTGCAGGTCCCTGAAAGTAAATGTAAAATGCCCCATTAAAGAATCTAATGTCCCATTATCTAATGAAACATTAAATAATTTAAGTAAAAATAAAATGAATAAAATAAAATGTAACAATAATTAAATGTCATGAAAAATATTCAAAAATAGTAGAGCTATTCTACTTTATTGTTATAAATAAATACTCAGTGAGGTATGAGGGGGTCTCTGGTCTGTTGCATTGTTATTTTTGGGGTCGCAGCCTGAAATGTTCAGTAACCCAGGTTCTAGGAGATGGGTCTTCAAACAGCACAACCCCAAACATTCTTTAAAACGCACTCATAAATAAATGGAAACAATTGAACAAAGTTCTCAGGTTTTCTGTAAAACTTTAAACTTTAAATGTGACAGACTTAAAGAAGTTTAGAAAATAAGGTGCAAAAATTCTAGTTGAGGGGTGAAAAAAGCTCCTTGGTGGTTACATAAAACAAGTGATTTCAGTTTGAGAGAACTTGTTTGGTTTTTGAAACAAATCTTGACTATTTTTGTTTGACTAATTGTTTGTTAGGAGGCATATTGAGCAAATCTTTGTTAAACTAAGTGTATAAAATGCTACCAAGGACCTGTAGGACTCAACTTGAGGACTATTTTGTGTTGATGAATTGATTCTGCATTTGTTCGACTGTAGTTGTAGCTTTAAATCTAAAATTACGTGACTAATCAACCCTAAAGTGGATAATTCTATACTAAAATTAGCTGTAGAAACAGTCATTTCTAAAGAGGACCTCAAAATCGCATCACTTATTTTTGATTCCTTTTTTTAAGCAGCTAAATAATGCTAATCAATACCTGAGTTGAGGGGGAATGAGGGAGGATGGCACCCACCTTCTTAAAAAAAATCTTAAAAATCATCCCCCTTCTTAAATGACCATTCCCCCATACCTGTTACATTTTATCACTGAATGTGTAAATTTCTATTATATATTAACTGTAATGGCAATAATATTGCCCTTTCAACATTTGACAGGCCGTGCACTAACAGGTATCCTGACCAAATTACAGTGGCCCAGAGGGCAAATGCGATTTTATTTTCGACCTCAGTGGCGCAACCAGCGGTGCAGGTGACGATGTTCTGAACAGCATCACGGCCAAGCGGCAAAGACAACGCAATTTGAGGGACTTAATTTTTAAGAAGGCAAGAACTAACGCTTCAGGTAAGCCGAGAGTCAGAAGACATTACCTTTTACAGTATAAGCTTACCATTGTGTCCCCAAATATGTAGAAGTCTTTATCTCTGGATAAGCGGTAGCATGCAAAACTAGGTAAAGTAGTTTGAAGCGCAAACATTTTTCTGTCTTTCTTTTGGTGAGTAAAATTATGAGATTTAATATAGGCTTATTTCATTTTCAGGCTCCATTTGTAAGCAGTTTTTTTCAGATTTTGAAAATAATTTCAGCTGTTTCAAATTAATTAATAAATTTAATGAAATTGAATTAAAGTTGACTTGAAAGGTTTCAGATATTCATTTGCAGTGTTTTGTGACGTTTTGTTCCAAATCTTAATAGGTTCCAAAAGATTTTCCAAAGTAAAATCAAAGAAGTGTCCTACCATGACTATGAAGCTGATCCCAGTGAGAAATTTGTCGCTAACTTTTTAGGGGCAGTGATAGCCATGCCAGTCCAGGGACTGACTGCAGTTCTACTGTAAGGTGCCTCTGTCTAGGCCAATGACTGGCGTATCTTACAGGTTACAACCATACCATGCATATTGCTTTAGGTTTATAGACTATATTAATTAGGCTATGTATGCTTCCGAAAAAAAAAAAAAATTCCACCATCACCATTCTTTTTCCCTCTTTTTTTAAAATCATGCATATATATATTTTATGATTTCACAGCTAAATAGACAAAATAAACAAATAGAAAATAGAAAAAGTTTAAATGTAAGTTAATTGATTGATTAATTGTTTATATCCCTGTTTAACCCGCATTGCAAATGTATGTGGGTGTTATAAGGACACAACAAAACCAGCATCAATAACTTTTTTTTTTTCCTGGAAGTTGTGCTGCAATTTTCTGGTGTAACCCTAACCATTTCCCAAAATGTTGGATACATCACTGCATGCAAAGAAAATGAACTCAGACCTACTCTGAGACCACAGCAAGAGAAAACCACGTCTTGTCACATCAGTAGACCCCTCGATTAGTCATTGCACAACCTCTTAAAAAAGTTGTGGTTTGCCTCAAACTGTGAGCCAGCACGCTCAGATGATTTTAGAAAAGCCTTTGGGAGATTCTATCCTGTAGAACGTGGATTGTGTGGATGCAAACAGTTTGTTTAAATTTCAAAATAAACATTGAAGTCAGCTTAAGTTTACTGTGGCAGTGCCTGAAAATCTATGCTAACCACTAAATCCCTTAATCACTATAGATTCGGGGACTATATAGTGGACTTTATAGTGAACTCAGTTAACTGACTGTTCGGACAGATGATCACTACTTTTTGCTCCCGCTTGGTCATGTGACTCTGCCTCCCCGCACAGTGCCTGAGCCATCTTTGTTATTAGTTGCCACTGGCAGGTAGCGACAACTTATGGTAACAGCGGGCTGCTATGACAACAAATCCCATAATGCTTTCTGAAGAGAGCTCTGCTCGCAAAGCATTCTGGGATATATCTGCTCACCTAGTGAGCATGGATGATCATTACTTTTAAAGGTGCATTTTGGGAAATTTCGAGTCCATTACCTTTTCATCCACTAGACATTCGGACACTCATTTAAAATGGCATAACCATGATTTAGTGCCCTATATAGGGAACTATATAGTGCTCTATATAGTATTTAGGGCGGACATATGGACACAGTATATGAGAGCTGAAGAAGAGTGGAGTGAATGTTCCTCAACAGCTGATTACTAGATACGTAAATGGGAATTTGCAAGCAGATGGTCCAGTGATGATTTGGGTAGGAACTATGACAAGATAGATAGCAGATCCCTCTGAGCTTTTCTCCTCTGCTAGAACGCCCAGTCAACTACTTCCAGCTAGAGAATGGAGGAAAAAAAAATAAACAAAATAACCCCCCAAAACCCTTAAACTACTGAGTCCTACATGTTCATTACTTCCCTTATGGAAATAATCAGTTGCTTTTTAAATGGATTTATCTACTCTGTCTGTAAAGTAATTAAATGTGTTTTACATATAAGAATTTAAAGTAGCATTCCACCAAGTACTACAAAATTTAAAATGTGCATAACTTTTGCTGATAAACATAAAGCTATTGGGAGTTTTGTGACATATAAAATATTTATTTGTATTAACGTAAATGTTTCAGCTCTGTCAACTCACTAACTAGCTGTATGCTGGCTCATGTATTTAAAGAAATGGGTAAGCCGATATGTAGCTAGATGTTCAAAGTAGCTGTGTGTTTATTCTCCCTTTACCAAACACACAAATTCAAACACACAGCCACACACGGTGGGGAAATGGGATCTGTTTGAGTTGGCAAACACCTTTATGGTATTTAAATCGCTCAAGAGTTACGATGGTGTCACTCATACATGAAACAGTGATGTGATAAAGCTCGTATATGCACACACACACATATACAAAGGCACACTGTGTAGATTTACAGTGTAGGTGGTGTCAGGATGATAACAAGGACACCTTGTTCAACTGCTTTCATGAGGATGTAAGGAAACAAGAATGCACTGATTCAGACACAAGACGGGTGACAAAATTGCAGATGTCTGTTAAAAAAACTAATTTATATATGAATACAATAGTTCAGATTGTCACTGTAAAAGAAAGAGCTATTCTTATCTGATAATGGAAGGTCCAATTCAGGCTCTACTTACCAACTCTTTGCTCTTTTCAGAGAAAGCCTCCTGCACATAGAGCCGTCCCACAGCATTGTCCATGTTGTTGTTGACATACAGCGCACACTGTCGCCACACAGCCACCTCTGATGTTGTACCAGACAGAGCCTATTGGGAAAGTAATGAGACTTAGAACAATTGTAAATAATAGAAGAAAGTAAAACAAGAAAGAAATGATTAGGTTATGGGTGACAGCTCTGAAGAATTTGTCAAAGTGTGAGTATGGTGTCTTAAAGAATATTCATATGCTACAGGGGTTAAGCTCGTGATCCATGTACGGGGGCCTTTGATTACCGACCGGCCTTCCCCATGCCTCTCCTTCAACCCTATTCCTTTGTGCATACTTCCAAAAAATAATACAAATAATAGCCACTAGTTCCTAAAATAATTATATCCACTGAACTCTCTTTTTTTCATTGTTCAACTCCAAGCTTTAATATCTTTCAAAATGATTATATGTGACTATAAAGAAACACAAAGTAGTGAATAACTGAAGTGGTTAGAAATGATTATTGAATTGTTCTTTAGCATGCAATCAAACTTTCCTGCTCATAATGCAATATGGTTTAAGTGAGTTGAAAGTAGTCTTTGTCAAACCCCTGGTTCCAATTGTTCCACTGCAGCTGTAGCAGTATCTTTGTGGCAGCATTCCCATGTCTAAAAAAATGAATGAGTGTTCTGCCACCTTCAGATGTGTTTCTCACCCTTTACACTTGAATTTATTTGTGTGCCTCACTAGCATGAAATCAAGCACACACTCAAGTGTGATAATTAGCTAATATTTGTGTCAACTCCCCAAACTGTGGTCTTTAAAGGTTTTGTATTTAGTCTAATTCATTTTTCAATTAACTTTGAACCCCCAAAGCCTTTCCCCCATTCCTTACTGAAGGATCAATGCCAGCATTAACAGCTCAATGCTGACACTATCTCACCATTTCCACTGTGACAATCCATGTTGTTTCTTTGGAAGTGTTTCTCAACATCTGGCCACAGCAGACATTTATGAGTAATCCTGCTAAATCCAGATTTGTGGAGCTCATGACTAATAGCAGTCCAGTGAATAGATTATTCCCCGTAAGCCAATTGATTTTTGGAATACCCACAGAGTTAACATGTTTTTTTGTTTGTTTGTTTGTTTGTTTGTTTGTTTGTTTTTTGCAGCTTATTTAAATATTGTTAAACATAATCAGATGGCTTATGAATACTACCATTACCTCTGGATATATTTGAAGGTATTTTAAAGTGTCTAAATGCTAAATGTATGTTAAAACTTTTAAGGGTCAAGTAGCATTTTCTTACAGCTGACCATTTTGTGGTAGTCTGCTACATAAAAACCCTGTTGGAGTACTTTTTAATGGTCATTAAAACATATTTACAATAAAAAAACTGAGAAACTACAGAGACAGTCTGTTCTAAATGTTACAATGAGAAGCTGTTGATGGGTTTTGACAAAGGTAAAAGTGATATAATTAGTGTTGCACCGATACCGATACTGCACATAAAATGGTGGTATCAGCGAGTACCGACAAATAGGGCACTGATACCATTTTGAGAGCCAAAAGTTTATTCAACTATTGTCACCCATTCCAGGTAGGCAATAAAAAGTTCTACTGGATTCACTTTGTATTAGTATTTCTCCTACTTCACAAAGGTAGGCAGCAACTTGACAAAGCCATGATGGCAATTATTTTACATCCAAGTAGTGTGCATTTCTTCATATACACACACACACACATATCACTTTCAAACAGATGGTATTGAGTATCGCTATCGGCGCCAAAAAATGGCAACAATGCAACACTAGATACAATGCTAAACTATCATGAGCATTTCAATTAAACTGCACCACCTTAAATAAAGGATTTAATATAAGAGAACATCAAAGAGCTTTATTCATACAACCTTAATAAAAAAGTCAAATGTCTAAAAAAAATATGTTTGACATAAAAAGGCTGACTTATGTTAAAACTGACATTACAGCATTCTGTTATTTTCAACAAAATAAATACCCTTTTGTTGCTCATATTTATAGGTCATTTTCCTAAACTACAATGACTCCCATTCTAATTTTCATTTTTTAATATTGATATAGATACATAACAAAACTTCTTTCTTACTTAAAATGCCAGGGTTATGGCTACATACCTTGCGGAAAGCTTTTCTGGTGTCTCTGTAAGATCGGCTCAGCCCCACCACCATGTTCATAGCAAACCGCCACACCATGTAGTTTTGCAGATCCCTTCAACAGAAAACACCCCAAGGTCAAGATAACAGACATGAGCATGCAAATATGAAATAACAGTGTGTGTCAAACACTGCATCTCTGGACTCCCACCTCAATACAAACACACACAGTAAGTAATACCTCTGGAAAAAAAACAATAGCTAATCCTTATTTTTTAAAACCCCACCTTTTGGTGTATTTGGCTAATACAAAGTTGAGTCTTCTGTAATAGTTGGGGGAATAGTTGATGATTTTCTCTGACTCTGGAATGCTGATATTGACTGTATCCATTATCTTAGCAGTGAAGTAACTCCAATTGAATACCTTCAGGTTGAGTCAAAACACATACAGAAAAGTTACAAGGATATGTAATAAAAAGTTGAAATAATAGAAATTCTAACAAATATTTTAGTTTTACCTGTGATTCAATCTCAAGTGTGAAGTTGCTGTTCAGCTCCCCCAATTCCATCTTGTTATAAAGTAATACAGGGTTGTTCCGATCCTCTGGTGTGTCAGTGGCCTGGGAACAAAAAGAAAAAAAAAAAAGCTAAGGGGACAGGATAGAATTAAAAAAAACAACTAAATTCTGTAGTTTCCTAACGTGACTACAGTTTCAATACACCCCCAGCAGCATCAAGTATGTTTAACAGCCCAGGAGGCTTCAGGTCTGTAAATGTCAAAGCTTGAATTGTTTAACTGCCTCGTAATAGCAACCAGCAGAGTGGGGAGGAAGCAGTGCTCATCGGAGGCACAAGCAGCCTGAAATGCCAAAAACAGGTACAAACCTGTTGATTTACAAGGAAATTATTGGTGTCAACTGCTCAACAAGATTCCTTCGAAACAAATTATTCGTACATGTAGAAAGACATTTTGTACATGACGTCTTCCTGGATGTGGTATTTTACTTTACTGATATGCTGCTCACATGAATTATGTAAAGGTCGAAAGAGAACCACACCTTGATTTTCTGAGCCCATTAAGTTTAAGGCAATACCCTGTAGCTCAATATAATGAGGCCCCAAAATAGCTTAATATAACCCTTATTGACTTCAAGATACTGATATATGTACCCACATCCCTCTCTTAAGACATTCAATTGTTCCACAGTTTAGCAGCAATTGTACTGCTGATGTATATAAAAAATAGCATGTATAAAATTAAGTGAAAAGATTTTGGAAATAACTGCTGAGACTTTAGTTTTCCCCAAAGTGCTGGCTGACAGCCAAAACTCTAACAAACTGCTGAAAAACAACTGCAAACACAAACAATAATAATTTTAACATATTAATTAATTGAACTGTTGGTAAACCATGTCGCAGAGATGATAGATGTACTTAACAATAACTAAATAATGGGACAGACATTGACAAAATATTATTTTAACTTTTATGTGTAGCCATTTGGTATTTCTGTTTAATATACCAAATCTCTACTAAATAATGTGTATTTATGACACATAAATCCTGTTTTGACCAATCTATACAATCCTAGGACTGATAAATTTTTATATCCTAAAGTAAAAACTTTCGCTGGAAGCCTTTATTATTAGAGTAATCTAAAATATCCGAAAACATAAGAGGGTATGCACATTTAAATACTTACCACTTATCAAACCAACCACTGATTGTCTCTTAAGAAATCTCTGTATCAGGAATGTGATCTTTGATATGTTTGCATATCCTAACTCTAATTAGGACGGGTGCCACAAAATCATCAATAAATGCTTCAGTTTAAAGAACATATGGATACAGTTTCCTATAGCTAGCTTGTCCATGCAGCCTCTGCATGGGAAGAGTTAAAAATGTGAAAGTCACACCATCTATCAGTCTCACTCCCTTGACTACGCTCCCTGAAACTGCAAATATCCAAAGCAATAAAAAGAAGAATTATGGTTCTTGGAGAAATCGAGAAGATTGAAATTGTGAATCATTCTACAGAAATATTGTGCTTGTAGCAATAAGCAACAATGGGCTAAAAGAAGTTCATAAATAATAGTTGAAAAGTAATGACAAAGACATTAAATGGATGTACTCCTTTCTGAAATGTTGCCTTACATTTATTGTGGTCAGGTAACTGTACAGAATGTCATAACTGTTTACTATAATTAAGAATTAATTTGGCGAAGATAGTCAGACAATCCTGCTTACAGGATAATGTCAGTTTCACAATAAAGTTTAAAAAAAAAAATAAGATGAGATTTTGCTGCCCATTAAATAAAGCGCGAAATCTAAATTACAGTTAGATTAAAAAAACATATGTAGAACTTACAAAGACAAGGGCGAAGTGCTGTGTAAAGTCAGGTTACAAGAAAGCCAAAAGCTAAAGTCTGCACTGCCACTAAAATGGGTGCTATTTCAAAATTTCCCAAAGGACTCAAAGTGTTATGGTACAGAAGATGAAACAATATTAGCTGCCAGCAGGTTTAGGGCTTAACAGCAAAATGAAAATATTACGGTAGTCGATGGTTCAGAGAGCTCAACCTTGAATTAAAAAAATATATTTAAAGGTTAACTTCAATTGTAAACAGATACAAAACACAAAACATCACTTGGGTCCCCCACTGGTCCTGTGGAAGCACTAGAAAGACTCTTTTTGCACCAGATCTGTCTTTGGCCCTCTTTATTTCCTTAACATTCAATAAAGGCTTTGTAAAATACTTGGTATATTGCAAGGTGTGCTTTACAAGATGCATTGTAAGGGTATGCCAGTGACATAACCCTTTTTTTGAAGCCTAGCATGTTTCTTTTTTTCTATGTCACATAAATCTTTTACAATGTGTGGATTCCTGAAGGTAGAAAACACCTTAACCTGTGTCTAAATCTGCATTTCTTAAACTATAATATAAAAGGAGCATGTCTTGTATTACATGGCAGCCATAGCAAATCTCTTTTCCCCTGGAGCTAGTAACAGCAGGGGCGCTAGCTATTTGTAAGTAAGCCATGTTCTGTACTGAAAACAGAAGCGAAGCTGTCAAGCTTTGCTTTACTTTTTCTTTTTATGTTCCTCTACTATTATGCCAGGCATCTTTCTTGGTTATCTGCCAATAAGCCAAACTATTTCCTATGAGAGTGAATCTTCTTTATGTAATGGTATAATTTCAAGGTAATGCTTAATTAGTTGAATTAAAACAGCGAAGAATGTATAAAATGGTAGAAACTTTAAGAGTGTTAATTGTACTTTCAAACATCATTTGACTTATTGGATAAATAGAGTTATGTTAGAATAAATTACTAACACCGACTGACACCATTTTTAATGCAGATATTTTATTTTGCATACCTTGTTATACATTCCCTTTTTTGTATTTAATCTTGTAGACCATTTCATTAATTTGTCTTTACTTGTTGTTGTACCTCTTTTTTTTTAACATAATTGGAAAAAAGAAGACGAAAAACCAAACACAACAATATGTATAATCAAGTAAAATTATTTAAAGCAAAACAGATTCATGCTATATTTTAAATGGGTTAGGAAGAAGTGCAAAATAAATCCTGTACCCCAGGTCCTCCAAATTAAAATCCGTCCTTGTGTCTTTTTGTTGAAGGATGATTTGATAGCCTTTAAACATTATAATTATGCTTACATTATCAGTGTTGTCTTTATACTGAAGAAAAAAATTATTAATTCTGTTTCGCATTGGATCATTTTTTTTTATCCATACTTAAGTGTGTACACAAAGATGCTTACTCACCACAACTTAACATTGTAATCATTATATGACATATACAACGTAAGAAGTCCAACCCTCCTATCTAAATTGCTGTTTCAGTGGAATTTCTTCGAAGCCTTTTTTTACAGGTTGATGTTTAATTTTGTAATTCCCGTACATCTTCCCTGTATTCTGCACTGAGACTTTCTCAAAGTTTCCCTCAGAAAAAAAAAAATACAAAAAGTTTTCCTGGTGGTTCCAACCATAAAAATCTTAATGTCATTGTTTCTTCTGAGATTATAGCCTCTTTCTCTATCAATTGGCAGCAGGTTGTATCTTACTTTATATAATACTGTATTTGTGCATCTTTTTATTTATGTATTTATTTTTATTTATTTTTTATGTTATCTATACCAGGTCAAATAACCATTGGGGAATTTGACTTATTTTTTATAATCATATGGTCATGACAGTCAGCATTGTATACCATTCTTATCTCTCATTTTGGTGGTTTCTATATTGTTCCACCTGCTGTTTTAAATATATTGCTTTTACTTTTACATGGTAGTGGAGATATGGGGCACTAACAGAATAATACAGCAGGTTGGGTGATTTTTGATTTGAAAAGTACCTTCCAAGAACTCTTTCCATTGCTACATTATTTACTCATATGTTTTACACAATATGTATAGTTCTGTGACTCAACATAATACATATTTACCTCAATTTTATTTGCAGTTACTGATAATTTCTTTCTATTTAAAAAATATATATATATGAAACAAGGGGTCAGGATCTCTATTATTTTCAGGTCTGATTAGACACCCTCAGTAATTCCTGTATTTATTGGGTAGTCAGCTCCAAATTCTTTTAAATTCCTATCCCAAGGATACATTTTTTGTGTAATGAGGAAATAAAACATCACTCATTTTGTTTTAAACCACGTACATATAATTTATATACAGAATAAATGGTTAAAGACCCAACTTTGACCGTTGAAGAACCTCTCAGGCTATATCCAAACAATGTAATTTATAGTTACCCATATGCACTGCTGTCCATTTCTTCTATAGTTTTTATCCTGTCAAGAGCCAGTTGTAAAACTACTCTAATATAGAAAACTGTATATGATGTCTCATTGTGTGAAATGCATTTTAAATCCTATTAATGTTTTTTGGTCAATATAGTATATTGTATGAGTTAAAATAATTAATGCAATAACTTTTGATCTCTTGGCTCTGAAACCATACTGCCTCTCTCCTAATATATATTGAGTCTTTCAATAAGTTTGTTATGTGTCAATAAACTGTGTTACCCTTATTTTTGAGAACTAAGAAGAAATGGGAAATTTCTGCTTGATTAAAAAATGTCTCAGTGTAAAATGACAGAGTAGAGTGCAGGGGTCACAAACCTGTTTAAGGCTGAGGGCCACTTCCAGCGTGCCGAGTCATAGGAAGGGCTACCAATCCTAACCAATGAACTGCAAGGGTCAGCGTTCACCTAAACTTTGTAAATTATAAACATATTTTTATTGTTTCTGTATCTAATTTTATTTTAGGATTGACATTTTGAAATGCGCTATAAAAGATTAAAAAACAAGAGCACTGGCGAGTTATTCTATTTTCAGAAGACTCTGAGGGCGCCCCATCTGGTTCTTGAGGGCCCCTTGGTGCTTACGGGTACCACGTTGGGGACCCCTGGTATAGAGGCACCAGAGGTTTGGAAATCTCAGCTATAATCTTATCAATAAAGACCATATTAATATCATTTCAATCTGTGGAAGTCTTTATTTTACATCTTCTGATGATGTCTCCAATTTTTTCTTCTGTAATAAAAAAACATCACTTTTTAAAAAAATTTTATACAGTTCCTCTACCTTCCCTTCTGGTATTTTCTTTATTGTTAAATAATTAAATAATGTGAAATAAAACAAAGCATGGAGAGGAGGCTCTGGTTTTGCTTCTTTTTTTATCCACTTTAATCTGAGAAAATGCATTGCTGCAAAGAAACAGGTACTGCACTCATGGACCTACTATGACCTGGCAATGCCGAAGCATTGATTTCAACCTGCTATTACTGTACTATTGGTGCAGAATCCTTTTGTGTCGACAATGGTATCATGACCAGAAGTAAATATTTATATATATTTGGATCTGCTAGAATTTATAAAAGAATTATTTTCATACCAGATCCGTTTTTTCATTAAATGTTTATACTTATATTCTGCACCACTCTAAATGTCCTGTGGATGCATTTTTTAATGATCATTTTGATGAAAAAGCAGTAGCAATGATTTTTAAAGGATTTCTAAGTCCAGTTATGAGCAGCATACAGATATCTAAAAAGCCAGTACCAGGAAATAACAACATTGGTTTCCTTTTAGGGTGTCTTCGAGACAGAACCACTGTAAGATCTGAGGCTGTCTATCGCTCATGCAAAGAGACAAGCTGCTTGATAATTGTTGGGTTTTTGCTAGACCAGTGTAAATATTTTAGAGTTTGATCTGCAGATGGTTAACATGTAGGTCGGACTCATTTTAAAAAGTGATGTTGTGCTTTAATTTAGCAAAGCAAAATGGTCTCTAACAGAAAAAAAGATATGCTCACATTGGCAATATCTCTCTCCAAGTCCACCACTCGCGTCACTTCTTCTCTTATGCGGGTTTCATTGATTGTTAGTCCCCGGTCAGAGCGGATCAGCTTAGCCAGGTCAATCATGAACTGCTCATAAGCCCGACATGCCTGCAAAATATATTCATTATGTCACAGCTGAAGGGCATGTTTTAATTTTTTTTCAATAATTACATGCCAAATTTCTTACTACAGCATATGCAAATAAAGTGACATATCACTGACAGTTTGTAAAATACCCATACTCCATGTTAAGCATTGTTTTAACAGAATACACTGGTAATGTACTGGTAGAATCAACATAAAAAAAAAAGGTTTTTGTGTGTTTTGCACAGTTAAGTGCAAACCATTTCAACACACCTCTGCATAAGGACCTTCACATGCATAGTAATCACGGGACAAGAGACCAAGACTTGTTTGCTGATCAAACTAAGAAAAAAAAAGAGAGAAAACATGTCAATAAAATATTCAAGCTGCCATGTTAAGATACAGACAGGTACCCACAAGGAAAATGCATTTGTATACCTTTGACTCTACCTGTCTGTTCGTCTGTCTGTCTGAAATGCCTATACTGTACAGTGTTTTGTTTTTGTCCAAAAATAGCAAAACTCACTCAATAAAAAAAAGTGACACAAATCACACTTTTGAATTAAAAACCTGAAATAAATCAACCCTGACTATATTCTTTATTCACTTAGATGTACCGGAGGTAATTTTACGGCCCCAAATTTAATACGTACATGAATGATATATGAAGTGGAGTCTCTGTCGTCTGTGCCAACGAAAAAGTTAACCAAGAGTTGAGTTCCATATTTTTCATTTAACCTGGCAATGACATCCTCTAACCTCCAGGTTTTCCCTGAAGAAATAAGATTGGAGGAAGGAGGATGCAGGAGGGAAGAAATGTCATAAGTGATTTATAGTTTGATGGTATGTAGGGGGAAAAAATGCTGTACCATAGTCATCCTCCCAGTTGTCCACAGCAATGGGCCACTCAGAGACATCTGGCAGCATTTCGAGCAAAGGAGTTCCCCCTCTCTGCTCAATTAAACCTTCAATACAGTATAGTTTAACAACCAAAGAGAAAGCAAGAATTAGTTTGCTGGCAAATTTCAAATGAACTGTAAAAATATATCAGAACATGCTTATTTAATAGTTACCGAGTTAAAGACTATTTCCTTCTAAATTAAATTACATCTTAAGATAATCTTTTATTTCTCTCTTAGTAATGAATATGCTAAATAATAATTTTAGAATACAACAAACTAAAGTAGACAGACAACCTTCAACAGCAGCATAAAAAGACTGTATAAAATCAAAACGGAATGGTCTGTTAACGTCTCGTGTCTGCTGACTCACTCTCATTTGTGCAGGACTTGTAAAGTGTCTTAGCCTTGGTGAGAGCAGCAGCCTCCCCCTCCACCGTCTTTTCAAGGACACCTGCAAATAAACACAACACAGGCACATGTAAAGAAACAAAAAATCCCAACAAAGGCTGGCATCAGTGCAACTAGACTAAGAGAGAGGGGAAAAAACATACACCCACAAGAAGGATGCAGAAGATTTTTTTAATGGGTGAGAGTTTAAATAAAGTAATGGTTCTTACATTACTGATTTGTCCCTGTGTCACTAAGAGCCCTGAGAAGTAATTTAGTCTCTGCATAACCCTGGCAACAGATTGCAGTCATTGACAAGCTGAAACACATGATTCCTGTACCTAAAAGGAAGTGGAAAAACAACTTCAAAGTTGAACTTCTCGATCCCGTTTTGTTTTTTAAATTTCCATATGCCTTTGGCAGCTGAACAAAAAGAAAACTTAACTGTTGTTTGCAGATGCAAGCTCCTTTGAAGATTCAAACCCACTATTTTTTAAACAGTCTTTTTTTCTCCAAAAAAAATGCTTTAATTCTCACCTTCCAGTAACAAAAATCAGGACTCCGCTTTGAATATGACAGTAGTTTCTGCCTGGAAGACTCTAAAACCTTATAAAATGCTATGGTTTTGGTGGAGAAGAAACTTTCACACATACTGAACCTATTTCTGTCACCAGAAAAGCCCCTTCAGAGTGACTGCTGGGACTGCATCCAGGTAACTTAGCTCAGGTTTTTTGCTTCCTTTCATCAGCCAATTCCCTTCACAAACCTGGTCTGCTACTGCTAATCCCCCAAGCATTCTGAATCTGTTTTTATCTCTGAATCCAAAAGGGTGAAATAAGCTACCAACTGCTCGCAGAGAAGGATCGGCTTTCTGCCTTCAGAATGCTATCAAAGGCCTCTACTGAATTAATGTTTGTGTGAGATTTAATACTGATGTCAGCGTTGACATGTCATTCAACTAAAAAGAAAATGCACCATGTACCATGCACTGAAAAAGTACATATAGATCTTATATATTTTCATTATGTTACTTTAACTTGTTTAAAATTAGTCTTGTGAAAGATTTTTTCTATTTTGTAAATTTCATCATGTAATTGCGGAAAGAAATAGTGATACTGGCTTCAAAAGTCGGCTCACATAATCAGCAGCACATATCTGAGAATGGATTTTTATGTACAAAGGAACGAGAGCGAGCTCCCCTCCACCTCCAGTAAAACCTTTTTTTTGCTGAAAACTGGTAAACTGTTTATATAAACCTACTGTACATTAACTAGAAATGTTAAAAGCTGTTTGTGAAAACATTAATTTTATATGCTGGTACTT
The DNA here is from genome assembly GCF_016077235.1 of Cyprinodon tularosa. Lineage (NCBI taxonomy): Eukaryota > Metazoa > Chordata > Actinopteri > Cyprinodontiformes > Cyprinodontidae > Cyprinodon > Cyprinodon tularosa. The sequence goes on along the minus strand of NW_024039038.1, from coordinate 211,467 downwards.
TTTACCACAAATCTAAAGAAAGTTAGGATTCACTTGCAGCTGCTCCATACAGCAGAAATCCCTGAGAGCTTAGCAGGCTTCAGAGAGCTGTGACTCACAGCACTGTCGCCACCGGTATGCAGGGGGTCTAATGAATCCTGCCTGAGAAGACAACATATCGAGGTGGACTTTCTCACTCAAAAACTTGTTCAAATATTTAATTTTTTTTCCATCTCGTCAAAGCAAATAAATCCAAGAAACTCTCTTGATTGCACAAACAGAAAAGAACAGCTCAACAACCTGAGCATCAAGCGCCAAAGTATCTCGACCAGCGTTTGATCCAGTGTGAGTGACTTGATTGCCCAGAATGTGTTTGGTCTGAACATGCAATACAGTGGCTGTAGAAAAAAGGGTAGCTTCAAAACAGAAAGCACTCAGCGTGGCTGTACTTTTTAGACGGTAGAAACAACAATGCGTTTTATTTTAACTTTAGAAATATGAGCTACTCTGAGTCTGTACTTATTAGTCACATACATTTCAAATAAAAGACACTGTTGGAGGTAATGTGATAAAATAAATTAAAAAGATCAAATGGCATGAACCATTTGACAAGTCCCTTTAAATTAGTAAATCTGTGCTGGACTTGACTGATGCACATGGTACAAAGTGGAGTCTGCTTCAAATGTACTGTGGCTAAGGGTTGCAAACACACTGAAAATACATAAATGCAAAAAAAAAACTGTTCAACTAAAACCAAAACAAAAATAAGGATTGTAATCTCAAGAATTAGACCAGCAAAAACTCTGCACACAAACAGGCAAAACACAAGCAAAGGAAAATGTAGCAATCATCGATAAAGGAGAGCAACAAAGTTAAAAAAGATGCAAACACAAAATCCACTCAAATACATAAATGAGGCAAGCATGAGAAAACATATGCAAAGGAAAAAGGCAGCAGGTATATATATAAAAAAAAAATTCACATGGGACTAGACTATTATTTTATTATTCCCAATCAATGTATATGGCCCAGATCCACTGCAAAAATATAAATAAGATGCCTGACAAAAGACATGTAGAGGAAAGAAAGAAAATAATTTTCCTTTGAATCATTTTTAAACACTTAACACCTCATAAAATCCTGTTTATGTCTTAACTAAGAGTTTGAGTGTTAGCTATTTCTTTTTAACCCATCTAATATTTGTGTTAGCTTGTTACATTGTTGTGGTTGTAGTACATTTTGCACTCACTGTATACTCATGCATTTGCAACTGGGTTGCAGATCTTGGCCACAGTACAATTAAATAACAGTACTAATTTACTAGTGCAAATTCTCAGTCATCCAGGTCATAGGAACAAAAAAAACAAGGTCATAAAAAAACAAATCATTTAACAGTGGAGAGTTTAGGTGAAACAAGAGTCACAGCTCCACAGGCGTGACAGTCAAAGGCCATTTGAAAACAAGTGCAAGCACCAGTTGTTGATTTTAGTGCCTTGCTTTATTGCTTCCTGAGCACCTGTTGTGGGCATGAAGATGCCAGTTGGATCTGTCTCAGGCTTGTATTTCTAGCAGACAACAAAAATGAAACTAGCTCAGTTGAAGGCAAAGACCAATAGACTTTGCCCATGTTTAGTTACATAGTCGGTCTTTCTCAGAATAACCTTTCCCTATAAGGAGTTGCGATCTCTTAAGCCAAAAAAAAATCAAATTAGTTGTACATAATCATTTTCTCAACCAATTCCATATTTAAATAATTTTAAACTGGAATATACAGAAACCAAAACTTGCCATTTTCTAAGAAAACAGAGCAGTTAAACAAACTGTATTAAGAAACTGTATTCATTTTATATTAAAGACGAAAATCTGTTTTTTGTAAATATAATATATTCAGAACTCGTCAGGTGGCATTGCTTTATCTTCACCTGGCTCAGATTCTGTAAAAAGATCATTTTACTTGTTGCTAATGAATAATGAACTGATCAATCAAAAGATTTGTGGGAATCTTAGAATAATTTCATTGATTTGCAAAATAATATTTTGCCTCTCTAAAGTAAAATAATTGATGATCATGAATAAATTACAGGTTTACATTATTTAAGAGGATATTTTCAGCTTCTTTGTTATATCATAAATTTCAGCAGCACACCACAGTATACAGTATGTTTAATCTCCAACTCATAAGGTTTTAATGTCACCAGTACAGTTAAAGGCTATCTGAACTTTGAGATTTAGAAATCATGCTCCAAAAGGAAGAATCAATCCACAAGTTTTAAATACAATCACCAAACAAAAGTGGTTAAAGCTACAGTGTGTAATTTTCAGCGACATCTAACGTCCAGACTGCAGACCACAGCAACATGAACATCTCCCCCCCACCGCTTCTCCCCCCCAACAGTACGGCAAGCGTTACGGGACAAAATGTCTTCCACGACGTCCGCATCACCTACCTTCTCAAGTGATGAGGTTTGTTTACATAGATAATTTTACAGATAGTATTTCATTAGTCTGTGTAGGGTATAGATTTCATGTAGACTTAAGATAATAAATATACCCGTAATGGGCAATCTCGCAATCGCTAGTTTGTTGGCTCTGCGCTGCCGTAGCGTAAAGATGTCTGCCTCCATGACTGCGAGACCTGCTCCTATGTAATTATAAATAACGAATTCTAAGGCAACGCAAATATTAAGGTTAAGAGGCTGAGCTCGTAGATGGTGATAAATAACATAGTTATGTATAATATATTACATTTCTGACTGTATATCCCTGTAATTATTACACACTGTAGCTTTAATACTAGGCATAGTCAGTGTTTAAAAATGGCTGTAGAGAGTCTTTATTAAGCCAATTAAAACCATGAATACTTCTTATATGAGGTGCATTTTAGTTAGTCAGGTTCATAGTCCCTGACAATACAGCTCTGTCTGCTGTCTAATATTCCCAGATACTCCTCTAAAAAGTCTTTGGCTTATATTTCGCATAGCTAATATCTAAGACTCATATTCTGCAATTGTCAGATTACATTACTGCCCAATAACCTTACAAACATTACAAAAAAAACTTCAATTAGTACTTTAGAACATCAACAAATATGGAAAAAAATCTTTTATAAATGGCCAAAATGTAGCAAAACAAAACTTTTTTTTTGTTTTTAGTCCAGGAAATCTGTCTTTTCAATGCAGTCAATGTAATTTAAGCCTTCACATCACAAAGATGTTTGAAGTAAAAAAAACTGCAAGCTTTCCTCAGAATCTTCCACTCAAGATTGGGGAGAATGAGTTGCACAGAAGGCAGCTGAAACTCTGGTCAAATTTCAAGATAATTAGCTTAATCTCCCAAACAGGAGAACAACCCTATGCCTGCTTTTACTGTACTCAAATATGTTACAAACCACTTTATCAAATTGTATTAAAACAGAGTACATATGCTATCCCACACTTGAAAAAAGCAGGCAGACATAAGAAACTATCTGAAATTATTTAAATCAAGGGACATCTAAGCTTTAGCTTCAAGACATTACAGAAGCCTTGCAACCCTCACAAACCCAGACGCGTCAAGTAACAAAGAACAAATACTTTGTTACGTTACTTAGGAATAAATTTTGCCTATCTACACTTTACTGGAGTAATTATTTTTTCAACAACTTTTGACTTCTACTCCTTACATTGTTTTTGCAATTATCTCTACTTTCTACTACTTACATTTTAAAAATAGACTCATTAGTTATGTCTCATCTCAGCTGATTTTCCTTATGGCTTGTTGGTATTTAAAAAAAACAAAACAAAAAACATCAAAGTACTTTGTTTTATCCAGACAACTAGTCTCTTTGTGCTTGGACTCAGTGTTGCACCAACTTGTTGTTCACCACATACGAAAAATAGATCATTTTTTAAGATGATGCAAAGTTTGATTTGACCTTAGTTAAAAAAAGTAAGAAAATTGAACAGGAAGTTATCATCCAGAATTGTAGTAAAATCTTCCTTTAATAGGGTAGTGCAAGAAAACATCTGTCCTTAACATTTTTTCCTGCATTACTTTTACTTGTATACTTTAGGTATTTTTAAAAATGGTACTTTCACACGTTTACTTCAGTAAAAATATTAAGTTGATACTCTAACTTCTACAAATGTGTTTTTAAAAAGTAGGATTTATACTTCTACTTGAGTAATAAATACAAATACTTTTGACACCTCTGCTCAAACCTATCTTGGAGAAGCATTCAAAGTAGTGTTATTTTAGCATACTTAAAAATTTAATTTTCAACCTTAAAGGTTGTTAACTTTAATTAATTAATTAATTAAATTAATTATTAAAATCAGACATTGCTTCACTGTTAATTATTATAGCTTCTATGTGTGGACTGAATATCAGGATATAAATTAAAAGTATTATTTGGAACCTAAATCTGTTCATCCCCATAATCACTTTATACACTGGAAAACACAACACAAGTTTTTTTTTTCCACCTGTCTAGGCCGCAGTTAATAACAGGTCATCCAAGACAGGCTAAATGGTGTCAGAGAAAACAAAAGATTCAGCTGCTAGATCTTATCACAGGTTTACCTTGCATATATTCTTTCTTTTTCCCCTTCTTTGGAATTTAAAATAGATATTGCCATATTATCACTACTTGCTAGCATTTTGGTGCCTTTTGATGGAATTTAAACAGATGTTGTGAAAATTGAGGCCATATTACAACTAAAGCACCAAAAGCTGCTTTGTAGATGCCCCTCTCTGTGTTATTTCGAAAGAAATCTGTTTCTTCACTATCTTACAATTCTCACCAAGTCACTTAACAGGCCTTACGCCAGTTCCTATGAACCCATAATCCATTGTTAGGATTAGAGGAACAGATTGGAATAACTTTACATAACGGTGTCAAAAAACATATTTTTGTTGCTTTCATTTTGTTCCTCAACATTGGATAAAGACTGATTTGTTTTGGGTCTTTTTCTACTTCTAGGTTCTTTATTCTGTGTCTAATGCAGCATGGAGACCTTTTGTGAATTTTAATCATTAACCATTTGAATTCATTATAAAAACTGTCATGAATTATACATAATGCAATTCTCTTTCAAGTCTTTTTGCATTATAATAAACTTCCAATACATGCAAAATGTATTTAAATGATTGAACTTATAGTTTTACCAGTTATTGTTCAAGACAGGTTAAAAGAAAGAAAAGAGATCTGCTGCATTTTGTTAGAAATTTCATAATGTTTATTCCTTTAATGTATATGCAGGTGCACCAGAACTATGAGTGTTTATAAAAACTGTGAATCTATTAATTACTGTCAAGGTAAATGACCACCTATATTGTTGTCTGTAGAGGTTTAGGCAACTCTCATATGAAACTTTAAGATTTAAAATTCCATAAATCAAACAGATAATCCAGGTTAACATTTTAGATACAAAAAAACAACAAGACTTTTGCCCTTTTTTCTAAAAATGTAATTTGAGCCACCCAAAACCGACAACAACTTCTGGATAGGTGACGTGACATTTTCAGAAGAACTGAGCAAAAATGACAGTTTCCCTTTCATTAGAGCCAGTTTTGTTTATGCCATGATTTATAAGACCGATAACTTGTATAGTCAAATGTTAGGTCTTGAAACTTGTCTGTGTTCAGTTCTTAAAATAATTTTTATCCAGTTTAAGCTCCAGTATGTAAAATGGCAGCACGGCTGAGCCCTAACTAACTAACTAACTAACTAACTAACTGACTGACTGACTCATTTAGCATGCACTCTAAACCCCATACATATATAAAATGCAACATGGAGGTCAACTTGGTTGAAGGCTGAATTCTTGCAGCATTTTTTAATTATTTAATAAACCACACTTGAACCAAATAGCTGAATTGACTGATCATTAATCATCAAATTGTTGGATTAAAATGTGTGAAAGCAGGGACACATGTCAAGACACTCCAGGCCTTAGGGACAGGAATTGTCAATCCCTGGTTTAGAGTCTGCATGGATAATAATTTGCTCTAGTCTGATGTGACTACCAAGCAGGTCCACAACTTCACCTACAGGTTAATGCTGGAGGTCAGCGAACAATTTTGATCACAGAAGCTATGAAAAGCCAAAGGGCCTGTTTGTAAATGCATCAAATTAACAAAACAGACTTAATTCTAAACAGGCCCTGACAGTAATATCCACTAAACTTCCAAATGTCTGTGGCCGGTAACATACCCACTCTGATTAACCACTTTGGCTGGTTAAATGCTATTCATATTTTATATTTATGGCCCTGATTTTTTACAAATAATTTTCTGTTATTTAAATCATTAGTGATTAATAAACCCCTAATATGCCTGCCTTATAAATCGAAATTATTCTTGCTTCAAGAACTAAATTTTACCATGTATATGATTAAGAACTTTTACCAAATCCCCCAGTTTAATTACGACATTGATTGATCAATTCTAACTTTGTAAAGTCTATCATTAGCCATAGCACTTGTTCGAGAGTTTTTGTTAACGATTACTTCATCTGGTGACAAGGGTAGAGTTATTCACACTGTTAAACTTTAGAGATTGCTTCTATCTAACTACAGGTACTTGGCTTTGGCTTACAGGTATTTAGAGATTCACTTCCATTCAGAAAGCCCATATTCTTATCTTCAGCTTCCACAGTATACATGTCAGATTAAATAATACCACTTATACTTCAGCAATTGTATCAAGGTGTTACTTCATTATATCTTTTATACTATATCCGTTGGTTGTGCTGTTCTTTTAACATCTCTTTGCAGGCAATGTAGAAGACTTATCTCCCGTTTATCTTCCCTTTTTATTTCCTCTTTCTTTCATCTTCTCTCCTTTTTTTCTGTTTTTTCTTTCCTGTTCTTCTTACATTGCAGTGTCCATAAAATCTGTAAATCTCCCTGCATGAATTATAATAAAGCAATTTATATGCATAAATCAAGCGGAACACTATGGTGATAGCCGTACTGCTCCACCTGTGAAAACAAAATCTGTTGGGCTCTTTTTGGCATCAAGACAATTATTCTTATTGCCACATTGCCATTTGCCAGACAGGACACTGTTTAAAAAAAAAAAGGAAAAAAAAAAAGATTGCCGCTATCTTGAGGAGTACAAATTCTAGAGAATGTACTGACTTTCTCTTTTTTTTCCCCCTTTTTTAAATGTTAAGTGCAGATATAATCATAAACATTACATTTATCAAACAAAACCAATTAAGTCAGGCATATAACTGCCTGTGTGTCTTACAGAGAAAACAAGAAAAAAGTAAACCTTTTAAGAGGTTTAATGAAAGAAATTGGTTATTTTGTAGATAGAACAACCCTTTGACTTTGGCAAGCCTTCATCACTCTAAACATGGCATCACCACTGTTTGTAACCCAGCATTATCTCAAATGTTGCATCAACCAATACACACTATCACACACACTCTTCATCTCAAAGCAGCACTAGGATCAATACAGGAAAGAGGATGGGTCTTAAATTACAGAGGGGGGCGAATAGGAACTCTCCCCGGAGTCCAAAAGGACATCAGTCACATCACTTTGAGTTTCGATCAAAAAAAAACAAAGACGAGGAAGCCAAACCTCTAGCTGAAACGATAGCAACATAGAGGGATAATTTGATAGGGAAACAGTTATGATGCATTTTATCCAATCTTCTTTTAAATCCCTGCCCTAAAAACAAAACAAGGTGTAATAGAAAAGTCAATTTGTCATTTAGAGATAATTAAAATCTTTTCAGGTCCCTATGGAGCAAGAACCATCATGTTGGACAGTAAAATACAGCAATATATGCCTTTTTTGCTTCAGCAATGTTTTGCAATGGAGACTGTTATTCGGTTTTTACTTCCGCAGCTACTCATATTTTATGTTTAAAGTATATAGATGGATATATTGTGGATTGAAGTACAGTACTTTGAAACCTAAGAAGGTAACTGTTATTCAAAAACACAAATATTTAGAAATACTTTTTGGAAAATTACTTTAGCGGACAGAATGCCAGTGACTGAGTATTATGAACTAGATGGCAATGAGGTAAAACAGTTGGACTGAGTCATTAACTACTGTAAGCTTAATAGTAACCACTTAGGGCAACCAGCATAATAGAATGTTGGAGACAGGAATATTTTAATACATATGAAACTAGATGGAGAGCATGATTCTGTAATCATAGCTTTGAAATGTCTACTTCAGCAGCAAAAAAATTTATTATTTCTGTTTGTATACTGAATGTTGTAAAATGGGGAAAACGCTTCACTTGCTTCTCTACATCATCAAATAGAAGACACTTTTATCCTCTTCTTGTTAGTTTCAAGTAAATGTGACGGATCTGGATTTTACTGAGTGAACATTATTTGTTCTATTTTCCATTTGGATTGAAAGAAATCTCAAGGAAGGAGTCTCCGCTGGGCTCCTTCAACCAATGCACATCCAGTCCATTATTGGTACGATTTATGAATTCTGTTGAAATTCACTTCATGTCCATCGTAACTTTTGCTTTGTTTTCACTTCACTTAATTTGGGTTCATTACACTGTTTGTATTGCTAGAAATTCTTCCCTTGCATCACGTTGCTCTTAAATGTGTCTCTACATAGAGATAACGAGTAAAGCACTTGCTTCGGTAACATATTTGTCATTTGGTGTGAATGCACGATAAAAAAAAAGAGAGAAAAAAAAATAATAAATGTTCTAGCACTATCAGACAGCACACTTAAAGGTATTGTGCAGGACAGCTCTCTTAACTTTAAAAAAATTGCGCATGCAAGAGCATGCAGATGCCCATTTCACCTTGTGCATGCTCTGTTTAACATGTGCTGTTCTCATAGCTCATACGAGCTTACTGTGTCCACATACAGCAGTAACTATATAGTGGACTTTATAGCACACTCAGTTAACTGACCATTCGGACAGATGATCACTGCTTCTTGCCCTGTTGGTCACCTAACTCCTCCTCCTCTGTGTGGTGCCTGCACAATCTTTGTTATTAGTCGCCGCTGTCGGTTAGCGACAGCCTATGGCGACAGTGGGCCGCCGTGACAGCAAATCCCATAATGCTTTGCAAGGAGAACTCTCCGTGCAAAGCATTTTGGCATATGTCTGCCTCTTCTGAGGCCTTTCTTTTCTTCTCATACACTTCGTAGACATTTTTAAAGAACCACGGTCAGAAATGTGAGCTTCAATGACAGTCTGAAACCGTAGCTCACCACACGTATGCGCAGAAAAAGATAGCTAACAGGGCAAGCACGTAAACATATCACCAGAATAAATGGCAATAAAGAGGACCACTTATTTAGATCATCCACCCAGAAAAAAAAGATGATCCTCTATGCCTTTACAAGAAAAAAAAAAACTGTTATACAGTAGTTCCTTAAACTAGCATAAACAGAACTTGATTGCTCTGCATTCTAACAACTTATGAAACTGCACCTGAATCTGTTTGATATGATTACATTTTTCTTCATGTAAATTAATTACATTTGACATTGCACAGTGATTTGGGAGTATACTTACTGTTATACTAATACTTTTTATCTGGCTGATTTTATCTTATAAATTAATCTCATAGATCATTTTCTATTAAGACATGACAAAATTATAATTTCAAATGACTTTCCTTTATAATTTCACAATTTTGAGTTTAATCCAAACTGTAAAAGACATTTGCTATACAAATGTAGCATTAAAAAACACAAATTAAAGGGGAACATTTCATGCAAAACAGACTTTTCACCCCTTAAATACATTTTGTTGTGTACTTGGCGTCACTAGGCGTACAGATAATTTGATATGGGTTTCTCCCTGCAAGGATACATTTCATTTTGATTGAGTCACACTTTTATTTGAATCTGTTTTCCTTATTTCCAATTAAGTTTTTTGAACAGTAATGTCATAGTATTTTTATCAGAATTTAAGAGAAAATTATTAGCCAATTAGCACGCTGCTTTAAGCCTTTATGTAGGTCATATTTTACAGCAAAAGTCGTTGCATGCATAATTAAAACAGCAAAAATGGGGAAAGAAATCAAGTGTCTCCCTATGCACCATTTTGAATATGATGCAAAAAGAGCTATAAAACAGTTGATAGGAAGGCTTTGGTAATCTAATACTGGTACAGTTTGACCAAAGCATCTTACACATTTCATTAGAATGGAGGAAAATTGTGTCAGTTTCTTGAAAAAGGCAAAGTCTTCAAATCACCTTTTTTTTTTCCATGGATGAATGCAGCTCACTTTATAATATATGTACACTTCCTACACACATTCCAAATTCTTCATTTCAGTTCAGTTTCGGTTCAGTGCCATGCATACAATGTCCACTCACTAATTGTAAGGAATCATAATGTGTATGTGAGATTGGATTACAACCACAACATCCTTATGTTTAACCACGGCAAAGGCTTAACCCTAAAAGTGTAACACACACACAGACGCCCATGTTATATTTCACTACCCTTATGGGACTTTTCATTGTTTTCCATTTATTTCCCTTCATTTGTATGGCCAAAACCAAACTTGTGCCCTTACCTTAACACCTTCCCTTACAAAGATAAAAACATGTGGATGTAATTATTAGACTTAGACAGATTTATTTTGTCATTTTGTACACACAAGTGTTGACAAAAAAAGTGTGTATATTCGGTTCAGCCTGAGCTATCGGGGCCAGATCATTGTTTGCTGTTGTTTGTTTATGCCTGATTTTTGACAAAATGATCTGGCCTCAAAAGGACCCATCGAGGGACAGTCAGTAGGATAGGGTTTTTTTTGGTTTGTTTTCAGCTCGGTTTTGTCATGCAGGGTTCTGTGTTTGTGTTTCAGGGTGCTTTCGGATCTGTTTCGGGTTTCAAGGATATGTGTCCAGTTCTGAGCCCCCTCCACCCGCCCTGCTTACAGTAGTTTATTTTTTCTCCTTTTTTTTTTCCGAGGTGTTATCAAACTTGTGATCAGCTGTGGACTCATTGATTCCTGGTCTGTTACTGCCTGGTCTGTCTTCCCTTGACCTGGATCGGCTTCCTGTATTTTCTGCAGGGCTGCAGCATCAGGGACACTCTGGGCGACGCATGCCGCATCTGGTTGTCACCCTATCGGCTGGATCACACCCTTTTTTAAGGAGATGGACTGAACTGTGAAACCAGGTGAGTGACTCACTGATATTATCATCTTCTGTCAGATGGTTGTGGGCACCTGTATGTCTTTCCCCAGAGTGTCAGTGAATGGGCGGTGCCCCGTCCCCCTCCTGCAGCCGCCGCGAGCCACAGATCCACAGATCCACAGCAAAGTGCTTCTGTTCTGTCTGTTTATGTTTTTATTTTAATAAACCTTTGAACTTTCCAACTGACTGTTTCACCTTGAATACTGGGTCAATCTGTCCCGGTTCATGATACCTTTAGGAATATGTTTCTATTAAAGATAAGGCCATTGTAGAAAGGGAGGCAGTAAATGAAGTAATTAGAGAATTTTAACTGTGTTTGGACTCTTTTGATCTACTTCAGCTTCCTAAGGTATCACATTTTTTATCTTGATCTAAGCCCTAGGGTTGTATGTTAGATCCACTTCAAACTAAACTGTCTAAGAAACTATTCCCTATTCATTTCCAGCATCAATAAATATGATTAATCTATCCCTAATATGGGGATGCATACAGTAGGGTTTTATGGTAGCTATAATTAAATCATTACTTGAGAAAACTTATCTCAATCCAAATGACTTAGTCAGTTAAAGACCTATATCTAATTTTACTTTTTTAATCAAAAATTCTTCAGAAAAATTGTTGCTTATCAATCTACTGAGCATTTACACCATAATGACCTTTCTAAAAAGTTTCAGTCAGGTTTTAGAGCTCATCATACCACAAGTGAAAACAGCACTGATAAAAGTCACAAACGATATTCTCCTGGCGTCAGATTTATGACCTGTCTATACTTGTCCTGTTAGATCTCAGAGCTGCATTTGATACAGTTGATCCAAAAAATATTTAAGAAAGGCTTGAACATGCTGTTTGAATTAAGAGAAGAGCTTTAAGCTGGATTTAATCTCATTTCACCAACAGATTTCAGTTTGTTCATGTTAATGATAAATTTTATATTGTCTTTTCTTATATAGTGTTAAAAAATAAGTAAATAATAACTATGCATCTTGATAAATTAATTAAATATTTAAGTTACAAAAGTCCTAAAAGAAGGGAATCCACTATATTTAGTAGTTTGATTTATAAATATTTATCCTTGAAATACCTCTAAGGATTTATGTACACACTCACACTCAAACACACACACGACTCCTCAGTAAGCTGGGCTGATTATAGTTCTTGGAGTTTTCAAATGGAAAATGCAAGGCAAATTCTTTTGTAATCAGGTCCCTCTTTGAAAGCCCTTCCCAGCCTGGCTTTAGGAGGCACTGCTAAACATTCACGTCTCTCTACTCAAAGCGCTTTATTAACAGGGATGGGTCAGTTAATCTCAAACCTAACCCTCTTTGTCTTATTTTACATCTAATTAATGCCATAAACTCTATTGACCCTTTATAGTTGTTATTTGAAAGGTTTCCAGCAACATTTCACCCAGCAATATATCGATTATTAGGATACTTTCTGTAGGCCGCATGGTGATATAGTTGTAAACACAGTTGCATTGCAGCACGAAGGTCTGCGGTTGGATTCCTAACCATTCCTTCATGTACAGGCTTTTCCAACCATCCAAACATATGGATGTCAGATTAAATCAAATAGATCATCAACAGGATTAAGTCTATATGAGTATATAATTGTTTCTATGAGATGCCTTTGTTTTTGCCCAGTGATGGACTGTTAATCTCTTCAGGGTGTACTCTGTCTCCTGCCTAATAAGCACTGGAGAAAGGCGTCATTCTTCATAAGAGGTATAGAAAATAAATAGATTATTTCAGTCCGTTTGGAGTACTTAAATCCAGGGATGGTGGGATCTGAGTAAAGGGGATATTAAAAATCTTATGCTCACTGCAAAAAATCGAAATCTAGACAAGTCATATTGATACTTTAGGCTGAATATTCAAAAGAAGCTGCTACATCTGCTCTCTGCTATTTATGTTAAAGCTTACATTGTCTTGTCAAATTACAAATTCTGTGCCAAAACAGTTTTAGATGCTATTTAAGAATTGCCATTACTACAGTTTCATAATGTCTAACAGAGTATTTTACATACATAATGTTAAGCAGTGTCTCATACATTGCTGTAGAGCATCTTATCTGGGTGAAATGCATAATTTTAGTTTCTGTCTCATATTATGGAAATGTGTTTCAACCCTGTACAACAAATGAGGTGTTTGAGGCAGTTCAGGATGACTGTCAAGAATAAACCTCCTGGAGGTAAGCTGTAAAACACGACCGACTTTTAGATGCACAACATGTGAAAAAAATCAAGAGCCAAAATAAAGCCTCCAGAATTCAGGTTCATATATTAATAATGTTATAGCAAAGCTAAGAAGCTAATTCACATGAAAATGTGAATTTTTAGCATTCATATCATGCTTCTGCTGTACCTTTCTGTGTATGAATTACCCCATTAATAATATTTTGTGTAAATAAATGCCCAGTACAGCCATGGCAGTGGAAGAGAAGATATGGCGAGTAGATAAGGCTACAGTACCTGTTAAAGTATTAATACTTTGTCAACATCTTACAAATGTTATGGTGGAAACCTCAGTTAGAAGGGCCTAACTAAGTTTATGGCAGCTGTAGCTACAAGTGCCACTTGTGGTGGAATCTCACAGCACCTGCAGTGACATATTTATGTCACAAGGTGTCACGAAGGTGGCCAGCATGCTGTCACGGCCACTGTCGCACTGCTGTTGCTGTTTTAGGGCAAATAGTTTGTCATACATGCCTATTAGTCTGTAAATACTTTTAAATAATCATGCTTTATTGATATTATTTCCAACGGTAATATGTAACACTTTGCCCTAAATGAGGGTTGCAAAGGATGATGCAGGATGCCAGAGGATGTCACACAGTGCCAGAGATTGCCATAGGGCAATAGAGGATGCTGCAAGGTGCTAAAGGGGATCATATTCTTTATTATTTGTTTTATCTGCCATGCTATGGCAGCTTTTTCGGCCCAGTTAGCACACGCCCAGACCAGCATACTCCAAGCTGTATGACATCCATACAAATCAGGATGTCATGCTGCAGATAACACAATGGTCCTTTTACCCACAAAGCAGTTTTTAGTGCAACTGTTGTCACAGTGTCAGAGTCTTGAAAGTGAGAAAACATCACAGCATTTCAAATAAATAGTGGAAGTCGTTGCAAGTGGTTGGTTAAAGACAGACTCCCCATGAATACAGGGAGCTGAGTGGGCTTCATCAGCATGATAAACCAAATACTTAGAAGATACATCCCATCATTGAATCACTTATCCAAAGCCAGCATTCCTCAGATGTACAAAATAAGCAAAATTATGTATTTGCTGATACATCTATTTTTTGCTCTGAACCCAGAAGAGAAAGACAACCAGAAAGTATCCCCAGGAATGAAATTGATCTGACACAATTTTAAATGGGGCTATAAATTAAATTGAAAAAGTGAAGCACTGTAAAAACTTTATAATTTATTCATTTATCAAGAGACATTGTAATATGAAGCACTTTAACCCATATTATAGATTTTCTTAATACCCTGCAATCCTATTATATATGCACTGTACAACTCCTCAGACCAGCAGTTCATTTTCAAGAAGGACATATGGCTTTGACATATAGCCAGAGCTACAATGAAACAAAATTAAATGTGTTGACAACACAACTCAAAGGTCACATTTCAGTAAAGATGAGAGAGACATTAAATGTGGCTTAGAATCTCCATCCAACCGGAGCATTAGCTTATTAACAAGAAGGAATGAACAAAATATGCACAAAACCGACATTAAAGATCTGCAGCTCCATTTGCAATGAAAGGCTCTTCTGTAATCTAGGAAAAGGCTCAATACAAATGTATTGAAACATTTTCAGATTTTTAATTGGAAAATATTTTGAGTGAAATTGAATATTTCTCGTTCAGTGAAAGACAATTTTTTGTAATATTCTATCACTTAAAATTGAAATGCAACACACTGACGTTTCTGGTTGTAAAGAAAACTAATGTTCAAGGGGTATGAATATTTTTTCACACATACAGTATACTGTACAAGTCCTTGGTAATGCATAACATTGACAAGCACATCTGCAATCCGATCACCCTGTAACTCAATATTGTGCAAAGATGTTTTTGGTGATTTTTTTTTTTTTTTTAAGTGATCTTGTGCAATTATTTCAATAAAGGAAGATATTTCTCAATTTCAGTTGCCATTCATTGTTGAATCACATATAATTTCAAAACTTCCCCAAAAGGGACTCTAAAAATCCACAAGTTTCCAAACTGTGGACTGTAACACAAGCAAGAAATTGTTATCAAACTTAGACTTAAAAAAGTAAACTCTGAATCTGTTTGTGTGCTTAAAAATAAAGGAGGCACTAAGCAGTCCATGTAGAGCCCTCTCTGATACATGGGATATAGCAAGGAGATGACAACCACATGCTGTTTTACATGGCTTGACCCATCCTCAAAGCATTACACGCTGATCCCCCTGGAAACAGAACTTATCCTCACTTCATGTCTAAGCTGCTCCTCTCTTTTGCAGGTTACATTTCAACACCTATCATCTCCATCTGTCATTTTCCTCTGGTTTTTAACTTCAGCTCAGTTCTTTTTTTTTAACAAAGCCTTTTATCCTCTCATGCCAGATCTGCTTCCCGCTTTCTACTTCCGAGAAGCAAACTAATTAGTCATTAAAATGCTCATGGTCAATCGGGTAAATTATTGCACAGTATGCAAACCTAAGAGGGTGGTGGGATATAAAATAAAAACTAAAAGCTTGTGCACAGAAAATATGAGGGAAGGAAGAGAAAAAACAACAACTCACTATTAATCACTTAAGTCCTCTGAGTACAGCAAATAACAATCTGAGGTATTTACTTAGAACTGTAAACCACACTACACTTAAAATATGCAAGCATGAAGGCTTCTCTTTTTTTTACTGCTGTAATGTAGCCCAAAGCCCTAAAATGTCCAGGTGTTTTTAGACTTATGCAGCTGTTGATAGGAAAAACATCCATCAATCAGTGGGTGGTGATGTTCAAACTGCTGTAATGAGCCCAGGGATCATAGGTTGCATGTTTGATGTCAAGTTTAGAAGTAGGGGTCATAAGTCTACTTGTCACCTATCACTCATTCAAAAAAAAAAAAAAAAAAAACATCACGTAAAGCCTTTTAGGAATATTACATCTTCTTGCATGTTATTTGGCACATTACATGCGGGTTATTTAATTTATGTCTTAAAACTGAGTTTTACATGGAGTTACACAGACAGAGTAAGCCTGCACACATGTTTACTGTACAGCCTGAGACATTCCATCTCCGGCTGGTGAGCTCCACAGCCTAGAGGAATGAGCACAACACTAACGGTTGGTGGGGATCAAGCTGTTGAATGATTGGGAACAGTTCCATTTCCTTCTGTGGTAAACACAGCATTTAGAGCAATTAAGGCAACAGTTCGACAGCATCAACCTTTGCACTTTGTTCCTCTTTGGTAGATCTTATTTTCACATATTTTTTATCTTTCATCTCAAAACCCATCTTACTTTCAAAAAATGTATAAAAGCAATGGAATGCAGAAAGAAAGAATCGTGTAAAATGACAGTTAAGTGGTGGTGTAAATGCCAATAGTATTATTGCTAAAAATCAGCTTTTTTGTCATTTTTCCACACCACTGTCTGTAGCTTTTATGAGTGTCTGGACTGAAAAGTAGGAGCAAGGGCAGAAAAGAATAGCTCCATAGCAGTCCTAAAGCAACACATAGTGCAAGAAAGGCTTACAGTTTCTTAATAAAGTATGTGCATCCCTGAAAATGTAAATTTTTTCTTAAATACATTTGTACATCTTTAGTTTGGTACAAAACCTAATTTTGAGGAAACCATTTTGAATTGGAATGATAATTGATTTCAAGTTGTTAATAATAAAAAACAGTTCTTCATGTGTGTTGTGATTTAATATTCAGACGGCTTTTTTTCTTAATACTGCTTCATAAAATGCAGTCCAACCATCTGCCACGAGAAATTGGTTTCAATAAATATACATGGGTTTTTTAAGGCCTTATATTAGCTGCAAAACATTAGTTAACGTGGATACCAAGGAAAACAGATGATAAGTAAAGGAAAAAAGTAGTGGGAAAGTTCCAAAGGGTTTGGTACGGTGGCTGACAGGTCTAGAAGCACAGGCAAAAAAATGAGCTGCAAATACATCTGTGATGCCATCTCCAAAACACACAAAAACAAAAAAACAAACGCAAAAGAAAAATGCAAACAAAAAAGAAATGAGCAGCAGACTCACAGTAAATGGCAAAACAAGTTAGAAACATATGCATGATACAAACTGCTAAAAATGCAAACGCATACAGCAAATGCAATAGAAATGCTGCAAAAAAAATGTGTAATAACTAAAAAGACAAGCAAAACACTACAACCAACAAAACAATACGCAAACACAAAATCCTGCAAGCTAAAACTAAATGCTGCAATCACAGAAGAAAAATGACACAAATAGCAAAAACAACAGCTAACAAGACGAACTAAGAACAAACCATATCGGACAACATTGCTACTTATACATGATACCATATATAAATATGTTGTTACTCTGTAATACTGTAAGTCTACGTGTTTGAATATGATATGTAAAATAAAGAACCTTTATGTATTTTGTACATACTATCAAATTAGAAACTATAAGTATGTGTTTTCTATTTAAACTTTAAGTGAATGGTTTTAAAGTATAATGATATGTTAAAAAGGCCTAGAAAGTCCTAGTCAAGGTTAAAAACCAAATATAAATGGGAACCCATGACTTTGAAACTGATATTAACATGTGCTCTACATCTTATGTCACCAAAGTTTAGCTACTTTACACAGAAAACAAATAAATCTCTCCAGATGTGCAAAGCTGATATAAACATACCAACAAAACCCTGCAGCTGTAACTAAAATTAGAGGTGGTTCTAAAAATTAGTGACTAATGCAGGATTGATTACAAATGATTGAGACACTTGGACGGCCATGATAAGGTCCGTAGGTATCAATACTTTTGCAGTTTTGCAGAAAATATCTGAACCCTCACTAGAAATCTTTTTTCGATAAATATACTGTAAAATGTCGGGTAGAATTTCAGGTACAAACAAAACCTCTGGAAATACCACATTTCATTATCCCATTTCAACATTTTTTATTGTCAATAAAGTGTTTGGATGAAAAATAATCATGTTTTAATAGAATGAGATTTTAAAACTCATACCATATGCTTCGCCGTCATGGGAAAAAAAATAAAACAAGGCCTTCTCCAATCCATTTTATTACATTTTTATTTTCAACTCCCTAATTGGTTTTTCTTACCCCTTAAACTGTCCTTAGTCCTCATAACACAAAAATTACTGCCACTTAATTTGTACATTCATGGCAGATGAAGATTTTCTGTTGTTCATGGAGGGTTTGTCCTCCATAAAGTTTTAGTACCTTCAGCTGAGCTCTCAAGTGGCCTTCTCACAGACAACCTTGGGTAAAATATGGACCCCACACAAATGAATACAACCATAAATCCACAAAGCACACAAACAGATTCAGAGTAATGTGACCCTCTCTGTCTATCTAAAGGACCAAAAAGCCTCCAATGCCTGCTAAAAGAAAAAGAAAAACACACTCTTGAACCACACACACACAAATGCAGAATTTGCATTAAAAACCTCCCTTAACTGCATGTAGAAATGCAAAGTTACTGATATCATAAATTGTGCTTTCTGCTGCCATGGGAGTCTGGCAGTCATGTCATTTATGATATCTGTAGAACTGCAGTCTCTGGAGGACAGTTTTAAAAATCATTTTTGTATTAAAAATCATTGCTCATTTCGATATCGGCCTTGAGCTCCTCCTCAGGGACTCATGCCCTGAGGGAACCATGTGTGGGAACTACTGCCCTAAGGGATGGGTTAAATGCAGGGATGGTTTTCTTTGCAATTCCCCCATAAAATAATCCCAACCAGGGTTCTAGTCAGAGCATTTTAGAGAAGCAACCTTGCTACACTGAAATGCATAAATTAGGCTGATTGGTTTGATTTTTTTATCAGCACATTAGCCGTTTGATTGACATCCTTTACCTAGGACTACCTCTGTTCTGTACATTTTAACATATGCCTAGTAACTCTAAAAGTTGTCTAAGTAAACTAAAATTAGGCCGACACTGTAAAATCTGATGAGTGTAAGGGCTGTAGAAAGGGTTTTAAAAACATTTTTCTTCTTTTTTTGAGTAACCTGTTTATTTGGCAGCAGTACAATAACATAGATCACCAGTCCTCCTCAAGCCCTTCAGAATCATTCTCAGTTTCAAGGCCAAAATAATACCAAAGGGGCTCTTCTGTCAAGCTGACCTAGCCGATAATCAGGCTGCTTTTTATTTTCTACCCAATCAAATGCAGCATCATTACTGTACCAGTGTGTAACCACCACATCCCCTTCCTGCATCTGCAAGTGCATCAAAGCAACATCTCAGGGGATCAGTCTGACCGTTTAAAAATTAAGGAGAGCTACCACAGTGACCTCCCAATATGGTTAAAAGTTTGAAAGAAATAGGAGTGGGCTTGATTAGTAAAGAGACTGAAAACAAAGAAAATATTGGTGCTAAAAAAGAAAAATGGCTTTGCTTTACCCCACCAGCTATGATCATAAAAATCCCTGACTTAATAGGTTATTTCATTTACACTACACAACATCCTGACACATTGTTCACTCAAATCAAAACCATTTACCCGTCACTTCCACACACCAAGGTAGGTATGTTAATGGTGTCTGAGACAACATAAGCAGGTAACAAATGTCAACAATTAAGTAGCTACCATCATAGATCAGGGTTTTTGTCATTGTATTAGTGAAATGCATGCAAATGTTTAGTAATGAAGCAATACGCTTGAGAGACATTGCTTGCTTCACCCATGCTCTCAACTTTGATCGAATAGCCCTATCCCGAATTACCCATTTACCTTTTGTGGCTTACCGTCTCTTGAAAATATCATTAACTCTCTGCTGAACAATACTGTATGCATTCCAGTGTGTGAATGAAAATACATTTGATGAGCTTCAAAATTATTACAATTTAAGCAACACTAATTATTAGCCACTAGGGGCCCTAGACCTGTAACTTACAGGTTTAGTGCCCCTGGAAGTAACGTGCGACACTAGAAATAAACAGTGTGCTTTCTTTGTTTTGGAGACTGATGTTAGATCACTTTGGACCAGCAGATTGAGAAATCATGGAGTTAGAGTGAAAGGCAAGGCAGCATTCACACCACTAGATTAAATATTTTATCAGAGAACCAAAACTATGTTTGATCAGGTATTAGTCATATCTGTTGTGTTGCCTAACACAAATGTTAGCTTAGTTAGCTCTCATGCTTAAGGGAAGCTTAGACTGACGTAAAGCCATGCTCTGGGTCACATGACTCATCCAGTGATAGATCCAACACTCTCAAGTTACATATCCAAGACTTTCATAAGAGCATCATTATGTGCTAAGTGCTTTATAATGACCTACTGTAAAATAATCTTTTTATATATGTCACTTAAGATAATACTTGAGTCAATATACAATACTGTCCCCTAATTGTATTTAATTGCATGGAATAAGGAAGGTTTTAGACCTTTGAGGATGACCTCTAGGTCGTCTCTTAGGATGTCGAATGTGCTGTATCTGGAGCTGGTCTCTGGGATGATGTTCTTTTTCAGCCATCCTCCACAGGCATATTGATAGAAGTTGTCACAAGGGTCCACAGTGGCATCCATGTTCTCAATGAGGCGAGATGCTGCAGGAAAGAGTTAGAGGTCAAGAACTGAGTGTAGGGGGAAAAGTACAATTAAATAGTAAAGTATGAGCTAAAAAAGCCCTATAAATTACAATTCAGTTCTGCCAGAGATACTGTGAGTACTGCATTAAACCTTACAAACTGAAAGCTCTGTAAGTAACAACAAAGGAGCAGCAAGGTAGATAATAGACACAGACAAGAGTAGCCAAAACGTTAACAATTAGCAATGACATCCAAAATGGTTGCTGTTATTGCTTTTCGTGTTGCCTAGAGTATCTCAGTTTTAGGAATAAAATCATAGAATTATTTTATCCCTAAAAATTGCTTTAGGCAGAGACTTAATGAATTACTGCTTATGTTTAACACCTGCAGGGGAATTTAGGCTGGTAAGAGCCGCTCGCCAGGACCATAGCTAGCCTCGCCAGCCAAGGTGTAAATCAGTCTGGTGAGGCTTAATACTCTCAGATTCCCTGCTTATTTTCCCATTTGACGGGTCCTCCATTGCAGCGCAGAGCTGCACACCATTACACACAGGTGGTATTCAAATGTGCACAGCAATCAGTGTGCATACTAAACAACTTGTTACATTTATGTTATAAATTTGTGGAACAGGCGTAACTTTGAGAAGGACTAGTGTGGACATGTCCCCACCAACTTTGCCCTGGCGGAGGCAGTCACCACCAATAAGTTCTGCATTTTTCTCCTTTCCGCTCATTTACCTTAGCTGCACCCAACTCTGGTAACTAGAGTTGGGTGCAGTTATCTGTCTTCTGAGCATTTTGGGTCAGTGTTTTTTTCCTCTCTTGCGCTGCTCCCGAGTCCCGCCTATTGGTCTAACATCATCGGATCTGTCCCTTTGAGACATAATATTATTGGGGTCGCTATTAACTGCGTACATAGTAGCTACGTGTTTGGAGGAGAGACACACAGTAGCACTCATTGAATTTAACAGGCAGCTACTTCGATATATGTTTAAGTATAATATAGAAGACAGGTTGGTTGAAAAAATTAGAAATGTCACAGAAAAATCAGTTTGTCAGACATACCGAGCTTTTTCAGCCAAAAATGGCAACAAATTGTAAGTTTATACAAGTTAGTATTAAAATGCAAGAAGCTTAAGAAAAAATAGTTAAAATACTGTGCTCTGTTTCTGTTTCTAGATATATTTAAATGTTCAGAGTTTCTCTGGCATCATTATATTAGTAGACAGGTTCATAAATCTGTTTTAAGCAGAGCAAAGAGACACAAGTAGGAACAGCTGCAGATTTAAAGTTAATAAGATTTACTGGGATATGCAAAATGCAATAAAATATATCTCAAGTTTATCACAAATTTTACAAGAAATTAATATGTAATGCCATAATTAAATTCAACATATCTTCTTGTCTTTCGTAATTTAGCAAGATTCAGAAATAGCTGTGCCAGCCAACCCAGAGACAGCCAGTCTCACAGGACACAGACTTAAAGTTAAGATATGAGAAACTATTATAGATATGGTTATAATTATATAATAATTACTATAAGAATTAAAGAATACATAATAGAGTTAAAAGTAGTGTATAAATTATTTTTGAAATATAATAACATTTATACATAGACTATGGCTGTTGACAATTTGTGGGACAAATTTCTAAATTTGATTTTGTCACTTGTGAAGAAGGATAATCACTGGTGCAGCTTAAAGGGAATCCATCCATCCATTCATCCGTCATCCATCCATCCATCCATCCATTCATCCATTCATCCATCCATCCATCCATTCATCCATCCATCCATCCATTCATCAATCCATCCATTCATCCATCCATCCATCCATCCATCCATCCATCCATCCGTCATCCATCCATCCGTCCATCCATCCATCCATCTATCCATATTTCCATCATCCATCAATCAATCCATCCGTCCGTCATCCATCCATCCATCCATCCATCCATCCATCCATCCATCCATCCATCCATCCATCCATCCATCCATCCATCATTTTTGCATACATTAATGTTTTTGAGCCCTTTATAAATAATGCACTAACAGGCATTTGTGTGTTGTGGTACTCTTGTGCTCTCAAAAATAGGGAAGCGTTCAATAAATATATGTTTGAGCTCATTTCTGGAAAAGACAAAACACTATTGAAAGTGCTCGGGTTGAGTAACTTTAAGTCTATTAGCCACCACCTGAGTGTCCCCACCAACTTTCCTCACAAAGTTACATCCTTGATTTGTGTCACCATTTCCCTCCGACTCCAAAAAGTGTGTATTCGGTAAGCATGGGTACAGCACATTCAGATAGATAGCACATTTTCATTCAAAATATGTTTTTTATAGATCATAACCTTTGTTTGGATAGCGGCATAATCAAGTTTCAGGTCCCATTTTGTTTGCATGCAAGCTTAATAAATGAGAGCTCTGGTCATGAAAAAACCCTAAATAAAACTCATACATGAAAGACATGAGCCCAACATTAAAGTTTGTAACAAGCACCACATTTAATGAGGTGTTTTCAGCAACTACCTCAGCCGGTGGCTTTACGATGCCTCCCATGTTACTAATTGGTACTCTGACATTTTGGGGAAATATGCTTAATCATTTTACACCAAAGTGTTCAGAGAGAAGATTAGCTCTGAACTTGTTAAAGGATGAAAGCAGCAGCTGATCAGCTGAATGCTAGAAAATGGGAAAGCAGCTAAAAGGCTATGTGATTAGAGTAACCTAATCCTTCGACAAATCTAAAGAGCCAAAAAGCTCATTTCAGATAGTACTAACAGAGAGCTTAATTTGTTTATTCTTTTGTACTGTAACTATTCAAATGTAGAAAATATATGGATAAATACTAACCATTCACATAGATTATTTCAATTAATCTCACTTATCTTATTGGATATACAGTAAGACATGTTTTTTATTCAGTCATTTAAATGGAGTCAGGCTACCTTTTTCTTTAATTTCAGACTTTTTTCAAAGCCTGTTGCTTAGAAAACCTATTTGTAAACCTTGGTATTGATCATACTGTAGGTCTTAAAGTTTAGATAAAGCTAAACAATTCAAACATTTAACTAGCACAGTAGTGAGATGGCAAATGAAAATGTACAGATCATCTATAAAGTTTGTTAAAACACTTTCTGCTCTTTAATGAAATAACAATCAATGGCAACTATAAAATAAATAAAAAAGTGTCTTTTATTTCTTTTTACCAAAACATTGTTTTCTGACAAGTAAAATCTCAACATTACAATTGCTCGGTTAAAACAGCCTACTAGCAGTAATTGGGTCTTATTCAAGCACCAGCAGCGGAAATATGTTAGGTGTTTTTGAGCTGCAATTAAATTACTGACGGGTGCTCACTCTGGGATCCCTTGTGACAAGACTGTCTATCAAAACTGACTGAATTGGGACACCAAGACTGCAGAAATGATTCAGAAATACATTGGCATCTGTTGCTGAAAACTGGCACCAAATATTTTTGTTCTTTTTACTTATGTTAGTGTTCATAAACCTACCAATAAATATATTACATATGGACCGGACAGGTTTACTTTCATCAAGTGATTAAATATTTTTTTAAATAGCCTTTTTTTTCTTTTTCTTTTTGTTCAGCAGTGTTGTTTACCTTCAGACTCTCTTAAATCACAAACACTGATCCTAATAGAAGCAAATGACACTTGGAGTGCTTTAAGAGTGGTGCCTGGCTCGTTTTTCACCTGTTGGATGAGTCACCCTTGGAGTGGCCCACCATCCTCCAAGGTTTACAACTATTCCATGTTGTCTCCATTTGTGGATAATGTCTATCGCTGTAGTAAAATACCAAAGCTTTACCCTTTCCAGACAGAGAAACATCGGGGACAGATGATTGACAGATTGTAGCATAAGGTGCTGTGGTTGTGGTTTGAGATATTTAAGTCTGCTTTTTGTTGAAATGATTCTGCCAGTTCTTTTAGAGTAATCATCTAATTTCAACATGTTTTTCTGTCTGAAGGTAATAACATTTTAGATTAGCTCAGCAAAACTAGGATTTAAAAGCGATAAATAATCTGAGAGGGGAGTTTAGGTAGATGGCAAAGAAGAAACCCTGAAAGACTGGGATCTCTTTAACAAGAATACATTTATATATCAAAATATCAGTGGAAACAAGCGAAGCCCTGGTTAAAAGTTACAACAAGAGTTTGACTGCTGTAATATATATTGTTATACATTTTTTTGATTACCTTTAAAGCAGTATCAGTACTTTTCAACATGCTTTTCTAAAAAAAAAAACATATAAAAATTAAACTTTACTCGTACTTTGTTTTAGTACCTTTGACAGATTTCCCTATAAAAAAGGAAAAAAAAATTGGGGATAGATACATTTAAAATTTGACAATGATATGAATATTGTTAGGCTTAGAATGTGGGTGTGAAACATGCATAATAATAGGTCTATTATGTCAGTTTCATCATGGCTTTGACTGAAAGAGAACATGTTCAGATTATGAAGAGACAGTTTTCTGTAAATATGTCATAAATGCTTCTGCAGCAGTTTCATTTCTGCTTGGCTGTCTCCCTCTAGGAAAAGTCAAAGGCTTCAGCGTGAAACAATAGAGAGAAAAAAAGCAAACAAACAGAAGCTGCTTACCTGACTGCGTGCAATCAGCTGTCGTGCAAATTTCATCTGCAAGAGAATGGAAAACATATTTTCATTACTCAGTGGGTGTTTCGCACTCATTAATTATTACATCTAAATAAGTCCCCTCCTTAGTTTACTTTCTGCTTCTCTTCTTTTTTTAAAAGTAATTTGTCACACATATGTACAGTAGGCAAAATGAGTCCTATTTACTGCTTTCACTCTTTCAGAAATGTGTTATTCGAAGGGAATCTGGGATGTACTGACACACCAGCAGAGTGCAATCTGACCTTTAATATACCCCTCCATGGGTTACATTTTAATGAACTCAGTGTGAACATGGTTGAGTGTACACATGGCGACAGACGTGGGCAAACCATTTAGCATTCAATTTCCTGACAAAGCAGCTTACTCATTTATAAAGCACAAGACAGCAAAAATTAATAATAGCTCAACACACCCACAAAAACAGACAGACTCCATCAAACTTAATTTGATAACCCTTTCTGTCAGGATTCTGCAATCATGACCGGCTGAACTTTGTCAATAATTAATCTATACATCACCTGCTTGTGATTGCTGGTACTCAAACTCTGTTTGGCTGCTTATTTTAAACTTGAATATGGAAAATCAACACATCAAACTTTGACATTAAACTAAAACAGGAAAAAAAGGTTTGAGCCCCGCTTCTCAATTTCCCATTTGTCATCTTTTTTTGAAAAATGTCAAATGCATAACATTTTCCATTAAATATGCCAAGAACAGTTCTTAAAATTAAGCCTACATTTAGTAATTTGAGATAGTGTGTGAGTCATGCAAACCTTTTAAATTGAACCTTCGAACACACATGCATATTGTTCTTCCTTTTTTTATTCTGTGCGAGACAGTATTGTAGAACTGTACTTAAAAGCACACAGCTCAAGTGCAAGTGTGTTGTATGGCAGCAAAAGGACAGCTCTTCTGCATGCGCATTTTTACTTACCGTTAACCATGAAGTGAAAACCCTGAATGTCCTTCAAAAAATCCTTTCAGCTACAAGTTTCTCTTGTTTTGCTCACACAGTTCATCAAAAAATAATAAAAAAAACAACTTGTTAATTGTCAGTGATAATCCTTAATCATAACACTCACCAGTCTTCTGGGTGGCAAAAAGGATGATGAGGGCAACGATAACAATGAAGAGCAAAGAGACAATAGTAATGAGGCCAATTTCCAGAGAGGTCCAGCGGGGCTTCTTTGCCGATTTCGGGGTACTGGTTTCTGTCATTCTCAGGTCCTCTCTTTCACCACCCAGCGGTATCGACTCACCTAATGGGGGAATACAAAACAAGTAAATGAAAAAAAATTGTCCGAGAACAAGCTTCCTGTTACTATTACTAAATAGAATCCTGTTTGCATCTGTTTTCTCTATGATTGCTTAGCATCACTTCAAGAGTCATGCAAGCCTAAAGACTTTAACAGATCCTAAATGCAAGCTATTTAATGCTGCAATAGACAACATGAGACCTTAGCTAAATGGCAAGGTCACCATCACCAGGGAAACCCAAAATATGGTTGGGAAGTGTGTTGAAGAACAAAGAAATGAGTCCTCTTACACAGTGGGCACAAACCAGGACTTCAAGGTGGATTTATACCTGCAGAATAAGTAATGCGATGTCTGGCATCTTTTGTAATCTTCTCAGTAACCATTGAGTTGCAACATTAACAGTCTGACAACAGACATGTTGGATTTTTATAATATGTCTATTCTTTGGCAGAAATGGGCCCACATTAGGTCACATGTTAAGAAATATTTTCAAAGTTGTGTCACTGATTAGGAAAATAAACGAAACATTTCCTAAGTTTTGCTTTTAATATAACAACATTGACAACGTGTTAGAACCTCTGCATTTTAACTGGATTTCTAACTAGATTTGTAATTTGTAACCTTTGTATTTGTAACAGTGTGTGCATTTGGGTAGCATAGTGCTCCTCTTTCCCCAATGGTTCCAGCACACTGCTTGTAAGTTGCCTTAAGGAAAGTTACTAAACTTTCCTACATAAACAAGAGAGAGGAACATTAATGTTTGTGAATTGTACATTCTTAAAAAAAATGGTAAGCCACAGCATGAAAACTAAAGAAGAGTCATCAATTATTTATATTCAGTAGGTAAGGTTGTTTTAAAAATGCAGTTGGTTAGCTTTGACTAACAGGTCAGCCAAGTCTGGCAGATAACCTTACTAGCAAACCATTTAAAGCTTTGATATATTTGATTTTCTTGTGACAAAGAGAAGCAGAGCACCCTCTACAGCAGTGGTTCCCAAAGTGTGGGGCGCGCCCCCTAGGGGGGGCACAATGCCATTGCAGGGGGGGCGCAGGAAGCGGTATGGATGAATGAAGAAAAAAAAAAAAAAAAAAACAGTGCTTGCTTGACTGAGCATAATGGACAGTTGTGACACTGCAACCCAGATTTGAGAAGATCTACAGCAAAAAGCAGGCTCACTACAGCCACTGAAAAGATGGGAGGATTAAAGTACAAAGAAAAAACTCTCAGGGAGCTGTTCAATGTTTTCACTCCATTTTGCACAGAGGCTTTTTTAATGTATTGATGATAGCAAAGTTAAATATTGTTACAAATAAAAAAAAGAAATATGTTTAAAATAACACAGACAACAAAGAATCCTCTTCTAATCTACATTATAGAACTATGAAAAAAATACAGTTACACAAAAGTGTTCCACTGTAAAGATGGTGTAGTTTGTTTTGTTGCAACCTGTGTGAAATAAACTTCAGTGGAGTTTGAAAACAAAATATGTGTATAGATTTACTATATCTGGTTGAACGATGTGTGTGCCCAGTTTATTCTTTTTTTTTTTTTTGGGGGGGGGGGGGTTGTGGGGGGGGGGGGGGGGGGGGGGGGGGGGGGGGGCCTTTGGATTTATTGTAATCCAAAGGGGGGCCCAGAAGAGAATCTTTGGGAACCACTGCTCTACAGATTTGGATGTTAAATCATCATTTAATCAAGAAACTTTTTTCTAATAAGATAAAAGGCTGTTCTCTAAAGGTGATGCAGCTACATTCAGTACAAGATAAATGTTTTTTTCACTATCTAAGCTTTCCATCTATCTTTTAAACAATTGAAAACACTCATTGAGAAAACGTGTATTGACATTAATATTTCCTATAGATGCTTACTTTTTTGCAAGTATTCACTTTAAGTCTGATGTTAGTGTAGGTGGTTAGCTTCAAGTCCTTAAGCGCAAGAGGCTACCTTTCTATAAATAAATTTTAAGATTCTCTATCAGATCAATTCCAGAGACTGGGCCATCCCAAGCATTGATATGGCTTGCAATCAGTAGTGACATATAGGTAAAATTGAAAGATCAAGTTAAAACGCTAATCTGCCAGGGGTATACATTTGGGCTATAGAACTATTAAAATTGTATGCATAACTGTGAATAAATCTATTTTAATTGTAATTATTATCATATAATATTCATTTAATTAGAAATAATTGTTCCTTGTTGTGTTTTAAATAAAGTCATTTAGATCATCTCCTTCATGAACCACTACCCTAACGTGGTTTAAGGCTTTCAGTGCTTGGATGACTCCAGCAGAAATTTATGGTGCCTGTTAGGGTATCCCAGGGCAAACAAGCTCTGGATGATGACCAGAAAAAGAACCTTTTGAAGTCCACATCAACAAAGCAAGTGACCGCACCCACTACGGCCCTTACCCTGGAGCTAGATCTGGGGTTGGAGTTCATTAGTGAGCACCTGGAAGTCACAACCGGCTAGAAATATTCTTGCAATCATCTCTTTTCTATGCACAGCCCGGGCTCCAGAACCCAGCTCCTTACAGGAAACTGGACTCTCCTCTACTCTGGAGTGGCCCTTGGAGGGCTAAGACTCAGAATCTGATTTATTGCCAAGTAGGTTTGCACTTACAAGGCATTTGACTTGGTGTTGATGTTGCAGACAAATTAGGTTATATATACAGAATTCAGAATCAATATACTATACTACACTATATATATAGTATACAATATGCAATATATATACAATATATACTATGTACAATATATAGTATATAGCCATATACTATATCCACAGTAGACTGTGAGTTAATGTAACGCAGAAGGTCTGGAGATGCTACGTTCTAGGTCCTGAATTGGGAGGGAGAGAGGCAGTGTCAGCGTCACGGGGGTCTCTAGGCCTTGTTGATAAGGCTGGTAGCGGATGTGAAGAAACTGTTCTTTTGCCATGAGGTTTTGGTCCTCATGGACCGCAGCCTCCTGCTGAAGGGGGTGTCCGAAATAGTTTGTCGCTGGGTGCGAGATATTAGCCACAATCTTCCCTGCACGCCTAGGAGTCCTGGAGGCGTAGAGATCGTCGAGGGATGGAAGATCGCAGCCAATCACCTTCTCTGCAGACTGGATGACACGCTGCAGTCTGCCCTTGTCCTTGGCGTTGGCACCAGCGTACCAGATGGTGATGGAGGAGGTGAGGATGGACTCAATGATGGAGGAGTAAAAGTGCACCATTATTGTCCTTGGCAAGTTGATTTTTCTTTAAGCTGCAGCTGTAGCTGAAGTACATCCTCTGCTGAGCTTCTTGGTGAGGGAGTTGATGTTCAGCTCCTACTTTAGGTCCTGTGAGATGATAGTTCCCAGGAAGCTAAAGACTCCACAGTGTCAAATGTGGAGTCACAGAGGTTGATGGTGATGGCTGGGGCTGAGTTCTTCCTGAAGTCCACAACAATCTCCACTGTTTTTAGCAGGTTGAGCTCCGGGTTGTTCTCCTTGCACCAGGTGGCCAGATGGTCAACCTCCCACGAGTAAGCAAACTCGTCACCATCAGAGATAAGTCAGATGAGATTGATATTGTCTGTAAACTTCAGAAACTTCATAGACTGATGACTGGAGGTGCAGCAGTTGGTGTACAGGGAGAAGAGCAGAGGCAAAAGAACACAGCCCTGGGAGGAAGCAGGGTTGATGAGCAGTGAATAGGAGACATGTTATCCCAGCTTCACGTGCTGTTTCCTGTCAGCCAGGAAGTCTGTAATCAACCTGCAGGTGGACTCAGGCACACTCAGCTGGAAGCGCTTCTCCTGAATTAGAGCTGGGATGATTGTATTAAAGGTAGAGCTGAAATCCACAATCAGGGTCCTGGCATGGGTACCTGCGGAATCCAGGTGCTGGAAGATGTAGTGAAAGGCCAAGTTGACAGCATTGTCTGCAGGCCTGTTGGCTCTGTTGGGAAACTGTCCAGGAGGGGGTCAGTGATCTATTTGAGTTGTGAAATCACAAGGCGCTAAAAGGACTCCATAACCACAGAGGTCATGGCGACGGATCTAAAGTCATTAAGTCCTCTGGACATTGGCTAAGGTGAGTCTGCATGGCTCCCTTGAGTTTAACGGTTCATCCAGGTGAATGAGAGTGTTGTATAGAGTGTGTATCTTTAAAAAGGGTGGAGGACTCTGTGCTAAAAAGCACCTCCCTGGTGCTTTATAGCAGTCCCAAAGGGCTTCATTGGAAGGAACAGACCTCCAACTCTGAACACGAGAGATGTTTTGCTATTGGACCTCTGTGCAAGTCTTAGATTGTCCATACTAAATACCATGTCAGAGCATAAGAGTGTCCATCTGTGCACTTGGCATCAGAGCACCCTAGAATCAAGGATTGACTTTGTAGTCATATGCTCTTCAGCTTGGACATTTTAGATAAGAGAGGGGCAGAGAAGTCAACCAAGAAGAAAGATGAACAAACTTGGCAGGCCCTAGTGAGTAATTACATGTTTCAGGTACAAGGTACATTTCTGGATTTATAGTTTGGTCTGCAGTTTTACCCTGGCCTATGGTCATGAAATCTGGATTATGACCAAAAGTATAAAGATTTTATTACAAATGGCTGAAATTAGCTTGCTTTGAAATGTGACCAAGCTTAGAGATATGAACAGGAGCTTGACCATAGTAGAGCTCCGCCAAATTAAAAGAAGTCAGCGGAGGTGATTCAGACAGCTGTTTTGCATGGCCCCTGGATGCTTTCTTAGGAAGTGTTCAAGGCTCTCCCCACCGGGAGGAGGCCCAAGAGAGGGCCCATAACATGTTGCAGGTACTATGTCTCTCAGCTAGCTCCATATTGCCTAAGGCTTCTATGGGAGAAGCTAGAGGAGTTCTTTGAGGAGAGGGAAGTCTGGAGGTCTCTGCTAAGACTGCTGCCTCTGCAGTCAAATCCAAAATAAACAGAAAACAATGAGGACAAATACAAGCACTTAGATCATATAATACCTTTGGACTGTTTCATGCAAACACTGTGAAATAATGCAAAATTGTTGTATTGTACTCATTGGTATACTATCAATATCTTATATTGTTTGATGCCTTGCATCTCACAAGATATGTAAAAAATTATGCTTTTCAGTCCACCCTTATAACTTATTTTTTCTTGTAGAATGTCCTTTAATTTTTTTTTATTTTTGTTTTTTGCTATGAAAATATTGGCTTCATTCAGAACAACTCAACGGTACACACAACTTTAGTTATTAGTCAGGTACGAATTAGGTAATAATCAGTTCCTTATTAACTGCTTAATATGACGCTTGACCACACAAAGTCCATAAAAAATAGCTAGGCAAGAATTTGTAACAAGAACAGATGAAACAAGGTGCTGACAGGATTCTTTTTTTGTAAGCAGTGACAGGTGAAGTTTATTCAGATCCAACATGGAGAATTTCTCATCTCTTTCTGTATAACTTCTATTAGTTTCTGATTAGTTACTCTGTGTTTTCCAAATAACTTAGCAGTAGTCCGATAATAAGGCTGGGCTAGGTGTTCAAGCACAGAAAATACTAGTACTAGTACCAACTACCCATTAGTTCCTGATTACTTCCCCAGTAGTTATTCAAATGTTTTATACCTTACTGTAAATTATAGTTAATCTTATTTTTACTGGTATTCTTAGTCTCTGCAGTCAAGTACAAATGATATTACGGACAGACAGACTATGCAAGCAAACACTCAAGCGCAAAAGACAAATGCAACAGAAAAGCACTGCAAACAAAACAAAAGAGAAACAAGCTGCGAGCAGATGTAAATATAAGGCTAACAGCAAAATGAGCTGCAAATACATGTATGATGCACACTCCAAACACAAAAAAGTGAAATCTTATAAGCAAAACACACCAAACAAATAAATATTTATTTCCCAGGCAAAGGGGAAAAGTCAGATGTGGAACCAATTCATGCAGGAAGAGGTTCCATATCTGTGATGTTAAAGTTAGTTACAGGTCCAGCACCAGTAAGGTGATAAACATCACAAATTTGTGAAAACATCAAAAACAGAACCATAAAACTTTATTGTATTTTATAGTCTTATATTGACACTGGACATGCAACAAATTTTAGTTCAATTCTATAAGTGTTTTGTTTCTATTTAATCATATTTGGGTTATGATTAGAATTTGAGATGGACTCCTGTTGAACACTGCTTAACTTGTGTATGTCCATGTTCGTTTTCTTTTAATATTCTGGCCGATATACTGTACATTGAAAAATTTCAGATATTAACCGATATAATGGATATCCCATATCAGTCAGGCTCTAATAATTATTAGTTGGTTTAGGGTGAGAATGACCGAAGTAAACTTCGGAAGTAAATTTCAGACACCCTCTATTACTTAACTGCCTTAATTGTAACTATCTAGCTTTCTAATATGTAGTTACTTGATTTTGGAATTCTATCCAAGCAGAGCAAAGGACCATCAAAACACTATAAGGATGGACACTTAGTGTATAAAATCTTATTTCATCATTATCAAATGGTTTTCTGGCTTTTTAATAGGTATATAATTTGACTATGCACCTTTAATGAAAGAATGCATTTGACCATCTTATGATTCGACACAAAGAAGCAGCAAGTTTGCCTCTCTTCTACGAGAAGGGGAAATTAGAGATAACAGAAGAAATACATATACAATAAAAAGACAGAAGAGGGTAAAACTGTCAAGCATAAGATGAGAACAACTTATGTTCTTACCTTTACGGCTGTGCACTTCAGATCAAGAAACAACCCAGAAAAAAAAAAACAGACTTTTCCTCTGCTCTTTATAGGTAAGAGTTGTTTCCCTCTTTGAGCCAGGAGTGAATTTTACAAAGTGCATATAACAAGCACTCAATTCTACCTGTGAAGGTCTGGAGCCAATTAATCCCTAATCCTTTAACAGCACCACATGGATTCATGCACACAAACACTCATACATGGCCATGCACACAGCATAACTTTACAACCCTGTGCCATGAGGTGTGTGCGCAGATGGGTGGGTCTCAGTGCCAGGAGCCCAAGATGAGAACATCGCATGACCAAAGTCTCTTTTCTCCTTCTAAAGAAACAGGCCTATCATTTATGACACACACATACATTTATCGCTGGAAAATATGTTCTTGCTGAGTGTCGAATTGCCTATCATTCCTCTGCATGACAAAACAATAGACCAACGTAAAGTAAACTTTCCTGATTATGGTCATTATCTAACCACATTATTGTACACAGTCACTTCGGCTCCCTCCAGGCTATTTTCTCAGCTCTGAAAGAAGTCATGACATCAGCACAGGTCATAAGATTTACTACAGAAATGTGAAGATTGAAGGCAAGTTTACTATCAAAAGATGGGGAAGTAAAAACAGAGATATTGGAGTCATAAAAATGACAGTTGCAGAAAACAAGCTGATGTGTTAATCAAAACTTCCTTTTAGTTCCTCTGTGTCTGCAGGATAGGACAGAAACTCCATCGACATCAAAAAAGAAAAAAAACAGCTCTAATAAAACCATGTGTACATGTCAGCACTAGAGACTATGCATAATCTTCATTCACTTTTGTCGAGACACGATGCATGTAGAGCATTTGAATGTTGTTTATTGGAAAAAAGAATGTGACTATGACTATGCCAAGTCAACTGGGCAGAGTTAACTTTAAACTAAGAGAATTTCAGGTTACACATTACAAGACTATGCCAGAGACATTTTATTTTGTTCTAGTTTGTTTCATTGCAAATGGTTATTGGATATTATATATACTTGACAACTTCTTCACTCTCTGTACATAAAAGTATTTTTTGCCTGAACTATATTTTCTGTTGTTGCTTTTCAAAGATAACCTTGGTAGACACAAACTGCATTTTTAAATTAATGATTATATATATTAAGGGGGGAAGGCTGAGAAACCTGCCCTATAAAGGAACCAAATTCCTTGTAAAGAGAATAACTGCTGTGCAATACTTGGCAACATTGGCCACCATCATGACTTTGTGAGATAGGATTTACATTTCTGTGGATGATTTTAAACCAACTCTTAATTGCAGAATTGTTTCTAACTTAGGCCAACTGAATAGTTTCTGAACATAAACGGCCTGCATCATGTGAAGCATTCTGATTTTAGAATTCTGCTATTTTTTTTAATGGAGGTAACTGGCTGATCTGTATTGTTCACATCTTTTGTATATTTTATGGTAGCCTGAGAGAATACAAATGAAACTGGCCACCGTGGCTAATTCTGGCATCTTTCGTAATAAGCACTGTACCATTTGATATATAAATGTAAATTATTATCCCACAATGGGGAAATTCACTATCTGCATTGGGATGCCATTGTGCGGAGCCCGGGGAGCAGTATGGGAGGGGTTAAGAGTTTTGTTCAGGAACCAGGAGTGGAGGCTCTGGCGATCAAATCAGGTACCTTTAACCATCCCAGAGCATAAGAGCACTGCTCTAACCGATAGGCCAACATTCCCTAATATATATATATCTATATATATATATATAGATATATATATATAGATATACATATATAGATATATATCTATATATCTATATATATATATATATATATATATATAGATAGATATATCTATATATATATATATATATATATATATATATATATATATATAGATAGATAGATAGATATAGATATATATATATCTATATATAGATAGACAGATACACTATATTGCCAAAAGTATTTGCTCACCTGCCTTGACTCACATATGAGCTTAAGTGACATCCCGTTCCTAATCCATAGGGTTCAATATGACGTCGGTCCACCCTTTGCAGCTAGAACAGCTTCAACTCTTCTGGGAAGGCTGTCCACAAGGTTTAGGAGTGTGTTTATGGGAATTTTTGACCATTCTTCCAGAAGCGCATTTGTGAGGTCGCACACTGATGTTGGACGAGAAGGCCTGGCTCTCAGTCTCCGCTCTAATTCATCCCAAAGGTGTTCTATCGGGTTGAGGTCAGTACTCTGTGCAGGCCAGTCAAGTTCATCCACACCAGACTCTGTCATCCATGTCTTTATGGACCTTGCTTTGTGCACTGGTGCACAGTCATGTTGGAAGAGGAAGGGGCCAGCTCCAAACTGTTCCCACAAAGTTGGGAGCATGGAATTGTCCAAAATGTCTTGGTATGCTGAAGCATTCAGAGTTCCTTTCACTGGAACTAAGGGGCCAAGCCCAGCTCCTGAAAAACAACCTCACACCATAATCCCCCCTCCACCAAACTTTACACTTGGCACAATGCAGTCAGACAAGTACCGTTCTCCTGGCAACCGCCAAACCCAGACCCGTCCATCAGATTGCCAGATGGAGAAGCGCGATTCGTCACTCCAGAGAACGCGTCTCCACTGCTCTAGAGTCCAGTGGCGGCGTGCTTTACACCACCGCATCCGACGCTTTGCATTGCACTTGGTGATGTATGGCTTGGATGCAGCTGCTCGACCATGGAAACCCATTCCATGAAGCTCTCTGCGCACTGTTCTTGAGCTAATCTGAAGGCCACATGAAGTTTGGAGGTCTGTAGTGATCGACTCTGCAGAAAGTTGGCGACCTCTTCGCACTATGCGCGTCAGCATCCGCTGACCCCGCTCCGTCAGTTTACGTGGCCTACCTCTTCGTGGCTGAGTTGCTGTCGTTCCCAAACACTTCCATTTTCTTATAATACAGCTGACAGTTGACTGTGGAATATTTAGGAGCGAGGAAATTTCACGACTGGATTTGTTGCACAGGTGGCATCCTATCACAGTTCCACGCTGGAATTCACTGAGCTCCTGAGAGCGACCCATTCTTTCACAAATGTTTGTAAAAACAGTCTGCATGCCTAGGTGCTTGAATTTATACACCTGTGGCCATGGAAGTGATTGGAACACCTGATTCCAATAATTTGGATGGGTGAGCAAATACTTTTGGCAATATAGTGTATAAATAAAACAATTGCCATAAAACAAACATCATTATGTTACAGAATTTAAATCAATTTATGTATAACCATTGACTAGGCCAGTACAAAGCAAGAGTAAAACTGGGCAATTAATCAATAAAATTGATTACTTTTCTGTTTATAAAGATTTCATTGTAGGAAAACCTTGAATATGTTTTCTACCAATGCATTTACTGAAGAAATTAATGCAACTTTTAATGCAATTATCGATGCAATTTTTTAGCATCTATTTATCATATGTAGTATAATCATACATATATCATACTACATATGATAGTATGATATATGTATGTAGGACACAAAACAATTGTTACTTTATCACAATTGTTTTATGTCCTAGCCTGCTAAAATAACATAAAATAAAGTGTCAAAGTAACTAAATATGATTAAGTAGATGCCAAAAATGGTTGAATTATTTTTTTTCAGTTTAGCCTTAGCCCTGTGTGATATCAGTTTAATCACTATTTCTTTCTAGATGTGTACCTATAAATGATAAACTACCTGACTGTGCAGCACCATTTGCTGCAAATGTTCTTTATACTTTCATTATTTGTTGTAAGACATTGCTTAACCAGCATTTTCACAGTTTAATTTTGTTGCCCTTTTAATCAAAGCAATCTCCAAAATTGGATGATTAAAATAAAAGCTAGTGTTTGAAAGCAAAGCATGTCATTTGTCATTTTTTTTTCTGAAACTTAAGCGAGAGAAAAAAAAAAAACTATTTGGATTTGGTTAGAAAAAATTCAGAGATTAGATTTTTAAACCATACCACCCAGCCCTTAGTACAAAGGCGGACTTGCTGTTGATCTTCAGCTTATTATCCTGTTGCATAATTAATTAATGTTGTACCTGTTTATAATCCAAACTGATTAACTGTGATAAAAGAGCAACTGATCCAATATGGTCTAAGTATGGCATTATGAAATTGATTGATAAACAATGTTTGAGCCATTCGACTTTTACATGACAGATTATGATCCTCTGATGAAATCAAAGTAACTCCCAGTGACTTTTTGCTGGAAGATTAATTCTACTGAAGTCAGATGACTAAATTCAAATCATTTATCATCAAAGCCAGTGCAAAACATCCCCCTGAAAGGTCTGAACTGCATTATCAGAATGTAATGACTTAAGAAAGCCTTTTTTTTCTATTTATATAAAGAACAGACCAAAACTACAAAATGGCATAATGACTAGCACCCTCCTAAGAGTCATACTGACTCTGATTCTGAATTATTAGATAGACACCATGAAGCTGGAATGATCTATCTATCCATCAAAGCTGTATTTTTCTGGGGAAATGTCCATCAGACAAGACACTCAAGAATCTCTTGCTGAATTCTGTGGAAAGCCTCACACCCAGCATTAGGTTCAACAAACCCAATTACTTACCATGAGAATGGCTTTATTGATTCAAATGTTAACTATAATATTTAGATTCCAAATTTAATCTGAACTTAATTGTTTAATCGCTAGGATGGAAACTGAATTGTTTTAACCAGTGTTGAAACTCTATATGATTTTATTGAAATGTCTTTGTAAAGTGGTCATGATATTTTTGATGAATCGGTTTCATATACATAAGCTGAACTGAATCAGGTGATGGGTATGCTTTTAAACACTGTATTTATATCAGTTTAATTTTTATTTCAAAGTTGTTTAAAAAAACTAAATTCTATGCATTCATTTGATTTAAGACGTAATAAAAAAAATAAGTTTCTTTGTTTTAAAAGCCCCAAAAATTACAGGTAATGTAAAATGTTAATTAATTATTACCAACTGTGTTGATAATATGTGATGAATACATTTGTGTGTCCTTTAAGCGATCAGAAACTCTGCTTTTGTGTGGGATTTCTCAGCATCATATTAGAGCATAATAATAATGTGTTTAGGATGTATTCTCTTGAATATGCTCAAAAGGAGTACTGGCTGATTTTAAGCTTAAATCTATAGATCTTACTCAGAAATTGTTAGGTCTAGTAAAAGTCTGTGTTTTTTTTACTGTAGTTCTGAGAAGTCTGAAAAACATTTGCATTCGTAGGATAATGGTTTAAAAATGGGGGAGAAAAAAAAGTTAAACCTAATTTTCTCCTTATCTTCCATGTTTTATCTAACATGATAAATCTGAGACATTGGCCATAGACTTCACATGAAACCTATTATTTAACAATACAACATAAAATGCCCATGTAACTGTACATCATCATAGAAAAGTCACTTTTTTTTTAATATGCATGTGTACCTAAATTAGTTTTAGGTCAAATGTGGCCTACTTTGGATGAAGGTAATACATAAAAAAGGAGTTCTCTGCTCAGGGCATTGCGCTCCAAATTACCTCTGCGAGAAGATATGATGCCCAGAGGTGATGAGATCTAGAAACGTCCTAATTTCCTCTCATGAATGCAAGTCAAAATAACTTTCAAAGGAATACAGCACTTAATGCAGCTGATAAAGTAATAGAAGATACACAGCATGACCACCGTTTCGCAGCTCCACTCAATTCATCAAAGTGTTAAACTCCAGTGATAAAAATATCCAGCTGCAGCACACACTAAATGCGTGCCAGCCTCTCGTCTCCTGTTGCACGTTGGGAACTCCAAGGGGGGTGTCATGATCAACTAGTGCACGATGACCCGTATCACCCAACCGGCAAAAGCACGCGCGCAAAATAATAATAATAACATAATGAGCGCAGACGCGCGCGCCCCCCAACACAAAAACATAAACACTAACGCAGATGAAACCGCGTTACAAGTCCCTCTCTGTTTTCCTGCGGTGACTTACCAGAAATATCAGGAAATTTTCGGTCGATGATATATATGGGCATCACATCCGCTGATCAGATATCCA
Source organism: Cyprinodon tularosa (assembly GCF_016077235.1). Lineage (NCBI taxonomy): Eukaryota > Metazoa > Chordata > Actinopteri > Cyprinodontiformes > Cyprinodontidae > Cyprinodon > Cyprinodon tularosa. Next base: position 171,905 of record NW_024039038.1, on the reverse strand, counting down.
TCAAATCCACAAAGGGAGCGCAAAATGCTGATCTGTCCGCCACTGATGATCTCTCTGCTTCAACCCTTGATGCCAGCCAGACACGAACCTTTCCCGCCTCTATCTTCTCCTCCTTCCTCTGCCTCTCTGTTTTAGTAATACATATTCAGATAGGACCGAGCACGCTCTCGCGCACGGATTCTCTCCCTGAAACTATCACCCGCACTGTTCCACATCTACCCAGAGAGGATCGCTGAATTAGAATGATCCATCAGGGGCGTGCGCAGCGCAACCGCTCAAGTGAGAGATCCACACACGGGTGGAGAGGAAGGGGGTCCCATATTTATGAAGCCTGTGACAGACAGTTTTATACAGCGAGCTATGCAACCCTAAAGTTCCCTTTCTTCTAGATCATTACCTACTGCAACAAAAGGTGTTTTGTAGAGTTACCGTCTGTTGGAGATAAACTGCACCAAGATGATTTTTCAGGCTCAGCAGTGGGACACAGCCTTGAGGCTCTGTCCTCAAGGGCGTAGGTTTGATCTCAACTTTGGTAGGGACACTATTGGTCTTAAGTTGAATTGGTCTGATGTCTTTGGTCCTATGCGTTATGCATGCTCCATTATTTGTTATGCTTGACACGAGCATCATGGCATTTCATTTAGTTGAAAGAGAAAACATCATTTGTTTCTACATTTATTCAAATTTTATAAGGACTGCACACAAAAGATGCTGTTTATCAATGTTTGAAGCATCAGTGGCTTGGAGTAATGTAAAATAGGGACAAACTTACACTTTAAAAAGGTTACATTTGAACTTGCCTTTTTAACCAATCTAAATATCTCTGTTGTATATGTATTTATCCGGGTGTTTTCAATATGCAGAGGTAAAACCCACTCTTATTTTTTTTATCTTTTTCTTTGTAAAACAAAGCAAAATAACATATTCAAGGGACTGCAAATAGAGTTATTGTTATTGCGTATGAAAACAGGAATGAGTAGAATAAATATTTCACTCTCATCATATTGATTTTAGTTCTCTTGTTCTTTCAAGAGTCTACTAAAGCCAATAATTCTAATTTTAAAGAGATGAACAGAAGAGTGCAGAATATTTTGCGGTATCTTGGCATAATTTTTCATGTCTGAGTCAATTTAAGTTGTTCTGGATGCCAGTGACAAAAATGCTCATTATCATATTTCCCTTCATAAATTTCAAACGGATTTTAAGATAATCTCATTTTAGCATAGAAAAACCCACTGTTGAAGACCTCCGCTTTATGCTATAAATAAAGGTTTTTGTGCTATTTTACCATAAGATTATAAATCTATTAGACTTAGACAGATTTTATTAGTCATTTTGTATACAGAAGTGTAAACAAAAAAAATATTTTGCTAAGTACAGTACTATTAGTACTATAAATTACAGAACTGGATGTTATAGTTGATTAATATGCCGTTCAAATCAATGGTAAAACCAAGGAATCATTGTTATAACTGAAAATCTGCTCAATTACCAGGTATTATTAATAACTTACCTTAATAACTGGACGTTTTGGACCACTGTTAATATCTAAGTTGTTTCCACCATCAGTAAAGGTCAATAACATTCTTTACTTTATACATGTTTATAAAGCAGAGTTAATAGTCATAAACCACAAGAAAAAAATCTTTGTCCCTGTCTTATCAAGATATTGAAGGACTCATAATCTCAGCAAAACACACTTGAAATAATGTTACCTACTATTAAACATAATAATCCATATCACATATTATTGTGTTTAATAAACTATGCAAACACTGCAAGCTACTGGAATAAACACATCATATAAACACAGAATACATAAAAGAAACAGTAGACATAAAGAGTAGAGTCTATGATAATATTCAGTTCATTAGCCAAGCTGTTTTGTTTCACTGAGGGCATGTCCAGCAGCATAAATGGTATACAGCAGACAATGTTGGGGAACAATTGAAGTACGAGGGCCTGCTCAGTCACAATAAACTTAGGCCTCTTCTGCAGTTCCTTTTAGGTATTTCCTAGATAAATCCCATTGGCTGGAGATACTTGGGCAGAAAAATAATTGACCACTAAGTCACTTCAGGTCTGGGAATCCATGGATGCTCAAAGGATGTTGGATTGAGTAAGTTTTAGGTTTCCCTCAAAAGTGTAATCCCATCTCAACAAACTGGATGGAGGATGGAAGGATGGATGGACAGATGGGTATGTCACATTCTCTAGATGTTTGGTTTTCTTTTTTCTATATGTTTTTTCAGTATTTTTTTGTTTATATCTAAAAGTGGATATATGAGTACAGGTTTGTTAATTAAGTTCTCTTCATCGTAGTTAATTATTTTGTATTTGGTTATTAGTATTTTATGTTGTCTTCATTGTACATTTAAAAGTACAACAGTTAGTCAAGGTAGGTGCTTCATGAAGGGGACAGATAATATGTGCTCTAAATGCAACAGTGATAGCCATTCATTTGGCAGGTCAGGGAGAGGATCTTGCTCTGAGTGCAGAAATTACGAGTGTCACTCAGATATGCATTATTCAACTGAAATATCACTTTGAGATTGACTTTGAAGAAGGAATAGCATTAGAACAAACAAAAAGGTGCATCAGGTAAATATTTAAATCCTTCAATTTATCATGCTGCTTTGGACTACATGGGATTGTTTTTGGTTCAGCCCTTAAGATTTTGACACCTTCAGTAGACAGTCGTCAGAGCATTTCACTGTCAGTCAAAAATATTAGTGAATATCAATTTATACGGACAATATTTCTATACACATTAGCATGGGTTGCCAGCACTTACGGTATCAGGTATTAATATGGATTGCATTGTTGGTGCAGTAGAAGTTGTCTTGTACCACAGTCCAGGGAGCACTATTTTCACCATTGCCTGATCTTAGCAGTAATTGATAAATCATGTTAGCCACACACACAGGCCAGTTGACACCCTCAGCCTGTCCCAGTAGAAATTTTTAGGATATGAGACTCAACCTATGGTATAGCATATTTTGTATATGATACTTACATACAGTATATAGTAAATAACTTAGCAAATAAGTAAGGTCTTGATCAGTTAAAATTAGAATCAAATATTTGATGAAGCCTTGCATAAAAATTTCCATTTCTAAATAACCTTTTCCAGTGGCAACAAACATTTGTTGCCACTGGAACAAATATATATATATATATATATGTATAATTATTATTTAAATATTTCTTTTATTTTGATGCATGGATCACATCAAAATATGAATAATGTAACTTTTTAATGTACTGAAAATATGCATCAGTTTTGTCTTTCTACCCTTGCTCCAGTCACAGTTAATCCATAACAAAGGTTTCTGTGTGTGTGAAATTTTAAGATTTAAGCACAAAATACTACCATCAAAGTATATCTTTAGCAGTTGATGTTCTACAGTGGGAATGTCTATTTATTTTCCTTCAACACTGTTCCTGCTGACACTGATGCTTGAATGGTGGACACACTTGATAGGTACCTCATTCTAATGCAAATTAGAAACAGCACAGTCTTTTTATGATGCCTTTATCTTTATCTAGCAAGTATAAACATCAGATCACTGACATAAGTTACTCATTTATTTATGTAATCTTATCTAACATTTATCTAATCAGGAAAGTCCCATTGCGATTACTAATCTGTTCTAGGGAGTCCAGGCCAAGATAGCAGTACAGATCACAATAATTTAACTTTAGGGCCATCAGAGCTCTAACTATCATGACAGAGAGATGCAAAACTAAGCTCCACCTGTAGCATGCAGCATTTTAAAACCTCATTTTAGTACTCCTCACCTATTTTGCATACCCAAATTGAAAAGCAAAAAACTGAGGGACTGTAAGCCCAAATTACACGTGTGATACATAATTTGAAAGCTAATACCTATTACTTTCTGCATATATAAATGAAAATTGGGTGAATAAAACACAACCCAAGCTGCATTACTTCAAACATGACTCAATGTTGGGGGGTTTTATTCTCGAAAATAATAGGTATTTTTTTCACAGCAGTAATAAAGACATGCTTGAGAATAGACATGTCTCATTGTATTATGTGGTAATGTGGCCTTTTTGTTAAGTTGTTGCATGTTTTCTAATTTTGGATTTTCTTTATTTTTGAACTTGTTTGCTTGTTTTCAATTTTGTGTGTTGCATGTTTTTTTGGATTTTGTTTGGAGGCCACATTGCCACACACACCTGGACACGCCCACAACGGCACAGGTGTTCCCAATCAACTAAGCAGCGTGCCGACTGGGACGCTGATTTAAAAAAGGCAGCTGCTTGGTTGGAGGGACAGACACCGGACATGGGAAGGTTTGGTTGGGGAAGGCCGATCTTGGAGGGAGCCGGACGGAGCGAGTGAGAGGGAAGCAGCGGGAGAGCCTTGGGGACTGACGGCAGGAGGCCCGCCGGAGCGAGGTGGAGAGACGCGCACCGGAGAGACGCGCACCGGAGAGAGAGACGCGCACCGGAGAGGGAGACGCGCGCCGGAGAGGAGCGCGCCGGAGAGAGAGACGCGCACCGGAGAGACGCGCACCGGACAGAGAGACGCGCACCGGAGAGGAGCGCGCCGGAGAGACGCGCACCGGAGCGAGCGAGGTGCAGGGACGCGCACCGGAGCAAGGTGCAAGGACGCACGCCGGAGAGACGCTCACCGGAGCGGGGTGCAGAGAGGCCCGTCATGGAGCGAGGCGCAGAGGCACGCTGGCGAGAGGCGCGTGTTGGAGGAGACCTCGCAGGCCAGCTACGCTGGAGAGGCCCACACGCGCAGCGTGCCGAAACGAGGACCCAGCGCTGGGGTGGACGGTGCCCTCCATTATACCCGCCAAGTGCGCGTCTTTTAACAGACTTCCCCATTGACTCTGCTGCTCTCCACCATCTGGATTTTTATCTTTCTTTTTAATCTTTTCTCTTTTATCTATCTTTTTTATCTTTTTCCTTTTAACGTATTTTATTGAACACTTTTAGCGAGCTCGTCTTTTTACGTAAATTATTGAACTTTTAATCTATTAAACTTTTTAAGGCCCTGCTCACAATCGCCGCAGTCTGTTTGGTTTTTATGTTTTTTTTAAAGATGATCGCACCTCTCGGGTGCCACAATTACGTTTGTTCTACATCTTGTCAATCAAAAGGCAGAACATTTCAGACCTTGCTATAACAGTTCTAGAGCTGTGGGGCTTTGCACTTTTGGTGTTACCAGCATCTCTAAACCTCTGCAAATGTGCAAGATTGTGCCAAATGCTTTTACTAAACTATTCAGCCCATAGAATAAAACTGAAGCATGTTGATGGCCACAAAATATTTATGAAGCAGATATTTTCCATTTTTTTTTTAGAATCGGTCTATATAACAAAATTCAACATTTGTAAACCTAAAATAACCTAATAAAAAGCATCCAAACTTAAAAAAAATAGGACCAATGTTATATTATTCAGCTTCGAGCTGCGCGCATTGATCCACTCTGAGCTGTGTGTTTCACTCTTACACAAGCCAGAAACATGGCTCTGTTTTATGTAACCCAGCCATGTCTAGCCTTGTTTGAAACCTTATTTAATTGGCTATGAAGACAAGCAGCCCACGTGGTCTTAACCAATAACAGCAGAACTCTATGAGGCGTAATATCGCTCTACTCGGTGCGTCATTGGCTGAAAGGTAAGGAGCGCTTGTGAGATTTCAGCGACTGTCCCTGACTCAAATTGAGTCATACAAAGATGCCGATACCTTTGTCTTGTAGGTAAGAAGATGACGTAAAGAAACATGCCAAACATCGCGGGCAAACAAATGAGGAAATAAGTATTAGGAAGTAAATATTTGCAAAATGCTAAGACCAGCTAACTTTTCTTATGTCAAAAACCAGACGTTATGGGCAATTTTCTCATCATGGAATTATTTTTATTACCAATATGCTGAATTACTTTTACCCTGTGGAGCCTTATGCACAAATGGAACATAAACAATTGAAGATCGGATTTATAAAATGGCTTCTGGATGCCTTCAAAGGTATCTTGTTGTAGCTGCTTTGTCATGTTTACATTTTGACATGCTGCTATATCGGTGTTAATTGAGCTTTGGTGCTCGCTGTGTCCATAAAATGAACTTGGTGGTTGAATTGTGGAGAATTTAAGCTTTCCAACAATGTTTAACATGTCTTAATACGTAAAAATTGCATTCTGCATTCTGAGTTAATAGTTGTAAACGCTTTAAAACAGGTCGCTGGCGACCAGGTGCATTTTGGTTGGCTAAGTCTAAGCATGAAGCTTTTCTCCAGGTGAGAGTATTGTTTCTGTGTAAAAGTGGTGGAGTTGCTGCCTAACTCAGGGCAGAAAGAAAAAATTCAGCCATAAAATTTGGTTGGAATTGGAGGTGGGGGTACTTCCCGAAAACTGCAATTGCAAATTGGAAGAAAATGCTTATGTTGCACATAAGCACAGTTTCACAATCTCAGTCACACAATTGGTTTGCAGAATCAAGTGAAGCATCACAATTGTTTTGATATGTTTCCATTAGCTGTACCCAGTAATGTAGAATCAATGAAGTACTTAATCCAATCCAATCCAATCCACTTTATTTATATAGCACAGTTTAAATAAACACGAGGTTTCCAAAGTGCTGCACAAAAAGATAAAATAACTAAAATAAATAAAAGTAATAAAATAAAATAAAAGCACTGCCCGCACAGGATAAAAATATGCATGTGTATACATAAAATCAACATGTGTACATAAAATCAACATGTGTACATAAAATCAATACTCTACATGGTGTTAAAAGCCAAAGAAAAGAGGTGGGTTTTAAGAAGAGTTTTAAAATGAGACAGAGAGGTGGCCTGTCTAATGTGCAGCGGCAATGCATTCCAGAGTTTTGGAGCTGCAACAGAAAACGCTCGATCCCCTCTGAGCTTAAGCCTTGCTTTAGGCACTGTCAGGAGCAGCTGATCAGCTGACCTGAGAGATCGGCTGGGAGTGTAGGGGTGCAGAAGCTCAGAGAGGTAAATTGGGGCAAGGCCATTCAAGGCTTTAAAAGTAAATAAAAGAATTTTAAAATGAATCCTAAAATGGATGGGCAGCCAGTGGAGTGAAGCTAAAACAGGCGAAATGTGCTCGTACTTGCGTGTGCCAGTTAAAAGACGTGCAGCAGCATTTTGAACCAGTTGAAGACGAGCAATTGAGAACCCAGCAATCCCCACATAAAGTGCATTACAGTAATCCAGCCGAGTGGTCACAAAGGCGTGGATTACTGTCTCAAAGTGCTGTCTCTGAAGGACTGGTTTGATCTTTGCCAGCTGCCTTAGCTGGAAAAAGCTAGATTTCATTACAGCTTTTATCTGGCTGTCAAATTTAAGGTCTGAGTCCACTTTTACCCCGAGGTTTCTTACAATTGGTTTACTGTATTGTTCTAGAGAACCGAGATCAACTAGGGGGGGGTCACAGATGTGCCACCAAAGACCATGACTTCTGTCTTTTCTTCATTAAAATTCAGAAAATTTAAAGACATCCAAGCTTTAAGGTCATGTAAACATCTTAACAGTGGTTCAACAGAGTAGGAATCAGCCTTTTTGAGGGGGACATAAATCTGGCTGTCATCAGCATAACAGTGAAAGGAAATGCCATGTTTCCTGAGAATGGAGCCAAGTGGGAGTAGATAGAGAGAAAATAAAAGAGGGCCTTAAAACAATTTGTACAACAGAATGAAATAGCGGATAGACCTAAACAGACATTAAGAACATTTTTTTTTTGTCATCTGCACTTCTGGAAGGTTTACAGCCCAATGTGTTCAATCTTTTTGAACTTCACTACTTGTCACTGGCATCCAATAATTAGTCCAGGGATTAAAAAAGAAAGAAACAAAAAACTTACAAATACTTCTTTTGTAGTACAGTATGCTTAACCTACTTTAGTGAGTTTGATATAGTAATTAAATATGATTCATGAGACTGAAAGGCTTCTGGAGTTGTCTGCTAAGGTGAAAAACATGTCTGGACACCATGTGATGAGTCAAATCTCACTATTAGTACAACATGATAGCTATGCTGAGAAGAAAGAACATCAAGTTTCTGCTTAGTCAATAAAGTTAATCAACTAGTTCTGCTGTGGGTTGCTGTCTAAATGCTTGCAATGGCATATATTTTGTAGTTTTACTTCACCTAGAGTCAACATAGTTCACAGTTAAGAATGGGAAATGTTCAACATATACTGCATTTAATTCATGGAAGCACCTAAACCCCAACCTCTTGCCTACCTTCGTACTATCACTCATTCATTTAGGAGAAATTTGGATTTGCACTGCTGAATAATTTCCTGAGAAAACAAAAGCATCTCGACGAGTTGTGTTTCTTACTGGCTGGATGACAAAAATGTTCTGTGAAAGAGGTTTATGTCCCAATAGATATGTGTTGGTTTAATATCTTCTGCCCCATTTTTCTTTGCACAGTACTTTTCATGGTCCCACAGGGTGTGATTTAGTTTTATTTTTAAATTGAAACCCTAGAATGCTTTTTTGTTTAGGTAAATTTTGGAAAACACAGATTCGGTCCTGCTGACTTTTACTATATCTTTGAGCGTTCTACTTGTAAGGATAGTATGATTTTTAGCTGTCAATGACTATACTCTAAAATTTAAGGGGCTGATTATTTAATTATTTTGAACAATCCGAAAGACTTTTTTTGTTATTCTATTTTTTTGTGAAAGAAGTATTTTCCTTTTCAGTGGCTAGACAACATCCACAACATCCACATGCCCTCTCCCCTCAATAAGTAATGTTACAAACCTGGCCATCCTGCAAGGGCAGTTTATATATATATATATATATATATATATATATATATATATATATATATATATATATATATATATATATATATATATATATATATATATATATATATATATATATATATATATATATATATATATAGGGACATATTTTTTTAAATAAAAAATCTAAAGTCTCCTTGGAATTAGAAATTTTAAGAACAGCATAAAGTATGTGTAACTTTACAGTATTTTTTTTTTCATTCCATTATCACACTAAGTAGGAGCAAACATCCAGAGAATAATACTCAGTAGCTGAAATTTGCAACCCACTCATTTCTGTCAATTGTATTCAAAGGGCTTTCCATATCTGATTTTCTTTTCGGATTTATATTTCAAATAAACCTTCACAGATACAATTTTTGTAAAATGTCTGAAGACGTTGTAATATTAAAATTTTGCATAAGTGGGGAGCAGAGGCCCATACCAAGAAGCAGGTTCAATTTAGCAGGATTAGTTCCATTCTATCCAGTTTAACCAATCAACAATAATGGAAATCAGGATCAGCATTACCACAAAGCAGGTTATCAACTCACTAACTCAATCCAACTTGGACTGATTAGGAATCTGTGAACATGCACATAAAAAGGGTGGGTTCAATGTACCAGACCAATCACAATCATAAGGGCAGAGGGAAGAGCACTGTATTTCTCCAGTGAGGACCAAAAACCACTTTACAGAAATAGGAAGAGGAAAAAAGAAGTCTCAATGGAAAGTCAAAGATTCTGGCAGCATGAAAGAAATACCAAATAGCATGGAAAAAGGATTATTGACTATTTAAATAAGCAAGGTACAAATAAGTATAATTTAACATAACCTGCAACCAGTACTGTACTGCATGTTGATCAATTTGATTCAGTTAATTGAGATAGTGCCAATTCACAACATATGTCATGTCAATGCACTTTACAGAGAGGATATAAGCAGATTATAAAGGCGGATGGTTTTCTATCTAAGGAAAACCATCCACTCATTCACAGCAATCCCTCACACCAAGCAAGCTTATAGCAACAGCGGAGAGGAAAACTCCCTTCTAACATGAAGAAACCACCAGCAGAACTAGGCTGTGTGGTTATCTGCCATGGCCGAATGGGGTTCAAGGAGATAAAAGCAGATATACAGAAAGATACAAAGAAAAAAAAAGGAAACTGTCAACCAGCTCCACAGGTGGCCCCGTCAAGAAAAGATAAAGCCAGGTAGACGGCACCAAGCCACCTCTCATGTCAGAGAATAAAAGAGAGCACATATAGTTAGTCACAGTAAGAGAAATATGACTACACTGAAAAACAGGCCAAGCTCCAACATATAAACAAAGGTGTTGATGGCAAGTGCACAGCAGATTTGTTATGGTGTCAAAAACAAAATAGAATAGACCAGATTGAGCTACGATGATGAGAAAAAACAGACAGCGCATAAAGTTAAAGGTTTAACTAACCCAAAACAGCAGAATGGGAGAGTGGACTGCTGAAAGGACAGAATGATGAAAATGGGTCCCTATGTCCTCCAGCAGTCTAAGTCTAAGCACATTAACTACAGAGATTCCTCAGAACAACCTTAGCCACTCTAACTATAAGCTTTATCAAAAAAGAAAGGTATTAAGCCTAGCCTTAAAAGTAGACAGGGTATCTACCTCATGGACTAAAACTGGTAGTTGGATCCACAGGAGAGGAAACTGATTACTGAAAGACTTTCCTCCCATTCTACTTTTAGAATTTCTTGGAATCTCTAGTATACATGCAGATTGAGAGCTAAGTGCTCAGTTAGGAACACGAGGCACAATCAGCTCCCTGATATAAAATGGAACTTGGTCATTTAAAGCTCTATATGTGAGAAGAAGGAAATTAATCCCATAATAATAATGATAGTAAATTGGTAGTATATATATATATATATATATATATATATATATATATATATATATATATATATATATATATATATATATATATATATATATATATATATATATACAGGAAAAGTTTAGATACAAGTCTATTCCCCTTTGGAGTTAAGAGGACTTGGCAGAAAGAAAAAAATGAAGCACAAAAACATAATTTCATCTGGTTAGCTGGACTTTTTAATTCAATAATGTATGGGCTATAATAAAGCTGGACGGTAATGCTAGGATTGCATCATATTAATATTACTAGTGGATAATCTGTGGGAAATCATCCCGATTTCTGAGCTCTGTCAAAACTTGTTTTTTACCTGGCCGTTTACCATTAAGCCCCCATTGGAGCAGCTTAAGTGTAACATAATACAACGTAACTAGGTCTGTGATACAGGGAGGAATGTATTCCTGCAGGTCTCACAGCGGACACATGATTCCAGGATCTGGAATACATCCCAGTCCAGCCCGTTAAAACTTGTATCACTTATATAGCTTCAGTAATTGTCATAGTGATCCAAAGGGTCTTGTCACTATTTGCCACTGATTTTTATTACATTTTTTTTATTTTTATTTAGCTTCACATATCAATTATACAAGAAACAAGTGAATCCCAGTGCTGTATAAGGTTATTATATTGGTTGAAAACAAACACAGAATAGTAAATGTTTGGTATATCAAAAATTGGCAAAGGAAACATTTATATATAAAAACAAAACTGCTCAATTTATCCAAAATACATTTTGTTTTACTTGCTTTTCATTTTTAGGTTGTTTTATTGTGATGCTTAAGTACTTTTTCCATCTGAATTAAACCGGCTCTTCGATGAAAGGGCACGTCATTGTTTCCAGAACAGCTCATTGGCTGCTGGGAGGAGCATTTTCTAGGATCCAGATCAATCCTGAAAGCTGTCTGCTCCGAAGCAGGTTTTCCGTTCAGAGTACGTTACCATGGTGACTAGCCAGATAATGAATCCAGCTTTTTGGTACTGGAAAGTCATGATTGAGGCTGAAGTTGTCTGGCTAACCTAGTAATCCTGCTTCGTGGTACAGGCCTTTGGTTAAAAAAACAAAAGGAAAACAAAAACAACAAAAAAAAAACACTATATCATTTTTGAACATTTTTGTCTATTCATGCTTTTTTACACTAATTTTCAGCCATGTGGTAAAAGGTTTGGACACTACTAAGCCATCTGAGTAAAGTTTGTTCAAAATCTATATAGTATTTTCTAACTCCTGATGGAACACCCTGAAGGTACCAAATCACCAATTTTATGCAGGCCTAAGGGAGTGTGATTATTTTTTGTGATTTGGCCTCACACATTTAAATTGCTGTACTCCTTAAAAAACAAAAAAGAAAACTAATATCAATACTGCGGGAAGGTATGAGATTAAACTTTCTCAAAGGCTGTGGTGGATAATACCTTCTGATGGCAATGACAGTGAGAAAAATTCCTCATTACCTTTGGTGCGACTGCTGAAGCCAGTGATACACACCGGGGCCCAGAGTGAGCTGTCAGCTCCGTCACCAACCAGTAAAACGGATCTGTCAAGTCTGTTTTTATCCACAGAACCTTTGCACTTTTTTTAGGTTTGTGAATTTATTGGAGATACTTCAAATCATCAAATAAGGTTTCAAATAAATAAAGACATTGTTGGGCAGAATAGTGTGAACTTATTCCCCTGCAAGAGAAAAAAAAACTTTATGCATAAAGTCTCACAATGCTTCAATTTGATCCATGACTTAGATATGGATTCTGATTATAATTTTACAATAGCCCTGGTTACAGATGTTCCAAGATGTTCGCAAAAGGTATCCTTTGAGAAAACAGTTTCCTCTGACATTGAACAAGAAATACCAAGATTTGATTGCAGTCTGTCCCTGACATTTTTCCACAGTCAAAAGTAACATTTTTAACATTTTGCCAAAATCCAAACATCTCACCAATAGCACTGAAACACCCACATCTCCCAGATGCCTTTTAAAAATTCTGCAATGATGGAAACCAAATCCTGGAGACCACAGTTCCTTATTTTCAGTCCTCTCTTTTTTCCTCATTTCATATGTTTGGATACAGAACTCTCTGAACATCTTTAGTAATGACCTTTTGTGGCTAACATTCCTTAAGAAGAGTGTCAATGACTGTTTTCTGAACATCTGGCAAGTCGGCAGTCTTCTCATGACTGTGTGGCTTATTGACCAATAGTGGGATACTGTTTAAAAACTATGAGTTTCTTTTCTGAAATAACTGGCAAAAGTATTGGATTTCATGAACTTTCCTATATTTATATATTTTTTTACCTGTATATCTGATCAGATTTCAAAGGCCTCAGTGTTGTTAAAGATAAACACACACACCCACCTGCATTATATTATTAGTGAAAAGCTCTGCACTGTTGTCAACACACTCTTGTGTGTTTTGGCACTTTCTAGACATTCTTGAGTGCCCTACCTTAGCAAAGATGGTACTACCTCCTTAAAGATTTAATTATATTTTGACCTGGGTGGAAACATACAAGTAGAACTTTCTTAAGAAGCCTTTTTGATGAAAGGCATTTATGACAAAAGGTATTTCCTATGATGAAAGAAGACAGTTGACAAAATAACGTATTCAACCACCACAAAAGTAATGTTTTCATTATATCAGTTCCTTGCAAAACTATTCACACTTCATGGATATCTTGTATTTTTCACCATGAGAGTTGTTATTTTATGTAACCGAATAAATAATAAGGTTGTAAATACTTTAAAGCGAAAGGATGCATGTTAATAAAGAAAAAAAACAGATGTATTTTCCATCAGCTGCAATCATTTTTTTTTTTTTGTATTTTCAACTAAACACAGTGTTTTGAATGTAGGCCAGACTGTACAATTTTAGTCTTTCCTAAATAGAACACTTTTTTCCATGTGCTTCTCACATTTCTTTTGGCAAACAATTTTTTTTTTCTCCCGCTGCTATATCTGAACCTCATTCAGTGTTACAATGGGTCTATTGGCTGCTTCTTTTATTAATTAACACCCTCACTTGCATGTTAACCTATTCTGGTGGCCATTTCTTGGTAAGTTTGTACCTGTGCCATACTCTTACCATGCATTGCCCTTATTAAGACTTATCCCCTTGGTAAAGAATCACATAATTAGAATTTCAAATAGCAGGCCATTTAATGTGAGGGTAGAAAATTATAGTTCAATTTAGCTTTGAATTGGTTTAATTTTGTTGTGGTTTACTATCATTGAAAAACTGAAGCAGTCATGAAGTTGGTTAAATCATTTATCTGTCTCAAAATTGAAAGGGGCAACACTGTACATCTAACGTTCATTATTCTGTAAGGGTTACAAGAGCTTGTTCATCAGCTTAAAAGACTTCCACTAATGGAATATCTCTTCTGAATGAATACCTACAAGGCTAAACTGACTGGTGTTTTAAGTTTCAGCTTCTCTCTGCATCTAAATCATGTTCATTTAATTCACATATCTCAGCTGTTATATTTTCCATCTTTGTGCTCTCTTGCTCACACACACACCCACAAACACCCCCACCCCCTCTTCTCTGTCGGCTATTTGAGCTCTGCTCATTGTCAGTATACCCAGCATGTTATAGACTCCTTGAGAGTGTTGGATTTTAATTGCCCTGTGTTCAGGGAGATGATAGTATTAAACAGTCTATTGCGGCAAAAAGAAAAAAAAAAAGAACTTGTGAAAATACATTACCAAACCTTTTTTTCTGTTTAATGATTTGTAAAAGTGCTCCTGCCTGTTGAGCAGTTTGCCTCTTGTCTTATTTCAACTGGAAAGCTCAGTGTATTTTGTTTAGATTGTATGGAATAGACCAAAACTGTGAAGTCATAAATGAAATCCATATATATAACTCCTACCCTTTTCCCCTTTATTATTATGTCTCTTTATGTAAATATCTTATGCAGAGGTTTTCAATACAGCTTCTCAAAACAGCTGTTATCAATCTTTTAGACGTCTCTCTGCTTATGCACACCTTAATTAAATGATTACATTACCTTGTTTGTACTTATTAAAGGCTGCAGAGGGCTGGTAATCATCCATTTATTTAACTCAGGTGTGTAGAAACAAGGAAACGCCTACAACATGTGAGACTGTAGGTCCTGAAGACCAAGACTAAAGACACCTGTCTGGTGCAAACAGCTGTCTTCAGAAGTCACTTATTTGGTAAAGCGAGCCTTTAATCTCATTGTTAGTCCAGCTAATCTATCAAGGCTTTGCTACTGAACTCTTAGGAAAGGTATCAAGTTGTGGGGGAAGTTCAAAACAAGGTTAGATTATAAAACAATGGCCCAGACTTTGGAAATCTCAGAGTGCGCTGTTTACGATTAATCTAAAAATGGATGCTGTAGTACAGCATCAAAAGATATGGTGGCCCTCATAACCAGACAGACCAGAAACCATTATTCAGTGATAAACTCAGGATGTTTCTTAGATATATAGTGAGTCAAAGGGATAAAAGAAAAATCAGAATGATAGAATTAGTATTTGCAATCTTTACAAAAGCAGCCACCTTGAGGTTGGATTAGCTGGTCGAAATTTACAACCAGATATTTTGAACTGTTTTGGGGGACAGCCCATTTCTCAGAATAGGATTGATAATCTTATTCTCACATTTAAGGGAAAAATGAGTTGACCAATTAAAACCTTAGAGATAGTCATACTTATTCCCAGTAGGTTAATGCTCTTGTGACACTGGATAAGGAAGCCAGCCTCTAAAAGAGCTTGCCTCTTTCTCCTGCTTGAAATGACTGTAAAATGAACCCAGCACTGGTAACTTTTTCTTCTGCCTTTATGAATTCAAGTTTTAATGTTTATGCCTGCTTTAGAGTCATGGATAGAGATGGGTAATATTGTGTACATATTTATGGGAAAGAAGCTACAGAATATTAAGGAAAAAGGAAAAGTAGGTAGTAACAACACAATGGCAAAACAAAAACTAAGAGAATTGTTCATGCAAAGTGGTGATTTATGAATATAGTAAATGGCATCCTGGACATGTCCTGTTTCCTTAAACAATTTTTAGTTCTCACAAAGGTAGAGCTCTCATAGACAGGATGATACTTCCATATCATATATATTAAATACTGGTTCTAAACAAGAGCTATGTCTACATGGCCAAAAGTAATTAGAATAAACTGTGGATTGCACTAAACAAATGGCATGTGTTTAGGGAGTATTAGACGATAAAAAATAGCATGGCCATAGGAAGTGGAATTGCTGGGGGTTGCTGCAGCACCCCCTAGTGGCGAGAGGGAGATTTTTTTTTTTTATGTATTAAAAATACTTTGGACAAAGTTTCTTTTGAATATTTTGGGAAATGATTAGAACTTTTTATTTTACCATTGCATGCATTTGGATTTTAATTTAATTATTTTGAGGCCTAATCAACACAAGATCATGAAATTTACATTGTCATGGCAACGTCAATATAAGCTAGTGGTCACAGCATAAAGAGATATCCTGCTCGCAGCAGCGGACTAGTCAATTTACATGGTCGAATGAGAGAAACAAGGAAGAAATATGGCAAAGAAACGCATTTTTGATTTTTTTGGAAATCTACCCCAGTGAAGAAGAACACTAGTATTGCAAGCATGACAAACGGACAGCAGACAAACTGAGGAGACTGTCCTCCCGCCTCTTAAAGGCACACTATGCAACATTTTTCAGTTAATTAATGTGTTCCATAACGTTATGGATGATTAAATGAGTCATTTCAGGTTGAACAAAGGTATTCTCGGCCGCCCTGGTGGTCTGTGGGGGAAATACTGCACTTGCAACTGCAGGAGCACCGACCCGCACCCACAGGCTCAGAAGTCTCGTGAGAGTCAGTCTTGCTTTACGGCGAGAACTGCTACACCCCCCAGTTAAAAGCATTCTCGTTGCTAGCACAGTGGCGATCTTTGTGCAGTTATGCTACGTTCACGCAGCAAAAGCAGCAAAATCGCGTCTGCTGCTTCATTTTTGCTGCTTGTACCAGTTAGTTCTGACGCGGCTGAAACAGCTTTGCTATAAAAGTGTGTCTGAGGCGCATTGGGCGGAGCTTCACTATCCTTTCTCTGCCTTGCAGCTATATTTGCTGTGATCAGTGGGAATAAAGTAGTTTTAATATGTGTTTAAGTGAGAAAATACACCTGAAAACGTAATCAGCGCAGTCAGTTCATTCAGATTATTATCCTGCCTTCAATATTTTTTCTGTCGGAGCCGCTCAGACCCCCACATACCAGGGATGCGCCGACAGAAGGAATCCCTTCATCAGCCAACTCTGGCCGGGTTGCCTCCTCGCGGTTCACCACGGCAGCTGGTAGGTGTTTTTCATCTAAATAATCCAAACTGCATATTCTGCCGGCAGATTTCTGCATTTTAAGTTAATTTAGGCGTCAATAAAAGAGGATTGATCATCAGCACTGTGTCTCTCTCCCTGCATCAGATGCTTAGCCCGACGCCCGACGCGCTGCTTCAGCTGCTCAGACGCGCTGCGCCTGCAGCTCAAAACGCGCCACGGGACCTTTTGCTGCGCCTTGAAGCGCATCAACCATTGACTTTGCATGTAAACTCGCTGCTTCTGTCGCGCCAGCTACGTCCAGTGTGAATGCAGCATTAGTCATTCGCTGCTAAGCTCAAAACAACCTCGCCTGGCTTGACGGAGAAACCAGGAGAACAGCTGAGCATATTTACGACAGTGCACTTTTACTTTCGCCCTCTGGGGGGAGCCTCGCTGGAAAATCAACACCGGTTGCATAGTGTACCTTTAAGGCAGTTGCACCGACAGGCCCAGCCCCCAATCCCGCAACCTAACCTAGCGTGATTGGATCAAGCCGTTCCCGCCAATATTCAATTTCAAATTTGTTGCACAACGATGAGGTAATGAAACCTTTTCATGTTCTGTGGCACCGGCTAGGTTTGCTAGATGGCAGTGGCTGCATCATGTGGAAGAGGCTGATCCTATTTTGTGTCTAATTTGTCTGAAAGCAGTCAGAAAAAAAGTTGTACCCAGAGACAAATTTAAGAAAGACAACCCCTTCGTGAAAGCTGGCTTTTCAAACTGGTGTAAAGCCACTGAAAATATTTAATTGTCAAGTTTAATTAATAGCGCATATATTCACCTAAAAACTGATTAATGTTATTAATGATGTCTGTGTGTCTCCAGGAAGTGACCCATGGAATTACTGAGAAGAATATAGAAGCAACTTAGGACAAGATAAGGTGGCATAGGGAGGCATACAAGAAGAAGCTTTTAGGAAGAGGCTGAGATGCAAGCACCAACCAGAACAATATTGAAGATGTGTGGTTATGGATAACTTACTTTTAAATTGGGATTTCTATGAATTACTTTGAAACTCTCTGTATATTGGGAGTGACTCTATGTCTATGTATCTCAATTGAATCATTTCTATTTTTTAGGTAAAGTGCCTTAAAACTACATTCTTTTTAAATCTATGCTACTGCATATTAATAAAATAAATTTGCTGAATTTATTGAAAAAAAAAATGGAAAGCAGCTGCTAATAATATGTTAAATCATATTCTTCAAGAGCAGTCTTTTTCTTCTCATTTAAAATGTCCATTCAGTAGTAGCTTTCAGTAGTAATCATCTGCAAAAGGATTGTCATCTGCTTATTTATCCTTTCCAGTAACTGGTGATCTAATGAATTCAAATTTTAATTTTGTAGGTTACAAAAACCTTTAAACCATATTCTAATTCTTCCGTTTCTGCAGTGGTTCCTGCCCTACGGTAGGTGCCCTAACTGCTTCTAAGTCAGATTTTTACAATAGACGCCTTTTTGATCTATCTGTCTGTCTGTCCGCCTCGAATACTGGGTTCTCTGTTCTGTGCCTTGACATAGTGTCTGTAGAGATTACAATATCACTGTGGCAAGTTAAAACTAAATCCAGTATTAAACGGACTAATGAGAATACTATTCATAAAATAGCTATCTAAACTAGACTTACACTTGCAACTACCCAGTCATTATAAAGACAACAGATTTCAAGTGTGTCTTTGTGCATTTTCAATGTTTTTTTCTGAGCAGCATAAGATCTTTCCCCTGCGATTGGTCCTTACTTTTTCCTGAGCTAAGGCATATGCAGCAGGAAATCAGTATGAGAACACAGGAAAAAGAGCTTTATTACCCCACAAGCTGGCCAGCTGTGCCCTCCTCTGGATCTAAGAAACCACAGCGGTAGACCAGACCAAGAACGCACCAAATCCCCGGATGTTGCTCTCGCCCCTCCCTCTTTATCGAGTATGCATCAGAGCAGACTTGAAGCGCTCTATTAAAAGTTAAAAGTTTTCTTTTCTGTTGTTCACAAAAAGTATGTGTTAAGATCATTTCAGGCAAGAATATTATCCTTTAAAGCGTCACTATATGGCCCATTTACCGATTTAATGCGTAATCTAAAAAAAGATTTCCGAAGTTGAGATAACCGCGGCAACCAACGGACCTGCGAGGGTAACGGCAGCATGGGCTAACCCCAGCCTGTCTGTGCAGCCCTCTCTCTGCATAGCCGTGTTTTTGAAGGACCGCTGGCTCTGATGGTGATTTTTTTGTTTTATTTGTCTAAATTTTCATTTGATTTGTGTTTATCTGACTGTGTCCATCATTATTCCCCCACTAAATGAAAAAAGTAATAATTTCTTATTATCTAGAGACTATTAATAACAGGAGGTGAAATGCAGCTCTAGAAGAGCCGAGCGTGTGGTGACGTCACAAGTACGCACCGGTTCCAATTGACCAATATCTATGCTGCCTGCTCGCATTCTCGCCAAGTCCAGTCTTTCCTGTGTTCTTGCCAATACCGGACTTGACGAGAATGCGAGTTCGTTCTTGAGTTCTGGTGAATTGAGAAAAGGCCCTGGTGGCAGGTCAAGGCTAGCCTCTAGAGGCTAACTGCCAAAGGTGAAAGGAGGACCAGTTAGGGTCAGAGGAACCTGTGGGTGGACTCAACAGCAGAGCAGAGAGAAGCCACTAAGTGGTTGGTGTTTGTGCTGGAGGTGGGACCACAAAACAGTCCTTCTAAGACTAAATTAAAAATGCTTTTTTAAAAGCCACTCACAAACCTCAAGCGCATTCCCCGCTTTATCCTTTGTCGACATTGTTTTCTCTATATTCAATTTTGATTACAGAATTCATCTCTAATTTATCTTCTCCTAATTGTAACTGTTTTGAGGAATTTATGGATTTCATGCTGGGGGTGGGGCTTGGGCTCTTGTCCTGTTTTGCAAAAGACATGAGGTAAAACGGAGGATTTAATGTGGAACATTAGAGATTTCCTCTTATTTTCCTTATTAAACCTGATGCCACAAGCTATAAAAAGAGATAATCAAAAAAGTCTATTTTAATGCCTGCAACTTAAGAAATGCGTATAGAGTTCATTCTAGAATTTGACTTTTAAGAGAATGCATCGTTAGTTTAAATATGTGATTGGTGAAGTGTATATCCAGATATGAAAAATAAAGAAAAATGCTGGTCTTCCAGTTCAGTTGGTGCCTCCAATGCATGCTGTCCCACTGGGAAAATGGATTTCTTAGTTCATCTTAAAAGCCAGCTATTGTATTTACCATCAGCACCCTAGCTTTGAAAATACATATTGGACTTTTTCATACTATGCCAATGTATTAGATATCGCCTTACACCAGTTTTTTTTTATCCAATAGATTTTCAAATGTGCCATCACAACTACTGCCATTACTTTTTCTACATGTAGGGGTTGCAAATTAAACTGAAAGGACATGTTTTAAAATTGCAGGTGTCTTATATCAGGAACACTTTTCAGCTTATTTACACCATTTTCTCTTTTACAAGTACACAGAAAAAAAAACACACACACACACATCCTGCTTTCCCTTTAATCTTCCTCCCATGCTGAGTGCTGGAGGTCAGGCAGGTCAAGTTGTTTGCTACTACAACAGCTTTGATCTCAGACTTAAAGCGATTATTTCCTGGACCCATTTATACTGCTTCAACTGATTGAGTTATTGCTTAGATTCCACACAGTACCAGGGACAAGGGTCTTCCAATGTGAGGAATTTGGCAGAGAGAGTTTTATTTATATTTTACTGATCACAAAATCTCTGGCTCTGTAACACAGCAAGGCTTATTTATTAGGTTCACAACATGTTTTTTTGCTTAAAACTCTTGTATGATAATGGCATTGTTTTACAATACCTGAACAGAGTGTATCCCATTCAATGACATTATCATTGTAAAGAAAACATTATTCAATATTTTCTAAGATTAAATGTTTCACTATGTACTAAAGAGATTGATTACCCGAAAAATGGCATTACAAGCCTTTTGAAGATTTTTGGGCTCACTGATAATCAAATCCCTGAAATATCAACTGTCATCACAATTTAAATAATTCAAAATGTACAAAATCGTACATAAGATAAAAAAATATTCTTAGCAGAGAATCTTATGTTAAGGCCGAAATCTGTGCAGTTATCTTTCAGAAAGTTTTAAAAAATCTGATGCTTTCCTGTTTATAGATCTTTGCTAAAATGAGATGCAGCTTTCATTTTTCAGGAATGAGCAACAACTGTTTAGACTACTAAAGGTAGCAATACCTGTTTTAATAACCATGTAAGCCTCAGTACTCAAAATTAACAGATATATAGGGCCTTGCAAAAGTATAAGCCCCCTTAAAGTTTTTCACCTTTTGTCAAGGTCTGTCAACCCCTCCAAGCGCAGGCACCGGCACTGTCGGTGGAGAGATGCAACGGCCTCTCCAACGGGACTGTCTGACGCCGCCACTTCCTCTCCAACGGGTCAGTCTGACGCTGCTGTTCCTCCCCGACAGGTCAGTCTGATGCCGTCACTCCCTCTCCTATCGGTCAGCCTGCTGAAAACTATACTCCTCTACCAAGTCCGGTCAGTTTTCCCTGTGATCTCAAACGTCACCTCTGCTACCTACGGCTAGCTCCAGGTAGCAGAACTCTTAAGCCAGTTCCCAACAACACACCCCCAGCCGTCAGAGCCCCTCGTCTCAAGGAGCTCTTATTGGAGTTTTTCTATGGAGAAAAGGATATATTTACACCTCCATCTGCTCCTAGAAAGTCTTTGGTTGCAGTACCTCTTGCACCACAGTCAGCTTCTCATAGTTTTTTTTCTCCTGAGTCAGATCATCTTGGCAATTTTCCTTCAGATCCTCTTAGTCGTTCTCCTCAGTCAGACCCTCTTAGTTCTCCCTCACAACAGTCAGCTGCCCTTTGTGTTCACTCTCCTGAGACAGAGTCCCTTGGTGAAACCTATTCAGAGACCCCTAGGCACAATCTGTGCCATCCAGATACCCCCCGAGCAACATGTTGGATCATGCTGTGGAACAGAACTCTATCAGAGGTTCCCTCTTAGGCCTCTTTTAGAGGGTGCTTCTTGCCTCCTAGGCCCCTCGGTGGTCATCCTACCTTGTCTTCAAGGTCCCTCTAGAGGCACCTATTACCATCTGTAATGCCTCATGGTGAGTCTTTTCGTGAGTTACAAGCTGCGGCGCATCTTTGTGGGTCTCAAGCTCCGGCGCATCTTTGTGGGTCTCAAGCTGCTGCGCATCTTTGTGGGTCTCAAGCTGCTGCGCATCTTTGTAGGTCTCAAGCTGCGCCGCCTCTTTGTGGGTTTCAAGCTCCGCCACCTCTCTGTAGGCTCCTTCTCCACAGTCGGCGGCCCAAGGATCCTGGTGCAGGGACACCAGCCTCGTGGCCAGACTCTGCCTCACCATTGTCCACCTTTGGTGGTTGTTTTTGGGTTTTTTGGATTTTGTTTTTTGCCATTCTTCCACGGCCCCTGTGCATCCAGCCCAGGTGGTTTGTTTTGTGTTTTTTGGACTCTGATTCATGTTTGATTCTGGCCCTCTTTTGGCACTTTAACAATTTTTTACAAAGAAACAATTTGGGTGTGCAAAATTATTCAGCCCCCCTTGAGTTAATACTTTATGGCATCGCCTTTTGCTGTGGTTAGAGCTGAAAGACACTAGGGGTCAGTTTTCCACATTAAGAAACTATAATCTTGCCCATTCTTCCTTGCAATACAGCTCAAGCTCAGGGGTTTTGGATGGAGAGTGTTTCTGAACAGCAGTTGTCAGTTCTTTCATCAGATTCTCGATTGGATTCATGTCTGGACTTTGAGTTGGCCATTGCACAAAGAAAGAAGCACCCCGTCAATTTTTTAAAGAATAAAACCAACCGTTACCCTAACAGTAGCTCAGTGCTTGGTGTGAAAGCTTTGTGGTTCAAACATTTCTAAATATAGAAATCTGACACTATCACAGAGCAGGTCATTTAGGGCAACATTTGATCATTCAAAGATCCTCACTGAATTTCTGGAGAGAGTTGTTGCATTGAAAATAAAGGGGCCAATAAATTTTGCCTGCCCCACACTTCAGTATTTTATTTCTAAAAAAAAAAAAAGGTGTAGATATCACATACAATACATTTCATTCCACTTCATGATTGTATCCCACTTGCTGTTGATTCTTCAGAAAAAAATACAATTTTATATCTATGTTTGGAACCTGAACTGTGGCAAAAGGTTGAAAAGTACAAGCGGGGCATATATTTTCACAAGGCACTGCAAATGCTTCAAAGCAAGCATTCTACAGTATGAACCAAATTCATGTAATCTAGAGGTTTTTTATAATTGAAATAGATGTTTCACTAAGATATTGAAACAAATGTTTCAGTATTTTTTCTGATTCCTTGAGATATGCTTAATAAAATCTGTGATGCCACAATAACTTGGAATTCCTGTTATTACAAATAACAGTTTGTGAACACTGAATTTTAAATTATAACCCACCAGGTGAATGTGATGCAAGGAAGACTACTTGAAAATCTGCCTAAATTTGAGAAATAAATAGTTGCACTGCTCTCGGAAAATATAATCAAAGAAAATTGGATAAAGGAATCAAAGTCTTTATAAAAATATCCGGACATAACTAATGGTTTTGTTGCTTCAACCAATAACTTTAGGCAGCAGAATCTTTAGTCCTTAAAAATTTCTAAATGCATTTGTGGTGAGTAACAAACTCTTTCATGTTGTAAACATCTCTGAATATGAAATGATGAAAAATAATCTTAGATTATTAAACTCTGAAGCACTATGAAAGAGTTAGTAGATAGTAAGTATTTATTACTATCTTTTCAACTCAGTGACACTGTCAACATTGATTACTGTGTTTTCCCTGTTAAGAGACCTTTTAGTCAAAAATCTAAAAAAAAAATACTCCAAAGCTTTTTCCCTCATAGCATCTTGATTCAAATATAACAGCAAAAATAATCATCTTAGTTTAAAAAAAGAGTCTCAAAATATTAAGTGTTTCAAAATAGTTACCCAAACATTTAAGAAATTGCTTATTCAATGTGAATGCTGCAGAAAAAGGCTTGAAAAATATCTGATGAAATGTCCTCTCATACCCAGAAAAGCTTTTCAAAGTAACATGGCATTGAACCATTATTGATTGCCTAGTTACATGAGTAAAGCAACTCTCTCAATTGAAGGAACAGAAGTGATGACACTGTAATTTTCTTTGTACCGATGTTCATCTCCATTACCACATCAAAATGGAAAAAAAATGTGTTGGTGAATAAAGGGATTTTCTGTTTTTGTATTTTTTTAGAAACTAAAGGATTTTAATAATAGGAAACAACAATGTGTGTTCATTCTGGTCTTAGCTGTCAGTCAGCTTACAATATATGTTTGAAAGTATTGCTTTAGTCATCTAGAATACTAATTCAGTTTTCTCTGTTACTGTGATGTGAATAATACAGAAACTATACTCCAAACAGTTTACCAAAGGAATGTGACAAATTATCGGTATTTGTATATGCACATATATTTCATATGATAGGTATACAGTACAAGTCGAAGTCTTCTGTTTCCTATGAACAGAAGAAAGGATGGAGATGATATTAGATTCTAGTGATTAAATCATGATTATTTGGAACAGCTCTGGATGAGAGAATGGAAAATAACTAACAATAGATGTGTCATGGTCTTGGTTCTATAAATTTTTCTTTGAATTTTCAGTTTCATGTTGATTCATGTTTTTCTTTGTTTTCTAGTTTTATTGGTTTAATTCCCATTTTTGTTGTGTTTTCTGGATGTATTTGAGTTCTTGTGTTGGTCCCCTTTTCCCTAGCTCCTTTCTAGAAGCATCTGTTCACACCTGCTCCCAATCAGCTCGTTAATCCTGTCTTTGTTCAGTCAGCCATAAATACTCTCCCTGTGCAGTTCCTAAGTGGGTTCCTCGTCTTTCCCCGGCTTCTAGTGCATGTCTTCCCTGATGTCTCCATGGTTCTGTATTGTCTATAATTTTTTTAAGTTGGATTTTTGGATTTCTGCCTCTGTTACCCATGAACACTACATTAAAACTACAAGAACTCACCTCTCCCTCCCTGCCTCTTTTTGGATCCTCAAAACCTCAACCAAACCCTGAAAAAATGTTAAACAAGGCAGCAATATGGCCAATATGTTATCTAATCAAAAAACTTAGACTGTCAAATGATATTTTGTAAATACACACCCAACTGGCTGTGGGTCAGGCCAACAAATAAAAGTGTAAAATGAAATCAAATGATGGACAAAGATTTCTCTGCACACATATCAGAAAAAAAATCACATCAACATCTGTTCAAAATATAACAATGTATTAACCATAAACTGAAAATGGTTGAAAACCATAATCAATTAGATTATTCAGTAATAGCAGAATTCAGCGTTTGAGAACCAAAGTTTTGAAATGAGGTCAAATGAGAACTCACCAAAGAGAAAGAGATGAGGCTGTAGTAGCTCCTATGTGGCCAAGCATGTGGAGGTAGGATTATATGTCCCTATGGTAGTATGTTGTGAGATACATATGTGTTCTTGTTAGAGTAGGTATGCAACATTTTGGACAGCAAAAGTATCAATTTTTCTCCACCAATGTTTAAAGTTAACCAGTCGGAACACTGGTCTTCAGTGCACAAAATGAATATCATGGCTTATGGCATAACAACCCCCAATTTGTGTCTTACTGCTGCCACTTTGAGAACCCCTACTCTAGAGAATAAACTGAAATACACAAAGAATACAAAAAATTCATAAGAAACAAAGCCTAAACAAATAAACAAATTTAATAGCACCTACCTGACAATAAATTAACAGAATGTCGCAATACATTTCAAGCATACATAATTAAACAAAATGTAAAAAATATTGGTATCATATTGGAAAATAAAAACTTGTATTGGGACAACACACATACACAAATGAAGCCCAAGTCCCGAAACAACCAAGTAATGAAACGATGGCACATTGTGGGTTTTAATGATCAAAATTAAAGAGACAATCTTAGGATAAGCATATCTATAATAGACTTGGACGTAGACAGATTTTATTTTGTCATCTATTACACACAAGTGTAAACAAAAAGAAATTTCGTTAAGTACAGCTCTCTAGACTATCTCATTTTTTTATTTCAGGTTTTTTTTTTGTTTTTTGTTTTTTTTAATAATCCATTCTACAAAACATTCAGCAGTCTAATGGCGGTGGGGAAGAAACTGTTCTGGAATCTGCTTGACCTGCAGAGCAGAAGGGAGAACAGTCCATGTTGGGGGTGTGAGGGGTCATTTATGATGTTACAGGCTTGGGACACAGCGCTGAGATCAAATGTCTTTAATGGAGGGAAGAGGAGCCTCATGATCCTCTCTGCTGTTCTTACCTCTCTTCTTACCTTCTTCCAGTCTGAGGTGCTGCAGCCTCCGACAGGCCGGTAATCATTTAGTGAGGTGACCTGAGGCTTCTTTGGAACCGGTATGATGGTGGCAGACTTGAAGCATGCTGACACTACGGATCGGTCCAGTGAGGTGTTAAAAATATAATGTATAACGCAGAGCATATGTACTGCTAAAGTTAGTTCGGTTAAATAATGTCCGGTTGGGTGGAATCATACAGATCTGCAGTTGCTGGATTCATGGAAGACAAAGTGGAAGGTGAAAGGAATCTGCTAACATCAGCCAGCCTGGAACATGTCTTTGGGATAATGGACAGATCATTGCCAGTATTGTGACTGTGCTACAGCAATCTGTCAAGACATAGAAGATATATAGTTGTTAAATTTTTAATTCATGTGAAACGTACTATGAATTCCCACAATAAAAAGACAAAAGTGATTCCTTTGAACAGTCCTGATGGTAGGCAGGGAGCTACTAAGCATGCTAATTGACTCTGTGGTTGGCGTGAAGCTGGAATTTTCTAGTGATAGCAGCAGAGGCAAGAACAGTCAACACACTGCTGGGCATTATGGATAGTACAGTAGCAGCCATCTTCTGCTCATGTCACGACAAACCAGAGGACACACTTCAGCGGGAGACTGTTCCTTCCCAAATGCTGGACCGACAAACTAAAGAACTCCTTTGTCCCTCGGGTCATCAGGGTGTACAACTTCTCAGTGGTCGGGAGGAGCTGAAAGTGAATAAACGGGAAGGAGTAGTGGCCACTATTTAACCCCATCCATCTTGCATCCTACACACTATAACTACTTGTTTTTTTTTTTTTTTTGAAGCATCTTTATTCTCATTATTAAAATTTTAAACCTTGCAAAAGCAAATTATTTTCGGCAAATGTTCATGGGTGTGCACTATTTCAGTCTGTAACCACAGTGCAATTGCAATCTGATCTAATTCATTGACAACATTTTCTTGGTCCTTTTATTGTTGATTATATTTCCATTTAAGTTTTACATTTTAATAAGTTAAAGTTAGTTTAGAGTTTGTATTATATCTATTACCGACATTTGTAATTCTGTACTAAATTTTGTAATCCCGCGTTTTCCTCTTTCTTTTTGCCCTCTGTGTGCTTCTGTCCTATGTTAAGTTTAAGGGACAAACAAAGTCAAGTATAAATGTAAGCTATGGATGCACTGAAAGTAGAAGACATAATTAAAAGGATTAATAGGCCCAGCAGTTTTACTGTTAATAAAATAGTTGAATTCTAACTTTTTTTTTTACAAATTCAAGGAGCTAGTATAACCTTTGACAGCTATGTAACAGATCTGAGATGCCAAACAAAACATGTAACTTTTGGAAAATGGGTTGTTAAGTCTGTGGGCAGACTTAACAACATGGCTATGAGGGATGGGCTGCTGAAAGAGAAATCATGTAGCAAAAATATGTATTCAGTAGTGAATACATAGCTGTGTTGTGAAATAGGCCTAGGCATTTCAGCAGCTACTGTGGGAGAAATGCATGTGGTATCAGGAGCAGTGTGCTGGTGAGAGACAAACAGCACAGTGAAATGTCAGTTTAGGAAACAAATTTATTTGCAGGCTTGCTAATGGACAAGGTTTGTTGTAAAATTACAAGACTGTTGTGCTGGTTGGGTAATAAGGTCAATCCAGTTGCTTTGTCTAGGGCAAAGCTTGGGGAAACAAATAACACTAATACTGTCAGAAAACTGCTGAAAGAAATGTAAGTTGAGATACAAAACCAAAGAAATCAGAAACTTTTCAAACTAAAATTCCAAGTGGTGGATAAAGAGCATGCACTCTTCCTCTAGCTTGGAATTAAGCAATTGAAGCCATAAAACATATTAAAGTCCACTATGGGAACATCAAAACAATAGATACCCAAAAATGTTGAGTCTGTTGGATGAGTTATTTTTTCTTGAAATATTTTTACCTTCTATCTGGCCACAAGGATGTCCCAGCACAGAAAAACCAAATCATCAAGCAAAAATAATGTTTTACACTCATCTGCAGACCAATGACTACTCATTTAGGGGTTAAGATAATTTTGTTTTAGATAGGGAGGAATGCTGGTTTGCAAGAGAAGAGAAGGAAACATTTCACTAAAGATAAATAATTTCTCTTTAAACAGGATTGCAGGCCTTCTCGTCCATCTGCCCCCCTCTTAGTATTCTGCTATTGTGAGCCCGATTTAGCCTTTTGGAATCAAGCTGTCTAAGACTAATGCAGGGATTAAAGAAAAAAAAAGTCCTGAGCCTGAACTTTTTGACACAGGCA
This sequence comes from Cyprinodon tularosa, assembly GCF_016077235.1. Lineage (NCBI taxonomy): Eukaryota > Metazoa > Chordata > Actinopteri > Cyprinodontiformes > Cyprinodontidae > Cyprinodon > Cyprinodon tularosa. Next base: position 143,193 of record NW_024039038.1, on the reverse strand, counting down.
AGAAACTCACACACACATACATATATATATATATATACACTCACCGGCCACTTTATTAGGTACACCTGTCCAACTGCTCGTTAACACTTAATTTCTAAGCAGCCAATCACATGGCGGCAACTCAGTGCATTTAGGCACGTAGACATGGTCAAGACAATCTCCTGCAGTTCAAACCGAGCATCAGTATGGGGAAGAAAGGTGATTTGAGTGACTTTGAACGTGTCATGATTGTTGGTGCCAGAAGGGCTGGTCTGAGTATTTCAGAAACTGCTGATCTACCGGGATTTTCACGCACAACTATCTCTAGGGTTTACAGAGAATGGTCCGAAAAAGAAAAAACATCCAGCGAGTGGCAGTTCTGTAGGCGGAAATGCCTTGTTGATGCCAGAGGTCAGAGGAGAATGGCCAGACTGGTTCGAGCTGATAGAAGGGCAACAATGACTCAAATAACCACCCGTTCCAACCAAGGTGGGCAGAAGAGCATCTCTGAACGCACAGTACATCGAACTTTGAGGCAAATGGGCTACAGCAGCAGAAGACCACACCGGGTGCCACTCCTTTCAGCTAAGAACAGGAAACTGAGGCTACAATTTGCACAAGCTCATCGAAATTGGACAATAGAAGATTGGAAAAACGTTGCCTGGTCTGATGAGTCTCGATTTCTGCTGCGACATTCGGATGGTAGGGTCAAAATTTGGCGTCTACAACATGAAAGCATGGATCCATCCTGCCTTGTATCAACGGTTCAGGCTGGTGGTGGTGGTGTCATGGTGTGGGGAATATTTTCTTGGCACTCTTTGGGCCCCTTGGTACCAATTGAGCATTGTTGCAACACCACAGCCTACCTGAGTATTGTTGCTGACCATGTCCATCCCTTTATGACCACAATGTACCCAACTTCTGATGGCTACTTTCAGCAGGATAATGCGCCATGTCATAAAGCTGGAATCATCTCAGACTGGTTTCTTGAACATGACAATGAGTTCACTGTACTCAAATGGCCTCCACAGTCACCAGATCTCAATCCAATAGAGCATCTTTGGGATGTGGTGGAAGGGGAGATTCGCATCATGGATGTGCAGCCGACAAATTTGCGGCAACTGTGTGATGCCATCATGTCAATATGGACCAAACTCCCTGAGGAATGCTTCCAGCACCTTGTTGAATCTATGCCACAAAGAATTGAGGCAGTTCTGGAGGCAAAAGTGGGTCCAACCCGTTACTAGCAAGGGGTACCTAATAAAGTGGCCGGTGAGTGTATATATATATATATATATATATATATATATATATATATATATATATATATATATATATATATATATACACATACTAAATTTGACTTTTGAAAATCCAGTACCAAAAAAAAATGACCAGCAGATGGCAAATGTGCATCAATAACTACCACATGCATGTACCACATTTCATGTGATATCCAGTTTTGCTGCTAAGCGTCTAGAACTTCAGCACTGTACCACAATCTATCTGGTGACTTCAGCAAGAAACAAGACAAGGAGGTAAACACTTTCCTAAGACCCGTCCCCTTCTCCTTCTGATTGGCTAATACAGTTCATTTCAGAGCACTCCTATGCTACCATTGGCTGAAAAACGCAAGAGGGATTTGTATTGTCTTTTTTTTTTTTTTATTTACAGTCAATTTATTTTCGAGAGATTTTTTTTACCCACGGGCAATCGCTATAAGCCGGAAATCCGGCCTGGGGCTGCAATACTTTGATCACTAATAATGACCATTAGTGCATATACAAATTCGGCACAATTTGGAGAGGTTTGGAGATGCTGGTGACACCAAAAGTTCAAAGCCCTACGGCTGAGTCATGTTTGAACTGATGCAGCTTGTGTTGTGTTTTACTTAACACTTTTTTCATTTATATTGTTAATATTCAGCTAGAAGATGTTAGCTTTCAAATGATGTATCACACATGTAATTTGGGCTTACAGTTTCTCAGTTATTTTCTTTTCAAATTGAGTTGGTGTTAAGAGGATTTATATTCAGGTCGAGAAAATGATGGCGCATTCACATAGTGATCTGTTCTAAGGACCTAACCAGCAGTCTGATGGGTTCATAGTCAGCTGATGGTATTGGGATATAAAGCTGCTTGTTTTCTGCTTAATTAAGTTAACTGATCTTATTGTTTGCTATAATCTGAGCTAAGGAGATCATGTAGATATTGAATAGGAGGGGCTCTAGAATGGAGCCTTGAGGAACCACATGTTTTTTCTGATCTCTGATTTAAAGTTTTCTACCGACACATAAGTCCCTGTGCTCCAGGTAGGATCTAGACCAGTCAGGTGTGGGACCAGAATTGCCGATCCAGTTTTCCAGATGCTCTCTCATTAAATCAATAGATCAACAGTATAAAATGTTGCACTGCGGTCCAATAACACTAGCAACATGGTGCTTCCAATCTGAATTTGTATGGTTGACACTGAGCTTGAAAGTCTAGGCAATTGGACGTGAAGTTTTCTAAAAGACTTTTCACCTCTTATCCAAGAGGCCCCTTCAGTTCTAACTAGTGGTGGAGAGCACTGAGATTAATATACTGCAGGTCCAACAAAGTACACTGCATGAAAAGTGAGATTTTCGTCCCCGTAAACTCCCGCAGATCTCCCTGATTTTCGTCAGTTTCCGACAATTTGCAACCCGCGCTTGTCAGTGCCACAAATTGTCGGAAACGGGCTCTGACGTATGTGGAGAGCGATCAGCTGTACTAATGGCCCTAATTAGCATATGAATGCAGCGAACCCGCGCGGCTGGCCAGGTCTGGCTTGAATACCCTACTCAGTATTGGCTGAAACCACTATTCTCAAACAAGTAAAATTGCTCGTGATTGGCAGCAAAACCACACGTGGCCACGCCAGGCTTTAATTTTCGTACTGAGTATTGGACGGAACCACTTCTTTTTAAAAAAGTAAAATCGCTTGTGATTGGTTGGCATATATATATATTTACATATATATTTACATTAATATATATGTAAATATATATATTTATATATATATATATATATAAATATATATTTATTTATTCATATATTTATTCATTCATATGCTGTGTATTTATTTTATCCTACACTACTACACAATTATTAGGCTACCATCAAGGACATGAATGAATTTATACAGGAAATGAACATTTGCCAGGAAGCTGTTTATGCAAAGAAAGAGCTTTATCAAAACAAACACAACTATATACAACGCGAGGATCTGCCCACACATGCGTATCCAAAAATTACAACTCCGTGAACTGTGCCTCCTCGGGGTTGGAGGTAACTGGCAGCATTCCCTCCGAGGCAGGTCCGATGTGCAGACGCCTACTGTGCGTGGCCCTGTACTTCGGCATCGCTTCTAACCGGAACTGCAGCTTAACACAGAGTTCAGAGAGATCCGGCCTACGAAATGGCGGCGGCCATTCCAGAGTTTCCCTTCCTCATCAGCTAGCACACTCTGCCTCGACTCCAGCAGTTGTAAAAAAAAAAAAAAAACAATGAATCAGCACTATGCGATGGGATGCACTGCGTATGGACACAACACATCTATCAATGCACCTGAAAAATAGTCACCAAATAAAGTCTTACTCTCTTTCTTTTCTGAATGCTTGGCAGCTTCCGCGCGCAACGAGTTCTCTGGCTGCGTATATATGAAGCTCCTGCGTACCGTCTCATAATACGTCTTACAGACAGCTGGAAAACAATTAAATGAGAGTGGTATGAATAATAGGAGGTCACCGCCTCATTATGAGGCGAGATTAGTCTGTGAAAACAAAATGTACAGTTATGATCGGTATCCATCCGTATCTATTTCCTTTTACCGCAGAATGAAAGCATATTCTTTAACTCTCACCCTTGCTCCGGTTCATAGCGCCTGCAATTTGTTTCCAAGTTGTGAAGACGGCGTACTGCTTCCTGTGAATCACAAAGAATACACTTTAATAAAGCTTGTTCTTGCAAGGCTACTATTAGCCGTAGCTTTAGTCTAGGCTACTATTAGCTATTAGCTTTTAGCTTAGCTAGCAGTAATCAAACATATATTTACCTCTAGCTTCTCTTCTTTGAGTTCGTCTCTCCCGCACAGTTGTTCGACTGCAGAGTCGCCATCCCGTCCAAGAGGAGTTGAAGGCGAGTTGAACGGGGGACGTCGTCCAGCCATTGATCACGTACCAGCAAAATCCAAACAAAGGAACTGGAGATAAAGTTCTTCTGAGTATAGCTCCTCCAATCACATACGAGGTCATTGTTATACGGAAGGACTCGCGAGAACATCATGTTTTTTTTTTGCTTTATTGGCAATTCCCTGTAACAATACAGAGTAATTCAAACATCAAACAAAGATACACAGCAGTTGGTGACATTATAACTTAAAAAAAAATGAGACATAGAATGTAAAAAATAAATAAAAATAAAACAAGGGAAACAAACATATAAATAAATAAACAAATAAATAAAATAAACATAAAATAATAATAGCTAGGGGTTTACATTGAGTTTATGGTCATTTTACTTTTTGTAGCTTCCTGTCCTAAACAGTCTTTAAGGAAACATATTAGAAGATGCAATAATGTATATGTGAGAGAGGAGTTGCTGTAAAACAATGGTTTACCACAGATTTAAAACTAGTAATAGCATTCTAAAACAGTCTTTAGACTTTTTATCAGCAATTACTGTAACACAACTTGTGTTACAGAAAATAGCAGGCTTTGGAGATATGTTCAGGAGAATCTTGATTTATAGCATACTACAGAACATTTCAAAAGGCTGCTGACTTTTTCTATGTTTATAGGTGAAAATAATAAAAACTACAAAAGAGCAACTTTGCTGTTCTCCATAAACGTTGGGAAAATTGTTTAAAAGTTTGTTGCATAAGGGCGTGCTTTGGTTGCCCAGTGTTAAGCGCACAAAACCCATGTACAGAAAGATTCCTTAGTCCTCGACATGGATGACCTGGGTTCAAATCCTTGGCCGCATGTCTCTCCCTCTATCAGCCCAGTAACAGTTTGCCCTGCAAAAATAATCTGCTCTCTTGAAAATCTCAAACTCTTGCCACATTTCAGGCATCGAACATAAACATTTTTTAGTGAAGAATCAACAACTATTGTAGTTTTACCCAATCATGAAGTGTAATTAAATATATTGGATATTTTTAACTTTTTTAACAAATAAAAACTGAAGAGTGGGGTGTGCAAAATGAATCGGCCCCTTTTACTTTCAGTGCAGCAAACTCTCCCCAGAAGTTCAGTGAGGATCTCTGAATGATCCAATGTCGAATGTGTAATCAAGTCTCCCAATAAATGCGCCTGCTCTGTGATCGCCTCAGAGGTCTGTTTAAAGTGCAGAGAGCATCATGAAGAACAAGGAACACATCAGACAGGTCCGAGACACTGTTGTGGAGAAGTTTAAAGCTGGATTTGGAAACAAAAAGATTTCCCAAGCTTTAAAAATCCCAAGGAGCACTGTGCAAGGAATGCACATTTTACCTTGCTGATTCTGATTCACATTTTACCAACTGATTCTGATTAAAACTAATTTTTGAAATAAATTATTTTGTGTATTTTTATACATAACATTTGCCATTGCTAATGGCATACACAGTAATCTAGTGTACTTTAATTAAATAAATCAATTCAAGCTAAAATGTAAGAGTCTGTAATTAGGTCATACTGAGCCTGATCTATTTGTACCATCTATTTGGGGGATATTTATTGCCACACTTTGGGCCACTTAATACCAATTTAGCATCAAATAAATGAGGCAGCCTACCTCAGCATTGTTGCTGACCTTATGTCCTTATGACCACAGTGTACCAATCTTCTGATGGCTACTTCCAGCAGGATAATGCGCCATGTTATAAAGTGAATCATCTCAGACTCATTTCTTGAAACTTTCCCACTTAAGTAATTGTGAATTGAGCATATTGAAAGACAACATTTTATGTTTTATCTTAAATGCAATTTTTTTTTTTTTATAATTACTGCTCTAAATGTATTGCTCTGTCAGCTAAAGATCTGTTTTGGTCTCTATACTTTAATTAAATAAATCAATTCAAGCTAAAATGTAAGAGTCTATACTGAGCCTGATCTCTTTGTATCAGAGATTTTCTTACCTTTTAGAAAAATGTCACTTGGGGTAAAACTCCCCCTGCAACCCTGATTTGCATTTGTATAGCTCACAGCATTTTCATTTACATGTTAAAGCCTCCCCTAGAATTCCATGGGGGGGAGGCATGGGGGGAACACTGCCTAAGAAAGTCCACGTCAATTTCTGACAATTTATGGGAGTTTTCGGCGAAGCCTGCAAATTACCGTAAACTGCCGTTAACCTGAACTTCCACGACAATCTACAGTGCCGCATATTGACGAAAATCCCACTTTTCATGCAGTGGTATTTGGGGGGAGAAAAGGTGACTTTGATCCCTCCCACTGGATTGGCCAAAGAGGTCATAATTAGGGACGTTAATAGTCGTTAGGGGGTTCTGATGGGTCGTTAACTCACAGTAGTTTCTGTCATATGCCTCATTGAAGTGTGAGTCAGGTGGCGGCGAGTGGGAGATGAATCTTCTAGGTAATGTTCCTAAAAGTGCCTTGTAGGTGGGTGAAAGTATATGTCTAAGGCCATCTCCTCTGTTAAGAGATGGTTCTTCCAGGTTAACAAATATGGCTTCCTTAAACTCTCTCTCAAACCATCTTTCTTCTTTTGCAAGAATATGGATGTTGTTGTCCTCAAAGGAGTGTCCTTTAGCCTCTAGGTTTAGGTGAACAGCTGAGTCCTGCCCTGAGGAGTTGGCCCTCCTGTGTTGAGCCATGTGCCTGTGTAGTGGTTGCTTGGTCTCTCCAATGTAAAATTCTGTGCACTCTTCACCACACTGAATGGGGTAAACCACATTGTAGGTCTTGTTTCTGATTGTCATGTCTTTGGGTGAACCAGTTTTTGTCTCAGGGTGTTGCCAGGTTTGAAGTGTGCAGGGATCACGTGCTCATTGAAAATCCTCTTGAGCTTTTCAGAGACCCCAGCAACATAGAGAATGATGATGTTCCGTCTTCTGTTTTCTTCCATCTCAGCAGAACTCTGAGTCTGGGATAACCATGGTTCCATAACCACAGATGGGCTTTTTTTAAAAGCTTTTTTTTTTTTTTTTAACTTTCACTGTTTTGAGACACCAGTAAGGTTGACACTGGTAGGGTTGCATCGTCTCCATAAAAAGCATTTACTTCCACCTTCACTTCCAGTTGGTCAGTCTTCATTTCCATGAGATTTATTTTGCAGACAGGTTAAGTAAGTACAAAAGGTATAGCTCCCAACTGGCATCTTTAAATTGTTTTCCAATAAGAACATTAGTTGCCTCCTTCGAGTTAACAGAAGGAAAATAATTTCCCCCACACCTTATTAAAAATAAGTACTGTAGTTTATGCTGAATTGCATAACTCACCTCACCCTAACCTGGGGCAATTTTCCCTGTCTTAGCCAAGACCCTATTTAACTATCCAACTGTGAGTGATACGGCATATTACCAGACCTTCTGGTAAGTGCTTAGAAATGTTCAACTGTACTCTGCTGTAGTCTGTACAGTCAGAAAATCTGAGGTACAGTATGGCCAACCACAAAGCTCCCTTAAAAAGGAGTTCAGGATTTCCTTTGTCTTTGTTAGCCAATATATCACAAGAAATTATGAGTTACTCCATACCTTCCATTGCTAATTCTCTTAATCATTCCCTAGAGGTTTTCCCTCATTTACTAACAAAACCCCCTTAAATAGATTGTCTTTGCCTGTCTAATGTGTTTCCTAATTACTGTCTGATCCTGTTTATACTAAACATTCAAAGTTATCTATTTACCATACCAATCTAAAAACTTTAATCCTAAATAACTGCATATTGGCACAACACCCATACTCTTTCACTGAAGACAACTGTATTTAAAGCTTAAACATTAGGCTACCCACTTTGCTTTATTAAAGATCCATCACCCTCCCATCTTCTGATTGTACTGTTCGGAATTTCCTCTCTTAAAAATATGACACAACGTCTATTCAACCCATCCTCCCTTTGTAGCCTAACTGCAACATAACTCTTTACAATCCAAACTTGGCTTCAGACATCTGTATAAATGTGTATGTGTATGCACATGTATACTCCTGTATACACAAAATATTAGGAAAAAAGCTCTTGACAGTAAATGGTGTAGGATTCTTAACCTTACAATTAAAATTTTAACTTCCAGCATTCCACTGTACAGTTATAATATCAATGTTATCCTTCACATTGTGTGTTACATTTGCACTGCCACCTCAATGATCCCCATTATGTAAAAATTTGCCCTATGCTGCAGAGCATTTCAGTTAAACAGGAGGACATTTTCCATAATCATAATTACCATGTCACGCTAATCTTTGTTTCCATTTACTTACAAATCCCAAATATTTTCATTTCTAACAGTTTAAGGTACTGTATTTTCATGACCATAAGGCGCACCATACTAAAATGCACAGTCTCAATTATGTGTGCCATTACTGTATTTAACACACACATAAGGCGCACCGGACTATAGGGCGCGGGTTTTATATACCGGTACATGTCCTCTACTACATTTAAATACCTCTACTGCGTATTTAAAAATAGAGTGGGAGCAAAACTGAGTATGTTTGTGCTTTATTCATGCATTTATTACAAAGTATTAATCAAACCTGGGATCTGGCCGTGAGACAGACACATCGCTGATGACACAGAGCGCTGTGATCACTCCTCTGAAACAGTTTATTGACGCATAAATTAACTTAAAATGCAGAAATCTGCCGACAGAATATGTTCGCTTTTATTATCCTGGTGCCTGCAGTTTAGATTATTTAGATGAAAAACACCTATCGGCTGCCGCGGTGAACCGCGAGGATGCGACCCGGCCAGAGGCTGATGTTGAATGGGATTCCTACTGACAGTGCACCGCTGGTATGGGCAGTGTTGGGAAAGTTCTCTTTCTACGTGAACTAGTTCAAAGTTCAGTTCACACATTTTAAAATGAACTAGTTCAGTTCATAGTTCATAATTCAAAATTTTGAACTAAGTTCACAGTTCCAAAAAATGATATAGTTCATAGTTCCTTTTTTTTTTTATATATTGCTCAATTACACCACAACCTACTGTAGGACCACAGACAGCAATTATTTTATCAGTTGTAACACTGAAACTGTGCGTCAGATTTCATCTTCATATCTAGTTTTTAATTCCTAATCCAACCAGGGTTTACATTAGCATTGAGGGGACAGCATTTCCCCATTGTTGCTGTCCATTCACTTCACACTAGTAGCAGCTGCAGCTTTCACCCCTACAGTATATTCTCAAAAACATCAGGAAAATGGTCTTTTTTATGAGGAATTATTAAAAGAAAAACAGGAAAGTAGTCTTTAAGGTGCAAATGTTTTTTTTTTTTTTTTTTATAATTTTTTCCTTTTTAAATTTCATTTCAGTACATACTAAAAAGGAATACTGGAATCCTGGAAAATTATACCAGAGAGTTTTAAGTGCAGATTTTTTTTACTGAAAGCCGGCGGGCAAAGTTTACAGAAAAATGTAAGATTGTTGCCATCATCCTCACCGACCACCTGGTCATAAACCTGTTTTAAGTGATCATACTGCTGCTTTGTCGCCTCCACGGTGGCCTCCATGCTGCTGTGGCTTCCACGCTGCATTTTGTTTTGATGACGCACGCGGCTGTAGGCTACGACACTGGTAGCTGGTGTTGCCATATTGGGTGTTTTCCCCCGCTACATATTAAGGCTTGTTTACGGTGTGATTTAGCCAGGGTTTTGCATGGAGAGCTCTATAGAAATCTGGCAACCTATTGAACGAAGTTGAACTGAGAGGGCGTGCCGTTCACAGACACAATAACGTTCATCAGACAATAATGCAGTACGTTCAGTTCACGTTCGCCCAAAATATGAACGAGTTCATGAACTTTCATTCAATGAACGCGTTCAGGCACAACACTGGGTATGGGGGGTCTGAGCAACTCCGACAGAACTAATATTAGAAGGCAGGATGGTAATCTTGATGAACTATCTGCAATGATTAAGTTTTCAGGTGGACTTTCTCACTTAAAAACATATTAAAACAACTTTATTCCCACTGATCACAGCAAATATAGCTGCAAGGTAAAGAAAGGATAGAGTAGCTCCGCCCAACGCGTGTCAGACACACTTTTGCACTGCGGAGCCACCGCGCGTCAGAACTAACTGGTACAAGCAGCAAAAATGAAGCAGCAGACGTGATTTTGCTGCTCTTGCTGCGTCCGATGTGAACGTAGCATTACTTTGAACGCCCGGTTCACACCAGACATGGGCAATGTGGAGTCAACAAGTCATCTCCATGTCATGTATTTAATCTACCCAGCCAATTAACCAGGTGAGTCCAATCTGCACAGGTTAATTCACGGTGAAGATTGGACTCACCTCCTTCAGTGGCTGGGTAGAACAAATACATGACATGGAGATGACTTGTTGACTCCACATTGCCCATGTCTGGTTCACACCGATGTCGAGCAGTTGAAGTTCCTTTGTCAGACCTCCCGGAATAACAGCAAGCACAGCGTTCATTTGTTTCACTATGTTTTTCAAATCGGCTGTGAGATGGGCACGCATGGAGTCACAGATTAACAGCGATGGTGATGCGTGGAAATACCACCTGGTCTCCTTACATACACCTCCCTCAGCTACTCTTTCATCATCTCCTCAATGAGAAGATGATGGAGGAGTTCTGCATAAAGCAAATACCTGTTCTTTTATACACAATCCACGGCCACACTTCCCCCTTTAACGTTCTCATGGTGGTCTCAACAACGTCTGCAGTAACAACACACATAGGGCGCACCGCACTATAGGGCGCGCCGCACATTTTGAGGGAAAAAAAAGACTTTTATATGCACCTTATAGTCGTGAAAATACAGTAATGTTGAGGATTTTTGAGAGTTTTTTAAAAGAACTGCCACAGCGTTAAAAAAACGCACATGCACAACCTTGTACCTGCTCTTTAGACTGAGCGTCTATTAAACGAGTGTGAGACTATGCATGAACTAATTTCTCCTCGTGCACACTCTGTTTAAAAGTTGATGTTCTCATAGCTCATACAAGCTTACTGTGCCCAAACGTCCACCCTAACCCATAAATCCTTCAATCACTATATAGAGTGGGGACTATATAGTGGACTTTGTTAACTTAGTTAACTTACCAATCGGACAGATTATTTTTTTTCTCCCCGTTGGTCATATAGCTCCTTCTCCACTGCGCAGTGCCTGCGCCATCTTTGTTACTAGTCACCACTGTCGTGTAGCGACAGCCTATGGTGACAGGGTGCCGCTGTAACAGCAATCCCATAATGCTTTTCACAAAGCATTATGGGATATATCTGCCTCTTTTGAGGCCTTTCTTTTCTTCTCACACACTTCGTAGACACTTTTCCTTTTACAACCATCAGTCATTTTCAAAGAACCGCGGTGAGAAAGTTGAGCTTCAATGACTGCCTGAAACCGTAGCTAACCACACATATACACAGGAAAGTGCCCTCATAAGAGCACGTAGGAGGAGCTTACGTAAACATATCACCAGAATGATCGACAATTAGGAGGACAACTTATTTTGATGATCCACCTGGAAATAAAAGATCGTCCTCCATACCTCTAAGTCATCTTAGGGTTTTGGGGACAAACTTCTATACTTTATAGCTTACAAACCCAAAAATGATGAACTTTTAACTCCACTGAACATCCACTCTATACAAACTGTCTGGGTTGATTTTCTCAATTCATCTAGCTTCCCTTATAGAGTTATATCTGTGTTTTTACGAGTGCTTTAATTGATACACTAACCTAATTTCCTGTTGACTTTCCATTTCTTCTACACTGTATCTCGTCTTTTTTCACCAACTCTTTGAGTCCTAACAACCTTAAACTTTTCCAGCCTTGCTCACTTGTTCCTTGTCATCCAACCAAGTAAAGGTTTCTGTCATCCGATGCTGTTACATATTAAATTCCCCGAACCAGTTCTCCAAGTACCTTTGTAATTTAAATGGTCTATGGATCTACTTTCTTTACTGAAGCATATCCCTCATACTTCACACAAAGCCTAATTTCTTTCACCATATACCCTAAGTTTCTGTACCTCCTGATCCACTTAACTCATCCTGTTTCCCTTTAAATATTAGGTCAGCCACCACCCTACATCTTAGTACTGTTTTTTTATTTTTCAGATTTCTCTTTATTTTCCGATATGATCAAAATAAATCCCATTCTCATCCACTCTACTTAATCTAAACTATTAAGAATGCTGCAGCATTGGCATGCCAACCCCAAAAAGGGATAGAAGTAGCATAACAGCTGTAACCAGGTCCATAAAGGCCACTGACAAGCCACCACAGAGTTTGTCTGACTTAAGCAGACGTTTTTTTCTTATACAACAGAATGGGAGCATGAATGAAAGCTGACAGCCTGGCGTCTCTTCCTTGGCTTCCTGCCCCCTTTAACCTCCTCCTGATTAGTTCTCATGAAAAACAGCTGCTGAACCACACCTGCCAGTCACACCCTGTAGAGAGGAGGGGAGAGAGGCACACAAAAGAACATGCACAAACCTGCACACAACCCTGTGTATATGACACTTGCATCTACACTGTCTATTATCTGGAAGGTTCATCACAATGCTCAAATAGAGACTGTTCAAATAGTGCAGCATTTACCAGTGTCTACCAGCAGACTTATAATGATAAGAACTATAAAAAGAAGTTAAACATTGCAGATTCTTACTGAAACGATGTTTTAAGTATGCAGGATAGATAAAAGAGAGGTCCACAAGAAGTCAAACTATATTTTGCATTCTAAGAAGAACTATTAAGATAATGTATAGGGAGGTTCCTGTTTGGGGCAGGAATGTGCTTTAATCCTTGATGCTCCTAAAAGGGACATTGTTCATCATCAGCATTCTTCTCCACAAGCCTTGAAAAGAAATTGTCTATTATCATGAGAAGAACAAGCAAATTAAGACTTATGTAAAAAAAAAAAAAAGACATATTTAGGTCAACGAATAGCATATTACAGCATTGCCTTCTTTTAATCGTAGAGCAATGAGCATGTCTACATATTTTTTCTTTCTTTATTGTATCCGGTTGTGGCATCTTAGGCAAAACCATATAGACCAGATTGTTTCTACATATGTCAGGTGAGTTTTCTCTACTAAGAGGATATCTGAAGACAGTATCTCAAGTATAAATATATGATTGAGTGTATTTAATCCAGATTCAATCTAGCTCCAGACCAGGCAGGCCATGTGTATGTGGTAGGGATCTGTGTTTGTATAACCTTTAACCTTTTGACACATCCATGTGTTGGTGTTTCAGTTTTTGTGTGTAAGTAAGTGGTTGAACATTACTAGGTATGTTAGCGAGAGTTTGTCACCTGGAGATGTACATTTTTAAGTGATGCAAGATAGGTAAAAGAGACCACAGAACCTAAGAGCAGCAAAGGAGAGTTAAACCCAGGCCTTGAACAACTACAGCAGACCGGTACAGCCAGCATGTATACTGCTGACATATGACAGTGGTCCACCCTTTGTAGCTAATGCAGCTTCCTCTTATAGGAGGGCTGTCCACAAGGTTTAGGACTGTATTGATGGGAATTTTTAACCATACTTGCAGAGTGTGTGAGGTCACACATTGTTATTGAATAAGAAGGCTAGGGTTTCTCTGCTCTAATTCATCCCAATATGTCTGGTTTAGGTCAGGGCTCTCTGACCTAATCCCCCCCATTCATTTGTATAACTTCACAAATAGTTTCATTGAATTTGTTCTGCTTGCGCAGGCTGTATGTGTAGGGTTGCCAGATAAGACATATCCAGGGGTGTGACTGATTTATCAGTCTTTTGCATATTTGCAATTTTACCTTTCCTAGAAAATATCTGAGAAAACCATGTCCTACAGTAATACCTGCCTGGTTTCTACCTGCAATAGATATTCTCAGGAAGTTGTAATCTCTCCTTCCCTATAAAGACCCTACATCATTCTCCCTACTGCTGGCCTCCTTATGTTATGGCAATAAACATAAAAAATTGTAGAAAGCAAATTTTGAGATGGAATTGGGAAGAAAAGCAAGTAAAACGTGTTGTGGCTGTTAACTTTAAAGTCACATTTATGTCATAGATATAATATTCTTTATCTCTTCCCTAACTCTCCCCTCTTTATTGTGTTCAAAAGGCTTATTTTAAATATGTGAAGAGCAAGTGAGCAAAAAGGCTGCCACAAAGTTAAAAATACTTGTGTTTATTCCAAGAACAAGAAATGTAATAGAAGTAGCAACCTTTTAAATTGTTAACTAGCTTAACATATACATTTCATATATTGGCATGTTTACCTGGCCATCATTTAAGTTATGAGTCTAATTTGCATACAATGTTACACAGCCTTTACACTGTCTGGAAAAAAACATTTTTTTCAGTGAAAAATCAGAAGATTAGCTTTGAAAATTACTGATCTAAAGCTCAGCGGGAGATAACATTAATAATCAGGAGTTTCTCGCTTAAATCGGGAGGGTTTCCAAGTATGCTTATTAAAAGTAAAAAAGTCACAAAAAATGTCCTCCTATCTGTGTATGTGACTGTTTTATGTTCAGGAATATATGCATTCTGTAGGCATGGAACCAAGAAGATTCCCCCCTAATCTTGACGGATTAGAATTTTAAGGCAAGTACAGACTGATTCTGAAACAACTGTTGTGCTGTCAGAATCATATGTCCTTCAGTTAATGTTGTGGTTTCTCGTCAGCCAGATGAGTAACAGCTTTCTGACAATAGTCTGAGTTGAATGACAGCCCATGGATATTGCGGTCACTTTTGTGTGTTGTTCTGGTTTCTGTATTGGGAAATTGTATTGTTGCAAGCACTGTTTGTGGGAACATGCCAACATGATCTGTCAACCACCTCTGACATTCCTACGCTTCTCTTTGGGTTCAAACACTTTTTTTCCTCTCCTGTGTTGCCTGCTAGACTGAATAATCTGACCGGAAATATTTTAAGTGATTCAACTTTAAACTTTGGGCACAGAAATTTTCATGGTCCCAGTTCCTTTTCTTTCGTTCTTTTAAACAGCCAGTGAGTATGAGCATATAGTATAATGAGCAGAATTAGAAAAAAAAGGCAGCCTTAGGCTAAGATGCACAGTAAATGACACAAAAAGATAATTATCTAGTTCTGCTTGACTATCTCTACATAGTACTTGAAAAACTTCTGGTTGATTAGGAATCCTCCTTAGAATTGAAGCTACCGCTATCTAATTCCATGCTAACAATGATATTCATTCATAGCTGTAACCCCCTTAGGCAAAGCACACTCATTACTTTAAAGATTTTGTTTTAAGTTTTCCCTGCAATAAGTTTCAGGGCAACAAAAAAAAAACTTTGGCAAAGGTCTTTACCCCTGGTCCTCAAGGCCTGCTGTCCACCTACTCTATACACCTTACTTAAATAAATGAGTGATTAGCAGATCTCTCCAGCCAATTGAGGATGAAATGTAGAGAATGAAATGTAGTCATTTGTTACAGGTTTGATAAAGCAGAAACACATTTAAAATGTTCAGGACATTTTACCCCAGAGAACCAGGGTTAAGGATCTTTGCTCTAGTGTTCGGAAATAAAATTAGACAACATTCTGAGTAAGGTTTATTCAATATTAATTGCCAGTTTTGTACAATTGTGATCTTTGTGCTAATCTTAGTTATCCCTTTTAAAGAATGAGCATTCTTATTCAAGTATTCCATAGATAGATAGATGACACAGAACCAAAACTGGGGCTAGATGTCAATGTAGTTGTATTTTTCCACATAATATCCATTGCATCTAAGGAATAAATGAGTGGTTAGGACCCACAGGGGAAAAGAGGTACTAATGGGGTCTTTAATGAAACACTACATTCTGCTCATTAATATAAAAACATAGATGCATCAGGGACATGAACAAGAAAGGAGAGCAACACTTTAGATCTTGTACAAATACACACTTGCAAATGTAAAAGCAGATTTGCAAAGAAAAAACAGGGTTGTCACATTATGTCACTCTAATGCTCTCCTTAAAGCTCTGCTCTCTCCCACCACTTTTTTGAGATCTTTCAATGTGATGCGAGAGAAAACAAATGATAGCTGATCATCAGTTTCGCTACATAAATGGGAAAAGAAGCTGCACAGATCTCCCCCTCCTGTTTCTCAGTATCCATCCAGGTAAATTAATCTCTGCTGGTTGTTTTCTTGACATTTCTATGCTTTCTCTACTAGTAATTACTTCTATTAAGCCTGGCACGCTGGAGGAATTCATTATGCTGATAAGAGCCAGGCAGGTTTTGGGTAAAAAGCTTGACGATTTCTGAGCAAGGTAGCCAATAAAAAAATAAAATTAAAAATTCACATTAACAATTGCTGTCCCTGTGGAAATGTAACTGCAGCATGTCTAAAACTCCACTGGATATTTTATAGTTAGGGCCAGAAATGCCTCAGATTGAAAAAAGGCACCCAGAAAGGGTAAATTAGTAAAAAAGGGAAATCCTGATATTTCTGCTTGTATTAACATATTAGCTTCAGGCTAGTTTTAGATATCCTGAGTGATCAATTATGGGTTACATTTTAGTCAGGGTACAGCTGATTTATAGCGCAAACCTTTCTGTTCATAGTGCAACAGATCCATCTGGTGGTCATGCTGAAAACTAAATATCATCATCCATGTTATTGTGATTCATTAGCCATAAAATGCTTGTAAAATATGTTTCCAGTATAAAGCAAAGTCTTGAAAATTTCTAGTGAAAATACAATGATATCCAGTCATGTACATTTTCTTTCATCATTAAGTGTACATTGATCACATAAACTGAACTGGTTAAATACATGTGGATTTGACATTGTAGGATTTCATGCTAAAGTGATAATTAAAAAGATCCCTAATTCCATTTTGGTTTTACTTAGATAAATTAAATAACAGTAGGTAAAAGTATCTCGCAAATCAATGTCTGGTTTCACATGATGATATTAACATTGCTCCTTCTGGACTTTATAAATTGATTAAAACACTGTGTCTGTTAACTTTTTGGTACCAAGATGCAAGATTGTGGTGTTATGTACATTAATCTATTCCACGCCATGCTCCTGTCTGGCTTTGGAATGCCACTGGAATCCCCAGTGGAGCTGGAGAAGGTCCATACCCCATGATACCGTCCTGAATAAGCAAAAGACAATGAATATGAGTAAAATTAGATGCATTAAACATTATGTCAGACAAATCATGTAAAAAGTGGCACCTATGTTAAGAAGAACAGATTTAATCTTTATTGGGGTACTGGTTTTGCACAATTACTACAAAAATATTCTGAATTGTACAAAATAGTTCTTACCTTTTTTTTTCCCTTTTTGAGTTCTGCGTAAGTATTGCAGAAACGTGACAGTGAATACAGCAAACCAATCAAATGCACAGCAGACATTCACAAATTGACCCCCAAATAGAGTGAGAGCGTGCATACAACATAGTTATTCAGAGAAGGACAGTAAACACATAACACCAGCAAAGACATGGAGCAGGTGGGCTTAGGAAACACACACTACATATTGATTTTTAAAGGCTTTTAACAAGTGCGAGTTATTCAAAGAAAAGTCTTTCTTCTGTAAAATGCTAATTCAATTCAGTTGAGCTCAGTTTCCTTTTACAGCACCAATTCACAACAAATGTCCTCTTAAGGCACTTTAGGGTCCAATTAAATTTTAATTATACAGAGAAAATTTATAATATACAAAACCAATACAACCCAGTCTTCCAAATAGATTGGCTTAATAAACACACACTTTGGTTGATTTTGAAGGTAATGTAGTCTATACTTGTTTATACGACTTCAATAAGGTACAAACCTATTCATCAAAGTAACGAAAAAAACTGACAGATTTATAGTAGAAGCTGATGTATAACTAAATGGCCTGCATTAAATAACACAAAAACCCAGGGATTTTAAGACCGTGTTTTTTTTCTTCAAAATAGAAATGTTCTAACTTTTGGAACAATATGGTCTGATAAAGAGTACATTCATATACATGTTTAAGCCTGAATGATTTGAAATTAAATATGACCTCACTACGACAGGGCAGCTCAGTAGTCAGAAACGTGGCATTAGAGACACCAAGGACCACAGTCAAGAACGGGCGACATAAAATCTTGCCTGGAACTGCTGGCTACGGATAAGTTGACATAGAGTAAGATTGTTATTCATCCTGGCGGTGATGACACCCGGTTACACTGATCGGAGGTCACTAAAATTAGTGTTGCTTCAGTGTGTAAGTTTGCCAAAACAATGTCGGACTCAGTAATTTTCTCTGGTCCTCTCCCTGATCTGACCTGTTTAGTCACATGTCATCATTCAACCGCTGGTTGTCTAGCTGGTGTCCTGAAAACAATGTTGGCTACCTTAAAAATTGGCAATCCTTTTGGTTGGCAATCCGCTTTGGTTGGTGCAACTCTTCTTTCTAGCAATATGGCCAAATATATTAGTCCTCTATAACACTGACAACACAGGGTGCAGACCAGGAAGCAGAGTTGTAGTTTAACACACCTCTCTGCAGCTTCCCTACGGTTACCCACTGATTACTCCATCCAGAAAGTGTCTTGCCCACGACCAAAATCAAATAAATTAGCAAAGATTCCCAAATGAGTAAATAATAAATAATCTAATAAAATAAAAATAACTCCAATTGGGGGAAAAGTTAAAACAATTAAATGAGTTTTATTTAACATACAATCTCTTTCTTCAAAGAGTCTCCTAGTTAACGACTAACGGAGATTTGTGATAATCACATTGATTCATGTTGCCTTACGGAGTCTTGGTTGCAGCATAAATGAGGCAACTCCTTCGAGTTATTTAAATGTTTACGTACCGAAAAATTCTGGGAGAGGAGGAGGAATAGCAGCAATCTTTCAGTCTGACTTACTGATTACTCCAAAGGCAGTTAATAATTACAATTCTTTTGAACATTTAACTCTTAGTTTTCCTCATCCAAATTGCAAAGACAGAAAACCTCTTCTTTTGGTAACTTTGTATTGGGGAGATGATTTACAGTTGCCCTTTTTTAACTCTGCTTCTTTCTGTATGTCTGCTTCTGTCTCCTTGAACCCCAGTCGGCCTCAGCAGATGGCCGCTCACACTACAGTAAGCCTGGTTCTGCTGGAGGTTTCTTCCTGTTAAAAGGGAGTTTTTCAT
This sequence comes from Cyprinodon tularosa, assembly GCF_016077235.1. NCBI lineage: Eukaryota > Metazoa > Chordata > Actinopteri > Cyprinodontiformes > Cyprinodontidae > Cyprinodon > Cyprinodon tularosa. The sequence continues at coordinate 123,938 of NW_024039038.1, read as the reverse complement.
TTCCACTGTCACTACAAGCATGCTTAGTGTGATGGATTGCCTTTAAGTCAATGAGTCGATGTAATCAACTGGTTTTCCTTAGATAGAAGACTTTGAATCAATTTGACTGTATGTTCTGGTGAATGGTAAAGTGCCTTGAGATGACATGTGTTGTGAATTGACAGTACATGAATAAACTGTAATGAATTCATTTGAATTCATACTACAGTAGGACCTTCATCTGGGTCAGAATCTTGTCCAGGGCCCTGTTTGGCATTTGCATTTTCCCTAATCAAAAACTTCTCCATCTCCATCCAGCAAAACTGATGATAAATCAAAGAAACGGACAATATGAAGCGTAAAAAAAGACCCCAAGGAACAATGAAATGAGATGGAAGGTGAACCTCAAGCTCAAGGAGCATCAATGTCAGATCACAACATCTGCTTTTGTTTTAACGAAAGTGGACTAGATTGAAAAGGATCAAGGAGCACAACATTGTTTAAAACAAATTATAAAGCCAGAGTGGAATTTTAAAAACCACATTTTGACTATAGCCACACAGCTTCTAGGAGAATTTCCTATAGACAGAAGAGACAAAATAGATTTTTTATGCAAAGGCTCTATGTTAAAAGAGGGAAAAAATAATCATGTCAAGAAAAGAACACTGTCGCTATTTTAAAACATGGAGGAGGCTCAGGTATGTTTGGGGACTGCTTTGCTTAATCTGGCACAGTGCGCCTCTAACCTCTGCAGGGTACAATAAAATCTTGTCTATGAAGTGATTCTAGAGAGAAGTTCACTTCCCAGTGGCAGAAAGTTTGGACCTTTTCACAGGCCATGGGTCTTGCAACAGGATAATGACACACAGCTAAAAACACCCAGGAATACATAAGAGGAATGCATAAGACTATTCTTAAGTGGCCCTCTATGAGGCCTGACCTGAATCCTTTTGACAGGAATGGAAACACATCGTTTGGAAAATACACTCTTTAAACCTGAGACAACTGGAGTGGTTCTCCTCTGAGTAGAGAGCCAAAATACCTTCAGAGAAGAGCAGAAGTCTCACTGACAGTCACATGAATCCTTTAATTGCAGTGACTGCATCAAAAGGTTGTGCAACAAAATATACAAGTTAGGGGTATCACCATTTTGTCCAGGCTTGTTTCATGAGTCACATTTTTATAAATCATTCTGTTGAAGCATGGTTGTAAAGCAATAACAGATTTTCATTTGTTCATTTTCATACATGTATTATTCATGATTACTTTAGTCAGATTTAAGGTATTTATTTGACCATTGTGGGTTTTTCTTTCATTGAGTCAGGTGTACTGACAATTTTGTCTGTGGTAGACTGTTACACTGAAGATCCCCTCAGCAGTAAATTAAGGGCAAGCCATTAAAAATGCATGGCACTAACTATTCATTTTCCTTTACTCATTCAGTTTTAATTCCCTCTTTTATGCAAATATAATCTTCCCTCCTATTAGTGTTTCTGGGGCTCTCTGTCAAGTGCTGCTTCATTAATACTTGATGTAACTTGGGATAATGACGCACAATATGACACAGATTGTACAGTTTTTAATGTGTTAGCCTTGTGATGGTGGTAGTGTGTGTGTGTCTTTGTATTAGTCTGCAAAGCTGGTGTGGGTAGATTTAGGTTTGATAAAACACTAAATGTACTGCTGCAATTCTACCGAGTTAATTTGAGACACACCACCAGGGGCCAGTAAATTACAGACTAACAGCAGTACAATTTGTGCAGAGTTATTTCAAACATATTACCATAGAGTATGCACACACTATAATGAAAATTCACACCTTAACTCCTCTTACTTCAGGTTCTGGATGAAATGTAGGGTTTTGCCTCATAACATCCCAATGGATTCATTTAATAACCAGTATTACCAACAGCCAGTTTATTAGATGCTGTAAGATAACTGTAATTCTCAAATCAAAAGCTTGGCCAGAACATCTTGATGTAGGTTTTGACCTAATAAAACAATCACAGTTAATTTAATGAGACTAAGTAAATAATTAAAAAGCAGTTTCCTCTGTCATGGAGCCTGCCTGTTTCTTTATTGAGCCAACTGGCGGTTTGCCATTCTCTTCTTTGCTCCAATCTGTTTATTACTATAAGCAGGTGCACCTACCTTTCTCATAGCCCCCCTCATTCTTCTCAGCTTTGATCAAACCTTTTAATATCTGTCTCTTTATGTCAGTCTCTTCCAGATTGTCTCCTCGTTGCCTGCATGAGTTTCGTTCAAGTGGTTGTGTGCACTGCCAACATTCCCGTTGCCCTGTACTCACCCTGCCCTCACTGCTCTACCTGCCTGTTCAGCTCATCATCAGTGTGTTTTACAATAATCTGCCTGCTTAAAACCTGCTACCAATCTGTTCAGTCATCCACTGCGTTCTCAATGGCTGTTGCCGGTGTTCTGTCAGATCGGCATATCCTGTCAGACCAGCATACCCATAGTCAAAACGCATGCGCAAGATGTCAGATTTGCATACATCTGACACAATATGTGGAAGGAAGTCTACTAGGCTACTTTATTTATGCATGATATGATAAACAACAAGTTGTAGTTTACGGTAAACATACAAACTTACCGGAAAAGTATACCGAAAGTCAAGTAGGGTAGTTTATTTATGCGTGATGTAATAAACAAAACGTTTTAGTCTGAGGTAAACAGAATTTAAAGCTAAAACGCTTTAAACAAATACAGCCTCGCTTTCTTTGTTTGCTACTTTACACCCTGACATAGCTAACCTGCCAGATTATCATACAATGGTTAAGTGTATGCTGGTCTTGACAGGCTGATCTGCAAATGCAACAGAAATTGTTTAAATGTTCCTGTCTGCATGCGCGTGCATGTGTATTATTATGGGTATGCTGGTCTGACGGGGTATGCTCATCTGACAGAACAGAAGCCTTTAAATGCAACACGGTTTTTAACACAACACCTGCAAATACATTTCTAAAAACCTTTAACTAATAACATTAAAATCAACTACAGTACCTCTGGTAAAGATGTGTAATAGAACCTCTAAACAAATTCACCAGCATTATTTAACACAGATATCATTTTGTCTGAGTACATTTATTCAGTGGTGAAAAAAACAAAAAAACAAAGGTCCCGTGTAAAAAATATTTCTTTTTAAAGAAATCCCCAAATTAACATGAGGTAATTTGACAATTAAAAGGTACAATTCTCTTGTTTTAATATTTTTAACCACAATACAGTGCGTAATATGTACTCTAGAAATACATCTGCTCTGAAATCCCCGATTGTAGCTCCATTAAAAACCAAAACAAACATGCAAAGAGCTGTAAAGGTGTTTGTGGGCAATGCAGTCAAGTCAGGTTTCTTGATTTCCTTGACAAACTTTTATTTAGAAAAAATTATATAAAGCAAAAGTTTCCGCTCACACCAGATTATTTCTTAAAATCATTTACTGGGTGGATGTATTTATGGAAATGGACATAACTGACCTAACTGTCCCAGTTAAGTCAGTTGTATGCCAGTCAAACTTCTAGTTTGGACTGGCATACAAACCCACAACCCGTGGGTTTGTATGCCAGTCTTGGGGTCTATTTTGACACAAAAAGTTAAAAGTTTCTGGTGTACAAAAGAAAGCGTCTGGTATGCATATAAAAAGTATCTAGTGTGTACATAAAAGTATTTTTTGTCAGTTTTTTAACCACTATAGTCTTGGTAAAAAAAAAAAGCAAATAAATATTCAAGAAAGTATAAATCAGAAATCTACTGCATTATCTTATTCACTGGTCTGTCATATTTCAAGTAGCTATTAGTTTGGTCTTCCTAACTAAACACCTGTAGATCTTAATATAAAGTAGGGCTAGGGGCTGTATTAGGATTGGCCTAAAATATATAGTGTGGCGGACCACTAGGGGGCTCCACTCTCACTCAGTGGAGAGGTTTGTAGTTATGTTGGTTCGGATGTGTATATATATGTGTTTTCTGTACAGTTGCTCTCAGTTGGAGTAGAGTAAAGAACTGTTTGAACCTGCCTGCTTTGTGTCGTCATCTTCACTCCTCCACAATAGCACTATTAAAACATTTCTTTGACGGTTTAAGTTCTACAGCAAGACTGTTTATATACTTACCTTTGCTGCTGCACACACCTGATCCATGTAGCTCAGAGAATAGACTTTAAAATCCTTCTGTTAGTCTGTAAATCACTGAATGGATCGGCACCTCAATACATTACAGATTTGTTGTCACTGTATCAACCTCCCAGACCACTCAGGTCTTCTAGTTCAAGCCTACTCCATACACCCAGAACTAGAAGCAAAGATGGAGAAGCATCTTTTAGTTCCATTGCCCCTCTGATCTGGAACAAACTTCCAGAAGAAGTTAAAAAGTTAAAAACCCATTTGTTTAGAGCTGCCTTTGACTGTTGAAGTTAAACTAACTCAGGTATTAGCAGCTGTGATCCAACTGTTTTTATTTTCTTCTCTACATGCTATTATCATTTTTGTTTTGCTTGCTTTAATTCTACTTAATTGACTTTACTTTACTTTAATTCTAATTGACTTTACTTTAATTCTCCAAATTGTTTTTCTTGTTTTACAAATATTTTTGCTTTCATTTTGCTTTTATTTTTCTACATTTATTTTCTAATTCATGTAAAGCACTTTGAATTGTCCATGTACTCAGTTGTGCTATACAAATAACGCTGCCTTTCCTTGCCTTGATCCTGATGTTGGAGCACTGAACACTACAGGTAGTCACCTCAGTCTTATGCAAATTAGTAACATGACAACCTATGTATCGTCCAAGGATCCAAACCAGATGATTTGTTAGCCCCATTAGAGTTCTAACAAACCATGATGACCAAACAAGACTACAAGAGCAGCAGAGTGCCTGTTCATGAACTGAAGTCCCGTAGCATCTGATTTAGTAAATCTTTTGTTAACATCATACCCCACTGTTGGATCTTTTACCTATAACAAGGATGACCTTTTTATATTTTAGTTTAAATCAATTGTTTTGTGCCATGTTTGTCATACATACGTATTCTTTTAATATTGTGTTTCTTGTTACTACTTATATATTTTACTTCTACATATATGTAAAATAATACTTGCAGAATGTTTCATTAATTTAATAAGAGTATGCAATATGACAGATGTTCACATGCTTATATGCTTACAAACACTTGCCATAAAAACAGAATTTTCTTTAAATTTAAAATTAGGAAATGTGGTATGTGCTTTTAATGTTTACCCTTTTTTTTTTTTTTTTTCTTTTTCTTTTTTTTTTTAGGAACTATGTCCTATAACTGGGTTTCCTGCGTTGTGCCACATGCCATGAATGTTTTTTGGACATTGAGAACCAGTTTCCATGTTTCACCTTGACATGATGACCGGAGAAGAAAATAAAATTTTAAATTTTCTACTGATGGGTAAAGACAAAGCTAACAGGATGGACTGCATGCTACACTATATTGCCAAAAGTATTTGCTCACCCATCCAAATTATTGGAATCAGGTGTTCCAATCACTTCCATGGCCACAGGTGTATAAATTCAAGCACCTAGGCATGCAGACTGTTTTTACAAACATTTGTGAAAGAATGGGTCGCTCTCAGGAGCTCAGTGAATTCCAGCGTGGAACTGTGATAGGATGCCACCTGTGCAACAAATCCAGTCGTGAAATTTCCTCGCTCCTAAATATTCCACAGTCAACTGTCAGCTGTATTATAAGAAAATGGAAGTGTTTGGGAACGACAGCAACTCAGCCACGAAGTGGTAGGCCACGTAAACTGACGGAGCGGGGTCAGCGGATGCTGACGCGCATAGTGCGAAGAGGTCGCCAACTTTCTGCAGAGTCAATCACTACAGACCTCCAAACTTCATGTGGCCTTCAGATTAGCTCAAGAACAGTGCGCAGAGAGCTTCATGGAATGGGTTTCCATGGTCGAGCAGCTGCATCCAAGCCATACATCACCAAGTGCAATGCAAAGCGTCGGATGCGGTGGTGTAAAGCACGCCGCCACTGGACTCTAGAGCAGTGGAGACGCGTTCTCTGGAGTGACGAATCGCGCTTCTCCATCTGGCAATCTGATGGACGGGTCTGGGTTTGGCGGTTGCCAGGAGAACGGTACTTGTCTGACTGCATTGTGCCAAGTGTAAAGTTTGGTGGAGGGGGGATTATGGTGTGAGGTTGTTTTTCAGGAGCTGGGCTTGGCCCCTTAGTTCTAGTGAAAGGAACTCTGAATGCTTCAGCATACCAAGACATTTTGGACAATTCCATGCTCCCAACTTTGTGGGAACAGTTTGGAGCTGGCCCCTTCCTCTTCCAACATGACTGTGCACCAGTGCACAAAGCAAGGTCCATAAAGACATGGATGACAGAGTCTGGTGTGGATGAACTTGACTGGCCTGCACAGAGTCCTGACCTCAACCCGATAGAACACCTTTGGGATGAATTAGAGCGGAGACTGAGAGCCAGGCCTTCTCGTCCAACATCAGTGTGCGACCTCACAAATGCGCTTCTGGAAGAATGGTCAAAAATTCCCATAAACACACTCCTAAACCTTGTGGACAGCCTTCCCAGAAGAGTTGAAGCTGTTCTAGCTGCAAAGGGTGGACCGACGTCATATTGAACCCTATGGATTAGGAACGGGATGTCACTTAAGCTCATATGTGAGTCAAGGCAGGTGAGCAAATACTTTTGGCAATATAGTGTATGTTATGCTACAGTAATATGTTTTGAGCTGTTGTTGAAGCTTGGACAAGCTTTATTTCACTGAGGGTTTAAACACTAATATAAAATTACCAAGTATGACCAAGAGTAATTTAATGGAACTCTCATGTGTACTCGCTGCTAGCTATTTCAAAGGGGTAAAGAATCATTTAACTAAAGCTTATTGTTCCTGATTAAGCAAATCATTTAATAAACCATTATTTGGCCAATGGTGTTTTATTCACCTCATGGATTTGCATTGTCAATTGGTTTGAAAACATTCCAATTTCTCTAAATTATTGAAAAGCTAACTTGATTATGTCCCAAATTCTTCCAGATAAACTTTGGTTTTCAAACACAAAATCCATCTTAAACTGTAATATGGTTTTCAACCATGTTCCCCCTTCCTCTTTGTACATAGCAGTTTAGTTTGGTTGAGTTTCACTAGTTTTAGTTAAGAGTTTAAACTGAAATATGTTTGACTTGGAACTGAATGATTTTTGTTAATAAACTTATATTTTGAACAGAAGTGGGGAATTTATTCCATTGTATGTGCAGAATTAACTGTTTGATTATGATTTGAGCTCGAATCACTCTTTCTTTTAATGTTCTAACACACAGCTAGAAGCGCGTGTGTTCATAAACAATATATTACAGATGACATAATATCTGATTAAATAAGATATTTACCACCCCTACCAGGGAGGGCAATAAACATTTTAAAGTATCAGAAAATATGAATTCCCAGCTGGCTGGGAGATGAATATAAGATTTATTCACAACATTAATATGGCATTAAACCTGGATGGGCATTGAATATATTATGCTGATTAGCCTGTCTAGGTTCAGTCTCCCAATATATACACCAACTCTGCAGTCACTCAGTGCTGGTTTGTTGTTCCCTTGTCACTGGCTTCACACTTGAGTTTTCCCTGATGCTTTCTTGTTTTTTTTTTTGGTTCTTAGTGTTTTGGATTTTTGGTCTGCCTCAGTTTTTTCATTGAATCTAAAAGATTCACCTCTCCCTCCTGGTCTCTGCATTTGGGTCCACAACCAACCTCCAACCACCGCTGACCATTAGATTTTTATATATTCGAGGCTTTGTTTTTCTTCTATTTGCAGTATCTGCTAATGGTCTTTTAAGAAAATGTAGTGAAAAAACAAAGCCAGGCAGATTGTAGTTGTCAGTGCAGAACTTCATTGATTTTATTTTTGACTCTTAACATAAACTGTTGTTTTGCAGTCTCAGTTTTTGTCTTTTCTCTACACTTATAACTCATTAATACCTATACAATATACTTTTTAATTCTGGCTTTAGTGGTGGTTCTGAGAGGAATGGTGCCATGGGAGTGCCCAGTTAGCAAAATATGGGAAATACAATCATTTTCAATCCCCAAACATATCACAAATATCATAGTTGTATATATAAAGTTAGTATAAATTATCTATTGATTTTTTTCTTTTACAAATAAGCGAATAAAAGATTCTTTATCAACCATGTCACAGTCATTCCAAAAAAAAGGATTTTTCACATTTTGAATTGAAAAAGCTTCTTGGATGGGAAGCGAAACGTCTTCAAACTTAGAAATAAAGTCCAATGGATTGTTTTTTCTTTTCGTTTCTTGGAAAACCTTTAATTTAGCATAAATCCTATAGTAACATCAGATATGTTCATTGAACTAAATTTATACTGAGATCAAAATACTTTATACTATAGGTACATGCTGCCAGTCACAGTGTGTGCACATTCATGTAATACATATTGGTAGACTACTTGGGGTTAAGTCCCTTGCCCAGGGATACATGAACATGTGATAGAATAGGCAGAATCTATATGTTCGGATTAAAGAACAAATACTCTTCCCCCTCAGCCTCAGCCACACCAAATTACCAACCAGTAGTCTACATTTTATACTGTAGGCATTGGTGCAATTTCTTTAAATGGCGAATGAGGCTTATAAAACCAATTTGAGGCAAAACTGTCATTGATTATTGTTATTCTAGCATGCTTCTACCACTCCCCCAGACCTTACCTCACTGTTTTATTCAATTCAGTTTATTTATATAGCGCCAATTCACAACACATGTCACCTCAAGGCACTTTACAGTTTAACCAGATCATACGGTCAAATTGATTCAAAGTTTTCTTTCTAAGGAAAACCAGTTGATTGCGTCGACTCATTGACTCAAATGCAATCCCTCACATTAAGCATGCTTGTAACGACAGTGGAGAGGAAAATCTCCCTTTTAACAGGAAGAAACCTCCAGCAGAACCAGGCTCAGTGTGAGCGGCCATCTGCCGAGGCCAACTGGGGTTAAAGGAGACAGAAGCAGAGATACAAAAAGCAGCTATAAAAGGCGGTCCTGTCCAGGAAACACACAGCCAGGCAGACGAGCTCCAAGCCAGTTCCCATGTCAGAGGATGAAGAGAGCGCATTCGGCCAGTCACAGTCAGAGAAACAGGACTACACTGGAAAACAGGTCGATCTCCAACATCTATAAACGAGGCTGTTGATGGCAGCAACACAGCTGATATTTATCTCCAGGATGGTGTCACAGCCAAAAAGGAACAGACGAGGCAAAGCTACTATAAGAAAAAGCAGAGACAGCATAACGTTAGAGATTGAACTAACAGATTCTGTTCTGTTTAGAAGCTATACTGGTTGTAACAAATATTGTTACTGTTTGTTGCTTTCGGTAATTATTGTTCCTTATTTGATAACTTCAATTCAAATCAAATAATGATGCTCATAACCATTTGCATTCATTAATTTCCCTGGCATGCCACAATTGTGTCTTTATTTTTAATGTTGAGGGTAAATCCATATAGATGACTAGTTGCGACTTGTCAGGGTATTAGCTTTTCACATAGCTTTTTCAAATTACGTAACAGGTCCACTTTCATCATATTTACCCACTCTCTCTCCAGTTTACTTGTCTGTAAAATCCTGCTCTTACCTTCTTCCCCACATGAAGGAACTATGCATGCAACACACGTTGATGCATAAACACACAATCACACAAAGTAGGTCACACTGATGTGTGAAACAGCTCTCAGTCTGTAGGGGTGTGGTTGTGTATTTTAGGTGTTTATGTATGCTTGTAGATTATGTGTTTGTCCTGTTCTCTCCCTATGTGTGTCCGCATGGCCCCTAAAAGAACTGAATTATTAGGCTGGCTGCAAGTCACTTAGCTCAACTCAAATGTAATTTTACTTTAGGTCAGGTGCATTCAAAATCATGTTTTGCAATCAAATCATGTCTGGAACTGGAATAGATAAGAATAATTTAATAAAAGAGGTTTTAACAATAAATAACCTTTATATGTCCTGATCTAAGGGCACATCTTCCTGTAATAATAAACACAGCACACCAAGCATTGCTATTTTTGAACCAGAAGGGAATGAATGAACACCCATGAACTGTTCGGGCATAGTGAGGAGTCCTTCAGCCTAAACATCCTTGAACACCACAGGGAGAGATGAGACAAGGATTTACACGCAGATGCAGACACTCTCAAGCTCTCACAGTCAAGCTTTTTTACAGGGGGATTTATTTAGCTGGCTTAATCTATTAATGTTGTCCCCCTTCAACCTTTAGCTCACTAAACATCAGCCTTATTAATCACCACTTGAACTCCTATGTCTCTGTGACAAACAGGATAATGATTAACTTTGTGGGACAGCTTTCATTAGGGTGTGTGAAGCAAGGTTAATTTTCTCTTTTAATTTCATTATTATATAGTGCTACCTTTGTCATCTTGCTTTGTAAATGCCTCTACTCTCTAATGACAAATTCAAAGGGAGGGAAATGCAATCCTAACCTCTTTGTCAGAGAGTATCAATTTCCACGTATTGGCGGTTTACTGTTGAAACCCATTTAAATAAAATTTTCTTTTTACTAATTCTGTTAAACTTCACATTTTGGTCTAGATTTGCAGCCAAAACTCTACAGAATGCAGCAGCAAACCTTCAAATTGGTACTACGGAGTGTAAAGAACCAACTCCAATCTGGAAAGCTCTACAATTGTTTCCAATCCAAAACTGCAGTGAATTTAATACTGTACATGTTTTTGTTATTCTGTGGTCTGCTCACCATCTGAATCTGGAAAAAAGAGTGAAGGCTTTATAAATATTTTTTTTTTATACAGACTCTATACAAGTTTTGCTGATTTGCTATTAGCCTCCTTTACTCTGGGACCACCGAAATCAAGACTGGTGAAATTATTGCTTATATTATTATTGCTTAATAAGTCACAAAATATTGGAAAAGAATAACTTTGTGTGTAATTTCCTCTTGGTAGAAATCAAGCTGTTGTGTGAAGGGCTCAATGAGTTGTTGGACTTTTAAGAAAAAGAAACAGAGCAGACAGGTCAAGCATAAAAAAAACAGAAATTTAAAGCTTAGTAAGTTGATAAAACAATATTCCAAGCTTTAAATATCCAAATGAGCACTGTTTCTGTCTATTATCTTTAAACACCAATTAATTGCTAAACCAATTGGTTGAGCAAGGAGAGCAACAGTATGCTAAAAACATCCATAGTTCAGGTAGGAGTATCAGTCAACATAACTATTAGCTTTGCACTCTGAAAGTTTTATGAAAGGATTGCAAAAATTAAACTAATCTTGAAAGAAACACAGACAAGAAGTTTTGCACTGTCAAAGTGAATGCACCATGATTGCAGTCAGGCTCTTTAGTACTCGTGTACCTCTTTTATCCCCAGAAGTGATCACACATAATGCATCCTCTAAGGGTGACTTTGAAAAAATGCAAACCTGAGTAAGTTAACTGAAATCAAAATGTATATGGAAACTGATTACCTCAAATTGGAGTCAATTAGACAAATTTTTTTTTATGTAAGGAAGTAGTATGAAAATATCATTGTTGTGAGCCTAAAGGCTTGTAAGTACGGTAATATTTATTTCAAATAAGTCAATTTTACTTAAAAATTGTCAATTTCTATTTAATGTTATGTTGTTGTTTTTTTAAGTCCAGGTCACTCCAAACAATGCTTAAATGCAATTACAGAAGTTATGCTTATTACACCTTTTACTTACCTTTATAAAAAAAAAAAAAAAAGATCTGGTTGGTTGATTGAGTCCAGTGCATGCTTGTTCAAACCCAGTTAACTTAAAAGTCCCTTTCTTTTATATTATACTGAGTAATAGCTAGCAATGCTGCAACATTGAGGCTACAGTGTGTGATAACTACAGGGATTTCTTGACAGATATGTAATATATTATGCATAAGAATGTTATCTATTATCATCTACAAACTGAAGGTCTCAATCTTTGTCTGTGTTGCTTTAGACATTGCTATTTATAATTAAATCAACTACAGTTTGTCAGCTCTGCTTTGACGCAATGCAAAGATGACTGCCTCCATAAATGCAAGACCTACTGCATTGTATTTACAAATAGCAATCTATAAGGCAACAAAAACATAAAGATTGAGACTTTCAATTTGCAAATCTAGGTAATTATTAAACACTTTAGCTATAAGACTGCAATGTAGATAAGGCACTCAAATGGCTAGAGACCAATCAACTGCCTTACGCATTATTAGCAAGAATATGTCATTGCTTGGGTGCTATCTGTTTTATTATGTTATTTTATTTTTTACAAATCTATGCTAACAGAGCTGCAAAAGTAGAGATCACAAGCTGGTGAGCAAGTGGGGGGGTCATTCAATTTCTGAGCGGACTCCGCTGTCTACAACTTATACTGATATAAATATAAGCTTATAATTACAAAGTCAAGATAATCAGTCCTTGTATGTGTAGACTAAATTTAATAAATAACGCTTTGACTAAAAATGTTCACTGTTTGTGCTGTAGATGTCTGAGATTTACCATGCTGTTATAATGAAAATAACTGTGTTATTTAATTAATAGTGGCTAGTCTAAATGAATCTTTGACCCTGTTGATATAACACCTTCTATTATGTTTCCTATGGAAAGAGGTTAACACAAAAAAAGAGAAAAACAACAAGTTTATATCTAGCTTATCTAAACACTCATTATCTAAACACTCATTTAAAGGCCCTGCCCATAACTCTAAAAACAAACAAAATACAATTATCTTAACAAGGAAATTCACTAGGCAATTAACAAGGAAGACAGTTCTCTGACCAAATCAGAAAAAAATGAACTTCTTGACTTATGATACTAAGCCACCTCCCGATATCAATGAATAAACATGATGGCAATGGCGAGAAATACAGATGACAGCAAAATTAATGTGGGGAGGCTATTTACTAGCAGAGACTGGAGAAGAGATAAAGTGTCAGTTACATGGTAAATACATACTGTCCAGCTAAACATGCAACAGAACATTTTAGTTCAAAATATATGTGCACGTTGGTCAAGTCTAATTCCAGATTTAAACCTAAATGAGAATATATTGCAGGAATTAAAAAAAGGGTTTACAGTTCTCTATCTTATCTAAATTAGGTTGTTTTTGCAGATGCGAATGCACCAGACCTCCATTAGGCGACATAGATTTGAGAGAAAAATATCAATATTTGCAGCTCTGTTGTTTCGTAAAGCGTTAATTCAGTGGGCATAACACAAAGGAGCTTGAAAAAAAATATATATTTTTGAAAACATTTATCTTTTGTATGGTACCTTCTTTCAAATAAGATCACCATAAACATACTTCCTCAGCTTAGAAAAACACAAAGTGTTTGTCTCTTTTTAAACAACACCAAACCTTTACATTTATTCATGTTGAGGAAAATGCCTGTACTTCTCTTTCATTAGTATGCAGATGTAGCAAAATGAGTCTCATCCAGCTTGGAGTAGCACTATTGGACTGACCCCTAAAATGACTCCAGCCAGGGGGCATAAATGAAACAGCTGTCCAATGCACCGTTTCCACGCTGGTAGTGGGCTGCGTTAGGCTCAACCCCCCCTAATGACTGCCGTGAGAGGAAACGGTGATGACGACAGCGCGTAAACCGGCCGCTGGAAACCAGAGATGCTACGGTTACGCTGTGTGAGCGGTGAACACAAGTGCCTGCCTCCCAGTCAGCCGTCAGGGTAACCAGCAGAACACACTGAGAGGAGCAGGGAAGGGTTTGGATAGGCGCGCAGTCCCAGATAGCAAACAGAGGGATGGTGCGCTCTCTAACCTTCCTTCCACTGTGATTTTTATCATGTATATTTTTTAAACAAAGTGCACGTTTTGCAGCTTGTCAAACTTTAATGCTCATCTATTTCTAAGAGTCCAAACTAAATCAACTAAAATGTCAACGACGCACGAAAGCTCCCCTGCGCCCAACCAGAGCCATCTCTTCACGCCCAGCTCTGGCACAGCGGACCGCTCCGGGATGGAGACGCGGATCAAGCTCCTGCTTTTCGGCTTGTGCGTAACCATAGCTGCCGCCACCTTAGTTGGAGGCGTGTACTCGCTCCTTTCGCTCCTTCGGATGAGGAGGAAAACCTCGCTGTGTGTCATAGTGGCTTCCATGTCGGTGGATGACCTGCTGAGCGTCATTCCTCTTTCCCTTTTCATGCTCCTGCAGTGGGAGACCCGGTGGGGTGAAGGGTCGGGCAGCCTGTGCACTCTGTCCGGACTCCTCTATGTATTCCAGGGGGTTTCCAGCAACATGAAGGCTTGCTTAATAGCAGCTTACACTTTTTATGTCACTAAGAGATTCGGGGTGCTTCAGTCTTCACGCCGGCCGCTGAGAGTCCTGTGGGCTATCGGCGGTGTGTGGGCGGTGAGCCTGGCCGTCAGCATGCTGCCTTTGTGCGGATGGGGCAGCTTCACCCCAGCCTCTCTGGGCTGTTTCCCGGAAAGCGACAGCTTTTACACCGTGCTGCTCTTCTCGCTGTATCTCATGTGTTTTTGCGGCTTTTTGGTTTTCTTTATTCCCCTCACGTATCAGTTGCTGTGCTCCAGAGAGCCTCAGAGGACGTTACTCTACTCGAGCTATCTGGACATGGCCAGGGGGCTGAGCGGCTCTGCTGCGCTCTGTGAGCTGCCGTCCTTCTCTCGGGACAGCATGGACAGAAGTTTCAGTGCCTACAACGAAATGAGCCCGAGTTCTTCTGGGACAGGAGTTAGGCAGAAAGAAGACGGCCGTCTTTCCCCCGTGTCTGGCAGTGGGCGGGGGGAAGAAGCTTCAGTTGGGGATACACCTGTTGTGTTCGCGCAGAAGCGCTTCTCCATGATTCTGGCTGTTCTTCGAGTCATTTTATGGATGCCCATGATGGTAAGCAGAATAAAAAATAAAATAGTATTAAAAATAAATTGAACCAGGCATATCTTGTGCACCAAGAAGTCCAAAAAGAACTTTTTTCACATGTTTCACATTAACCACAAACTTAAATAGTTTTGCATGGGATATGTTCTTAAGACATCCGGGCCCTAACCCTAATCTCTTTTGGGCACTTCATATAATCATTATCGATAATGAACACCCACCCAGACCCTTGTTTTGCATGGGATATTGTATCAATTTAAAATAATGGTATGGTTTTAAAAATACATTTTTACCAGATAAAAATTCTGAAAAGTGTGGAGTTCACTTTGCTGGTCCAATTGAAAAACTCAAAGCCCTAGAGAATGGATGTTGTATAATGGCAGATGTGTCAAGTAGTGAAGTACAAATACTTTGTTACTGTGCTTAAGTACACTTTTTAAGTATCTATACTTTACTTCATTACTTATTTTTCTTCCTACTTTTGACTTCTACTCATTACATTTTCACAAAACTATCTGTACTTTCTATTCATTACATTTTTAAAACAAATGTTACTTGTTACTCTTGGCTTCGGTTTAATGTTTATAAATATTTATTTCACGTCATGTGCACCATCCAATGCAGATCAATGGCACCATCCACATCTAGTGAAAACTATTGGAATTGGATGAGTCATATAACAAAAACACTCATTCATCAAATTTGTGCTGCCGCTAAGGGTTAAGGTTTGCTAAATCATCAGAAGCAAGAAGGTGTTCTTCAAACTGCAAACGTGAATTGTCTATGCCATGCTACAATGTCGGATTTAGAAAAAGATGTTGAAATGTCTGAAAGGTCGGACACAGGAGAGAGCTTATCGGGAGATGGAGACCAACAAGACCTCCCTCATCCTTGGCCCTGTCTCAAGGAATTTTTCGAAATAGTCAAAAAATTGAGCTTTCAATTCATATAGTGCTGTTTATTTGAAAATGTACTTTATACTTCTATACTTTAAGTAATTTTTGGAGCACATACCTTTTCACTTTTACTTGAGTAAAGAGGTCAAGTTGATACTTCAACTTTTACCAGAGTATTTTTAAACTGCAGTGTCTATACTTCTACTTAAATAACAAATGTGTGTACTTTTGACACCACTGTATAGAGGTATCTTATTATTATTTTTTATTCTTCATAATTAACGTAAAAAGATCCAGTATTTGATAGTTATGAAGACCCGTAATTTGTTGTGACAAGTTGATGTGCTGATTGTGGTTGCATTCACTCTACAATAGGAACACTTTGTATGAAGGTCATATTAAATTGGAGTTTCTTCTGACCAAAAGAACCTTCTTTCACATGTTTGCTGTGCTTACAGCCTGGTTTGGAACAAAATGCAGAGAGTGCATGGTATTTGACATCATCAAGGATTTTTCGGCTTGTATGTAATGGCCACATTTGATAACCATGACCCTCTTGGCTGCTTTTCTGATTGACTATCTTTGTGCTCTAGCAGTTAAGTTGGACACCCATATCTTAGTAGGTTTTCAGTTGTGACATATTCATTTCATTTTCTGCATGATAGATTGAACAGTATGAAGG
Organism: Cyprinodon tularosa; assembly: GCF_016077235.1. NCBI lineage: Eukaryota > Metazoa > Chordata > Actinopteri > Cyprinodontiformes > Cyprinodontidae > Cyprinodon > Cyprinodon tularosa. The sequence continues at coordinate 107,461 of NW_024039038.1, read as the reverse complement.
GTTATTCTTTAAAAGTTTAGGTACGGGTAGTTATTAATTAGTTTTAACCATGCTTTATATCAATTAACAACTTTAAACCTGTCCTCTCGGAATTGTTCCTTGGTCATTATGATGCTGTTTCCCCATGATTTTTTTCTTTAATTCAGTTCAACTTGATCTGGTCTAATTTACAAAAAACCTAAAGCATAGACACAAAACATGATCTACATAATGTATTAACACAATACTTATAAAACATTAATTTTAGGGATTTAGAACTAGCCTAGTTTACAAAATAAAATAAAGATTTCCAGACCTGAAATAATGACCTTCCATTTTCTTTGAAAATTTTTCTTAAAATGTTCCAGACCCAGAGTGATCAAACTAGACCATTTCAATTTAACCTGCAGGGTAATCCAGAAAAATGTACAGTAGCAGAAAAGTTAAAAGGCCGGTTTCATAAACACGGTCTGGGGGATAAGTGAAAGAGAAACTCGTGTGGCTGCACTGGCATGCATCATTAAATGCAGGCAGAACAGAAACAGGCTAAGAAAAAGGCTAAGGATGACTTGTAAATAAATGTTTACCACTATAGAAGTGTGTAGGTATATATAGATGGTCAGTTTTCATATGAGTATATACTGTGAGCAGTTTAAATTTTTTTAATAAATATTATTGTCTTTATAAATATATATATTTTATAAAGGTTCCATGATAAGCAGCATGCAACATGTGAAAAATCATGCAATATACCGTATTTTCCAGACTATAGAGCTTACCTAACTATAACTATTACAGATGTTGAACGACCTCATTCTCCTCAGGAAGTACATCCTGCTCTGTGTCTTCCTGTGCAGGTGGTTGTTGTGTGTTGACCAGCCCAGCTTATTATCCAGCCACACCCCAAGGTATTTTTATAAATCCAAAGGCTCCACTTCACCCCCCTCCAGTAGTACTGGCTTACTCTCTGGTCCATTCTTCCCAAAGTTTATGACCAGCTACTTCATCTTGGAGATCTTGAGCTCCAGGTGGTTGGTGCGGCACCAGGTGGCAAAGTCCCCCACCAAACTCCTGTACTCCTCCTCTCTGTTGTCCCTGACATACCGCACAATGGGTTTGTCATCTGAGTACTTCTGTATGTGACACAGCTCTGAGTTGTAACAGAAGTCCAAGGTGTATAAGGTGAAGAGGACAGGGGCCAGCACTGCGCCCTAGGGGGTTCCAGTGCTGCTGACCTGTGGGGCTATACGACCATTTTACACTTAAAGTACGCTAACATTCAACACGAATTTCACAGCAGGAGGATTTTAATGTTATCCCTATATAGAGGACAACTTTGAAGCAAAGCAGAGAGAGGCAAATAGCTTGATTTTGGCAAATTAATAAAAATTAGATTGCTTCTGTGCCTGCGAAGTGCAGAAAGAGAGTCCTGGGTTTAATTCCTAGTCCAGGGTCTGTCTGCATGGAATTTGCATGTTCTTCTCATACATATATTGGTTCTCTTCGGGTACGTCAACATCTTCCCACAGTCCAAAAACATGACTATTTGGTAACTAGCATCTCTAGAAGTTTTCCCTTAGGCATAAGTGTGTGAGTGCATGGTTGAATGTCTCTGCCAATACACTGGTGACTAGAGCTAGACTGATTAATCGACAGGCTGATTTATCGGACCGGATTTTAGAATCTGGCTCATTAATCGACATCGGCTAAATAGTAGTGTTGCACAGATACCGATACCAGTATCGGACGGGGCCCCGATACTGCCCTAAAATGGTGGTATCGGTATGGGCGAGTACTAGGGGTGTAAATAATAATCGTTTTGTATTGATGCATCGATCCAAAAGCCGACGATCCGATGCATCGACACGTCCGCAAGATAATCGATGTTTTTTTTCCCCTCTGGTCTATTTTTATCCATTTGCTCCTGGGCGTAATTCTCCCTCCCATGCTGCGGTGCCGCTAAACCTATTTTGCCCTCCTACCGCGCTTCCTGGTTATACTATTACAGCAGTTTGTTGCAGCAAGCTTCACACAGACATTTTTAAATTATGCTCAGTATTGAAGCGTGGTCTGGGCTACACGCTGTGGGTCTAGATACGGCCGAGGCGATGAGGAAGTGGGGGCGAGTTTAGTCCGACGACGGAGGGACAATGGGGCAAAAAGAGCGGAGATTCAACTGGAAAAAGGCTCCCAGCGTTCTCGCGCACCTCGCTCTTCTAGCGGGTCAAACTTCACGAGTTGTTTTCCGCAATTTCGGTCATAAAAACAAAACAAGCCGGCCTCCTGTCTGGTGCACTGTTTGCGGTCAGCTACAATCTGGGAGAGGAGCAGAGGAGCGTCTCTCAAGGGGGCGGTGACGCAAAACTCTGGAGCCTTCTTCTTCTTCTTTTTTTTAATGGCGGTTGGCAAACAACTTATAGGTGCATTACCGCCACCTTCCAGAATGGAGTATGGACCAGACAAACTATTATATTCTCCCTAAAATACCCGTTCTTCTTAGAAAATTAAAAATACTACCAAAAACTACATCCCCAGATGACCTTTGAAACAATTCCCTTATATCTAGTTTATTTTTATTCCTGTCTAACTCTCTACACAACATCTCTCTTTCCTGAATATATTTATTACATTCTGAAAAAATATGTTGGACAGTTTCTCTGGAGCCGAGGTATTGCATTGAACTCATTACACTGATATTGTGCAGTATTTTTGCAGTATTTTTTGATGCAACTTTTCTACTTCTGTTATTTGCTGTTGTTTCTAAAGAAAATGCATAATGATATTACAGCTTTCATTGATTTATTTCAAACTTGAAACTTTGTTTAGCCTGTAAGGTGTAAAAAAAAAAAAAATAATAATAAAAAAAAAAATGAACCGATTAATCGATTAATCGAATCGAATCGTGGTGTATTCTTAAGTATCGAAAATAATCGAATCGTTGGGTCAGGAAATCGATACTGAATCGAATCGCCATGATGGATGTGATTTACACCCCTAGCGAGTACCAACAAATAGGGCACCGATACCATTTTGAGAGCCATAAGTTTATTCAACTATTGTCACCCACTCCTGGTAGGCAATAAAAAGTTCTACTGGTTTCACTTTGTATTAGATTTTTTCCTGCTTCACAAAGGTAGGCAGCAGCTTGAAAAAGCCATGATGGCAATTATTTTACATTGTTATGGTATCGGTATCGGCCGATACTGCACAGCCAGGTATCGATATCGGGGCCAAAAAATGGCATCGGCGCAACACTACTAAATAGCAAAAAAAAACTTCTGCTGCACACTAATTCTGCTCCTCCCTTCCTCAGCACTGAGCTGCTCCATGCCTTCCCTCCACTAACAGAGAGCAGTGAACTCTTTGCACTGCCCCTCCCTGCAAACATACATGCTCACAGCTGCTGCTAGCATAAGCATGGAGTTGAACGAAGAGGTAGCAGTTTACTCCAGGGTAAACTGTGATTTTGTAAAACTATTCTTAAGTGTGAATATGAGAATTAGAGTTGGACTATAGTTGGACAGTGCATATCCTGGGCATGTCCATGTTAATTTTTTAAAAATATTCTGGCCGATATATATATCAGTTATCGACCAATATTGGATACATTTTTTTAAAGCTCCAAAATCCCATATCGATTGTGCTCTATTTCGGACATATCCAGTATATACCCTACCTTTCAAATATAGACTGCTGAATATAGGTACCAGTCCCGCTGTGACCCTCTTTCAAAGATGTACAGTAATAGGACATTCTGGCAACACAGTCATGATAGCAGCTGCTATGCATGTGTCCTCATTCGTTTCCATGATTATGTTGGCGCTGCTGTAGATTCAGCAGCTCTTGCTTTCATTCGGGGTTAACCCTTCCACTTTAAAGAACAGAAAACAGAACTGCAGACCTAGTCTACACTTTCTTTTTTCACCTTACCATTGGTGTTTGAGTTAGGCTGTGCGCCGGTTCCATCTGAGTCATCTTGAATATAAAGCTATGAATGTTTGATAAGTCAAGCCCATTTAACATGGATGCATTACAACTCATGTGCTGAACATAATAGGAACTTCTTGTATTGATCTTGGTTCTGTTGGTTTTCTCTAAGTTTCACATTTATCCATGTTTTTCTTTGTTTTCTAGCTTTGTTGGTGTGTTCTGGATTTATTTAAGTTTCTTAGGTTTTTCTTTGTCTGTCCTCTGTTGCCCCCTTGTGTTTTCTTTTCACTTGGCTTCCTCTTCAGCTCTACTCACACCTGCTTCTTATCAGCTTGTTAGTCCTGCCTTTGTTCAGTCAGCCATAAATACACTCCCTCTGCCGTCCATCAGCGCTGGTTTCCTGTTTTGCTTTGTCTCACCCTGGCTCCTTGTGATAGTTTTCCCCTGATATCTCCATGGTTCTGGTTAGTGTTCAATTTTTATGTTGGATTTTTGGATACCTGTTTTTTTTTTTACATTTTTAAGTTGGATTTTTGGATTCCTGTTTTTGCTACCTCTGTTATCCCATTAAATCTTCTAAGAACTCACCCTTGCCTCTCAGCCTCTGCATTTGGGTCCTCACAAAAACCTCCAAACAATCTGTAAACACTTCTAACCCGAAGTATATTCAGGAAAATAGGTGGCAGGCTTATAGATGTATTGACGCTAAACTACTGAGGTGTTGTCGGTCAAATAAAAAGGCTATTTTGAACAAATATATGCACTGTGATTGGTCGACCTGTTTTGGGTCACTCTCCAAGGTGTAAGCAGAAATGGTCCACGGTGTGAAAGCGCGGCTTTCAACACACATTAGCATCAGCGCTGGGCGACATGAAAAAAATCTAATATGATATATTTGGGCTATAATTGCGATGCACGATATATATCACAATATGTTTAAATTACCTTGAAAAACAATACAGTGCATAAAATTGCACTGATATACTCATTCAAACTTGTGGATTCAAATCTGAAATATTTTATTTTAACCAGCTCAAAGCTTTTCACAAGTAATACTGCCAAATTATGTTTTTCAGTGTCAGTTTAACAAGATACCAGCAGCCAAACAGGAAACAAAGCAAAAACACACAATACTAAATAAATAAAAAATGCCTGTTTTGTGCATCATTTGAAAAAAATACAGAATGCAAAAAATAACAAATTGACTTCAAATTACAAAAAACAAAAGTCACAATTCTGTCCAAAAATTGGAGCATTGTTAGAACATCTCTAAACTATTTGCATTGCCCTTTACATGCTGGGAATTTTAGAGAACCCCCAAAAAGATGTAAAATGGAGAACATTGCCAAGTTTAGAAAATGTCTGCAAAACCTCTGAACAAGACCACATCACTGGTATTTGAGCATCTAAAGAACATTTAAATAATGTAATAAATAGTCTCTGTGATTTCCCTCCATCTATTTTTCTCTCATATGCGATCGCTTTTTCAAACGACAAGGCTAATGTCATCTGCTTCACAGCTGATTTATTTAACGTTTTAATTGGTCGTGCGGGGAGATGCTGACATACGGTGTTTACAACATTCTTTATTTAGTAGTAGTGGATGACTTTTTGGGTGGTGGAATAAATTTGTGATACTGCTCCTTTTTGCAGCAATGGTTTTGCGACACGTCTTAAAAATACCGCTTTTTGTTCAACGTCCTTAGCTTATAAATAGTTTGGCGGTTGCTGTATGGTGCGCACTGCTTATAGTGCGTGTAGTGTGCTTGCTGTGCAGTAAATAATCCAGTTTGGAGGAGGGGAATAAAATGCATTCAAAGTATGGCTTAATGTTATCATACGAATTTGTAATCTATGGTTGTGACAGAGTCATTTTAACTGTTGTGTGGGGAAAAACTTGATACATCGAGTATATTCGATATATCGCCCAGCCCCTAATTAGCACCACTTTAATCTGGCTCTGCCTCTTGTAGCCATAGTTGGTTAAGGTTAATGATCTCTGCTTAGTCACAATGCACTCCAGTCTTTCACCAGGTAAATGAGTGAGTGCCATGTCTCCTCCATTGCAAGAAAGACAGTTTCCAATCCTTTTTTGTGACATGCTCTATTATTTGCAGACTCTAGTGTTCACAGGTAACGAAACAGCTGTTCGTCATTATAAAAGCTAGAAAGAAAGAATAAAATATTAATATATGATTGTTTTTGGTCAGGAAGCTGTTTAAAATAAAATAAAAAGAAAGTTAAAACATCTTTTGTTGTTGAAGGTTGGGTGTAATTTTTTTTAATCATTCACGTGTTTACTTACCTGCCTCCTCCTCATGCATTTTGCATAACGTAGTTCTAGATAAATTATTTTCATCTTCCCTCTTGCTTTCACAGACTTTAGTCCTCATACGGCATGCAGCGGATGCTCGCAGCTCTTCACTGGAGACTCTGAGCTTCTTTCTGACTCTGCTTGCACCTGCGATCACGCCCCTATTCGTGCTGTCTGAGCGCTGGATCCATATGCCATGTGGCTGCTTCATTAACTGCCAGCGGGACCTAAAGCAGGAACCTTCAGGTAGAGCACACAAACTGGCCAATATACAATTATGAATGCTTTAGCATGATAAAACTATATACAATGCTCAAAAAATAGAGGAAGACTCATATAACACATCCTAAATCTGAAAGAGTACAATATTCTAGTTTAATACTTTGTTCTGTACAAAGCTGAATGTGCTGACAACGAAATCCCACAAATAATCAACAATGGAAATCAAATTTATTAACCAATGGAGGTCTGGATTTGGAATGGCTCATTGGAACTTTGATTTAATGTCCTTAAAACAGGTCAAAATGAGGTTCAGTATTGTGTTTTGGTCCCACGTGCTTGTATGACCTCCCTACAATGCCTTGGCATGCTCCTAATGAGGTGCCTTCATTCTACAGGAACTGCTGACACACTCCAGCCTCATGAGGTCTAGCATTGTCTTGCATTAAGCCAGGGACGTACATTGTGCAAATTTTTCAGTCGTTGCACGCAGCTACTGCTCACTGTACGACTAAACCGCAGGGTTTAGTCATACAGTGTGAGTTCACAGCTCACGATTTATGTTTGGTCCGACTCTCTAATGCGATCTACCCGCTCACACTGTACAACTAAAAACCATGTTGGCAGTGTTGTGCCTGAACGCGTTCATTGAACGAAAGTTCATGAACTCGTTCATATTTTGGGCGAACGTGAACTGAACGTACGGCATTACTGCCTGATGAACGTTATTGTGAACTCGTTCATTCTGGTGTCTGTGAACGGCACGCTCTCTCAGTTCAGCTCCGTTCAATAGGTTGCCAGATTTCTATAGAGTCCTCCAGGCGAAACCCCGGCTAAATCAAACCGTAAACAGGCCTTAATATGTAGCGGGGAAAAGACCCAATCTGGCAACACCAGCTACCAGCGTCGTAGCCTACAGCCGCGTGCGTCATCAAAACAAAATGCAGCGTGGAAGCTACAGCAGCATGGAGGCGACAAAGCAGCAGTATGATCACTTAAAACAGTTTTATGACCAGGTGGTCGGTGAGGATGATGGCAACAAGTTTGCCTGCCGGCTTTCAGTAAAAAAATCCGCACTTCAGTAACCTTAAATTCCTACCTCAGCCTGGTCCCTCAGTTTGTGTTAGTAAAATCTTCTTGAGCGAAGGTCTTCAACAGGGGATCCGCGACCCCTAGGGGGTCTACGGAGGTACTGCATGAGGGTCTGCATGGTTAGTTGATATTTTTATATTCCCCCCCTGCAATTTTTTTCCCCACTAATTGAAATGTCTTTAAATACTCATTAACATGAAATCAACACACTGTAGTAAACAGATAAATGGAGGCAGAAGATGTCTTTCAGTCATCAATGCACACATTCAGCGACACACAGGAGCTCTTTCAAGCTGGGCACCGTTTCCTTCACAACAACCAGGAATCAGAATCAGAAAAACTTTAATAATCCCAGGGAGAAATTAATTTCTTTACATTACTCCATCTGTAATAGAGTGACTATAGGACACAATTTCATACAATATATATAGTTAGGGGGTCCCCGCTCCATCTCGCCATCAGTTTGGGGGTCCTTTGTCTGGAAAACATAGAAGACCCCTGTTCTTGAGGGTTTTACTATCCATGTAACTTGTTTGTTAAACCTGCCTGGTATAATTTTCCAGGATTCCTTTTTAGTATGTATTGAAATGAAATTTCAAATGGAAAAAAATTATTAAAAAAAAAAAAAAAACATTTGCACCTTAAAGACTACTTTCCTATTTTTCTTTTAATAATTACTCATAAAAAAGACCATTCAAGCAGCACATTTTTCCTGATGTTTTTGAGAATATACTGTAGGGGTGAAAGCTGCAGCTGCTACTAGTGTGAAGTGAATGGACAGCAACAAAGCGTTAAAGCAACAATGGGGAAATGCTGTCCCCTCAATGCTAATGTAAACCCTGGTTGGATAAGGATTCAAAACTGGATAATGAAGATGAAATCTGACGCACAGTTTCAGTGTTACAACTGATACAATAATTGCTGTCTGTGGTTCTACAGTAGGCTATGGTGTAATTGAGCAATATATATAAAAAAAAAAAGAACTATGAACTAGTTCATTTTTTGGTTTTGAATTATGAACTATGAACTGAACTAGTTCATTTTAAAATGTGTGAACTGAACTTTGAACTAGTTCACGTAGAAAGAGAACTTTCCCAACACTGCATGTTGGACTCTGCTCCGCAGTGAGATGAAGCTACTCTGACTCGTCTATCCGGAAGCCAAACAAATGGAAGGGGAATATGAAGCTCACTAGACAGAAAATGTTCTGCCTTGGCAATTTGTGCAATTTTGTGCTGAAAGCCCTAAAAAGAAAAGGCGACGAGGTAGACATGGCTGAGGAAACGTGGCTACTACGGTCTGCTAATTTTACAGACAGAACTGCAGTTCACTCATTGCATCCCCGCCATGCTGCTGTGTTTAAAGAAGAATCCTTGTTTGTGCATGCGCACTGAGCGATTTGCCCACGATGGTTGAGAGAAAATCAAACATGTTTGATTTTCTCCCGACCATAAGGATTCCTGATCAGGAGGTGGTTGTGAGAGGCTGATTGCCCCTCGTAACCCCCTGTACACTACACGACTCATAACGCACGATCAGGCTTAAAGTCTGCCCAATCAAAAGATTCTCGCACAACTGGAAAAACCTATCAGTGCACGCCCAGCTTTAGGAGGACCCCGGGCCTACTGCACCAGCATATTGTCTTACAAGGGGTCTGAGGATCTCATCTCATTACCCAATGGCTGTCATGCTACCTCTGGCGAGCACATGGAGGGCTGTACGGTTGTGTTGTATATGCTATCCCTTTATTTTAATTAGCAGTGTATATAGAAAAAACAAAGTCAGCTAAAAAAAAAAAATCTTTGGTTTTTTCTTTTGGGTCCAAAACCATGTTTATAATCTCTATTTGTCTTCCTCATAGGCATGAAAAGAAAATTACAGTTCAGCCTTTCATTGCAACAAGGCTATGGAGTGTATAAGCTGTCCCATGCCACCAAGTCTCTAAGCAGCCCTCCTGTAGAGAAACCATCTTATCACAGCCTTTTTAATTGTGACTTCCCAAATACTCACCTTTGTGCACTGGAACCTGGTGGACTCTCAAGACTGAATCCCAGTTTTGATTTCAGCACCCCACTCCCAGTGGACAGCTCCTCTCATGCCAGACTATTTTTAGAAGCCACAGCTAGTGTAGTTGGGGCAGTGGCCGATCATCCCGTACTCCCCCATGAGAACCACAAGGATGAGGAATTCCACTGTGTTCCCTCTCTGTCTTCTCATCTGCGGGAAAAGGATCACACTCTCAACGATTCATCATCAGTTTTCGATGGGCCTGAGAGGAGGCTCTCACATGAGGAGTGCAGGAAAATTGAGCTGACGGATTGGGAGTGGTGCAGAAGTAAATCAGAAAGAACACCCAGACAGGTACAGTGTTCTCCAGATATTTCTTTTTTTATCGTAATCTGTTGAACTAAATAAAGTCATTTATATCTATGTATTATGGTTGACATTAACTGACTTTTCCTCATGCTGACAATTGTTTTTCCAAAGTACACAAACTACCGTAGCTTTAAGGTATAGTGAGATGAAAATTTACTTTGTAAAGGCTAAAACATTGACATAGTGCCATTAAAGGGTGTACTTAAATTACACATTTGGGGGGAAAAACATCAGTATTAAAGAAACATATCCATGCATAGATATGTATGTACATATATATGTATATATTAATAAATAAAAGAAGTAATCAAGCATGATGGAGCTCCTGAACTATACTCTGAACTCTGTTCAAATCCACCCCCCATCCCCCTCAAACTTGAGCAACCATCTAAAAGCAGAACTCAGCAGGACCAGAAGAGCCTCAGTGGGATAAGCCATTACAAGCAATTCTGGATGTGGATTTCTGTTTGCACTTTCTCTGCCATTTTTACCTTTTAGCTTATTCTTTGCCTCCTCCCTCTTCTACTCCTGCTTAAACAATATTTTTGTCAAGGGGTGTGCTGGATACTTCCAGAGCAACAGTAAAATGTGATACATGTTGTTGTGATATTTTACCTGTAGATTATGAATGCATATATGATTAAATAGAACTGCCGTTGTGGTTAATGGATAAATCATTCAAAATCGACTGTAAAACCAATTTAATGTTCTTGGTTGAATAAATATAACTATAACCTGTTACTCACCAGGATTTTGGGCCTCTCACACTCTGTCTGGCTTGTGGACTGGCTGTTAAAATCCAGTTATCCAGGGGGCTTTGGTGCAGAGTCAACAATGCAGAATCTAGATGGTGGGACCCTACCATGCGGTCTGGAGTCAGGGAGTAACAGGCTGGAATCTACTGGGTGGTGATTACCAAATAGCGGACCTTATCACTTGACTAAAGGGAAAGGGTTAGACTACAATGGGGCGTATCTTAATTTATGAAGTCACAAAATGGCTGCTCCTATTCTACGGGAGAGGAGGGGTTACTGATCTCCGAACAATAGACCATAAAACTCAGGAAAGTTACCGCCCCTGGAATGTGATTACCCATGGTTTTATGGGGTCTACAATCCTCAGTCACTCTAATACCCTAACCTCAGGACAGAATGGGAAACCAAGAAAATTAGATAAAAGAAAACACATAAACTCATTCACATTCATCTACACCATGAAATCAGAGCTCTTTATAAACTCTTTTCAGATGAAACATCAGCATAAAGAGTGCCAAAGTTAAAATAAACTCTTTGTAAAACCTTACTTGACTAGCTCGCCCAAGCTCAGCACCTTATTCAAAGCATCAGACGGAATAATGGAAAGGTTTTACTTTGAGATGATTTGTATGTCCGTTTCTGAGGAGGAGTGAAGGCAGCGTCGGATGTCGGCACAACACAACTCCGTCTCCCAACCCGGTTTGGGAGACGGAGTTGATTTGACCGTAAAGAAGCTGCAACACTGGTTCCCTTTAGGGGGAATTCTGCATTAAACAGCACAGGCGGAGGCTCCGTCTTCTCACCCAAGCTTAGCGGGTCAGCACAGTGATACACTTCAGTTAGTGGCTTTTGGTCACCTAGCCAAAGCTATGGTCTGCTAGCTTCCAGGCAAATTTCACATGGAATTTGTCTCTCCTTGAACCCCAGTCTCCCTCGGCAGATGGCTGGTTCTGCTGGAGGTTTCTTCTTGTTAAAAGGGAGTTTTTCCTCTCCACTGTCACTACAAGCAAGCTTAGTGTGAGGGATTGCATTCGAGTCAATGAGTCAATGCAAACAACTGGTTTTCCTTAGATAGAAAACTTTGACTGTATGATCTGGTGAATTGTAAAGTGCCTTGAGATGAAACTTATTGTGAATTGGCATTATATAAATAAACTGCCTCTTGCCCTTAAAGCTGAATGACGTGGGGGTTGGTCCTGCTGCATCACAGCCTCCTTCTGTTGGTTGGTCTCTGAGTCTGGACCGAATGGCAGGAATTAGTTGTTACAGTCCTGCAGTTCTTATTGAGATGTGACTTTTTTTTTGTTCCTTTTTTGAATACGTAATATATTGATTACTATTAGGATGGAAGAAACATTTCATCCAGTATAACAAAAAGTGTTTCCGAACATGAGTGCCAACTATAGTTTTAAACACAAGAGTTAACTAAGCTAAAAGCTGTTATTGGACAAAAAAACAGATATGATACTTACCTGACCAGACATATTTTGTTTTAATCTAGAGAGTTGAATTTGCTTTTATCTTTACAAGTAACTAAATCTGCTGGCTAAATATGGCCTGCTACCAGATTACAAAACACTAAGAGGAGACTTTTTAATTATGTGACAGTGCAATGTTGTCCAGTTCCTCTCAGGTGTCCTAAATGTGGAAGTTAGCGATCTAGCACCCCTAGTTGCTTAACAGGATCTATATAATGTTCTTTAAGCCTTCTAAAGTCAACTAAAGGTATATGTTGCAGAGTATGTGCTCTAAGAGCCATTTTGTCTTAATTTGGAGTAGAATTGATTGTGCTCTGCCTCAAATTACAAGTAGTGATCTTGGAAAGAAGAAGCGTTGTTTACTGGGCAGGTGTCGCATAATTAGGGTAGGTGCTTCCTGAAGGAGGTGGGTAATCACTGTGTCATGTAGAATGATGATTGCCATTCCATTTTGCCAGGACAGGAAGGGGCTGTTACTCAGAAAGCAGAATTTATGAGGATTATTTAAACTTGCTTGAATCAAGCAAAATACCACTTTGGACATGATTTTGATGAACGAATGTTATTGTAAGATAGATAAAAGGTAAAAAAAAAAATAGACTTTTCAAGTTAAAGGCCCTATAAGAAATACACACAAAAGAAACCCTCTGAACAATGTGACATGTTTGTATTCAGTAATTAGTAAACACTGCAAGCACAGTCAAGGAAATCTAAAAATTTAACATAAAATATTTTATAAGAAGCATAGGCAGGATTTGTGAAAGAATACACATGTGTCCAGTTTTGTATTGCCAGTTGGTAATGAAACATTAAAAACCAAAACCTACAAGCACACCCAATGATCTACATTACCTTGAATAAGCTGTGGGCTACATGATACTCTGTAATTTTGGGGCCAAATTTTTGTTCTATGGGTGTTTTGATTAAAGAAGTCACAGTTGTTTCAGTAGACAAAGAAGAAGAAGCGGCTGTTGCTGGTGGTCTAGTAGTACTTTAACATACTAAGCATATATCACATGATATCACAGTTCAGCATGGATTTTTATGTTTGAGAACATAGTTTACTTTAAAGAGTTTGGTAGCTGTTCGAACTTATTTCTTTTTCTTCTTTTCTTTTAAGACTTTAACTACTAGTAAACAGAATCCAAGAAATGATTCTGTTTTTCTTTTAAATAAGTAAATCTCACGTATTAATGGACAAGTTTTAAAAAGTACTGTACGGTACAGCACAAATTAAATCTAAACATTATAAAATAAGATAAATTAGCGAGTATTGCATATAAACCAAACACAGCATATTTGCATGAAATAATTACAATAATCTAGGTCAATTTATGTTAATGAGAATCAGTTGTTGGGTGCAGTCAACAAAGGAAGTGCAGATTCAACTAAATATCGAAATTAAACCAAAGAGAGACAGCCAGCTTAAAGGGATACTTGGCAAGTTTACTAATGGACAGGAGCGAAAAGTTAGGAAAACGTATAGCAGGGGCTTGGAGGCAGTGGTCAAAGGCAGTATGTAGAACAGAATACACTTCAGCAGATCTTGACTTTGTCACATAAACACAATGCAAAATCTTACATTGAAAAACTCTATGTTTGGTACACAGTGAAGAATTGTTTTCCCAAAGTAGCATGTTGTCCCACAGCTTTGTTTAGCCATGTTATGTTTATTAAAACAATTTAGGTGATAACTTGCAAACACAATGGCTTTTAAAGGGCTATGGCTATTCTAATTCAAGCAAAGCACTTTCCAGGTTGTTGCTGTATCCCCTAATTGATTTTTAACAAACGTCAAACAGGGACCTCTTAGGGCTTTCTTCTATATTGGCCCTATTTAATTGGTTAAGTAAGTAAAACCTTTTTTTTATGTAGCATCTTATAAATTGTTAATCAAACGCATTTTTAAAGGTTAAAAGTTAGCCTAGTGTTCCTGTTGGAAAACTTCATGAGTAATTGTTAAAGGTTTCTCCTGGGCTGTGTATTTCTGTATCAACACCAGAGATACTATGGACTGTCAGTGCAGGTGGAATGATTTGTCTAGACAGTTTGCCATTATCAAAGTTGCTTTTACAGGCGATGGGTTGAACAGGCCTCTGATTGCACTGTTACAATTAGGTTAAGATGCATACATTAAAGTTTATAGATGAATTAAAAACATGTGAAACATTTTTTGGATGTTAATTATTTTGCAAGGCAGTATAAGTCTTGTTGGAGAAGGAAATAAAACAGTCTTTCAGATAAATGCCTCAATGACCCTGTCTGTGGTAGATTATGTTTCTTTGGGCTCTTTTTTCTAAATCAGCGATTACGCCTTTTTATATTTTAATGACTCACTGGCTGCCATTCCTGCAATTTAGATGTGTCCTCTTGAGTGGGCTTGAGTCCTCCTTTGTTTATCTTGTTTTCTCTCCTTCTCTCATCTTCTGTTCTTCTCCACTGTGGTTTCCTTCATAATGCTTCATCTTTAGCAAGAAGCAGTGGATTCTAACTAATGGAGCAATTGATCGAAATGCTATCAAATGCACACCTGCCTTTCAAAGACTGAATTCGATTTACTGCTGCTCTGAGACTCTAAAATTGCAATGCTAAGTTGGGATTATTTTTAATCAATCATAACCACTTAAATGTAAATGCTATCAGACTGTTGGAAAAAGTGGAAAAGAACATTCACACAAAAAAAATATTGTTTGCATTATGTGTTACAGTAACTTAAATGCCGTTGAGCTATGTTGAATAAATTACACTATTATTAAAAAACAATTTGTTTTATTAAACAAAAGGCATAACGATTAATTAAAAACAGACTTATGTTTTCTTTTTTTCTGTTAATTATCATTTCTTTCACTTACAGCTTAGTAAAATTTAACATAAAAAATAGAATAAATCATTAAACAAACCAAAAATATTACCTCAATGAAAACTACTTTCAATATCTGTTAAACGGTAATTTTTTTTTTTTTCAAATGTACTTAAGATATGAAAAATAACTTTTATTGAACACATATTCTGAATAGTTGGACACAACTTATATCTTTTCACTATTGAATGCGTAATGTGTCTTTTTCTGCCTTAAAACAATAGTTGAGTGTTTTATGACATTAATCAAAACCTAACCTTTTCCACTAATTAGAAAACCACAGAACCATCAAAGTAAACAGTTAAACTTCAGTCAGCTCTTCGTCCTCTGATAAATTTCAAATGCTTTTCTTTATTGATGGCATGCTTGGCTCACATAACTAGAAAAGCTTAATTCTCTCCCTGTTAGCTTGTGAGACTCAATAAATTGTTAAACATGCGCAGAATGGTAAAAGCATGATGATTAATGCACCTTGGCATTGGCGGTAACAAAAACAGATGGGAGATCAGCTTCAAACTGTTCCTGAAATAGCAGAGCAGCCACAGGCACAACCCTTTGAAATTGACTCGTTACTTGCAGAAAAATAACACTATTAGTCAGTTTTGTGGATGATTCTGAAACTAAAACAGATGTGGAAATACACATGTATGCATGTGTACGATAAATGCTCATGCTGTATCACTGCGTTTTGTTTTTCCCTTTATTACAAGTAAAAAATGTTATGCTTAGAAAATCACAGAGTGTTGAAATCCATGCATGGCCTTTGTGTGTGTGTGTGTGTGTGTGTGTGTGTGTGTGTGTGTGTGTGTGTGTGTGTGTGTGTGTGTGTGTGTGTGTGTGTGTGTGTGTGTGTCCTTCGTCTGAGATCTTTCATGGTAATGTATTATATTGTATTGTTTGGAAATATAAATGCAGAACTCACATGTTTAATGACACTACATTCACAAAATACTGAAAAATAATTTTGAGACATTCATCCTAATTCTTAGCGACAACATCCAGAATAAAAAGACAACAAATTAGGTCACAGCTCCATGTTATTCTTGCTGTTTTCCTTCCTTTTAGTAGGCTAGATGTCATTAACCAGCAGCATTTCTCCTCACTGTCAAAGCCTCTGGCCTTCAGTACCCAAAGGGGGTGTTACGATTAGAGCTTAAAGACGTCTTTACCCTCTCAGTGACTTTATGCTCTGTTACTGATGGTGGGGCTTCAGGTGCATTTACAAACTCTTTCGAATGTCCATTTAAATACTGGGTTCCGAAAATCCTTTTCTCTCTATAAAGAAATTATGCAAACCTGGAAAAATATATGGTCTCTCTAATAATGTAGAAAACATGTTGAATTAATGCTAATGAGTAAGAAAAGTGTTTTTCTTAGTAGAAAGGACATATATTACTGTTTTTGGAGTAAGATGGGTCACCATTTTAGTCAGACAAAAAGAATGACCTAATAAATTTATTATAATTGTGTGGCATGATGTGCAAAATTTTGAAACCATGCTTAAAGGGAGTTCAGACTGCCCTAAAACCGCGCTCCTTATTGACTGATCCGACTTTCTCGAGTTACATAGGCAAGTTTCTGGGTAGAGCAGCCTGTACAAAGCAGATATGCGAAATAATTAAAAACTATTTAATAAATATTAAATTAACCCAATAGCTGGGTCAAAAGTGTGTGCTGTGTGGATCTGTGGATCTTCAGTAATCAGTTTAAAAGCTGAAAAACCGATGTGAGAGCAAATAGCCCTCCAGGGAGCCTGTTGATGGGAATCGTATGAAAGACAAGGTCTTATTAATGAAAATTTCTTGTGACCTGTGAGTTAGAAAATCCAGGATCCACAGAGAGAGTTGATCACTCAGGTGGAAGGAGGAGGAAAGTTTGTGGGCTAGGATGTTGAAGTCAGCTAACAGAACTCTTGCTGAGGCATTAGGGCAGTCCAACAGTTCATAAAAGGGTGTCTAGGGTGTACATTCTGGCATCATCAACACCTCTTCTTGTGCGATATGTTCACTGGAGATACATCAGTGAATTTGTTAGTTCTAAGATGTGATGTTTAATATTTCTCTTTATTGACTTCATCACAAGGGAGGTGAGAGCCACAAGTGAAAGGTCATTAAAACCTGGTGTTCTTGTTAGGGAGGGAAATATTTGTAGAGTGCTTCCACAGCTGGGGGACTGTTCTGGAGTTAAAGGACCACTAGAAAGAGCTTTTAAAAACACCCCCCAGCTGTTTGGCACAGTACCTTAGAAATTGGTTCATGATGTTTCATAGGCCAGGAGAGCCAGTCTTTTTGGTTCTTCTGATGGCCTTTACCAGGTCATCTGTGGTGAAGGTGGAGGCAGAGACACTGGGCTGGAGTGTATTTATGACTTTAATATCTGAAGCATTGTCCTTCTCAAATCTGCTTTAATAGGAGTTGAGATTGTTAGGAAGAGATATATGGCTGCTGTTGTCTACTTTAATGCTTTCACGGCGAATGGTGACGTTGTTAATAGCAGCCGTATTTTTAAGGACCTACCGAGCTGAGCGAGGTTCCCTTGTGAGAATGTTTGCTCCACCTCAGCTTGGCAGCTTTGATGGCATGTTTGAATTCTCTACTGACCTCATTTTCCTCCAGATCAGAGCTGGTTAAAAAAAAAAATATATATATACATATATATATATATATATATATATATATATATATATATATATATATATATATATATATATATATATATATATATATATATATATGTATGTATATATATACTTTTTTCTTGTTACTGATTTCTTTGAGTTCTTTTCTAATCCAGGGTTTTTTTTCTGGGAAGATTGTCCGTTTTGGAGGGGATGATGTTATATGAAGAGACTGTATCAACCTGTTCATTTATACTGCTGGTTGGGTCTAAAAGATTACACCAGACCGTAGTCTGAAAGCATGCTTGGAGTGTTGATATGCTGTTTTTGGTCAACAGCTTCACCTTATGGACTTTTTTTTGCACTCTTTATAATAGGGATGTGAACCAAAGTGTAACAGATTTGTATCATTCTAAACCCAAACCATAGCATTGGCCTAGCATGCAAAGGCGTGTGGCACAGGTAATATACTTGTGAAAGCCTCATTCCCAGGGGAACAGTTATATAATCACCTAGAATAAATGTGGGTGCATTAGATTTAGGGTGGATATACACCAAAATGGTACATAAAAGAGGCAGAGAGAGACAGCCAACAGTTCATTGTCCATTTTGCACAACACCGCTCTTACTGTCACAATAGAGCACCAGCTAGTGTTTACATAAAGACAAACATTGCCGCCATGTTGTTTCCCGATTAACTTACTATCTCGATCTAGTCTGAGAGGGATGCCAAAGCGTCCATAATTCAACACATAATCTCTGTCATCTTTGATTAACCATGTTTCTGTAAAAGCTAGACTTGAGGCAGTCCTGTATTCCTGTAGGTGGTTGACATTAGTCTGTAGCTTGTTCATTTTAGTGCAGAGGTAGCAGGAAATAACAGAGGGGAGCAGTCTTTGTTTATATGTCTCATTCAAGTCTACCGTTTCCTTCTTCCACTTCTGTTTAACTTGTGCCTATGAGTAGAGACACCATGAATTCGTGAGGTTTGGCAAAGGATTTCCTCAGGAAACGTAGTGATATCTTGAGCAAGTGTGGCATGCCGTAGCTGTAGATTTAGCAGTGTATCTCTGGAGCAGGACAGGGAATTGGTCCTAGCTGAAAGCATTACGATACATTACAGGAGAAAAGGCAGCAATAGTAATGGCACCACGAGTCAGTCGATATCCATGCGGAAGGATCACTGAGAGACGGCCAATCAAAGAGTCCAAATTCACAGCTTTGGCTCGTTGTAGGTGCCAGCTGAGTAGCTAATAGCAAGTGGCTAGTAGTTAATAGTGAATGCTAATCGGAACAGGAGAGAAACAGGGACAAAGGGGTAAAAAAGAGAGCATAACATCAGCTAACCGTAACATCAGCTCATTTGCCCATGTGCAAGCAGATATTCATCAAGGTTGCCATAAATTGTCATGACCTGGCCTGGTCGGATCACCTGCCTGTTTTATTCACTATTACTTTGACACCTACCGCAGTTAAAACTCGCGCTGCTGCTCGGCGCTGTCGGATTATTAACCCCTCCACTGCCACTCATTTCTCTATTGCTTTTCTTCAACTCTGTGAATCATCTGACTTCCTCCACTTTGATACAGAAGAGCTCTGGTCCTGGTTCTATTCTTCCTGTCAAACCATCCTGGACTCGGTTGCTCCATTAAAAACCAGGCACCCCAGGATTAAACCTGAGCCTTGGTTTAATGACAGAACTCGTGCTGCAAGGAAGGAATGTCGTCGTGTTGAACGCAGGTGGAAAAAGGATAAACTGCAGGTTACTCTTCAGATTTTAAAAGACAGTTGGCGTCTCTACCAGAGCACGGTTAAAGAGGCAAAAAGGGAATATTTGGCAAATATCATTGCTTCAAACAGTCATAACCCACGTGTTTTATTTAACACCATTGACTTTGTGCTTAATATTTCTCAGAATGCCTGTTTGGAAGCTTCTCCTGATGTGTGTGATGATTTTATGCGTTTCTTAATTGAAAAGGTTGGTAGTACCAGGGCTCTTATCACAGCTCCTGACTCTGACCCTTCAATTTCAGTCCCTTGCTCGGCTGCTTTCAATCAGTTTGAGCCTGTGACTGTCTTACTGTTAGAGGATGTGGTTCGCCACATTAAGCCATCAGGTTCCCCCCGGGATGCTGTGCCTCCACGACTTTTTAAAGATATTTTACCTAGCATAGGGCAGCCTGTTCTTGCAATTATAAATAACAGTCTGTCGTCAGGTGTGGTCCCTGCTAGTTTTAAACATGCAGTAGTGCAGCCACTGCTTAAAAAACCTGGCCTTGATCCAACTGTTCTGGCTAATTATCGGCCTATTTCGAAGCTGCCTTTCCTTTCTAAGGTTTTAGAGAAAATTGTGTACTGTCAGCTGACACAGTTTTTAGATGACAATGGCATTCTGGAGGTTTTTCAGTCTGGCTTTAAAACTCTTCATAGTACAGAATCTGCTTTAATAAGAGTTTTTAATGACATTCTTCTTGCATGTGATTCTGGTCACCATGTTGTTCTGATGTTACTTGACCTAACTGCTGCCTTTGATACAGTGGACCACAATATTTTAATATCGCGATTACACCACATTGCTGGTATTGATGGCACTGTTCTTAAATGGTTCAGGTCTTACCTGGAGGAGAGAACTTTTTCAGTGAATATTAGTGGCTCTAAATCATCTGTTGCTTCAATGTCTTATGGTGTCCCACAGGGCTCAATTCTTGGCCCACTGCTTTTCTCTCTTTATATACTGCCTCTGGGTTCTATCCTTAGGAAACATGGGATTTCTTTTCATTGTTACACTGATGATTGTCAGATTTATTTTCCCATACAGCAGCAGGATGTACATTCAATCAAACATCTCCTGGCATGTCTAGGAGATATTAAAGCTTGGTTGGCCTTGAACTTTTTAAACTTTAATGAAAACAAAACAGACGTGATGGTGTTTGGACCCAGTGGCTCTTGTGAGTCCTCCTCTGTTGACCTGGGACCTTTGCAGGTATATTTTAAACCTGTTATTACTGATCTTGGTTTTAAGGTGGACAGTGATTTTAAATTGGACAGCCAAATTAGAGCCGTGGTTAAGTCCAGCTTTTATCATTTAAGGCGATTGGCGTCAGTGAAATCTTTTCTTTCCAGGCAGCATTTTGAAACACTGATCCACGCTTTTGTTTCAACTGGATTGGACTACTGTAATGCACTTTATCTGGGAGTCAGTCAGTCGCTGCTCTCACGTCTGCAGCTAGTACAAAATGCTGCTGCACGACTTTTGACAGGTACTCGAAAGAGAGAGCATGTGACCCCTGTCCTGGCCTCACTTCACTGGCTGCCTGTATACTTTAGGATTCATTTTAAAATTCTTATGTTTGTTTTTAAATCATTGCATAATCTTGCCCCAGCTTACCTCTCTGAGTTTCTTCATCCCTACGTACCCCATCGGTCTCTCAGGTTTGCAAATCAGCTGCTCTTGGAGGAACCGAGAACAAAAAGGAAGCTCAGAGGGGACAGGGCTTTCTCTGTTATGGGCCCCAAATTATGGAATGACTTACCTTTGCAGGTCAGAGAGGCCCCTTCTTTGTCCATTTTTAAAGCTCGTCTTAAAACCCATCTATTTTACTTGGCTTTCAACACCAGTGGGATCTAGTTTTAAATTGTATGTTTTTTTGTTTTTAAACTGTTTTTAAATTATTTTTATTATGTTGTGTTCTTAAACTGTACAGCACTTTGTATCAACTGTGGTTGTTTTAAAGTGCTTTATAAATAAAGTTGGTATGGTATGGTATGGTATGGTATGGTATGGTATGGTATGGTATGGTATGGTATGATTGCTCTACCTTGATTGGTTATTTCTTTCACCAGCTGTCAGCCCATCGGCTTGATCCCACCCCCTTCATGGGTGATGGACTGAATTGTTAAACCAGAGTGTCTGACATTGGGCGGTGCCCCGCCCCCCCCCCTCCTGTGGCATCCGCGAGCCACAGATCCTAGCTGCTCCACTTTAGTTTTGTTGGTTTTTATTTAATAAAAGCTTTGAACTTTCCTACTGACTGTCTGACCTTGAATACTGGGGCCAACTGTCCCGTTTTATGACATAAAAAATTTAATTATTGTACTTAAATTAGTACTTATCCTTAAATCACTAAAGAATGCAAATACACATCTTTAAAAATTATTTGTGACTTCTCTGAGACAATTAGATGCTCTTTTCATTTCCTCCATTAAAATGTTTGTCTGACGTCATCATTGGACATGCTCAAAGTAGTCTGGAAAAATATAATTAAACCATGTTGTTTCTTTTTCTAGGTTACACACTACAGTATAAACCCTAAGGTTGACATGAAAGGAAAAAATATAAAAAAAAAATTATTAACTTCTAAAATATTAGTTTGGTAGGCTTACTGTTTTTAGGGAGGGAAGAACTTAATCTAGGTCTTTTTTAGAAAGTAAAATCGAGGGCGACCCAGATGTATGTCTGGTTGTGCATGCGCAAATGAGCTGATGGTACGTATTGTGCTAACAGTACTGTAGTGACACACCCCCTTCCATTATTCAGGGTTACATCACTACATAATGGGATAGCAACCACAATAGAAAAGTACATAACATAAATATAAAGACACTCTATGAGATTAACCACACAAGCAGTGGCCTAGTGCTATTAGTTACTTAGCATATGAAGAGAATGATCAGTTTTGCCACTTTTCCATTATTTAATGTAATGGGTGTATTGACTTAGCCTAAATGATGACATCTAATGGTACACTGTAGTTCTGAGCTAAATTTTTACATTTTTTCCATTGTATGTTATCGTCACATTGATGCTGGCAAATACTGCTATAAGGATAAAAGTTTTTACATCTTACATTGGCATTCAAAATGTAAGTTCACAGCACTTTTATGTTTGCTCAAAACAATTTTCAGCCCCAAAAAGTCACTGCTGTTTGAATGTTAAACAGACAGATATTGCGATGGTGACATTTTCACATTTTATTTTTGTGTTTCTCTTAAAATATGAGGGAGAAAAAGGGTTTATGCTTCACTGCCTATAAAGTATTTTCTAGGACTCCTTCTAAACCATTTCATGCAGAATGCTCTACACAATCACAATAAAATGCAAAGAGGGTCTATGGCAGCTGCATGCTGATCAATGTAGAGCAAATTCTGCAGAATCAATAACTCAGTACAAGCAGCTGGCCTTCTATAGATAGAAAGCTTTGGACCAATATGCACAGATTTTTGGTTGAAATGTCTCTAAAGTGCATTAAAATAATGTGTTGTGAATTGAAACTTTAGAAATAAACTGAGTTGAACTTGCATCGAAAATCGCATGTCTGTGTTATATGTCTTTCCCTTTCCACATGGGTTGCTTCTGGCTATCATGTGAGCACTGTGCAAACAGTAGAATGACAACATATCTGCTTCTGTTGAACATCATATCCACAATCAGATAACCACTTCCTGTCCTTTTTAATAATTCACAAGTTTAATGAGACCTGTTGCCATATCTCTTCTGATGCACTACATTATTTCATCTCCTCTCCCTCCCAACAGCATCATGCATTGTTCCAAACAAATGGTCTCAGAATAGACTCATTTTATTACCAAGGGATATATCTCTGATAAAGAAAGCTAATAGGGATGAATATCATGAAACATAAACAACCTGCAATCATAAACACAATAGTTAACTATTTCATTAAAAAAAACTGGCAGCTAAATAGTTAAGCGCTCGATGTCTACGCTTTTTTTATTTGAAAGTATAGTATCTAGATTTATCTGTCATTGTTGCGGAATCACTTTGTTTCCAGGGGTTTAAAGTGTTTGGACTTAGATTTTATTTTGTCATTTTGTGTACACAAGTGTAAACAAAAAGAAATTTTGTTAAGAACAGCTCTCTAGACTATTTCATTTTTAAAAGTGCAGCCTTGATAAGGTAAGAAGCAGTGATAAAAAACGTTGTGATGAAAAATAGTAATGTAAACATATGACTGTATAGTTACAGTACAGTTCTAACGTTCTGTTTATTTTGTTTATTTTTTTTATTTTTTTTTTGTTTTTTTGTAACCCATTTTACATAACATTCAGCAGTCTAATGGCAGTGGGGAAGAAACTGTTCTGGACCTGCATCGGATGCTTCGAAGTTTCTTCCCAGAGGGCATCAGGGAGAACAGTCCATGTTGGGGGTGTGAGGGAACATTTATAATGTTACCGGCTCGGGACACACATGGCTGGGATGAAATGTCTTTAATGGAGGGAAGAGGAGCCCCGGTGATCTTCTCTGCTCTTCTTACCACTCTTCTCACCTTCTTCCAGTCTGAGGCGCTGCAGCCTCCACACCACACCGTGAGACAGCTGGTCAGAACGCTCCCTATGGTGCTTCTGTAGAAGGTGGTGAGGATGGGTGGGGGCAGGTGGGCTCTCATCCTTGAAAAGAAGTACATGAGCTTTGGTGCCCTTTTGATCAGTGAGGTGGTGTTTATATTCCAGTTAAGGATGTCTGTGATGTGCCCCCCAAGGAATTTGGTTCTTTTGACCTCCTCTACAGCTGAGCTGTTAATGAGCAGTGGAGCGTGGTTAGGTCGGTTCCTCCTAAAGTCCAAGATGATCTGGTTCGTCTTCTCCACGTTCAGGATCAGACTGTTATCTTTGCACCAGTCCACCAGCTGCACCACCTCCTCTCTGTATCCCTGGTCATTGTCGTCTCTGATGAGGCCCACCACTGTGGTGTCATCTGCAAACTTCACGATGTAATTGGTGGTAAATCTGGGAACGCAGTCATGTGTCATCAGGGTGAACAGCAGGGGGCTCAGGATGCAGCCCTGTGGGGAGCCTGTGCTTAGGATGATGACATCAGAGGTGTTCTGTCCGACCCGGTCTGACTGAGGTCTGTTGGTTAGGAAGTTTAGCAGCCGGTTGCGGAGGGGTGTATTGAAGCCCAGCTGTTCCAGTTTGCCCATCAGATGCTGTGGGATGATGGTGTTGAAAGCTGAACTGAAGTCCAGGAACAGCATCCACATGTAGGTATTCTTCTCCAGGTTTTCCAGGCTCAGGTGGAGAGCAGCAGAGATGGCTTCCTCAGTGGTGCAATTCTGTCGGTAGGCGAACTGGAATGCGTTGAATGTTGGCGGCAGATTGGAGACTATGTGTTCTTTAGCCAGCCTTTCGAAGCACCACATCACGATTGGAGTCAGTGTGACAGGCCTGTAGTTAGTAGTTGAGTGAGGTGACCTGAGGCTTCTTTGGAAGAGTTCGCGATCCATTTTTGTCTTCCAACAAGCGGACGTTGAAGAGCAGGATTGATGAAAGTGGTGGTCTGTGGGGATTTCTCTTTAGCTTCACAGTTAGCCCCCCTCTGCATCCTCGCTTTCTCTGTCTTGTGCATCTCTTCCTCTGGCCGTTATTTTCCGCTGTTATTTTGCTTACATCCGTCCGTAGCACTCTGTGGCTTTTTAAACGATCAACGACCGTAGCTCCAGCAGCCATTGGGGATCATAAATGCGGTTTTGATGTCTAGTTTGTATCTTTTTAAGCTGCATATTTCATGAAATTTTCGAGAGGAGCTCTTCTTGGCCGCTGCCTTGGAGCGCCGCCATGATAACAATATGGTTAACAATGGTTTGCCTTATGGAGTAAGAACACATTTATCTCTATTTACTAGAAGCTATGTGCACAATCCAATTTCACTCACCCTAAATAGCAGGAATGAAGTGTAGAAGCAAACTTGTTGCCGATCTAAAGTTTTAGCATTTACTGTCAACAATGTTATATGGAACAATGGCAATAGGTCCTTTGATTTGATGTCGAAAACAAGTTATTTGAAGTCACAGTCAGTTATACTTTACTTTTTTTGTCAGTTCACTGCATTTCATATTTATTCCTGCACCTTAAGTGCATTTCAAAAAGTAAAGTGGAACTTCTCCCTCAAAATTTATTCAGAGCCTATTTTAGCAAGTGGTCATAGCTATATGAGACTTATTTTTTTTTACCTACTTCTTGATTCGTGCATTGCTTCCACTAAAACAGTGGGATCATTTCACAAAGGCATCTGTGGATACTAAAGGTCCCAACCTGATTTTTTAGGCTCTTATTCTGATACAGTTCGCACAGCAGATCTTCTTGCTCCTAAAAGAGACCCAGCTTTCAAGTAGTGTCTCTCTATGCTAAAGAACAATTTCCAATTTCCATAGTTTTATTTTTAAAAATCAAGTAGTTTTACAACCTTAAAGACCCAAGTAAAAAAAAAAAAAAAACATTTTAGTAGAGATACAAGTTTGTCCTCTGAAAGTAGATAAATGGCTCAGAAGGAAGAATTCATCCTCTTTTGTAAAAGGTATACTTTTTTCGTGCAAATACAGGTCCTTCTCAAAATATTAGCATATTGTGATAAACTTAATTATTTTTCATAATGTAATGATAAATCTTAAACATTCATATATTTTAGATCCATTGCACACTAACTGAAATATTTCAGGTGTTTTATTGTTTTAAGACGGATGATTTTGGTATACAGCTCTTGAAAACCCAAAATTCCTATCTCACAAAATTAGCATATTTCATCCGACCAATAAATGAAAAGTGTTCTTAATACAAAAAAAGTCTACCTTCAAATCAATATGTACAGTCATGCTCTCAATACTTGGTCGGGAATCCTTTTGCAGAAATGACTGCTTCAATGCGGCGTGGCATGGAGGCAATCAGCCTCTGAGGTGTTATGGAGGCCCAGGATGCTTCGATAGCGGCCTTTAGCTCTTCCAGAGTTTTGGATCTTGCGTCTCTCAACTTTCTCTTCACAATATCCCACAGATTCTCTATGGGGTTCAGGTCAGGAGAGTTGGCAGGCCAATTGAGCAAAGTGATACCATGGTCAGTGAACCATTTACCAGTGGGTTTGGCACCGTGAGCAGGTACCAGGTCATGCTGAAAAATTAAATCTTCATCTCCATAAAGCTTTTCAGCAGATGGAAGCATGAAGTGCTCCAAATTCTCCTGATAGCTGCATTGACCCTGTCCTTGATAAAACACAGTGGACCAACACCAGCAGCTGACATGGCACCCCAGACCATCACCGACTGTGAGTACTTGACACTGGACTTCTGGCATTTTGGCATTTCCTTCCCCCCAGTCTTCCTTCAGGCTCTGGGACCTTGATTTCCAAATGACATGCAAAATTTGCTTTCATCGAAAAAAAGTACTTTGGACCACCGAGCAACAGTCCAGCACCTCTGCCGCTGTTTCTGGTTCAAAAGTGGCTTGACCTGGGGAATGCGTTACCTGTAGCCCATTTCCTGCACACGCCTGTGCACTGTGGCTCTGGATGTTTCTACTCCAGACTCAGTCCCTGCTTCCGCAGGTCCCCCAAGGTCTGAAATCAGCCCTTCTCCACAATCTTTCTTCTTTCCTTCACACTGGGAACATCCTATTCGTTCAGAAATATTTTTCTATGTCATACCTCTTTTTTTTAGGGTGTCATTGATGGCCTTCTGCACAACAGTCAGGTCGGCAGTCTTACCCATGATTGGGGTTGTGAGTGATGAACCAGGTTGGGAGTTTTAATTTGTTGATTCAGATGATTAGGTGCATAGCTTATTTAGAGACCTTTTTCATGATATGCTAATTTTGTGAGATAGGAATTTGGGGTTTTCATGATTTGTATGCCAAAATCATCCATATCAAGACATTAAAATACCTAAAATATTTCAGTTAGTGTGCAATGAATCTAAAATACATGAATGTTCAAGTTTTATCATTACATTTTGGAAAATAATGAACTTTATCTCAATATGCTAATATTTTGAGAAGGACCTGTATTTATTCTAATCAAAGGAGTTATCGCAACAGTGATAAGAATGATACATTCTCATTAGATAATATAGATTTCAAACCTAGTAATTGAGTAACATACCAGCAGGTGAGCCAAATCCAAAGGCTCAGTAAATTAACACCAATTAATTAATGAATCAATAATTAATTAATTAAGAGAATATCAGTCTGTAATGTCTGTGCTAGATAAGGAGGGCTGAGGACTGCCTATCCTTTAGTTGAATCGGATGAAGTAAAGAATAGTTTAAAGTTACAATCTCAATCATCAATTATTACTTTAGACACAAGGTTTTGAAAGAAGTTCGCAGGTTTTTTTTTTATTTTTTTACATTTTTGAGGAATGCCTAGTTAGTTATAGGAAGCTGTACATTTGTCTTAAGTAAATATGTGCTCCAGACTTTGAAAATCGACACAAATAATGTTTTCTGTTTAAATCTGAACGGTGCACCATTAACCCTTCAACAAGATTACTTCCTCTCAATTGAGTCTCAATTCTAAGGTTTAGTGCTTTTCCTGGAATGACCAGCCCAAAGGTCTGCTGTAAAAAGTATGAACTGAACACTCTGCAGGATACTAAATATCTATATTTTTGTGGTTTTCCTGTGCAGCGCTCATCAGGTGGTCTATCGATACCCCTGTGTGCCTTTCAGGGCACTGTATCTCTCCAAGCACCCACTGGCAAGACGCTATCGCTTTCCACCTATGAGGTCAGCAGCGACGGCCTAAAAATCTCTCCCAACAACGCTAAAAAGGTAACTAACCTCCACTCAATGTCTTTTTTTTTATTTTTTGGAAGGGTGAACTTAGTTTCCTGTAACCTATCATGAAGAGCAGGACCAAGAGTAAGGATGGATCAATTCCTTAAAAAATGAAATATAGAAGTATAGGTTGGGATTTCTGGTCAGTTCAATCAATATTATTCCTACTAAAATTAATGTACTCTCTACCAACACTGAGGGAAAAATGGAAATAATCCTTGTCTTTGTATAAAACTGTTACTTTAAGTATATTTTTTAAAGTGAAAATATATAGGCATAATTAAGGAAACTACTTATTTGTACAATTTACAGAAGAAAATGTACTTTTTTTTACTGTTTCATGACTAAAGAGGTTTTACAGGTACTTTTATTTTTACCACTTTTTTCACATATGTGTTTTTACTTAAGTAAAGGACTACTTTTGACAAAAATGTTTTTAGAGCAGTGACAGCCTGTTTAGAAAGTTGAATGCACTTTGTGGGGTCTACATGTAATTTACCACTGTGTTAAAATATAGTTGTAAAAAACAACACATTGGCAGATGAGATATTTGCCCTGCTTTTGAAACACTATCAATCTGGTTTGCCAGATTGATAATGTGTAGCACTTTAGTTCTACTCATTATCCGTCTGGGCCTGCTCCCATCAAATCTGTCATGGGAGGAAGGGACATTCAGCAGAACTTTCTGAGTTTCTTGGGATGCTGCGAGTACATCTGTTTGTCAGAATCCATGATTTTATCTTTGAAAGAGGAAATGCAAGAGCATACAGGCATAAGGCGCTGTGGTTTCTCATGGCATCTGCTATCTTATTTGTTACCATGATTGGCTAAAACAAAACTTTGGTAGGCGGGCACTAGGTTGCTTGGCCCAATCAGCTCAGAAGGTTCTACTGAACACCCTGCCTTTCCCTGAGGAACAGTCCCAGATTAGCCATGTGTACAACCAAACCTGAGTGCTACTCAGTAGTAATGTGACTCATCCGGTAACCTCATGCTTGTCTTAAAGAGGAAACAATTGCATCATACTTTACGATTAAACAGTATTTTGTTGAGTGATAATAAATCGGCCCTTTAATTGGTCAATTGCTCATTCACACACCCACTTTTTTGCACAATTGGTCTTTGGGGAAAGTAATAGTGGTACTCCTATTGTAAAAACTTTTTGCAAAAAACTGCTCAAATATCCATCAATTATAGTCCTGCTTGGAAGGTATTTTTTCTAACCATGGAAAAAAAAAAAAACTATTTAAAACATTTTTAAGTTGTATTGCAGTTAGAGAACTAAAACTACAAGTAATATTCTAATACATTTCAATAATAAACCTCTTCCCCCAAAGGCTCTTTATTTTATCTGGAAAATGTTTTGGATTATCTGCTTAAAGAAGTCATCTTTGGGTTAATATAGTACTGTCAAAATTAGTGGCATTTGCAGTACTTAAATGTAATGAATTTTGCTCCACATTTTTTTTTTATGATTTGTTGTCAAGTGTTGTACACAAGAATATATTTCTTCTGATTGGTATGATACTTAAACTGTTGCTTGCTGTTTTATAAGACCAAGTTGCTCCATTTCCAGTCTTAAATATAGCAACATAGCGATTTGTCTCCAGGCACTAGTTGCATATTTAATAAAAGGGCATACTGGATTTCCTTTTCTTTCTGAAACTTTACTAAGTTTCTGGCCAGCAATACTTTCTTTAAATCTTCAGCTATGCCTTAGGCTTGGTATATATATACCAGGAGAGGGGTACTGATTAACAGTGATGATGTTCTGTTTATTATTGCTTGTGTAAGCAGTCTCTGTTTTTTTAAAGGTGGAAGTGTATCGCTCAAAGTCTGTTGGCCATGAGCCCAGTGCAGATGATCCAGGATCTGGAGGCCACACCGGAGAAGCCAACGTCAGCTGCGTAGGAATGGAGATCGGCATGGGGATGGGAATAGGAGCAGGGGTTGGGGATACCAACGTCAAAATACATCTTGAGGTTTTGGAAATCTGTGATAACGAGGAGGCCATGGACAGCGTCTCTATTGTCTCTAACATCAGCCAGTCTTCGACCCATGCCCGCTCGCCGTCGCTGCGCTACTCTCGCAGGGAAAACCGCTTTGTTTCGTGTGACCTAGGTGAGACTGCGTCCTACTCCCTGCTCATCCCGAGCGGTGGCAACACTGAAGCAGAGACCATCAATATCACTATTCCTGACACAGTGGAAGCCCATCGGCAGAACAGCCGACGGCAGACACACGAGAGCTCAGGGTATCATGAGGATATTCAGCTGCTTAATGAGGCTTACAGAAAGCAGGCAGGCGAGGGAGAAGAGTGAGATATGTACACAATAACAAAAGGGGGGCCTCTCGGGGTGGAGGTTGAAAGAGCAACTCAGGCAGTAAAGTCAGTATGACAAATTTCCTAATCATTCCACATTTTTTCCTTTACGATCACAGCTTTAATAGAGCTAAGACATGATATGAACAGACTCGTTTAAAATCTTTTAATAGCCTCTTTGCCTTCCTGTGTACTTGTTCAGGTGAAATGATGAAAGCACATGCATATCCTACATACAAAAATACCCCTCCAAAAGGGCATCTTGATAGTTTTTCAACCTGTTGAATGTTTTTGTAGAACACTTGGATGAAGGTATTTACTTTTTAACAGGAAAGTAATCCTAAATTTACTGCCAGAGCTGCAATAAAAATATTGAGGGTGAAGTATATTAATGTGTTAGGATCGCGCATTAAAAGTCCAGATATAAATCTAATCAAGATGCTGTTTTAAGAGTTGAAAATATATTGAATCTAATTTAGCTGGACAGCCACGTCTTGGTGGATTTGCAGTTGTGCATTCTTTCCTTTTCCAGATGATGGGACGAGTAGTGTTGGTCAAGTGCACCTTTGTACCTTGATTCAAGCTCTAATTCATTGCCTTGGATTTTATTTTCAGCTATTACATTAAATAGGGACTGAATAGAAATAAAGGCCTTTGGTTTTTAGTGTTGTAGAAATATAAAAACAGTGTATTATTTTCCATTCATAATTATGTACCTACTGCTTTGTTTTGATCTTTTAACCCCTCAAAAAAAAAAACTTAAGTTTATGGTTGTAACTAGGCAAAGTCTGGAAAGCTAAAGAGTTATGAATGCTTTTTCAAGGCAGTGAGATATAGTGGCTTACATGACTTAAATAGCATAAAAAGACAAACTAGTACCATCAGCATTTTATCTCAGATTTTTATTATGTGGCAACTTGTCACCATGGAGCAGATGCAGCAGGAGAGAAAAAACAGGTTGAAAAACTAAGAGCTGAGGTCTGATCATATTTCTCATCTAAAAACAGCTCACGTGGACTACGTCACTAGTGACTCAGTGGTGAGGGGAGGGCCCACCTGACCCATCTGTCTGACTCATTCAAGTGTGTGTTGAGAATAAGGATGAGAGTGGCTGCTGTGATGTCAGACAGACACCAAAAGTATTCATCTTGCAATGAAAAAAGGTGTGTGCTCATTTAAAAATTCTTGTATTTTCCATTAAAACCAGCCACAGTATCAAACATTTTTAAACTGATCTGCTCCAAGTCAGCGAACTGTCTAGGTTGAAAAATTAATAGAGAATCAGGTAATATTTTTAATTAAGATAAAAGACATACTGTTTTGTCTCAGTCAGCTTCTATGTTGTGCAAATGATTGACTGTATATTTTATTTTAGCCAACAGATGAAGATATAACTTTACATTGCTAAGCCACCTGGAGCAATCATTTCTCAATTTGCTTAGTTTGCTTCCTATCAATCAGTGACTATATACATGCATACATTCAGTACACAGATAAGGCAAACTCTATCACCATTGAGCCTTCCATAAACATTTTGAATCAATATAGTGAGTGAAATTTAGAAGCTATATCTATCCTCATAGGTAATAGACGGGTGTTTATATTATTACTACGATGCACATTCCCATGTATTTATAGTTAAAAAAAGCAGAGATTTAGATATTGTAATTTTTTTCATTCCAATTGAAATGTATTTAATTTCATTTTAGAACTGTGTCTCCAGTATTTTAGCTTAATTCAGCATGGGCTGAACTGTGTGGATTTCATTTACGGACCTTTTGAGTCATTCACGGCTCCCCTCCTCCTGAAGACTGCCATCATTAAATTTTCATTTCAGGAAATTACCTCCACCAGTATCTGAAATCCAGTCTTATTTGAGCCGCTCCAGGGAAGATCGTAGGAAAAAATAATGTACAGGCATATGAGTAATGATGAATGTAGATCTGTGTTTGTGGCAACTTTTTTTTTTAGCTGTTAATTGTGCCAAAGGTTGCAGTTTAAGCACTACTTCAACTCTGAAGCCTAATTAATTCTATCATCTGTATGTTTGTCTGTGTTATGGTTTAATTTACTACTAAAATATTATCATATTACCATATGATCAATAAACTGTTGCTTGTTTTTATATAACTATGGGTTGTGTATCAGCGTTGTTTATGTATTCATGTCATTTCTCTGGGCATATCAAACAACATATAAGCTTCTATCTTCTGAATTATGGACAAGGGGAAAAAGATTCAATTCGGTACTCTTAATAACTTGTTCTGACATAGATGATAAAGTGTAACTTGGGAGAAAAGTATAAAACTAGAATTTTGTACTATGGTCAAGGTTATACAAAATTATGAGTGATTGCCACTCTCTGTGCGCTGGGTATTTTTCATATGTTTTGATATATATGTGGGGATGAATTTTTTTTAAGGTGAGGACTCTTGTCCAAGATCAAAAGGCCTAGGATAATAGTTTCCTTCTGTACCTGTTACCGCCAGTGACTCACCAGCACATTCTGGGTAATTCCAAGTTTATCGAAAATAGATATACAGTATAGTCTGCCAATCTTTTTGCATATGCCTTGTTTATGAGACTCCAAGGCATATAGAGAAAAAGCCACCTAGAATATCTCAGTAGTGTTATGTCCAAATCCCCTCTGCAGGCTCAATAATTAATAGGCAGTGCTCAATGCTGAGTTTTCATTGACTGACGGAGCTCTGCACCAGTATTTCATTT
Organism: Cyprinodon tularosa; assembly: GCF_016077235.1. Taxonomy (NCBI): domain Eukaryota; kingdom Metazoa; phylum Chordata; class Actinopteri; order Cyprinodontiformes; family Cyprinodontidae; genus Cyprinodon; species Cyprinodon tularosa. The sequence goes on along the minus strand of NW_024039038.1, from coordinate 74,229 downwards.
TTTCAGATGGGCTGATTCCTCTAGTTCTTTCCTTCTTAACAGGTGCAAACTGAAAAATGTGACCTGAAGAACCTAATAGCCTAATAACATCTCTGTTAGATAATTTTTTCCACCCCATGCATAACGCTGTTGCAAAACTGGAGAGCTCCTTTCAGTGACAGACTGTTGCACCCTAAATGCACCAGGGAGAGTTATCCCAGATCCTTCCTCCCAGCAGCTGTGAGACTTTATAACCATTATTGTTCCCTGCATCCTCAATAATTTGTTATGTTCATACTGATTTTGCACAGTTTTTCCACCTTAGTCAGTTAAATAAGATGCTGCTCTCATTTTGCACATCTCTGATGTTGCTGCTATTTTTCAAATATCCATTACTGTAGAAATGTCCATAGCTGTATATTGGTTATTTGTTCTCCAGGTGCACAGTACTTATATTGTTAAAAGACTTTAAAGTACAGCATTGTTTTTTATTTAACTCATTACTATTATGTTATTATACACTTTTCTAAGGTCCACATTTGTGTGACCATTTTTTTCTATAATCATTTTGCTGCTGTAAACATCAGAATTTCCCCATTGTGGGACGATAAAGGGATTTTATATTCTACAAACAGGACCTTCAGGTTCTTAAGCCATATACAACGTTCTCTACAACTATGCTGTACTAAATCCAACAAAACAAGGGACACAACGGACAGAATCAAAGCTTCACGTGGTAATGTAGGTACCAGATAAACCTACTGCTCCAAATACCCTCCCAAAAAACTTAGGAGACTATGAAACCGACTCCTTTATTCTCACGGCATCATTTTGGCAAGGGTAAAGATCTGGTATGTTTCTACAACCATACCGCTCTTCCTGAATACAAGTTTAAAAAAATGGCTTAAGCCACCTTTCCAACACTGCACAGTGGCCTAAACAAGATTAGAAAACTGTTATGATACATATTTGGTGAAAATGGTAAAAATGTGACATATTAAAAGAATTTTGACAAAAAAACTAAAATGATGACAGGCACTTCCTTAAGCCAAGCCTCTGGTATCTTGAAACAGTAACAATCAGGTAACTTTATATCCAAAGTTTATCTAAAGTTTAAATGATTAAATGCCACATTGTTTTTTTTTTGTTGTTGTTTTTTTGGTGAATATTTAGTCACAGAAAGCAAGAATTTATTTATTACTTAGATCCTTAATAAATTTACCTTCAACTTTTTTCATCAGTGCTTCAATTGGATTTTTTCTTTTTAATTTGTAGATTAATAAATGTCTCCAAGTCCTTGAGACAACTCTCTTTTTCTGCAGCATATTTTTTAATTTTGCTCTCACAGCCCTCTTAGTTCTTACTATTTCATTCCTTATGGTTCATGTCTGAAATAGTTTTGTACACATGCCCGTAGAACCATCCTATATGAGCCTGTATGTACATAAATTTAATGTATGGGGAATTTCAAAATCGTTCGTGATTTTGGTTGATTAAAGTGCAGCAGAACCGAGCTGCCAAAGTTCCCAGAGTTCCCGGATTTTCAGCCTATCTTCCTGGTGGATCATCAAAATAAGTGGTCCTCCTACTTGTCATCATCATTCTGGTGATATGTGCATGTAAGGACGTCCTACGTGCTCATCCCCATTTTCACTTATCTGTGGTGAGTCTCACATAGTGGAAAAATTCCACTTCTTTTAGAAAGTAAGCTTGTATGAGAGATGCAAACAGTAACTTCTAAACAGAGCGTGCATGAGGAGAAATGAGCTTGTGCATGCTCTCGCACTCATTTGATAGGCGTTTCCTCTCTGGAGCAGATACAGGGTTTTGCATTAGTAGTTTAATTGGAGAGGGTGGGTTTTTTAACAATTTGCGAAAATCCTCCACTATGCCTTTAATATAAGAACAACTTCCCTGATAGCAACATATTTATTAAAACTTTTGTCCATTACTGATCTATAGTCAGTGCTAGATCACAGCCTCTACATCCTGTTCACAACAGCAATGCGTAAGGAACTAATAAGGATGACGATATGGGATGCTTTGAGCTACTTTAATAATTTCCTTCAAGCCAAATAGAAACAGCAAATTTGCATTTCCTTTTTGTCGAAGATTTGAAAGTTCGCTTAAAAATTTTATTTTAAGGTGATTGGAAACATGGCTTATGAGTCAAGAGAACATTTCACTTCAATAAAGTCAATCAATAAATTAATCAAGTTTTTTTATTGCATTGAATTTAATTGAAATAGTCTCAAATAATATGCGGGATCTGCTATTTATAATGAAATAAGACCTGCAAGCTTATTTTTAGTATTGCACAGCAAATCCATACAGTTTAATGTGAAACTTTTTCTCTTTACCAATCGTTTCATCTAAGATTTATAATAAAACAGTTCTCTAGTTTCAGTGGACAACTGAGTTGGCTTTTCAGTCCATGCATTCACCAAACATGCATGTCAAAAGTCAAACAGAATATGTAAATAAGAGAAAAGTAATATATACCTAAAAAAAACATAAAAAGCTTATTACTTTCTGACAGTTCATTATTTGATTAATCTGTCTAAGATATGCTGTGCTACTGTGGTGGAACCTAGAATCTGATCGACAATGCAGGAATGGAAGTGAATGCTCACCATTTTAAAATCAAACTTAAGCTATGAGAAGAAAATGAGAATGGAAAAAGAGGAAGGAAGATGCTAAATATTTTTTTAAAACCTTTTATATATAAAAATTGTAACGTGTGCTGTTAATTGTTTTTAGCATCTCTGAGATACTTTGTATAGTTTCCACATCATTACAGCTAAAAGTTTTGTATTATGCCCTTACAAGCTTTGATATCAATGAGTAAAACGTGTTTTTTTTTTTTGTTTTTTTTTGCAAAAAAGCTCAACTTAAATTTATTCATTCATAATGTCCTAAATCTGATATAAATTTGAAAATTACCTGGTATTATAACAATGACAGTCTTTTTGTGTGTTAGTTTGAATACATACAAACTTTAAATGTTTTCACTGCCTATTAGCAATACCCTACAATCAGTTTTCATTATTGTCATAACCCACGCTTCTTTTTTCTTCTTGATTGCAGCTTTTCAATGACTGTATTTTCAGTGACAGTTATTTCACAAACACATATGGCATTACTGAATATTTAGTGCTTAGACCAAATGAGGGAAAACCTTGCATACTGAGGCCTTTAATTTAATGATATTATCTTATTACAAATTTTGATTAAAACCATTGTTAGTGTGGCGGTATGAAAACAAAGTGAAGTTTATATCTGCAACGGCTCTGAGGCTACTGTAGAGTCTCACAACAAATGAAAAAGGCCTTGCTCCTTTCATATCACTTGTTTGCGCAACCTCTCTGGCACTCAAAAGGCATCTCTTGGATTAAATTTTTCAGCTGGCCCTTTGGATACTTTTCTCCTGCAGTGTCTCAGTAGTTACCTAAATGGCTTTCCTTCCAAAATGGCTCCTTTCAAAGCTATAATTTGTTTCTTCTAACCAGCAGAGACATTAATAGTTGGCTACTTGCACATTATTTTCTAAAAACATCAATAACTTGAGAAAGGGCAGGCTGTTTGCTATGTATTAACAAGTTTGTTTAAAGGTATGAATAGACTTGTTACTTTTAAAATTTTAAGAGTTTCAAATTAATCTGGTTGAGAAAAGCATGCTTAAAGTGAAACGTTCAATTGAAGTAGAGAAGAGTATTTTATACTTGTGGACAAAATGCTTGGTAGCCAGAAGAGTCCAATGTTTTCCTCTTGGTCAATCTTTGGTGTTTTTAGTTGTGTAGTTTGGGTCATTAACCTGTTGCAAGACCCACGTCCTGCGAATGAGATCAAGCTTTCTGACACTGAGCAGCACATTTCTCTATAAAAGGCCTTTAGAGATTTAAGATTTGCTTGTACCCTACAGAGATTCAAGACACTCTTTGCCAGCAAAGCAGAAAGATGCAAAACAAGCCCAGAACATAGCAGAGGCTCCTCCATGTCTCACAGTAGAAACATTGTTCTTTTCTTGAAATACACATGACATAAAAAACTGCTCCTTAGAGGTTTCTTGTTTTTCATAACACGTTACCATCTGAGATCATCAGAACAATGTCAGTATAAAATACTACTCAGTTAAAGGGCCTATGCAGCCATTAATGGCTGCTGAGGAGGTAAAGCCATCCTTATTTTCAGCTGTGCTGGAGCAGAGGAGCATCTGAAGATTTCAGGACAGTGGGTCTTGAAGACCAGGGCTGAAGAATAACTTAAGACAACAGCAAAAAAAGGCATTGTGATTCTTCCTGAAATGTTATTAATAAAGAAAGCTTAAGAAAATCTCTTGGATTATCTGTTTGGTCTATGAACAGTGTTTAGGGATATTATTTCTGAAGCAATTTAAATTTGGCTCAAAAAATGCACTTGCTTTTAGAAAAAATGCAAACCAGATAAATAACATGAAAAATTGTAAAATCTGCCCCCAAACTGAATGCAATGGAGTTGTAAAGGACAGTAGGGCATGCATACGTGTCAAATAATAGCATTTGAATTGTGCAACTCAAAATGAAAGAGATTTGAGTGACAGTATTGTGGATCTCCTCACTGATCAACAAAAATTACCTAATAACACCTATTTTACAGGAGGATTGAAAAGTCATTTCAGACCCTTATTAAATGTGAAAAATATTTCCAGAATTGCATTTTTGTGAGAACATGCACAGATAGCCATGAGCTTCTGGAAAGCGTGACATTTAAAGTGTGAGCCAGCATGTATCAGCCAAGGACAAATATACCACAGAAAGAGTTTCACTGTCTGGGGCAAACATGGATATGGTTCTGTTGATGGAATTGGTAATACTGGATTATGAAAAGGGAGACTGAAAGACAATTTTGATAAATACCGGTATATACAAACATTGCCAGCAGTTTCAACGTAAAGTTTTATAACAATGATTTCTTTAAAAATCAGTTCCATTCTGTAAGGGTCTGTTTGGAGTTGTTTCCCTTCTTTTTCATCTACAATACTGTCAAATTAATAGACGCCAATTTCCAAAATATGATGCCCCATCTCTATTGGGACATTTAAGCTGTCTCTCTGTGTACTTAAGTGACACTAAAACCTTTATCCGCTCCGCGAGACATTTGGACTTATTTATAAAAAAAAATAAATGCTTGTTGGTCCTTTTGATTCTGCAGTATTAATCAGTGTTAATAACTTCCACATTCTTCTGACATAAAAGCCTTAAGAGGCAGCTTTTGTTTCTTCAAACTCAAGTGTGAAACTCAGTTTTTAGGTTCTCTCCTAGGAGCCCTCATATTCTTGTTAGGGTTCCAGTTTGTGTGGGTTTTTTTCCTGTGTTTTTTCCTCTCCCCACCACCAGGCCTGTGCCCTGTTCTCGTTGGGCCTCCCTGCACACCTGCGGCTTGTTGGGTCATTACCAGAGGAGTACTTGAGCTGTGGACTGTCACCACCTCGACGCCAGAGTGTTTGCCAGTATTGGGTACTCTAGCCTTACCGAGATTAGCTGAGTCTAACCTTGGCCTTTTCTCTCTGAGTCTAAGCCTTGCCTTTGTCTTTGTTCTCCGCTAGGAAAACCTCCCGATCCACTGGATAAGCCTTGTCCTTTAAAACCCATCATGACAGCTCTGGGCAGAAGTGTTTTGGTGATGAAAGTGCACTCGTTGATGATGATTTATTTTTTTTTGGTTTCAAAGAACTGTTCATTAAAAAGGAAGTCCAAACAAGATAAATAGGAATTGTGTTTCATCCGTTGAGTGGTGGCATTACATTTAGAGGACCCCAAAAAAGATAACTCTAAAAGAAAATTTAGAACAGAATTGTTTTAACCATTTATTTTGGTTCTGTACTCATGCCTACAAGAGTTTCAAATGTGATCTTTTATTTTTTTATATGGATAAAGCAGGACTGCTTGTCACTCCCAAATGTTTGCTCTGTTCTGCATTTTAATTAAAAATTTGTTTTTATTTTACAAGATACAATCAGTCCAATGAAAAGTTTTTTTTTTCCAATTTTTGACAAATTTTTTTTTTCCACTTTTTAAGTTGAGGGATTTGTGCAGTGGATGACAATTCATCAACTAAGCTTTACATCTTCTGAAATTACATTGACCTCTTAGTCTGTTTTTTATGATGCCTCTTTTGACACTCAATTCATTCAGATGATGGATTAAAAATTGTACTGTCTGATTTTCGAAGCTTGAGTCACTTAATGTTGTTGTTGGGAGCTGGAGAAGTTCCACCTTTCTCCAGCAGAGTCCGCCGTGGATCCTCCTGAGTGAGCCCTCTGCACAGCTGCAGCCCATCAGATCATCAGAGGATCCACTTCATAAGCTGTCTTCAGACCTTGCCTCAACGCCGCAGTGTTGATCCAGTTGGTCAGCGCCTAAGCCTAGACTCTCAGTGAATCTTTGTGACTCTGAATCCAGCCTGGATTCTAACCCTTGTCTCTGTCTTCCAGGAAACCAGTTTCTCCTCTGTGGAGCTCAGGAAGAGCTAACCTGCCGAGCCGACCCTCAGAGCCAAACCTGAAGAACCTCAGTGAACTTTCATGCAGCTCAGGACTAAGAGCTGGAAAACCCAAAGCCAAGGTCTGCTCAGATCTAGAAGTAAGACGCTGAAGCAGCTAGCGGACTCTGCTGATCAACCCCTCTCCAGATCCAACAGTGACCCTCTCAAAGTTATCTACAAGAACCCTCAAGGTACAATCAGTAACAATCAAGAACGCAAGCCCCAAAGTGCAACGCTAACTGAACTGTCTCTCACGCAGACTCCGGTGAACCAGTTTCCAGGCCCGAACCTGAACCAGTCAAATCAGTGTGCTTGTGAACAAATAAACTTGTTAACTTTTACTCCTGTGTCCGTCTAGTGGTGTTCTGCATATTTGGGTCAACCTTAGTGTACCCATCATGACAGTTGTCAGGCTCAGAACAGAATGATCCAGTATTCAAAGCGAACAGACAGATTTCTCAAAATGTTCATTTAAGACTGAACAAGGGTTCTAAGGGCAGGAACCTCTGTGGGTGGAGACAGCAGGTCACTGACCACGTCTTTCTGAAAGTGGATAATCACGAATGTATTAGTCACTAACCTGGTCTTATATTTCAATCCAAGCACAGAGGGTGAGGATGGTTCCAGCCAGCCGGTTCCAAACATGATGCAGAGGGCACCTCACAGAAAGTCCCAGATGCTGATGTATCTGTGGTCGGAGGACAGACAGGATATCAGAGCCAAGCAGATGTGGATAGGCAGGATAATCCAGAGGGCAAAGCTAAAGCCGGTGTCAAAAACATGCTCGGTTGTCAGAGCCAGGAGATCAGAGATCTGATGAGGTGCAGAAGGAGAATCCAGGATGGACTTGGGTCACAGTTCCAGGTACACAAACAGGCAGAGATCTGGTAGGAGTCAGATGACAGATCAGGCAAACAGATCAGACAGTAACAGGTAGGCTCAGAGGTAGGGAGGCAGAACAGGTCAGGATCAGGTAATCCGGACACAGGAACGCTAGAGTAATTCTCATTTACGACTCGAAAATAATCAGGCACTGATGACTGGTCTGAATGTTGGTTAAATAGAGACTAATGCAGGTGGATCAGATAAGCAGATAATGAGAACTGGGTGGAGCTAAACAGGTGTGTGAAATGAGTAATCAGACCAGACATCAGTGCCGAGATCATGACATGTATAAATTATCCCTGCATTAAACATCTTCCATCTCTAATCTGTTTTTCTTAGTTTCTTATGGTTTCATTTATAAAAAATGCATGAAATCCATACTAAAAGTGTACATACTCCAAAATGGGGTACACAATCAAAAATCCTGTCCATTTCCAGTCCTTTCATTGCCAGCATATGTCATACTGCAGTGTCTGATAAAGTTGATCTATGATTAAAATTTCATATGAAGTTAAATTAAATGACTGAGAAGATTTGTGATGCAATCTGGCTTTGGTTCCTCAGCTCTTTCTCCTTTTGTGTTGCCTATTTCCCCTTCTCTCCAAAATATGTGTACCTGTACGAATGGGTCAGAGTTTGCAGGAAACACCACACATTTTCATGCCACATTTGTATCTCACACTTTTTTGAGACAGTGTGGCTGAGAGCTTCTCTGTGCAGCTCAGTTTTGAGTGTTGCTTTACATTGCCCATAAATAACTGGTAATATTCTCAAAAACTTTTCAGAGAATCACCTTCATCCTCACCCAAACTCTACACTCTTTGTTGTGGCTGCATTCTTTACCAGTTGTTTTACTGAAAGCGCATTGTGCATTCACCAGCTGTGTGACCAATTTCCCCTTCTCCAAAATATATGTTTACATAAAGGACCGCACATTCTCACACCAAGTATGTTTTTTTTAAATCAAATCCTTTGCATGGAAGTTGAAGTACACAATTTCAGTCTCTATCATATATATTTTTTTTAATATCTGACAAAACTCTGAGCCTTTCAGAGAATAACTTAATCTCTAATCTATATGAGAGCAAGTAACACCAAGCTAGATTCTGTTGAGTAATTAGCTGACTTCTGAGGATAGTCAGTTCAAATGGCTTATGAAAAAGGAAAAGGGGTGAAATATAATTTTACAACACATCTTTCAGATTTGTAATTGCAAGAACAATTATTTCACTCCTGTTTCAGTGCACTATAGCTCAGGTTTAATAACTCACATGTTGCTAAAACCCTACAAAACTTTAGCAAACCTTTGTCACCTGCAGGAATTCTTCCAAATGTTCTTTGGGACCAGCCTCAGGAATAACTATAACCACAGTGTTACCAAGAATAACTAGCACCCCATGTTTCAAAGGTGTAAAAACAGTAGCCAATGTAATTATGTCATTTAAGTTTTAAAGTATTTTAATTATGGCTTTGTGTGTTTTCCTCTCACAATTATCAATCCCAGTAAAGGCAGATTTCTTGGCGGTTTTTATTTTTTATTATTCAAAATGGTAAAAAAAATATTGTACCTCAAAAATGGTGGGAAAAAATAACAATCAGGGTGCCACTTTTAACTTATTGCAGGCCTTGACAACTGCCACATGCAGCTCAACTGATTAGGTTTTTTTTCTTTTCCTTTTGTCATTTTGTGTCTGGCTCAGTTGTTTTCTTTAACTTCCTGTTTTATTTTGGTGCATTAATTTCTGTTTTGATTTCAGACTTCTTCACTTCCTGGGATTCCCCTTTAATCAGCCTCCCTGACCCTACTCACAGGGGTCTTCCTGTCAATTACCTTACCTATTTAAACCTCTCCCCCTGCAGCTTTCTTTCCCAGTTCGTCTTTGTCACTTGTGTCAAGCGTTCCAGCCTGTTGTTCTACCTTGCCTAGCTGCTAAGCTATTTCGCTCTAATTGTTTTTGACCAGCTTCTGCTTTTGTTGACTTTTTTGCCCGAGTTGAGTCTTGCAGGAATCATCAATTTGCAAATAAGTGTGTGAATATGTGAGGAAATGACTAAATGAGCCTTATAGTTATAGGGTTTTAGGTGCTCTCCGTGATTACAAAAGCACCATAACTGTTTCTATTTTTAATAATTTTCAAAAGACATAAAACACTTCAGTCACATAAATGAATCAAGAGAGGAAGTTTTTATTACAATATAAAAGTACACCCATAATGGAAAAAATATGCTTGTAATGTTTTTGTTTTTTTCATCACCAGAACAAAATTAAAATTATCTTAGTTTTAGTCTTTTTATGTTACTAATGTCAAATGTTAATAAATAAGTGCATCTTTATTCTATCTATCTATCTATCTATCTATCTATCTATCTATCTATCTATCTATCTATCTATCTATCTATCTATCTATCTATCTATCTATCTATCTATCTATCTATCTATCTATCTATCTATCTATCTATCTATCTATCTATCTATCTATCTATCTATCTATCTATCTATCTATCTATCTATCTATCTATCTATCTATCTATCTATCTATCTATCTATCTATCTATCTATCTATCTATCTATCTATCTATCTATCTATCTATCTTCTCCCGCTTATTCTATCAGGGTCGCAGTGGAGCCGATCTCTTATCTCTGGCAGTCTATCGTAAGAGGCATTGTACACCCTGGACAGGTCGCCATTTTGACATTTTCCCAGCCTTCCCCACAATCTGAGAGAAGCCCTTCTAAAAGTCCCTGACTCACAGGGCTCTGCCAGACATTCCCAGGTGACCGTTACTACTTGCCAGTGCAGTCACTTTGTCTTCATGAAAATTGGCCTTTGATGGTGCCGTTAAAATTCTTGGTGTTATATTTTATCAGGAGTTGTCATTTAAATGCAATATAAAACAGGTTTCGAATAAGTACATCTGTCATTTCTGGAATATTCCAAAAAGGAGAAATGTCCTGTTAAGGAATGACAGTGAAAAACTAGTCTTGTTACTTTAAAGTTGGGCTATTATAATTCTTTACAATCAGGAAGTCAGTTAAATCCTGTTTAAAAGCCTTCAGCTGATCCAAATGTAGAGTTCTGCGGCCTGAGTTACAATGAAAATTTAATATCAAGATTATATTTCTCCTACTTTAGCTTCCCTTCTTTGGCTCCCTGTTAAATCCAGAATATATATAAGTCTCCTTCTCACGTACAAAACCTTAAACAAAGAAGCTCCATTTTATATTGAGATTTGACTGCTTGTAATGTTCCCATGAGAGCTTTGTTCTTAATCTTAAGGTTTATTAGCATTATAGAATTTCAGAAAGTGAAATTGATGGCAGATGTTTTAGTTACCAGGCTTTTATCCTGTGAAACCAACTTCCAGTTTTGCTCCTTGAGACAGATACCCATACTAGGTCTAAAACGTATTTTTCTGGTAAATTAACAGAAGGATATGCTTTTGTATGTTATTTCCTATGTACCATGAATGCAACAGAGGTGAGCATTCAGGCAGCCTTAATGCTGAGAAAACCAGAATCACTCTGGAAGACCAACTCTGACATAATGGGTTATATGCCCGACTGCACTCCTTCATGAACTTCAGCCAGCTCCTTTGATTCCTGTCTTTCGTTATTGGACAGATTGATCAATCCAGGTGTGTCTGGCCAATGTCATCAGTGGCAGATTAAAGATTCACCAGGTAGTGTCAGAATAATGTTATCAGTGTGATGCAGTGTCTCAATTTGTGACTTCTTAGGGTTTTCAACAGTTTAACAACCTTATGGCAGCGGGGGGATAGCTGTTACAGAAACTGCTGGCCCTGCATCGAATGCTGCGAAGCCTAACAGTTTATGTATAAAAGAGACAACAGCCTGATCCTGAATGTGGAGAAGACGAAATAGATCATTGTCGACTTCAGGAATAATCGGCCTAACCACGCTCCACTGCTGATCAACAGCTCAGCTGTAGAGGTGTTCAGCAGCACCAAATTCCTGGGGATGAACATCACAGACAACCTCACCTGGACTGTAAACAGCACCTCACTGGTCAAAAGGGCACAGAAGCACATGTGCTTCCTGCAGAGGATGAGGAGAGCCCACCTGCCCCCACCCATCCTCACCACCTTCTACAGAAGCAGCACAGAGAGCATTCTGGTCAGCTGTCTCCCTGTGTGATGTGGAGGCTGCAGCGCCTAAGACTGGAAGAAGGTGTCCCACTCACCGTCTGTAATTGGTTTGTATTATTATGTTTTCTCAACAGAAAACACACATTCTTGCAAAGTTTCAACTTTCAGTATAAAAAGTAAATTATATATATATATATATATATATATATATATATATATATATATATATATATATATATATATATATATATACATATATAATGTCATCAGAATATTACAAGTGTTTTATTTTTCTCCTAGGTATTGCTATGTGCTTACTGCTGACAGTTTTGACCAGGAAACTGGCTCAGAGTGTATCTGCTTATCATTTTTCCTACACAAAGACACCTATGGAGCTAGTTTACAATTACCTTCACTAACAGAAAATATATTTGAATCAGCGACTGCATGGAATTATCTGGCTTAACTTAGACATTTTTTCTTGCCTGTATTAAGGGCTTATTTGTTTTTGTAAAATACCTTGAGATGACATGTGTTGAAGTAAATTTCTTTATCCTTAACATTAATGAATTTCAACATTAAAGACCAATGCATATATAACCTGCAAGGATAGATAGAATTGTTGAGGGTGCAAGTGTCATCCAAATCCTGCCTGCCTGGGAACAGAGCTGAACCATTAATAAAAGAAAGAACTGCAGCTGCAGAAGTTCTTAAGTACTTTGCGAGACAATGTTCTGTTTTCAAGTTATTTAATGTTCTTGGTGTTTTTTTATTTATTTATTTTTTTGTGTTTTAATAAACCAACATAGTAATTCCAACTATCTATCAAGACAAAAAATGAAATAATAATTATTTTCCCTTACTACACATTACGTCTAATTACCAAAATACCCATTGAAATAAGTATTGTAATGCGTAGAAAAATTACAATGTCACTGACGTTTAAAAACGAGTCACTTTTAATGGGTTTCTGTGTAATGAAATGCAAGACAGCGCGAGCCTACGTCAACAAATGGCGCCTGCTAATCTTTACGTCACTCATACGCGACACACCGGACGGAAAAAAAATCAGCCGACTGCAGTTGTTTTCCTTTGCGTTTTGTTTATTTACGGTCGGAAGTCGCTTTATTTTGAGCCGTTCACATTCTTTTTGCAAATAGTCAAATACCAGAGGGCATTTAGCTGGTTGCTATAACGGTCTGGTGTCGAAACTTGAGTTTCTGTTTGAAATTTACTGATTCAGCCGGTGTGTGCTTCTGAATCCAAGCCAAGTAAATGATATATGTTTCATAGCAGTCAAAGGTTTTATATTGAGAGCGTTTTCTTCCTAACGGCGTTATGAGTTATCGGTACGAAGGTGGAGGGGGAGGAAGAAGAAGCAGGAGAGGAGGTAGAGGGTACAGGGATGGGAGCAGAGAGAGGCTGGAGAGAAGAGGAGGAGGTTGCGGCAGAGGTGCGAGAGGAAACGGTTCCAACTTTGACCAGGACTCAGAGGGTCAGAATGACCGACCGCCTCCACACCTGAGGGGCCGGGAGATCGGTCTTTGGTACGCTCGGTATGGAGCCGTTAGGAGGAAACAAGCTGACCGCAGATCGGTATGTGCTGCTAGTTGTCCACATTTTTTACATTTTCCCTACTCTCTGTCACTGAGCATCCAGTTCTGAGAACATGTTAATCAAATTATCTATCATATCTTTGTGTCATTAGGTTGATTTTTTTTCATGCTAAAGGTGATTCGGTTGTTACTGTTTGGATTTGCCTTTTTAAGTTCATGTTGAGCTTAATGTTTACACAAAGTGAAATTAAATTAAGGGAAAACCCAAATGATTAGAATCCTATGAGATTATTGGACAATTCCACTGGTCAAACTATAAAGCACAGTTTCTATCAGATCATTAACCTCTTCAGCCATCAGAGAACTTGTCATCCTTTGCCACCCACTTGCAAAAATTCATCTTGGCTGCACGTTTTACCATAAAAGAGCAATTTTAAAGAAATTCTTGACCCAGTATTGTACCCCTCACAGTTTGGACCTTTAAAAATACACCCAAAGCATTGGGTTTTCCTATTTTTCCCACAACTCTCCCATTGTGCACACTAAAGCTACCACAATGAAGAGAGGGTGTTATTCATACAGGTTACATTATTAATGTACATTCAGTATTTTTGCCTCTGTTGTGTATTTTTGACTGGCTACCTGTGACAAAAATCCAAAAATGAACCAATAAGTTAGGTGTTTTCCAAGGTTTGTTTTTATTAGTATACAAAATTACAGAAGCTTTTTAACTGAAGTACTGGAATATGCTGACAAAAGAAACTATTTGCCTCTTTAGACTGTCTTGTTTCTTTTTTTTGCCTCTAATGCAGGGCACCTGGGTTAATTCAATTTCAATTCAGTTTATTTATATAGTGCCAATTCATCACACATGTCATCTCAAGTCACTTTACAGTTGACCAGATCATACAGTCAAATTGATTCAAAGTTTTCTATCTGAGGAAAACCAGTTGATTGCATCGACTAATTGACTCGGATGCAATCCCTCACATAAGCATGCTTGTAGCGACAGTGGAGAGGAAGAACTCCCTTTTAACAGGAAGAAACCTCCAGCAGAACCAGACTCAGTGTGAGCGGCCATCTGCCGAGGCCGACTGGGGTTCAAGGAGACAGAAGCAGATATACAAAAAGCAGCTGTAAAAGGTGGCCCCATCCAGGAAACACACAGCCAGGCTGGCAAGCTCTGAGCCAACTCCCATTTAAGAAGATGAAGAGAGAACATCCAGCCAGTTACAGTCAAAGAAACAGGACTACACTGGAAAAAACAGTAGGGCTGCAACTAACGATTATTTTAAAAATCGATGAATCGGCCGATTATTTTTTCGATTAATCGATGAATCGGACAAAAAATATTTTTTATATTAACCTCTTTATTCCAAAATAAACATTTTAGACAGAACAAACAAGCACACAAGTACAGGTTGCTCATTAACTGTACTGGTGCAATATGAAAAATATATGTTTGTGTTAAAACTACGCAAACTTACATGAGAAATGTAGCTGTACATCCACAAAATATAGGGTAGTTTGTTTCATAAAGCGCAAAAAAAGAAATTTTTGTTTTTTAAAGCCCCTAAGGGGTTCAAACAATAGGTCCCCCCATTTCAACAATTTAGTTTTTTTTAGACTAGAAGAGTTCTGCCTTTTAAGATAGGAAAGTATAGCAGGTAAAGTTGCTACTTGAGAAAATACTTAACCATAGAGACAAAAATAGCCCTGTGATTCAAATTATAAATTGTATTTGGAATAAAAATGAGAGAACTAGGGGTGCTAAAAAACACATCCTCCAAAGACGGATATTTACATGGGAATGTGGCATATAATTAATTGACAAATTACTGATCTTGCTGGATTTTATTCTGCTTTACTTCCATAAATTGCAGGATCTTCTTTACTTTATCTTTGCCAGAAGATTTAAACTTTAAAAGCCTTGCCCTCATAATTTGCAAGTTAATTTATTTATAAAGTAAATATAAACGCTGCTTAAGCTAATTCAAATGAAATTAAAAGTAAAATAAGTAGCCAACCTTATCACTGTCTGTAACCTACTAACACGGTAAGGAAAGCGTCAGATGAGCTACCTGAGAAACTAACGTTACGTTTCCCCACTTTAAAACGAAACAAACAAGGTGGTTCCGTGCCATGTTAATTTGTTTTGACGAAAGTTGCATGTTACGACTTTTTTCACTTTACAAAGCTCAGGCTATTTTAATTATTGTGATCAATTTGCGCCGTCAATCCCGGCGCATGCAAGCTTCATTTGCAGTCTGGACGCTGAGGGTAAACTCACTGCGGCTCCGACTGCAGCGCTGAGAGGGACTCCTGCGGGAGGAGGGAGAACGGGGTTGGGATGGGGGAGGCGCCCCACGTCAGAGTAGGAACGATACATGCTTTCACGTAAGAGTCTCCAAAAGCCGCCAGTGACACCGTAAAAAGTCGCCAGATTTGTCGCTAGTCGCTTTTTTGAAAAATAGTCGCTGGAGGGGTCTGAAAAGTCGCTGAGTTGGCAACACTGCACCTGCGGCGCTGACTCGCTCTGCCGTATTTTTTTTTCTTCCCCCATTTCAGTCAAGTGGATGTGATGACGGCGGCCGCGGATGACGCATTAATCGCCCGACACAACTAATCGATGATAAAATTCGTTGCCACCGCTTTTAAAAATCGATTTTTATAGATTTTATCGATTCGTTGTTGCAGCCCTAAAAAACAGGCTGATCTCCAACATCTATAAAGAATCCCAGTTGGTTAAGGAGTGAGCAGATAGTAATGACTTGCTTTGCTGACCCCTAAATATAAGAGCAGCCGAAAGAACACAAGCAATATCAGATAGTCAAAAAACATTGGTACTAAATGCAAGTCAGTTAACAGTTATTAGGAGTTAATTGAGCATTAGAAAGCTGTTTTTACACGTGGTTGGTTACTTGGACTAAACATTACTTGATTGAAATAAAAGAAAGTGAAAACCATTTGCCAAAGAAAAAAATGAAAGGCTTTAGCAGGCGCCCTTTTTAAATGATGCAAAGGCACTGCTTTTAGTCGTGTGTTTGTTTCTTTGCTACAAAGAGCTAAGAAATAAACATAAGGCTTTTATGCATCACTTTTATTTTTATTTTGCTGATCCAAACGTCTCCTCCAGCAGTGTTTTAACTGAAACTTTGCTATCATAACTGAACTTTAACAGTTAAGTTAGGGAAATTAACCTAAAAGAGGTTCAGAGCAAAGAATTTGTCAACTTAAAAATGTGGGCAAAACCTTGCTCATGGGTTGGCTTTCAAACTGGATTAGATTTGCTCCCTGCAGATTCCATTAGAAAACCTGTTTATGTGGGCAACAGTCTTCAAAGTAACATCCAAGCAGCTTCTTAAAAGTAGGTTGGTGAAACACAGCTACGGTATGTAGTTTTCTTGCACTTAGTTCTACTATTATAGCTGATTGGTGCAGTGTTACACACTGACAATTAGACAATTCCACACGTAAAGCAGAATGTTTTGGTGAACACTGCTCTAGCAAGATAATAAATATTTTTTTCTCTTTTAAAATCATGTATACAGAGGGCAGTGGTCCATATGGATGAAGCCAGACAAGAGCACATCACCAAGCTGCTTAACTCTGTCCAGAGCGACCAGCCGGACCCTGGTAGATCCAGCAGAGACGGATATTCCTCCATGTCTGACAACTGGCAGACAGCTGCCAGCAGTAGCAGTCACTGGTGAGAACCGTTTTCAACTTAAAACAGTGTTCTTTCAAACCTGCAATATGAAAGGATGTACGAAGTAAAAAGTTGTCAGAGTGTTTGAAGCTGATGTTGTGTCTTATCCCCATGGTTGTGAAACCAGCTATTTTGATGGGGATTTGCCTGAAGAAGAGAAACACAAGTCTGAGGAAGAAGAAGAAGAAATTACTTCTAAACAGAAGAAACCAAATAGCACATCAAAAGGGTAACTGTGTTCTAAGGTTCAATCTATGAACTCAGGAAAAAAAACGTCAAGATTTTGAGTTGCATTAGCCTGTTTGCTCAATGTTCATGAACAGCAATACTCCAGTGTTTATCTAAAGCATAGCATGCAACAGTTATACTAATAGTAAGATGTAGTTGAATTTATTGACCAGATGTATGCAAAGAAAAACAAAACAAAACTAATTTGTAGCCAAGAAATATATTTACCATGTGCATGAAATACTAATTTGCAATGTGTGAACAAAGTACTAAGAGATAACCTTCCTACAAAGTGGACCATCTGACACACAGAGGAACAAGACAACATGATGGGCAGGGGTAGACTGATCTAGATTTGTTTCAAGTAGGAACTAGGCTGCAAAAAGAATCTGAAAAGCCTGGCTTTTCAATGAAATCTAATTAAAAAGAGGTATTTAAATATTATATTGAGAGCTGAGTAGGAAGTAAAGCTGTATACTAAAAAAGTCATAAAACATATTCAAAAAGTGCCTTCCCACAGTACATGTAAAAAAAAAAAAGAAAAAAAGAAAAAAAGCAGAGTTGCAGTTATTCAATTGAAATACACAGATGCACCCCATGAAATGATCCTCTTGCACATGATGCTGTTCAAATAATGCAGAACAGGTAAAGGTCAAAGATCAAGGAATTTAATAATGGAAGCCATTTTTAAAAGGAAACAAAATGCAGCCACAACAAACAATGCAGAACATTTTATAACTGGGTGAGGGCAAAGAAATATATATGTATTATTGTGAATTTTACCAAGGTTTTTTTCCAGTCGCATACCGAGAGGAGTATGATGCAAATGCAACACTCAATATTTATAAGCATCCATGTTGTCCTGCATTTGTACGTTCCACTTGGAGGCCGGAATCTAGATCAGTGCTGACCACCAGCAAGGCTCTGGAAAAGGACTACAGTTATCACTTCATTTGTACTAAGACTTGTGCAAATACTGAAAAAAAATGATAAAATAGCCTCATGAAATGTAGAAACGGATCAGATTTTTTTTTACATGTTTTATACATTTCTTGGCCACGAATTAGCATTTTTGTGGGAACAAATCAATATTTTGTGGGAAGGAATCAGTATTTTGTGGCTCCGTACTTTTCAATCTTTATCCATGTCTCCAGGGTTGACATTGCTGCTCACTATCAGCAAATTTACCTTTTTTCCCAAAGTTTAAGTAGATAGATTTTGCCTTATGTTCTGAGAATACCAGCTATATGTGGATAAACAAATCATGTTTTAAAGAAACTGTGGTAATATTTAACTTTTTGTGCTGTTTTGCCAATATAGCTCTGGGAATTGATGATCCACAGCTAGCTGATAGCCCAATAGCTTTGTTTTCCCTAGCTGACCAGTATGATGTTGACATAAGGTTCTGCTTGATATTTATATATTAAACGTTACTAAAACTTATTTGGGAAGTAAAATCCTATATAACAGACATGGAAAGGGAGGTGAGAAAGAAAGAGAGTGTAAGAACTATGGAGAGAGAGATGGAGATAGGAAAGAGTGCTTGAAAAGAGAGAAAATAAATGCAAACAGCAAAAATAGACAACACAGAAGATACTGTCCTTAATTTTGTGTTAAATATATCCACTTTTGTAAGGTAATCACTATATTCTGAACTTTGTTATTTAAATGTGTTCAGTGCATCGTCTGCTAAGGCAGATAAAGATGAGCCACCAGACAACTGGGATGAAGGTGATGAGGAAGAGGAGAAGGAGAAGGTGGAAAAAGAAAGGCCGATAAGGAATGACAAGGATGTGGAGTTCTTGCTTCAGGAAGTAGTCAGAGACCCTTTAATGGATGAGGAGTTGAAAAGAGATCTGCAAAGCAAAAAAACAGACCCGAGTTACAAAGAAATGCTGGTGAGAAAACATTTACATTTATAAGTTTACACGTTTTTGTCACCAGAAAAAAATACTACAGGAGAAGAAACAGGAGAAAGTCATTTTTTTTCTCCTTATAACATTATATGATGGTTCGATACAGAGCTTCACTAGCTTTGTACTCTTGATCATTTGGTCATCGGAATATTTATTACTTCAGTCCTACAAGTTACATTTTTTGAAGTGCAAAGTTAACATGTCCAAAATAAGCCTTTCATGTTAAAGCTTTATAAAATGCTATATAGTATTATTAAATTCTGATAAATTAAGCTTTATCATTAGGGCAATATACATAAGAACTGGAAATAAGAACACAAAGTAAACAGTTTTAAATGATAAATGTGGAAATGTAATATGATTATTTTGAAGTTGTAAAACTTAACACAAATCAAAACCTTAATCGATTTCATGTTTTATTTTACTTTTTTACCTCCAGAAATTCAGGGAAAAACTACCATCATATTCTAAAAGGGAGGTAAGCATTGATTCAACTACCTTTGGAGCTCCTTCATTCTCACTACCCATGATTTTCAAAATTTTTGTTCGAATTTTGTCCAAAAATATATTTTTACAACCTGCATTCATCTTTCCAACCATATATACATTTTTCCCCTTTATCTCTTATTTTGTTCACAGGATCTGGTTAGACTGATCAACTCTAACCCCGTGGTAGTGGTCAGTGGGGAGACGGGCTGTGGAAAGACCACTCAGGTCACTCAGTTCATCCTGGATGATCACATCAATAGAGGCCGAGGCTCAACGTGCCGTGTGGTCTGCACACAGCCTCGGCGCATCAGTGCCATCTCTGTAGGTTTTCTATAGTTCTGCTGGTATTAGTTCAAATGTTCTTGTTTGGCTGCTAATTAAGAATGTTGTTAATATTCATAGCCTTATGTTAGATATACCACTAATGTTCATAAAAAGGCTTATTTTTAATGACAGTTCCTTTATTGTCAATGGAATTGTGTTTGTGTGCGCTTTTCCTCTCAGATAGCGGAGCGTGTAGCAGCTGAAAGAGCAGAAAGGGTAGGAAATGGGAAATCTTGCGGTTACCAAATCCGCCTGCAGAGGTAAGTATTTTTTTCCCTTAACACTTGCTAATGCATGAAATGGAGATAATGGATTTGACTTAAAAGGCTTTCTGTGTGTTTAGCTTTCTGAAAAACATTGATTTATGTCTTCTGATTATTTGTCTCTTAGCCCATTCCTGATTTAAATTTTATGTCCGTTTCATGTATCAGAATGAACTATGGTTTCCTAAACAGATGATTATTGTGATCTGGCTTTGTTTGCTAATGAAGACAACCTAAAGTCTTAGAGGCCCCCAAAAAGATCAATTGTAGAAGAGATATTCATATATTTAATGTGTAAGATAAGATTTCAAATGGAATGTCAGTGACATGCATAAATAAAGGTTGAAATTAATATTTAACTTTAATTTCATTCTTTGCTAAAATCAAATATAACTATTTCAATATCTATTCAGTTCTTTCTGGTTTTGGGCATATTTTGAATTTCTTTTGCCTGTCAGCCTGATCTTTTAACTAGGGCTGCGACTAGCAAATATTTTTGCAAATCAATTAATCTGTTGATAATTTCTTCGATTAATAATCAGACAGCAAAAGGTTCCTTAAAGAAGATTTTTTGGCAAATTAAAGCAGATAAAATTAAAACTTTTCCAGTTGAGTAGTTCTAGATTGAGCATATTTACAGAAGAAAATTTTCGTTTTTTATTTTTATTTAATTTGAATGAAAAAGTTTGGTCTGATTGCTGCACTAAGTGAGTCGCTCTGTCAGTTAAAGGCATGTTTTAGAGTCTCTATACTCCAGGTAACAATCGATTACTAAATTAGTTGATAATTATTTCAATAATGAATTAATCACAATTAATCTGATTAACTTTTTCTGCCCTTCTTTAAAATCACTGATTTGTCTTAGATTAAGCTGTTGTGCAGCTTAGCTAATCAGATAGTAGGTTCTGCTTTTTTTACACGTTGATTGATGATGATTTATGATTTATCTTTGATGATTATGATTATCTTAAGTACAAGAAAGTTAAATGTTCTAATATCTATGTTAACATGTTTGTGCACTGAACCACATATTGAAATACTTCTACATATATTTCCTATGTTTTGTAGCACAGCTTTGTTTATTGTTAATGATAAAACAGATCCTTTTGTCATTTTATATGTATTTGAATTCTAGACAAATGCATTAAAGGGAACTAGACCCCTGAACTCAGTGAAGACAGACAGTAACCTGAAATATGCTACAGAAATAATGTAGAATCTTTCATGGTTTTTATATGAATAATTTAAGCCTGATCTGAATTCAACGGCTGCATTTATGGAGCTGGAAAACAAAACAAAAAAAGGCTGGAGAACAAAAAAGAAATCTATTTAAAAACTGGAGACAACTGCTGTAAAGCTCTGGCTTAACATCAAACAAAAACCTCAAATCTTTCATCTAAGAGGTTATTTCTGCCAAGGATACTCAAAAGACAATTGCAGATGAATGCTAATAGGAGCAAAAATAAATTGATAAATCCTAAGAGAATGATGCTTGGCTGAAATGAGCAGCTATCAGGATACAAACACTTGACATTTGACATTAAATATTTATGTGTGTTTTTAGTTGCCCTTAAATATGAAGTTGCAAATCATTACCTTGTTCCTGTAAAATTCATAAGTGATTTAAAAAGACTTATTAGTGCAGCCACACTGGTTGCCGACAAACGATCTCTCTCAGACCACAACAGTGAGCAGTATATTACTTCTTTGTTCAACCGCTAATGATGGACCAGCTTTCCTTACAAAAGAAAAGCTGATTGAAAAACTTAAGAGCCCTTCCAATTTCTTCAGAGTACCTAAACCAAACTTGCTTTGTTTACTTTTGTGCAGCATAAAATATTTGCAAAAGTAGACTATACTGCTGTTACCAATGTGTTTATATTAAACTTTCTAAAAAATCAACTTAAAATAGACCAATGGTTTAATAGGTAAACAGAATTCACAGTATATTTAGATGTTTTTTTTATTTCAACCAAAAATGTTTATACTACTGTCCCAGTTTTCCTTCACATTGTAGCTTTAATGTTGTCGAGCTCATCTGGACAAAAATCAACTTGTACTCAAAGATTTTAGGGTTGAAAGCTACGAACCTGGTTGTTTCTTCATCATTAGTGTTTTGCTTTTGGAGACTCTCTGTTAGGGTTGTCACGATACTAAACTTTTCAACTCGATACAGATACTAAGTAAAATATTCGACACTCGATATCCTTTTCGATACCACAAGAAAAAAAAAAGACTCTAAAATTCAACAGAAATATTTTCATTACTAAAAAAATACAAGAAATAAATAAAAAAAACAATAAGAATAATATTTTGAGGTTGTATGCTGTGCACAATATTAAGCAAGCTTGATAAAAAAAACTTACAAAATTAAATTAAGTGTTACTTCCTTGGCTATGTTTTGCAGACATAACAATGACACTGGCCAAACCAGTTAAACAAAAATCATTCTCAGCAGCTGCACCTGTTACAAAAAAAGTCTGAAACTGAAAAATGCACAGAATTATTCAATCACACAGTGTTCTGAAAGTGCATTTTCCACTATTCTGCACTTTAGATGGCTGTATCGATACTTTTGAAAATGAGTAGTGTATCCGGATACAACGTTTCAGTATCGATACTTTTTTGAGTATCGATACTTTTGACAACCCTACTCTCTGTAGTAAGATCTAGAAATGTTTAGTATGCTATTGAAACCTACAGAAAAAACCTGCAAAAATATTTTTACTCCTTATACTAAGTCTTTTTTTTTTAAATTACAACCAGAAGTTTATTTTCATTTTTTTGTTTGTTTTATTTATGATTTAGACCAACACAAGCACATATAATTGTGAATTGAATGGAAACTAGAAAAATAAAAATCAGAAAGCAGTTTGCCATACTTTTGGTTTCAGCTCCCCAAACACTGACAATAGAGTCCAAATAGAGTCCACCTGTGTGCAATTTAATCTCAATATAAACGCAGCTGTTCTGCAAAAGCATCTGAGGTGTTTTAGAGGACATTGTTTTTAAACCGCAGAGAGAAACACTTGACAGGTGAGGGAGGATGTTTGGGAGTATGGATCAGAATATGAAACAACATTTAAAGCTCTGGACATCAAATGGAGCAGTGTTCAGTCTTTTCTGCCCATTTTGTAAGATTTCAGTAATATGTCCAGAAAATGTTTCAGATATCCAGGATGACATTATTCCAATTCACTCCAAAAAATCGAATTATTTTCCTTTTCATGTCAAACATATACCCCAGATAATGAGCAGTCTTTCCAGCTGCTGAAATCTCAACAACATTATTTTATTTATATTCCTTCTGGCCTGCTTCTGCTGTTTCAACAATGGAGCAACTTGGTTTTAATTATTTGTTGCTTTTTCCCTCTTACCACCTTTAACAAATTCAAAACCTTTGATGCTGCATCTAAAAATAAAAGCACCAGCAAATATATTACAGGAATAGAGAGTCTGTTTTGTACTTGATAATAATTATTTTAAATCTCTTGTCTTCAGGCAACTTTGAGTTATGCATATCACATACAATTATATTATGACTTCAAATTGTCATCATGTTATGAACTCCTAGTAAAAAAACATACAGAGCTACACTGAGTCGTATATCTGAGAAAATTATTTGTAAGAATGACCCAGTTAGAATCCAAATCTAAATCTAAGGTAGTTCTACACAGCATAAAGTTGCTAAAGATGGAGGCACACCAGTTTTATTAACCATCTAATGGGTCTTTTTCCTTTCCTTTATTTTTTATTTTTTATATACTGTAATAATCCCAGAGGGAAATTACTTCTCTGCATTTAACCCATCCCCTTGGGGAGCAGTGAGCTGCCATTGTGAGGCGCCCGGGGAGCAGTGTGGGGATAAGGGTCTTGCTCAGGGACCCAGAGTGGCAGTCTGTGGGAGTGGGGGATCGAACTCACAACCTCAGGATTCAAAGCCCTGTGCCCTAACCACTAGACCGCCACTTTAAGAATGATCTCTGCAATAAAACATATGTAAATGCTGCAGAACGCCATGTATGATAAGTGATAAGTCATGGAATGACTCGTTATAGTTGAAAATACTTTCTGTTCTAGTAGATAAATGGTGTTGCAGCTGTCATTACTCATAAAAATGCACATCAATCCCTAAGTAACATGGAGAAACATACATTTCCAGAGGCAAAGTATTCCTCACTATATAAGGCAAAGCGACTGGACTCTCTGTCTCTACATGGTTGTGTTACAAACCAGCAAAGTAAACATCTGTTTGAGGGATGAGTGAGCTTATTGCTTGCAGAGTGAACAATGAGGTGACCTCACAACAGACCAGGATAGTACGCTGCAGAGGAGATGAGTTGGTGACACTGCACAGAGCATGAAGTGTCGTGGTTGTTAGAAGCCTAGCAGCTCTTATTTTCCCTGAAGCATTTTTGGCTGCTTATTATGACCTTCTAACTGCTAAGGAGACAGTTGTTTGTCTGAATGACAAAAAGTCTCAGCTCTCCTTAGTTTTGTATGTCAATATAATCTGTATCGATATCAAATTTTCCTTTTTTGTCTCGCTGTCTTGGTTTTTTTTTATCTGTTCTGATCCTGTAAATATGAAACTGCTTAATGCACCCTGGGTTATTACCTTGGTGTTATTATTCCAAAAACCTGTCAGATCTTTTTTCTTTTTTAATGTCACACTTGCATTAATTATAGCAAAAAGCCTTCAGTGAAGTTCAGCACTGGTTGATGTGCAGTTGGTAGAGACAGCTCCTTGTACAATTCAAAGGATAAACTTTTCAACGATGTAAAATACATCGGTGGAGTATGAAACCCTAATTCGAGTTCACAATTACCCATTGCTGATCGGCTTACCCTGTGGCAGCTACAGCATGTAACCTTCAGAGTTTTATTAATAAGCTTTTAGGACCTATTTAAACCATCTCCTATTTTCTCTGTGTTTCTTGCCCTGATATCAATTTAATATCTTAGAAAAAGGTTTAGTTTCCTTAATCTTGAAGTCCAAAAACAAGAACATTTACCCATTAGCTTTTTAAAGGTACATGGCTATAACTACCATTTCCCATCCACCCATTCCTATTAAAGAGTACCACTTTGAAGAGCTATATTTAGACAGTGTGCTCGTTAAGCTTATTCACTAAATTAAATGGGTTTTGGATTTTAATTTCTTTAAACTTTAGTATGTCTTATACCAGATACTGCCCTATGGCTAATTATAATATATGATATGAAATTTCTGTTGAATGTCTGCAAAACAAATGATGATCAAAGTAATAAACATGAATTATTTCTTAGTCATCATTGAAATTTTGCTGCAATACTGCCTATGTATAGTTGTTGGGAACTAATGTTACTGAAACTGATGAAGAGTTGAGGTAGAGGAAACTCTTTTGAATGAAGTTTTTTTTTAATGTGAAATTGTTTTTTATTTTTATTGATTAATTATTTTAATCCATTCCCCTCTTCTGGTTTGGTAACATTATTGCCAAAATTAAATTCTGCTGCATGTGCAAGGCCGCACATTTAACCTAAAGAGAAAATATTAGAAAGACTGTATTGTTTAGTTGAGAAAAAGGTGGCGATAGAGTAAAATTAAAGTGTGGTAACACAGTTCCACTAAATGGATGCTTAGGAATAAAATTACAGAGATGACAGCCTGGAGACTTTTGTCCTCTCTTTATACTAGACTTAATTTGTGTCATCTGGAAAATGTAAAGCCTTTTTTTTCCTCCTCTTCATCTTTCTTTCTTTCACATTTCACAGCCGGTTACCACGGAGACAAGGTTCGATACTATATTGTACGACAGGAATTATTCTTCAGTGGCTACGCTCAGATCCGTGAGTCTGATCCCATCTTATACCTTCTAATCAGTATTTTTCCTCTCGCTGCTCTTGTTCTAAACTTTTTCAGGTCTTCAATTTAGGACCTTTGTGATCCATACATTGCGTTCATATGTCCCTGTGAAAATCATTAGCATTTTTCTCCATACTCATAGACAAAGAAATAAAGACACATACTCTCACACTGAGGTTTTCTGTGGACTAATTCCTCCATGTTCCTCCTACATTGTGATTGTCTTAGAATAACAAAAGGGTTTTTCTAAAAGCGTTAAATTTTCCTTGAAGTTTTTGCTTCTTTTAAGAACTGTTGCAACATTATTAAATGATATAAGGCTTTTGTTTTTTTGACTAAAGCGTTTTATTAAGAATTTCTCTCACTGAGTCTATGTAAAAAAAAATGATGCTACTTTTTAAGTTGGATTTCTTACATTTTTTTCAAACCACCACAGGGTATTCTTAAAAAAAACAATAAAAATAACCGTTTGCTTTTATTAAATCCCATGCATGTCCCCATATGGCATATTTGCACTGCAATTCTTCTGTATATTTATAGGATGTTATCCAGTGTCAGTCATCTGGTGTTGGATGAGATCCATGAAAGGAACCTTCAATCAGATGTTTTGCTCATCATTGTGAAGGAATTACTCAACGTCCGAGATGATCTTAAAGTCATCCTGATGAGTGCCACTCTCAACGCAGAGAAGTTTTCTAAATATTTTGGTATGACACCTTAAGTTAGCACAATTTTGTATAAGAGAAACTGTTGATCTCATTTTTTTTCAATCTTTTCTTTTAGACAAATGCCCAATGATCCACATCCCGGGGTTGACATTCCCAGTGGAGGAGTTCCTACTTGAAGAAATTATAGAGATGACCAGGTACCCAGACAGCCAGACAAGAGATGCAACAAATGTCATAACATTTTAGAAATGTTTTGATATGAATCTTTTTACAAATCACAGACTGTTTTGGTAATTTGGGAATCCTTGTCAAATAATCCAGTTTTTGTTTCATTGTTCTGTTATTTTAAGGTGCAAAACATTGACAAATAAGCTACAAATTTTATAAACCCTAAGCTTTGTTTTCAGAATTTCGATTGGTTCTATTAATGCAGCAACTAACGATTATCTTGCTAATCAGTTAATTTGTTGAATATATTTTGATTACTTGTGAGTAAAAAGATTCTTAATGAGATAATGCTAAAATTATGCCACTCAGTAGTCCTGAATAGAGAGTTTTTACAAGTAAAGGTTTTCAATCATATATAAATACATCCCAGTGGGTTGTTCTTTGAGCAAATGTAAAGGCCCTGTCACACCTTGACGATTTAGACCAGCGTCTGCCTGACGTATGAAAAGTCTGGCAAAAACACTGGCGTATAAGCCATACGTGGGCCATAAGTTACAGGTAAGTTATCTGATCGTTGACATACATTAAGTGTAAGTTACTCATAAGTCGTGGTGTCCAGCTTATCCAAAACCTATGAGTAACTTGTGTATAACTTATGCGTAACTTATCTCCAATGCATATAAACGTATTTGACGTGTTCCAGACGACGGCTGAACGTGTTTCTAACTCACAGCTACTGTTTAATGGTGTATTGGCAGCGTTTTGATATAAAAGGGGTTCACAGGAGGAAACCGCCAGTACTCCAGACTTCATGCCCAACATAGGGTGAGAGTGAAGGTGAGTGTGATGGATCCTCCCTGCATTCGCGCTCACAACCAACAAACGTCCTAGCAGACATGACGCTGAATCTACTGCGATTGCAAACCTTTTTTTCTTTGGTGGGCGGTCAACAGCAGCTAGGTTAATACCACAGACATCTTTTTATGCAGGCTGGGCACCTCCGGGCGCATCGCTGCCCCCCTTAGGGCACTGGCTTGTGCATCATTTCATGGGCATTACGCTGCAGTGTATTATGGATAAGTAAGGCTGTCATTGGACATCATTTCTGGACTCTTTATGAATACGCTATGTATACGTCCAAAATTGAAAAAATACATAGAAAGTTCAGCATATGCTTAGGAGATTTGTATGTTTAAGAGATACTGGGACGTCAGGCATACGCTGTCTAAATAGGCACGGTGTGACAGAGTCCTAAAACTTTAGAGCAGGCTCCCTTTTCCTTAGGGTCCTCTGCCCTTCATGTTTTAGTCTACATATACAGAGCAGTCAAATGCAACCCAAAAAACAGCCCAACTTCAGACGTCTGCACTGAATCCAGACAGCCTTCAGCGTTACGGACGTCAACATGCAACAAACACAAACAGATGATACTTCTCAAATTAAGTAGAAAAAAACAACTTATCCAAATTATGAAACGGCTGAAGCTTTCATTTCAGAAACCCAAAACAAATGAAGTTGTATGTGTCATACAGGGTACATGTAATGAAATAATAATTTTTTGCTTAACAGCTGACCTAAACCTAAATTTAAACCTCTGCTTTAGCTTCATTAGCGTTTCAATGCATGCAATGGAGAAAAAATTGTTATGCTGTTTAAAGGAAAAGTCTGGTCAGCCAGGAATGATCAATGGATCATTATAAATAAAACTAATATGTTCACATTGATTTAATGAATTTAGCGTTAATCAGTAAAAAAAAAAAAAAGATTTTCGTCAAAATCAACTCACTCCTGACATCAGTGACGTCATGGTGCAGTTATCCTACCGCCATTCTCCCCGTTTTACAAGCAAAATCTATGGGAGCTACTAGACACATCTGCAATCAACAACAATTGTTTAAGATATCGTGAGGACTTCACTATTGAGAGCTATAGTTAAAGCTGCAGTCTGTAACATTGAGAAGAGAGCAGACTTCGACTGAAAATTTGAAGAAAAACAGGTTTCACGCCACTCCCCCACCCTCTCTGCTTCACTCATGCCCCACCTCCAAGCTCCACCCCTCTCACAGCACCTGCGCGGCTACAGAAGCGTCCAAGCAGCGTATGCGGCATGGAGTGTGAACCGGTAAGAGCGATAACACTCACCTCCAAGCAGCTAGATATAAGATGCTGGTTATACCGAAGTTTGCCGTGTAAGCAGTTGTCGGCAGGGGCAGTAAGGGCAGTTTCTCTTTCGCTGGTGGCTGTCGCTCCGCCATGACTTCCACGCGCGTCCTCCTGACTGCGGCAGCCGGGCGCTGCGGCAGGTTAAGCGGTGAGGGGGGGGGGGAGCTGTGATTGACACTCCATCAGACGCTCCTCTGGCTGTGATTGGTTGTTTTGACACGTCCCGAATTATTCTTTCCAGATTGAAATACAGGCAGTATGCAGGACCAATTGAAGCAGTTTTTTTTCACAGGTTACATATCACATGTACTGCTGTCTGGGCATAGGGACAGTTTTAGCCAATATGACAAAAAAGTGATTTTTAAAAACTTACAGACTTCAGCTTTAAACTGAAAATGCCCACCTGCATGGCAGGTAAAAGATTTAAAAAAATTTAGTTATTTTACTTTTCCGATTCATGATCCTCCATGGACGGGTTACTGTGGCCCTAGTCGTTGGATTGGCAACTCGAAGAGGAAGGATTTGCCATCAAACTTCTGGCCAGAAAAAAAAAATGCGTAATATGTAGCCAACATTTAGAAGAAGAATGTTTTCAAGATGACTTGGATTATAGTGAGTAGTGACAAACACCAGATAGAGCACTGGGACTTGCTCAACAGCCAATATGGCACCGTGACGTGACAAACCGATAGGTGGCAGTAGTGTTCTTTGACAAACATGGATGCCTCCAGTAAAGCACATTCAAATTAAAATTACTCTTAATTAAAAACATGTATCACTTATTGAACAGTACGTAATAATTTCCTATTTAAAGTACTTTCAGAAGTTTGAATTCTGAATATGACTGGACTTTCCCTTTAATGGAACAGGTAACTAATCCACTGATTTTCCCATTTGCTGAGAAAATAAGTGTTCAGCTCTCATGTGACAGCATTCTCATTTCCAAGCAGCCCTCTTTCAGAGTTTGTTCTAGGATTTCTACTGAGGGGAGAGGGTGAGAACAACAATCTACTGGTACATTAGATTATTGTTCTACATACTGCTTTCTTTGCCTGTTGAAAACCCAAATTTCAGTACACATCACTATAATTCCTATATTCAACTTTAGGGAGATGTGTCACAATAAAGAACATTTAGCATTACAATCTAAGCTTTAGATTTTCCCTGCTAGTGTGGCACAATAAATTAAATAAACTGGCAACTAGAGATGTATTGATACTTTGATCAGAGCGGTGCATCATTAATGGTTATTCCTACATATGCTTAACGGATTGGATCACAGATGCTTTGGTGCATCTCTAATGGAAGAGAGAAAAAGACAAATTAAAAGCAGATTTTCTTCCATGTGAATGGGCAGTTCAGAACACGATAGTAACAAACATATATTCATACATTTTTTACTTCCTTGGGAGACACTTACATGCTGAGAGAAGGCTGTAAAACACTTCTAATTAAGGAAAATTGTTTGGCATATAACATCACAAATTGAAGGAAATGCATATTTACAGTCACAAATATTGAGTTTCTGTGTACAAACCACATGTTAAATCTCTGCCAGATATCGTCCACTGAATACAGATCGTAACCCTGCATGGAAGAGGCGATTTTGGCAGGGCCGCCAATCCAGCTCAGGGAAGGAGGAGAAGGAACTGGAATACAAAGAAAGCTGGCCAAGTTATGCTCGCACGCTGCAGGGCAGGTGAGTGGGTGAGGGATGAATAGCTACGTCGGCTGAAGAGCTGCTTGAAGGAGTGATCATCATTTAGAAGTATTATTTATTGTCACTGCTAAGGAAACGTGTTACTTCCTGCCAGTGAATTGGAACTCGAAGAAGCTTAGCTTCCTAATCAGCATTGGAAAATAATCATCATAAGATCAAATGATTACAGTGCTGCTGTGCTATATGAACTGAGTTACACCTGAATATGCACTTAGAATAAAATGGTGTAGTGGATACATTCTGAGGAAGAGAGTGCATAAGACATCTACCTGTTTGTGAGCTTCTCCTCCGCCCACCTCTGTTACGACGGCAGGAAAGAGGCAGTTTTAGTTCACTGGTCCAAGGAGTTTTTGGAATGTGAGAAATAGGTATTTGTCAAACTTGGTTTATTACTATATAATTATGCTTATGATTTTAAACTTTTTGAAGGCTTTCCTTTTTTCAAGCTAAAATCATTTCTCAATTAAGTTTGTAAACAATTTTATCTACCTCCCTTCCAGGTTCATAAATATTTTTAAATAGATGGAAAGTTGCATATATTTACACATTTCTTTTTAAATTGCAACTCAGAATTCAGAATGCTTCCTAGTTTTCTAAAGCATTATAGAGCTGAGGACGAAGGCTTTAGAGACTTTGATTTAGTAAAATAATTCTTAATTAGTTTTGTGTTCCTGTTTAACCTTGTTCTCATGTTTGATTACAGCTATATTGCTTTAAATATGACAAACTGACTTTTTTAACCTTCATTATCAAGTATTATTCCTAGATTTAGAAGCACTACTTTTACGTCAACCTTCAGTATGAGACTGTAAACATAATTACCTGAAATACAGCTTATCCTATGGGCGTTTATTAAACACAGAATTGTATGGAGGACCAGAAGAGTCACTGAAAAAGAAATGCCACCATTTGAAATAAAACATTTAAACCATTCAATTAGACATCCATTTGATAAGTGCTTTTTAATTGTACATTTTAAATGTAATTATTAATAAAAAATTGTAAATTGCATTTAATGATTTATTATTAAGTAATGCAATTTAAAAATATATTTTCAAATCCTATTTTAAAATGGAGTTTTAAGTAGCAGAATTCATAAATATTACAAAATAATTATTTAGTAATAAAGGCCATTCTTTTTTCCATTTCCATTTTCCCCTTTCATTTTCACATCATTATTGCTGTTGCGTTTTATTTTTACTTTATCATCTCCATTTAGCTTTTGTGGGACCTTTCTTGTGTCTGAGCACACTGAAAATCAAATTAAGCCAATCGCAGTTGCACATCAGATGTAACTGGCAGTCTCGTTGGTTAGATTGACACTGTAGGAGTTACTGATTTGCTGCTCCTCCTTATAACTCTGTGAATCTGGAAATTGCGGCTTGATAAATCAGATCAAATTATTAGAGCACCTTGTCTTCTGAGTGCTGGATGGATGTTAAGTTTTGCCATATCTGCAGGAGTCTCTTGGAACGCTCGTATCATTGGCAGCTACACTGTTAGGGTAGTTTGCCAAAGTGACTAAATTCCCTATTGTGCTTCTCCAAATGTTCGCTGCTTTATTTCCCATGTGCAAGGTTTATCTACGATATGTCTATCAAATAAACACCAAATTGGGAACTGTTGGCCTAATGGTTAGAGCAGTGCGCTTGTGCTCTCAGAAGGTTGCAAGTACCTGGTTCGATCCCCACAGCCTGCACTCTGGGTCCCTGAACAAGACCCTCTAACCCTACACTGCTCCCCAGGTGCAGCACAGTGGCAGCCCACTGCTTGCCAAGGGGATGGATTGAATGCAGAGGTGAATTTCTCCAATGTGAGATCAATAAAGTTCAATTAATAACTAAGTTAAAGCATGATGACCATTCAAAACAATGACCAATGGTGTAAATTTCTGATGAAAGTTGGTGGGGACTCTAACGGTGGTGGCTGATAGACCTATAGTTACATAACTGGAGCGCTTTCATTTGGCCCAAACATTTATTGAATGCTTTCCTGGTGTTAAGAACACAAGAGTACCACAATACACTGCTGCTTATATTTATAGACAGACCGATACCCTAAGTGCATTATTAATAAAACGTGTATATAAAAAATATTAATAGTTTAAAATATACTAATAACAGCTAATACAGATGCCAACAACGATATATCGTGCATCCCTGTCAGTTTTATCCCACCTGGGAAAATGTGAAAAAACTGAAGAGTTCAAATTATGATTCCCAGTTATGGCTGTGGGTTTAACTTGGTTTTCAGTCTGCTCAGAGACCAGCAGGGTCATAGAAAAGCTGGATGGAAGAGGGAAACCATTTAGAGAATCCTCCTGGACCAGAAAGATCATGGAAATGCTAAATGAAGGGAGTAAAGTCAATTTGATCCATGATTTATTTTTAAATGTTTCATTTTCAAGGATTTGAAAAGACATTTTCAAATTAGTTTCATTCTCTTTACTAATTCAGTTTCTAATGTGCAGTTATAAAAACACATACTCCTGGTCCTCTATACAACATTGTCTGAGGTTAAAGTACTTTAAGCTGTAGCACTTTCTACAATAACCATATCTCAACATAATATCTCAGATGCCTTTAATTTATTTTTTTGTATCAGCGTAAAGAGACATATGCAGGATAAATACATCAGTAATTTTGTTAAATTAGCGACACAAATTATGTTTTTTAAATGTAATTTCCCCTTTGATTGGTACTGTAAAAGATGCTACTACTGTAAAAGATGCTACTGCTGAGAAGCAACACGACGTCTTTCTGTCCACTTTCTGAGCCTGCTGAATGTTATTCAGGGTCGAGGGTTCAGTGGCTCTGGTGCTCATTTTCTGTGGTCAGTAGGTGAGTGGGAGGGTCCATTCAGAAAAGGTCGCCAGTCCATCACTTCAGCAGTACATCCAGAGCCTAAAATGAAGCCAGATTGCACATATAGAAAATCTAGCTGCTGAGCCTATTTCCTCCGCTTTGTTGTTTTTGTTTATCTGTTCTCTATATAGCCACCGTTTGAGTTATGACATTGTGCTTCTTCTTCTCTTCATTCAGTTTTGCTTCTCCTGTTACTGCGCCTAAAGAAATTATTCCTCTAATGTCAGAACATGATCCGAATCTGTGGTCTGAAATTCAATTTTAAAGCACTCAGAGCAGGACAGGATCTTCTTTTTCAAGCCTTCTAGGATCATTTGTTTATTTCCGGTGATGAAAAGCCAAACAAAAATATTAAGGGTTAAATTATTAACATCACAGAGTAAACAAGATGTACCTTCAGGACTTTGTTCCTGCTGTGTTGATGACTTCATGTTGCCATGCAATTAAGCAATGTTCACAGATCCTCCGTAAATATGGTCGATGATCTGTGATGCTAATCCATTTTGGCCTCTTCTTA
Source organism: Cyprinodon tularosa (assembly GCF_016077235.1). NCBI lineage: Eukaryota > Metazoa > Chordata > Actinopteri > Cyprinodontiformes > Cyprinodontidae > Cyprinodon > Cyprinodon tularosa. The sequence goes on along the minus strand of NW_024039038.1, from coordinate 40,303 downwards.
ATAGAACATTTTGAAAATCATTTCTGAGCATCATGCCTAGGAAGGTTATACACTTACCAGACACCAGTTGGGTTGGTCAACGGAATATATATATATATATATATATATATATATATATATATATATATATATATATATATATATATATATATATATATATATATATATATATATATATATATATATATATATATATATATATATATATATTGGCCCCAGTGGCCTTTATTATACACTGTTGGCAGAAAACAGAGAGATTTGGGGGCCTTTGGACGTACATCAAATGTCGAAAGGCCAGGTCAGCTGCAGAGGTAGAACATTTGTTACATGCTCTACCTTTGTGCTCTACCCTTTTGCACGTTCTTTTTTTATATAGAAATTAAGTAGAATCCTAGAGGAAATGACTGAATAAGAATATTCTCCCTGTTTATGCAGCAATATTTATCATTTATCCCCCTTTTGTTTATACTCATAAAAACAAATTGAAAGAATGAAAAGTTTCATTATTCATCAATATCCTAAATAATAATAAGCCAAATGGTAATCGGCTTTTGATCTTCACATCATTAAGATGTCAAAAACCAGAAATCTTTCAAAGATTCTTTTGACAGTGTCAAATATGGCATGTTGGTTTACATATGCAATATCATAATTGATGAGGTGTATGTGTAACTTGGCATGTTAATGAATGTATGTTATTATTGTGATTGTTTATTTTTCTCTCTATAATGTAATTTCTATTTTTAGAACCACCAGACTTTTCTGTTTTCCTCATTACTTTTTTGCATTTGTTTTATTTATTTTTTTCTTTTTATAATAAATGTATTAATAAAGTTTGAATGAAAGCCTGAAATGAAAGACAAAGACGCACTACAAAATGAAAGAAAAAGGCTTTAGTAAAAGACACATTTACCGGTATAAAACACTGTTGATGCAGCGAGTTGGAGGACAAGGGCAGCTGTATTGTGTTTTTTTTTTGTTGTTGATTTTTTTCCTGAGGAATAACAGGTTGATTGCTCATCCATGTTTTTCGTTGTTTTACAGATATTCTGACAGCACCATTGAGGCTGTGGAGATGTTAGACAACGATGAGAAGATTGATCTGGAACTGATCTTGGCACTGATCCGTTATATTGTGCTCAATGAGGGGGTGAGTGTAATCTTTTCTCTGGTGTAGGTGCAGTCTGAAATAGGATTTTCTTTCAAAAGTACATTTGGACTGTAGAAGAAGATGAAATTGCAGGTACCCTCTTGTGTAGGAGCATAACAGGCTTTTGTTACTGGAACATGCCTTTAGGATTTTCAACATTTTGCTGTTTTCCTTACATGTTCAGCGTTGGTAGTCGGCTGTAGTGCCTGTTGAAAATCGATCCACATTAAGTAGACACTTAATAGGTGGCACAGCTGCTTAAGCTGTAAAGGGAGAGAAGTGTAGCAGAGCAGATGGAGGGAACAGAGCTAGCTTCCAAACACAGTGACTTTAGATTAGAGAAAATAACACCAATCCCGGCAGCATATCTGTGCTAATGAGTGATGGAGCAGATGCTCTCCCGCTCCACGTCCACTTCCTTTTCTCTCCTTCCATTTCTCATCAGATTTCTTCCTTTTATGTTAGAATCTTTTCAGCGCTGCTTTTACAGAATCTTACCAGCACCGACGAGAAGAGATAGACCAATACATTGGCCAGCCATTATTTTTGGCTGATATCGGAGGGTTTTTTTCTTGAATCTAGGGCTGCAACTAACGATTATTTTGCAAATCAGTTAATCTGTCGATTATTTTCTCGATTAATTTATTAATAATTGGATGGCAAAAGATTCCCCAAAGAGGATTGTTTACAGAATTAAACCAGGTGGAACTAAAACTTCTTAATAGAGCATACAGGTGCTGGTCATAAAATTAGAATATCATGAAAAAGTAGATTGATTTCAGTAATTCCATTTAAAAAGTGAAACTTGTATATTATATTCATACATTACATACAAACTCATATATTTCAGATGTTTATTTTGTTTAATTTTGATGATTACAAATGACAACAAATGAAAATCTCCAATTCATCATATCAGAAAATTAGAATATTACTGAAGACCAATAAAAACAAAGGATTTATAGAAATGTTGGCCAACTGAAAAGTATGAACATGAAAAGTATGAGCATGTACAGCACTCAGTATTTAGTTGGGCCTCCTTTGGCCTGTATTACTGCAGCAATGCGGCGTGGCATGGAGTCGATCAGTCTGTGGCACTGCTCAGGTGTTATGATAGCCCAGGTTGCTCTAATAGTGGCTTTTAGCTCTTCTGAATTGTTGGGTCTGGTGTATTGCATCTTCTTCTTCACAATACCCCATAGATTTTCTATGGGGTTAAGGTCAGGAGAGTTTGCTGGCCAATTAAGAACAGGGATACCATGGTCCTTCAACCAGGTACTGGTAGCTTTGGCACTGTGTGCAGGTGCCAAGTCCTGTTGGAAAATGAAATCTGCATCTCCAAAAAGTTGGTCAGCTGCAGGAAGCATGAAGTGCTCTAAAACTTCCTGGTATGTGGCTGCGTTGACCCTGGACCTCAGAAAACACAATGGACCAACACCAGCAGATGACATGGCACCCCAAACCATCACTGACTGTGGAAACTTTACACTGGACTTCAAGCAATGTGGATGAAGTGCCTCTCTTCTTTTCCTCCAGACTCTGGGACCTTGATTTCCAAAGGAAATGCAAAATTTACTTTCATCAGAGAACATGACTTTGGACCACTCACCAGCAGTCCAGTCCTGTTTCTCTTTAGACGCTTCTGACGCTGTCTGTGGTTCAAGAGTGGCTTGACACAAGGAATGCGACAGCAGAAACCCATGTCTTTCATACGTCTGTGTGTGGTGGTTCTTGAAGCACTCACTCCAGCTGCAGTCCACTCTTTGTGAATCTCCCCCACATTTTTGAATGGGTTTTGTTTCACAATCCTCTCCAGGGTGCGGTTATCTCTCTTGCTTGTACACTTTTTTCGACCACATCTTTTCCTTCCCTTCGCCTCTCTATTAATGTGCTTGGACACTGAGCTCTGTGAACAGCCAGCCTCTTTAGCGATGACCTTTTGTGTCTTGCCCTCCTTGTGCAAGGTGTCGATGGTCGTCTTTTGGACAACTGTCAAGTCAGCAGTCTTCCCCATGATTGTGTAGCCTATAGAACTAGACTGAAAGACCATTTAAAGGGTTTTGCAGGTGGTTTGAGTTAATTAGCTGATTAGAGTGTGGCACCAGGGGCCATCAATTTTGAACCTTTTCACAATATTCTAATTTTCTGATATGATGAATTTGAGATAATAATCATCAAAATTAAACAAAATAAACATCTGAAATATATGAGTTTGTATGTAATGTATGAATATAATATACAAGTTTCACTTTTTAAATGGAATTACTGAAATCAATCTACTTTTTCATGATATTCTAATTTTATGACCAGCACCTGTATTGAAAGACAAAAAGGTTATTTAATCTTTAATGCAGTATGTTTATATCTATTTTCACAATTATGGTGTAATTACTGCTCTAAATGAGTTGCTCTTTCAGCTAAAGGGATTTTTCGGAGTCTCTATCAGCAGCCATGCCTTCAGATCAACTGGAGCTCATGCATAGCTGCTACCTATGGTGATCTTGTAATTTAGCAAGAAAAAGCAATATTGGCCCCAGAAAATGACCAGTACATATTGGGAATTGATTAGACTGATGGTAAAACAATCGGCAGCGGCCTTAAAAAAAAAAAAAAAAAAACTGTCCTGGTCCATCTCCACCAATTAGGTCAACTTATAGGATTTAATAAATTAAAGTACAATAGAAAAGGTAATTAAATTAATTGATTCTACATGTAAATCTTTATGTTTTTATATATGTCAATTTAGATAATTATGGCTTGAATTTAATAAAATAACCCTCAAAATTCTGTTTCTTACAAACTATTAATGGCCAATTAATTAGATTGATTAAATTCAATCTATCATCTGTTTGCCTTAATGATCAAAATGGTTTTAATTTAGAGGTGGTGAATCTGTAATAAGTTTCACTTCTTGATCATAAAAAATTTTTTATTTTACTATTCTTAGTGTTTGAGATGCTCTTGTACTTTTGTAACAATATAGCAACGAAATGTAAAACTGAAATGAACTCAGTCTCTTTTAACTGTATTCCTTTCAAGTAAAGCAGAACTAGTTGTTTTATTTATTTGTTTGTGGCTGAGCTTGTCTAAAACGTGTGAAAAAGGCCAGAAGTAAAAGAGCGCCTGGGAATGAGAAGTGACTAACCCAGACAGACAGAATAATTACCTTTTCCTTTATGAAGCCGTATCCCCATCAGTCACGGCAGCACTCAGCCACTCGACCAGTTGATTTGCCGTGGCATTGTCACACGGCTGAGAGGGAACTGGTTGATTCGCCATGACGCCCCGACCAAGGATATGGCCCGTCTGTCAGGCTTTCGCCTCTGATGATTGGTTAATTATATTGAAGAGGTCTATGATTAGACGCTAAGGGGGATGACATGCAAGCAGTAATGACTGCCTGCTAGGTGAAGCTCTATATGTGGGAGGATCTGTGTTCTTGTTGCCAAATAGTAGGCTAACACTGCTGAACTGCTTCCTTTTTGTTTTTGCAATAACTAATCTACCTCTTTGGGTGCTTTATTTCTATTAGGTTGTAGCTATCATATGTACACAATTTTTGCATCACACACATAGTCACATGTGACTGCAAGTATTTGTTAGTAATTCTGTGTAATTAAAAGGCAGAGGTAACTCATGCTATTAGATAACTTTGTTTTTTTTCTCTTCATTCTTACTGCTCTTTTTTAAGAGTGGGCTTTTTTCTGCTTATTTGAAATCATACTTTGATACATTTTATCTATTTACAATTATTTTGTACAGCAAAGTTTTACCAACAGCAGGAAAATTGGGTTATCTCAGAATTACAATTGCTGTTAAAAGGTATATGATTATTGTTCTTAGGATGTTATGAAATTGTATAATAAAAATAACTTCTAAATCCCATCATATCAGTTGTTATACAACCAAACGTTCAGCGAATTACTTTACTTTTTATTCTTATCTCTGACTGCAACTCTTCCATCACTTTCTCTGGCCTTGGGCATCTAACTTTGGGTCAGATGAGGGAAGGCGCTACACTGAGATCTTAGTAAACAGTCTGAATAATTTATTAGTATGCAAAACATTGATTAGATTTTGCCACACAACTAATGTGTTGTTCCACTGTGCAATATGTATTTATTAATGAATGACATCGTTAGAAGTTCATGCAATATAGATATTATTAACAGATATGGCAATGATCAACTTCAGTTGTAATCAAGCCAGATTTTGCTCACTCCTGTTTCTCAGCTTTCTATTTGCCCTTGAGCATCTTGGGCCCTTTAAACTTGGGCAGGTGTGAGCATCTACAGGAGGGAGACTTAATCCATCAGAAAGGATATTACATTGGCATGCAAAGCAGGAATTCACAACCTGGGATATATTAAGTAACAGCTACAGCGCTCCTTGGAGCCCCTTTCTAATGTTGCAGATAGTAAGGCTGCAATGACAATGTATTTCAATATAATGTGCAGCCCCAGGGATTGCAAACACTGATGAGTCAGTGATGATATATTTGTATATATTACAAAGCCCTAACTTCTAGCTGCAGCTTTGTTCTGTTCTTTTTTTATGCTGTGTAAAAGGTAAAGAAATATGTTATATGTCAAGCTGTAAATATGAGTGATTGCCTATTATGGCATTATTATAAGAGACATATCAGTATTAGACAGTCTTTTCATATTGGAGCATCCCTTCTGAATAAAATTAAGTTAATCAGTAGAGCTGTTAAAATCTTCTGAATTCACGTCACCTAAATAGGGAAATTATGGTTCTCTCCAAGTTTTTTTTTTTTATGAGGCTAGCAGGGGGCCTAAAGTACAAAGAAGTATTAGGGCCAGGCTAGAGATTTGTAATTTTTTTTATTTTGATAATAAGGTCATAACATTATGATTATAAAGTCATATAATTACAAGAATAAAGTCTTAACATTACGGGAATAAAGTCGTAACATTACGAGAATAAAGTCATTACGGGAATAAAGTCATAACGTTACAGGAATAAAGTCATAACATCACGGGAATAAAGTCGTAACATCACGGGAATAAAGTCGTAACATCACGGGAATAAAGTCGTAACATCACGGGAATAAAGTTGTGACATTACGGGAATAAGTCGTGAGATTACGGGAATAAATTTGTAACATTACGGGAATAAAGTCGTGAGATTACGGGAATAAATTCGTAACATTACGGGAATAAAGTCGTGAGATTACGGGAATAAATTCGTAACATTACGTGAAAAAATTCGTAACATCACGGGAATAAAGTCGTGAGATTACGGGAATAAATTCGTAACATTACGGGAATAAAGTCGTGACATTATGGGAATAAAGTCGTAAATTACGAGAATAAAGTCGTAAAATTATTGGCCCGCTACTCTAAAATGCAACAGTTTCTGTTCACATTTATCTTAGATAAAGAAGTTTGTTGGAATGCTAGGCTTACATTAGCAAGTTCTCTTCTTTTGAATCTCATTTATTGATATTAACAAATGAACCATTTTTAAAGGCTGTTCAAGGTTGTTTCATTGTTTTTTTAAATAGAAAATATAATATTTTTGAAAAAATAGCTGAACACTGTTTGCCCAAACAGTGCTCACCCTTTTGTTATCCACTTTGAATGCTTAACTGGAGCTTTAAGAAATGTATTTGCTTAAGGCTTCTTATCTTCTGTAGCCTAACAGCTTTCAACAGAGAGATGTTGAAATGTTTCTAATTTAGTGGCTAGGTTCTTACCGGAGCAGAAGCCTTCTGAGATGGGCAAACCCTTAATACTTCATGTTTAGCTGCTGTTTCAAGGGAGATTTTAATCTGTTTAAGCTAGAGTGTGCTGAGAAATCGAAATGAGGATACAGAGAGCTGCAGTAAGAGAGAATCAGCATGTAGAGCATAAACTAAAAGTAATCAAATTACCTGGACTCTGGCAGCAGATTTCTCCTCTAGTAGGTCGTATGTTTTCATTTGTTAGTGTTGGATTTCCTCTCCTATTCAGCTATATAAAGTACCTGCCTCACATAAGATTATCTCCCTGCTTGCTGTAATGAACATTGGGAATTGCTCGAATCCTTGTGGAGCACAACTAGATGCACCCTGAGAGTCTGTCAGCCATGTAGATGTGACTTTTGAAAGCTGCATGAAGTGTGACTAAAGGTTTATTATAAACAAACACCAATGAAGTTTATGTTTTAAAAAGCTAGCCTGCCATTCTTTATCTGTTCCTGCTTCTGGTATTTTTGTGAGATCTGCACTTTGATTTTTTTTTCTTCTTTTTTACTTCTTTTTCTGGTAAGACGGCTATAATTTTCAGTTCACAGATTTATTTACAGTGAGTAAGATCAATCTTAATCTATTGATTATCATCAGACAATGTATTTACCTTTATGTATTTTTATGCTTGTGCTGTGCAATAGAGCTGAAATATGTATCATTATATAAGCCTTTAATATCAGTCAATATGTATTATTGTTAATTGATAGATTTTTACCTATTTAGAAAACTACCCTAAACCTTACTATCTTTGCTGTAAGAGGTTGGAGGCTTAACCTCTGCCTGCATCCCCCAGAATGCTTTGTGGTTTCGGATCAGAGTTCAGTGAAAGTATAGGTCTTTCTCTGAGCTGTATTTTCTATTGATGATTATCACGTGTCTTATCGCCATACATCTTTGTATTGTTTTAATGCTCAGCCCTATTTCATGCCTTTTGTTCACATCTTTTACGCATTTGTTCAATACCAATTTCCTGTTATTCATCAATTTATTATCGTGACATAATCTATGCTTTTATTTTATTATTATTTTTTTTTTATTTAATTACTGAATTTACACAGGGGACTAAAAATCCAGCTTATAAAATGCTGATTCTTCCTTTCCTTTTTTTTGGTTTAGAGTCTCAAAATGAGACTAATGGGCGGAGCCACGTTTCCTCACATTAAAATGTTTTATTTATTTGTTTATTTATTTCTGGGACAGTGTATATTAATATTGTTTCTCTCAATATGCCAGTGTAAGGCAGAGGGCCATTTTTCACCTGCAGTCCTTACAAATTAAAGAATAAGAGTACATATATTTGCCTCTGCTTTTTTTCTGTTATCATTTATGTTTCTATTATTTAATGTGTCTATTTGTTTGTCTGAGACTTTTATTCCTTGCTGGTGTTAGAGCTCCATCAGCTGATGTGAAGCAGACTGTCCTGTTAAAGAGATATGTTGCCTTCATAAGGCTTGTGGCAAAGTATTCCATCTCATATTGTGTGATTGAAGGTAGAAGCTGGTGGTAAATCAGCCTCATTGCCTCACCCAGCGTTGCAGGCAACTTGCCCATACAGTGGTTTAATGAGTGTGTAATGTATCTTTGGCAGCCTTTGTTTAAAGAGTTTTATTATGTTTTCTTCAGGAAGGAGCTATCTTGGTTTTCCTGCCTGGCTGGGACAACATCAGCGGCCTCAATGATCTCCTCATGGCTCAACAGATGTTCCGATCAGGTAAACTCTTTCATTCATCCTGATTAGTTTGACTTTATTTCTTACAAAGAAATCAAGTGTTTTATGATACAGCAACAAAATGATTTTGTTTGGCTGATACCAAATTGATGATAGACTACTCTGTTTCTTCAAAGCTTTACTTTTATGTCTTATATTTCAGAAAATTTTGTCATCATCCCTCTGCACTCCCTCATGCCCACTGTTAATCAGACGCAGGTAAACTTTCTCCTTTATTTTTCTGTTCTCTGATATATTTGATTCAATTTCCAACATCCAAAGCATCTGCTTTCATCTTCCTTCTCAAAACCTTTCAGGTTTTCAAAAGACCCCCACCAGGAGTTAGAAAGATTGTGATTGCAACCAACATAGCTGAGACCAGGTGTGTATGTTTGTCTCCCTGATTAGTTGCAGGTTCATTACTGTATTAAGTTTAGCCTTTTAGTATGTGCCAGTAATAATACTCTGATTGCCAGTGATAAATAGGATAAAAGATAACTGGAAGCTAATTAGCATATTTTTCTTGGACTGATTATAAATACTGCCTCAGTGACTTGGATGAGAAAATGTAATGTGTTCACAGATCCCTACATTCGCATAAACTGAATAAATTAGACAGCTGTTTGACTTCACATAGCGCTACTTAATACAGATTCTTAAACTATTAACTAAGATATAAATGTTTTACCTCTTAAAAACTGTGTTTAATGTAATGTGCCTAAAATCTATTTTTTTTTTTCTTTCTCTCCCTATTTATCTTCCCCACTGTCCTCTTAGCATCACCATAGATGATGTTGTTTTTGTGATAGATGGAGGAAAGATTAAAGAGACCAACTTTGACTCTGACAACAACATTAGCACCATGTTGGCTGAGTGGGTTAGCTTGGCCAATGCCAAACAAAGGAAAGGACGTGCTGGCAGGTACTTGCATACCTAGACACTGTGTTATTTAGGCATTTAGAATATTGGCACAATTAATATTGATATTTCCTGGTTTTCCTACACTAGTTAAGGAGAATTATTACTCCTTTATTTTTGTCATGTAAGCTTCCCTTAAGTCTAATTTTACAGTCTACATAATACTTTTTCTCTGTCTGCAGAGAGACAAAGTTCAGTCACTCGGTCTGTTCTGTTAGTTCTGATATCAAAGTGCACCAATGCCCAATTAGCAGCAGTCTCTTACTGTGTGCAGTTTCATCCCACTGATTTTTCAAATTAAGCCCTTGTCACAGGCCTGTTATAACATGTAATATCTTTTTTTTTCTTATCTCTGCCTGACTCTTCTATATTTCTTAAACATACATCCAGGGTGCAGCCAGGAAAGTGTTATCATCTGTACAATGGGCTTAGGGCCAGCATGCTGGAGGCTTATCAATTGCCTGAAATTATGAGGACACCGCTGGAGGAACTCTGCTTGCAGATAAAGGTGGTGTATGTGAGAAGAAAAGGGGACATACTGGTTTTGCTCTGAGAACTAAACTGAGGGCAGGATTTTTTTATTACTAGTCTGAATCACCATCATTGTTATCATATTACCTCAGAGCTTTTATTCATGCCTTTGAACCTTCCCTTTTCCAAGGTGGCACGATTATATGACCACTTCAGTGAATGCTAAAAGTTTACATTTTTTTTGGAAGAGTTTAAAATTAATGTTAAATCTCTTTAATAGAGAGATTTTACATGAACTTTTCCGAATAGAGTTCTAAATACAAATACTTAGTAGTATTTTTTTTTTACTGTCCTTCAGCCTGACCACATCCTTTTTGTTGCAACCCCCTAAATTTTGGTATAATTCTCGCTGATAATTTCTCTTTTTAATTAAAATTTTGCAGCTCATTAAAATGAAAGTAGTTTCTGTCACAAACTCCACTTTTTAAGCAGATTGCTGAAATATTTTTGAATGATTGGTCGTATCTTCTAGAGTCACTGCTGTTGATTCACACTTAAGTTAATGAATTCGGAGGTACCCCCATTTTCAATATTCCCTCTACTTTTAGTAATACAGCAGGACCACAGACAGCAAAACAGAACTAAAGGATCTTTAAAATGTATTTAGTCTTTGTAGACATTTAGGTATTTGATGCCTGAAACTGTAAATAAGCAATCTCTCTCAGTACATATAAATTCAGATATTGCCTTTCAGTTTTTGATAAGCTTGAACGTTGATGTTTTTTTCCCTACACAATCCTGGTTACTACTTTAGGAGGTCATGTTTTGGGTCAAAGTCTCATTTAGATGTGTTTGCTTGTTGATTCCACACATACTTCTTAACTGGTTTTTATTCTAACATTAGTTTTCAAAGATGGCACTGACTTTAATTCTAATGAAACTGTACAGCGCATTACTCCCAAAAATAAACCAATTTTAACACTACCAGCTCTGCTAAAAGCAGGGATCAAAAATGAAGTCAGAATTATGCCAAAAACAAATTAATTCCAAGAAAAAAATCTGTGATATATCTGCAGCCTGCCAAAATACATTGATCTCCTTTATTTGATGAAAATGCATCTTCTAAAGACCAACATTAGTTAGACATCCATGCAGATAATGGTTGTGTATTAATTTCTGGCAAAATAAAAATGAGTTTTTGAGTAAGCCGCAATCTACTGATTGTGGCTTACTCAAAAACTCATTTATGGTTTCCGGTCTAGTGGTTTCCGGTCCTGTGCTGAAGATTTTTTTTGCATTTCAGGCTGACTTCTGCACCTTTTTTTTTTTTTTTTCATTATAATGTATTCCCTTCCCTTCATGGCCTTGCTCTCATATATTAACAGCTTTGTTCTTCCTCTGTTTGATGCTTTCTAAGCCCTGCTGTTTGTCCCTTTGAATCCTCATAGTGTGCTCAAAAATGTTTAAAGCATTGCTAATGGAACATAAAGCCAAAGTTCATTCAGTCTCTGTGTTTTCAGCAGCTGCTTTATTGTATGTGTTTTCAAGCATACATCTTCCTCCAGCTCAGTTCAATAAATTCAAGTATGTGTGTAATATGTTGCAATTTTTTTTTGTAAGTAGTGGGTGAGAGGCTGACTAATGCATCAGACTAACCTCGTAGTGAGAGACACTCTGACAACACGGAGACCCTGAGCTGAATCTCTAATGCACATACACTACAACATCATCCTTTTTGTCAATTGGAGAGTAGATATGTAGTTACTTTTATACTTTGTGATGAATTTAAGTCTTTTTTATCCAGAAATGAATGCATTTTAAGTGAATTTGGACATTCATAGAATCCGCTTTTATCAAAATTATTTTCTTTCTGGCACTGTGGGAAGCACATCTTGCTGACTTCATGCCAATGCTGGGAGAGCTTCACATGCAGGAGAGCTTATGAGACAGAGCCATACAAAACCCCAAACAGTGAAGCACCCACACTTGGGTTGTAAAGTAGTCTTCATTTGTCAATTTTTGGCTGATTATATGAAAATTGTTCTGCACCCTTTAGATACTGAAGCTTGGCTCCATTAGTCATTTTTTGGAGAAGGCCATGGACCCACCGAGTCAGAAGGCAGTCAACCTCGCCATCAAGAACCTCACAGACCTGGTAGGTAACAGTAAAGATCACCTATAGTTTGTCTCGGAGGAGATTACAGGGTTCACATAGTTTTGCAAAGTATTGAACTTTATCCTAATTGGAAATCCTGGTATGTATAAAAACGTAAAAAGAAAAAGAAAAGAAGAAAAAAATCACAGTATCAAAAAAGTATAAAGGTTCCAAATAATGTAAATGTGAAAAAAAAAATCCATAACGAAAAATAAAAAAAAAGGATAATATGTTTTTAGCTGCTCTATTTGCTTTTATGCTATAAAGCACATTAGTAAGGTTTTCATTTGTGGTTGAATATCCTAAAATTGCTTCAGATTTGTAGAAATTTACCTTTAAAAAAAAATTCTTTTTTTATGGTAAAAAATTTAGCAACACTTGATGAAGGAAATCTAAGATTTAATTATGTACTTTAAATCTCGGGCTTATTTACCTTCTGACTTTTAAGATATGGCAAAATTGGATTTAAAACAGATTACATTGTAATCAAATAAAGAGAAAAACAACAAATACTTCAAACAAAGCAGCCACAATAATATTTGTTCATAAAATGATTAATTTTCTCTTTATCACCCAGTTTACCAGCCTGCAGTTTTATCTTGAATGATGTAACTCTGGCACCCTCAGTGAAATGACCCTTTCTTCAACTTAGAAGCAGCTTCAAAGAACCATTTCTATAAAATTGTATTTAAAAAAAAAAACAAACAAAAAAAACACTGAATATGAAATAGCCACTATCACTTGTTTGATCAATACCATTTGAAGTTATACTGAGATCAAGATGACAGGATTTTTCTTCTGGATTTTTTGACGTGATGTGTTAGAATGCCCTGGACCACAGAGAGAATCTGACAGCGCTGGGTGTTCACCTGGCTCGTCTCCCTGTAGAGCCACACACTGGCAAACTGATCCTGTTCGGAGCTCTGTTTGGATGCCTCGACCCAGTGCTCACCATCGCTGCTTCGCTCAGCTTCAAAGACCCTTTCTTCATACCCCTGGTAGGGCACTGCGCTCACAGACATGAAAGCCAACATTGACAGCAGAGGCACAGATGTCCATAAACTTTAGCACATTGCTACAATCTCCCTTCTGGCTCTTTTTATATACCTTGCATACTTGAAGATGTTTTGGGAAATCTCTTTTAGGGGAAAGAGAAGATGGCAGACATGAGGAGAAGAACTCTATCCAGAAACTCCAAGAGTGACCACCTCACTATTGTCTATGCCTTTAAGGTAATTAAAACCAGCAGCAGTGAGCCTGAATTTAACTTCTAGTTTTACCTGTTTTATAACTGAACTGTCTTAATTTTTCATGCACTGCCTGACAGGGCTGGGAGGAAGCCAAACAGCGGGGAGCTAGGTATGAGAGAGAGTACTGCTGGGACAACTTCCTGTCTGCTAACACACTCCAGGTAAGTCAAACTGATTGTAACGTCTTTTGTCATGTTTTATATTTAGCAGATATAAGATATGTGGTTTACCTTTAAGTATTTTTTAGCAATGTTAATGTACATTTAGCTCACAGACAAAGTGTAAGTGATTTTAAGTTAATAAGATCAAACAGGATTTTATGCAACATTTAATTTAATGTATTTATTTATTTGAAAGGGACAGTGTACATTAAAAGCAATCCTGCAAATGCACCAGAAGGGCATTTTTAATCTGTTGTCCCTGGACAGATCTTAAAATTGTCTACCTAAAAAAACACAACAGTAAGAATTTTACAATGAAAAATACAAATATAAAAAACAAATATTTAAAACTGATTTAAAAATACAGAATAAATGTTAGCTGCATTTCAGGAATATTTTGGGTTTTTATCAAAAAGGATGAGGTTTCTCAAAAACAAACTATAATCTACCCTTCTAAGTTAAAAGCTTTGAGTTTTTCCACCATAGCATATATTTGGCTGAATTGAAGAGGATAATAGCATTGCCTATTCTATAGACACTACTAAAAGAAATAAAGGGAGCAATAAAAAAAATGCATCCTAAATCTGAATGCATACAACATTCTCATTGAATACTTTGTTCTATACAATGTTTATGTGCTGACAAAAAAATCACACAAAATCATTGATGGAAATCAATTTTATTAACAAATGGAGGCCTGAATTTGAAATAACACATCAAGATTAAAGTAGAAAAAAACACCAGAGACTGGTCCATATTAGATGTAATGTCCTTAAAGTCGTAGGGAAATCATATTTAAATTTCAAACCATTCTGGCTTAAACATGTATATAAATGTACTCTTTGATAGACTATGTCCCAAAATGTAGAAAATTTCTATAAAAAATAAAATAAAAAATACTGTCTTAAAATCTGTGTGGCTTTTTTTGTATTTTACACAGGCCAGTTAGTTATACGTCAGCCTGTACACCTAAATTCGGCCAATCATATATCAACGGTCATCTGTCAATCAAATTTTTTCGGTCATAGCATCTTGATTCATATGTCGCAGCTAATATACGCAATGGTTGAAATAAGAAATAAGTATCATTATTTACTTTACCATTGAGTTGGACGTCTGTGTCTTCGGCAGGCGTAGAGCTAACAGAACTGGCAGCGTTGCGAGACAAGGGCTCAAACATGTACGGCTGTTAGCCTTCTACACCAAATGAAGCTTCTGCCGCACTGACGTCCTCTTCTACAACATCTTCCTCCCCTCTTTCCCCCTCTAAATAAAAGATTTGTGACGGAGGAGACTCATCCACAACCTCTGCCATAAAACTCTCCTCCTCTTACATATTTCTGCTGTCCATAGCGTTCCTTGACAGTGTCGTTGGTACGTCACCAATTTAGACCTACTTGGTCCCTACTTGGTATTTACCTAAGTAATTTACCTAAGTAATTTACCTAAGTTGCTAACTGGTTAGCAAGATGCTTCCAAAACACTGGCCACAGCAAAACTTGCTTGCGAACCTTCCGCCGCAACAATCCCGCCCCCTTAATAATCGACCAATCAGATTCATTTTATTCACTCATGTAAAGTCGGGCACCACTCGGGAGAATTCGGAACTGCAACCATTGGAACAGCTGCTTCCCTTCGACTTTAAAACAGGTTAAAATCAGGCTCAGTATTGTGTGTGGCCAACATTTAACTATTAAGGACATTTCCAGACAATTATTCATCATTGTTTTAAAAGTACAATATTCAAGTTATGGAAGTTAAATCTGTTAATCAGCTGCCTGCTGGTTGGATATCAAAGCAGATACCCTAACTAATGACCTCGCTAATGTCATCATAATACTCTGGTAAACTCAGAGCACCACATGAGGTAAGATACTATGCACATTAAGCATGATTACTTTAAAATACAACTGAAGGTTGTAGAAACCCATACCCTTGATCAATTTAAACTAAAGGTTTTATGCATACTTTTGATATTCGTTCACTTGATTTCAATCTAAGGGAATATTTAAAAAAATTAATAAAAAAAATAAGACAAAGAAAGCCTTTTGAAAAATAATGCCCAGAGAAGAAAAATTAAGGTGAACAGGTGTTCATTAAATTTTAATTAGTGTTTATTTAATTATGTGTATTTAAAAAAACAATAAGTTTGTTCTAGCCTTGTAATTTCTCTTTTTTATTGTTTAGATGCTTCATAACATGAAAGGTCAGTTTGCAGAACATCTCATGCATGCTGGCTTTGTCAGCAGCAGGAACCCCAAAGACCCTATATCTAACGTCAACTCAGGTAAAAAGACATTTTTTACTCTTTATTTAAAATCAGATATATTCCACAGAGCAGTATTTAATAAATTTAATGCCCTATGTTTTCTCAGACAATGAGAAGTTAATTAAGGCCGTTATTGTTGCTGGACTGTACCCTAAGGTGGCAATGATCAGACCGTCTTACAGCAAAAAGAGACCAGGGTGAGTCTGTTGATCCATTAAAAGCTCAAAACAGAAGTAAAATTTCACTTTTTTATTCTTCTGTTTCTCTCCTGGAAGACAATCTGCACTAGCATTACAATTATTCACATTATTCACAAGAAGTGTCCTCTAACGGTTACCTGCACATTTGCAGCAACGTGTTAGGAAAATTGTCGAAAAAAAAACAAAGGCACATTTGCAGCCCAGGATCAATAAACTCATCAGAAAAGCCCTGAGGCAGCTGTCATAAGTGTCAGCTTTGACCTGAGTGCAAAAGATAAATTGGTTTGGCAATGGCAGTTTTATTTATATATCACATTTCATTATATATAAACTCAGATTACCTATCAAATGAAGACAAAACATCACAACAAGCGATATACCATACAGTGCTGTAGAAAAGAGTTTACCCCCTGACATATTTCCTGTTTTTGCAGTGTTTCAGAATATAAAACCAAGCTTAAACAAAATTATTTTTTTCTTTATAAAGATTATGTTTTTTAATCATTTAAAAAGCAATAGCTAAAACCAAACCGGTCCCTGTATATAAAATAAAGTAGTTGTCCCCTAAACCTGATAACTTTATTCTACTCTTTGTTTTTGCTTGCAGAGCAGTATTAATTCAGCAAACTAAGATGGGCTTTGAGCATTAATAGCCTGTTAAACGTATAGCCAAAACATCTACTATTTTTTATTTATTTAGTTGGTTAGTTAAAAGGCACTTTAAAACAACCATGGCTGCAACAATGTTTTCCACATGTGAAAGAGGAAAAACTAAAATATTAAACAATAAATTCGTTCTTAAATTGTTTGTATGAGTGATCTAGGATAAAATGTCGCATTCAGCATTTTTCTACTGTTTCTAATCTTCTCTCGGGTGTGAAATGCTCCAGACTTTATGTAGGACTCTTGCGCAGTCAGGCAGCTGTTTTCCAAACCTGTATTTTACTGAAAGACATTTGTTTTACTTAAAAGCAATTGAATATTTTTATTAGGCTACATCATTATATATTATGCAACTCTGGTATTATGAAATATTTTTTTATTTGCTGATGACAGAACTGTCAGTCACTACACCTGCAGCTGACATGTCCTTGTCAGATGCAGGTGTCCAGGGAACATTTTGTCAAAAGAAGGAACAATCAGTGAGCTTTATGCAATATCAAGCTACTATTGAAATAACACCCGGAACAGAAAATGGATAGAAAGTAATAACACATAAAAAAAAAAATAAGTTTATTATAAATAATAAGAATTTATATTTCTACATAAATATGTATATATTAATGAATAAAATGAGTAAAGAAACTTGATGAAACTCCTATATTAAACGTTCAGGTGCTTTCTGTGAAGTTCAGGAAAGGTTCGTTAAGACTTCTGCACCTGTTGACAGATGCTTTAATTGGCCCGAGAATTTTTAAACAAAAAATTCAAAATCAATATTTTATTTTAGTAAATTATAATTTTTTTATTATTCCTTTTTTCAGTTGTGTGTTTTTAATTAGCATTGTGAACTTATCTTTTTCTTTAATAGGAGGGTATGTAAACTTTAAACACAAGTGTACAACGCTTATTAAAAAATTAAGAGATCACAACAGCAATTTCCATTTGTTTACTTTTAATATAAGTAATTGTGTCCACTAAAAATGAAAAAAATAAATAAATAAAAATAAAAAAAAACATTTTGTTCATGAGATGTTTGCCATATGTAAGAGTCCTGCTTTGATCAGCATGAGGGTCCTTATCTTGAGGAAATGAGAAGTTTCACCTTTCAGACGTAACTTTTTGTTCACATTAAAGCATTCACACAATTGTTTCTCATATAATCATTACTAGTTGTAAAACAAATGATGCACAGATTCAAAATGATAAAGAAAACAAGATATTGTTCTGATTGATTTAAAATTTATGTTTTATATTATTTTAATGCCCTGCATAGACTTTCCTGTGTGCTGGGAAGGTGCGAGCAGAGGAAACATTGATAAGTCGATTAATTTGAATGACCTGAACCCCATAGTGCATCTATAGAGTATTTTCAATGGTAAGATCAAAGGCAACAGACCTAAATATCACCTAAATGCTGCTATCAAAGCAACCTGGGTTCCTATTACACCTCAGCAGAACCCCAGGCTTACCCCCTCCATGCCACCGTGCATTAAGCAGTTACAGTATTCATGCATAAGGAGATCCAACTAAGTATTAAGTTCATGAAAATTAAGATTCTTTTTTTTTATAAACCTGACATTGTTTTTGTGGTCTTCTGTTTTATTGATCATATGTGTTTCAAATTTCCCGAAGCACTAAATTAGGGGTTTAATTATCTTTGAGCAATAATTAAGACCACAAGGAAAAAATGCTTAGAAATGTCCACTCCATGTTTAAAGAATCTTTATATAAATTTTGCTTTCTAACGTGAGCAGGAATTTATTTTCCTCTCATAATGCTCTAATGTTTTCTTGTACTCTGGTTGTCCTTGTCTAACATAAAACGAGTTGTCAGAGCTAAAACATATAATTATACCCTCTTAGCAAAAACTAAAGGCATCTGTAGGAGGAGGTATTTTTTAAAGCACTAAACTAAACTGTATATAGTGGCAATGCTTTTGCCTGTTTCAGTGCTTAGCAACACCTTTACAAAATCAGTGAATGTTTCTCTCTGCATATGAAGTTGTCACCTTGCAGATTAGAACAAAGAATATTTAATTGCCCCGGTAGGAGCTCTTTCCATTGTTGCCAAATCACACAGTTCTCCGGTAAATACAGTTTGTTCTCTGTTAAGTATTGCTTGCACACACACATTGGGAACATGGTTTCCCTTTTAACTCAGACCTGATTATCAGACATTTTTGCTTTCTTTTTGTTCTTTAGCCGAGATGACAGGAGACATTCTGAGGAAATTAAAATAACAGGCGAATTACATTTGATTGGATCCAGTGATTTTTCTTTCTTCTTTAAACTTAACCAATTTGTTCTTGTCGGTTTTCATACCACTGGGAGCGAAGAATGTCAGTATAGACTTATAAAAAATTAGACTTATATACAAGGCATGACAATATGAAATATATCCCTCCCTTTCAAAGGATAAGTGGTTCTGAGTGACAGACATGAAGGAAGTGATATGTTTAGCAATACATGGCTGTTTTTTTTTTGTTAAAATTAATGCATTAAATAGAAGGAATCAAAAATATTACTTTAAACTTAAAGAAAATGGGGGATATTGTTTTAGTTGATGTGTAGTAAAGACATCTTAAACCTTCCTGCTGTAGATTTATTCTAGATTATACTTTGCATGACCCAAAACTTTTCATTTCTCTTCTTATTTAAACTGTATATTGCCTGTTACCAGTATCGGTTAATGTCACACTAAAGAATTTATTACTAAATGTTACATAACAGAATTATCAGTTTAAAATGTATAAAATAATCTTTATATTGGCTCAAATTATTCCACTGATGTTCTGTCTTTTGCTCTGCATTTCTTTTGTTTGAAGGTGTTCATTTTGCTGTGGTTTATTTTCCACCATCATTAATAATGAGTGCAGGATGCAGTTTAGGTGGATACAAACCCAGATTTCTCAAAGAATATTCCTACATTATTTGTTAGTGTTTTGCATTAGTACTCTGAAACTAATTACTCTTCATCAAGGATAACTATTAAACCAAATCTTGTAGGTAGTCATTTACTTAGGTTGTAATTTTGCTATTGTTTTATATCCAAAATTATAAATGACCAAGTGAGGTTTGGAAATTTGGCAAACCACAGTTCTTTGCGGTTAACTCATATATTCTTTAAATTAACACAAAACGGTTATAACCCGCCGCTCCATGAGCTCACCTCTAAATCCAGCTCCATGGGTTTTCTTTCTTGTGAAAGATGAAGGCAAAATATAACATTCTGGTCAGAAAAAGCTTAGAAATTATTGGAGAATGTTTGTGGAGTTTGATCAAAAGGTCCTCTGTCCAACTTTTAAATGGGAAACCAGATTGTTTGTGCTTTAGGATTGTGTTACTGCCTATGTGGCCCTGGAAACATATTACTAGTGGCAGAAAAAAAATGGATTCAATTAAATCAGAACATTCTAAAATGAAGCTCAGACTTTCTGTTAGGTGTGAGGCTCAATAGGTGCAAACTGAAGGTTTTTGTTTGACCTTCATGATCCTCTGAATAAAAACATGTTTTTCTTTCTTTATTTGTTACTTTTATAATTTTATAAGCATTTATTAGTTATTTAGGTTTTAGCCGTGGTAAATTGTAGAATGGTGGCCCTTTGCATACATACTTTCCAACATCTCCACTATGTATTTGTTTATCCTTTTATAATCAGCTTTTAGCAAGTAAGGTTTGATTATTCTATATTCAGATGATTGTTACTCTGTACTGTATTTAATTGTTTGCTTAGTGTATGATATTCAATACAAATCTGTCTGTTTCTTATAATCTAAAACACCAATATTTGAATAGGTTCTTTAAACATAAAAAACAAAATCAGTGTGAAATGTTTCTTTTCTATGTCATCACATGTACATGTTTATTTAAACTAAGGAAAAAAAACTGCAGTGGTGACTTTGAGGGGGTTATTTATATATATTTTTTTAACTTTCCATAAAAAAAATCAGGCTTCTATAAATTCACTGAACTGTTTACATATAATATGCTGGTGAAGATCCTCAGTCATCCAGGTCATAGTCATTGCAAAAAAGTTCAAACACAATCCACTGGACTTTGTTTCCAAGTTTGAAGATGTTAAGCTTCCCATCCAGGAAGCTTTTTCAATTCAAAATGTCAGAATTAGCGTTGAGTTTGAAGTTTTAAAGAGCTGCCCAAAATAAAGCCTTGTATTAATACAATATATTGTCTTGTATAATTCATCACAGGGTAAAGGTGTACACCCAGTCTGACGGAAAGGTGTGCATTCATCCCAAATCTGTCAATGTTGAAGAGACGGAGTTTAATTACACATGGCTCATTTACCACCTGAAGATGAAAACCAGCAGTGTAAGTAAACTGACCTTTTTACAACTGTGTGAGAAATGAGGAGTGCATTTAGTGCGTAGGGAATTATTCTTTGAACATTCATGGAAGAATCCATCATGGGAATGTGCAGACCTATTCTGGTAGCATTAACTGAAATTGAAACAACACATTTTTGCTCATCAAAAATCATCCTAAGCATAGCCTGAATTCTCAGTAGTTGTGCAATCACAAACAAGACAGTCCCTCTCGTACTGCTCCTACTTATACCTCAACTGTGTAAGACCGACCAAAAACATGTCGCCTAATAACGTTGAAGTTTTATAGTTTAAGGTAGGAAATAAAGCTGTGACAATAGTAAGAGACGCTGAGTCCACGGCCGAAATAAAAGCATTTGTGTTTCAAGAATTAATGCATTTTCTCATTGCACTGCTGACATTTTTATTTGATAAGCGAATAGGTGTTATTATACCCAATTAGGATCCGTTAAATGTCAATAATTTTCCCAAACAGATTCCCTGGGAGCATTTCTAGATTGATAACTTTTAGAACCGATCATGAGCGCTATGTGTTAACAATCTGGTTAAATGATCCTCCTCTTACAACCTTTTCAATGCTGGGAAAAGTATTTCCCTTTTTAGACACTTTTTCAGTTTTTGATTTTATGTCACATTTAATGTTTTAGATTATCAAATAAATGTTTAGATATATATGAAAAATAATATTCAAGCAATTAAGATAATTGATCTATCACAGTTACACAGTACCACCATGGTTATTTTGGTAGGTTTGGTTGTGTGGGAAGGTGCCAGGAAAATCATCAGTTCTTTTAGTGTGGTGGAAAAAAACTGCCCCAAACATCATGGCCCTATTTAAAAAAAGTAATATACCACACCTGAAACCGGGTTGAACCACTTTTGCTGGCATTAACTGTTTGCAATACCTGGTATTGAGCCTTTTAAATCACTAAGTATTTGCAAACTCCTTTTTGATTATTTTTTTTTTTGTTTTGTTTTAAATTAACTGGTCTTTGTTTTATGAAATAAATCATTTCAAAATTGAAAGCTCTATTTTTTCAGGTCATTCTAATATTGTAATATGTTTGATGACCTTAAGCTTCTAAATGTGAGACATAATCCAAAGCAGAAGACGTTTGAAAGTAGACTTTTTCAGCTGTTTACTTAGACATTTCACATAAATTTCTGTTGAGTATATAAAAAACGGACTTGTCTATATTTAGTGAGTCATGTCCCTCCTCCTGTGCAACTTGTGCTACTTTGCTCCCTGTACCTCAAAGCAGTCCAGGGCTCATCAGTGGCAGAAAATCTGCAACTGTGAACCGCTTTTTTATTTTCCCCTGAATGTTTCTGTTCACGTGTGAAAATGGCTTTTGGGATTTTGCCCAGCCACTTCTGAAGAGCACCTGTGAGAGGATAGAAGTACCAGCGGCTAAAGGTTGGCAGTGGTGCCATACTAGCTTTGCACTTAATGAATATTTGATTAAACACAGCGCCTTTCAACTCTCTCTCAAAAGCTCTTGGGCTTCAAAGCTTCCAGATACAATGCAAGAGGTGGTCGCGGTGGCAAACCGGTCAACACAGATTCCTGACTGCAACACTCTATAGCTTCTTTTTTATCAATCCCTCCTCAGACTCTTTGTCTATCTGTCTTTGTTCTGTCTCCTTATGCGAGTGCCCCAATTCTGCATAAAAAAATAAAAGAAACGATACTTCATAGCTGCTTTGATTGCGTCCTCAGTGCTGATGAAGAAAACATGCTTTGTCGCATTTTACCTTCAGTTCTGCTACATTTAGATCTTTTTGTTTTTCTCTGACACAAAGCTGCACATCTGCGTTCATAGAGTGAGACGTTCAGACGGTGTGAGATATCCAAGGTTATTTACTCACTGAGAGAGAATGAAGCAGAAGGGGTAGAGCAGCAGAACGAGGGAGGAAAATGGATGATGACGTTAAACTTGATATCCTCTGACGCACTTGTCCCTGATGATCTATTACATCACAGATTTATGGGCTGAATGCAGGTTAGCCAGCTCTCTTATTTCTCATCTCCATCAAGGATTTTACTCTTTTATTTCCAGTTTGGGTTTAACACCACTGGATTTTTAATATGCTTGTTTAACCTTCATCTTTTAAAAGGACCTGTGGGGTTTTCTTCAACTATAGTGCCCTAAATTATTCCAGGTTTATAGGAGGCACAGGCCAGAGATTGGCAAGAGCCATAACCCCAGGTTTTTAGCATTTTTCTATGGCATGAGGACGGGGCAAACAATATTACAGAGTAGTAAAAACAAGAATGAGAACCACACGTTTGTTTTTAATGCAAAATGTTTTATAAATCCAAGCATGTAATTTACACCACTGATATGCGGAGAAATGTTAATGAGCAAGTTGTGGTAAAACCCAGTTTTTAAATATGTTATCCAATAAAGAATATGGTGGATGCAGAAGGTATTTCACAAGCTTGATATTAAATTAACATTAAGTCACATTTTTACCCTAATACATCCTCACATTAGTCCATGTGACATAATCCATGTGACCTAATCTAGGTGTTTATAAGACGATTGAGTGGTCCGTCATCTCCCCCTGCTGGTCCTGGTTGGAAAACCACACTTGGAATCCTCTTTGCCACCAACCTGGTGGCAGTGTGGCGGCTCTGTTCTTGTTTTCGCTGTAAGATGAACAACTTTACTGCGGCCCAATGTGAGGCTACTGCTAGCCCCCTCTGCACCACTCACAGGTCATTATGGGTTTTATGACATGGCAGAGGTAACAAACACGGGAAAAGAAAACCAAACAGGAAAGATAAATTGGATCCGAACTAGACTCAAAAACAGTGAATTGTATTCTGGACCAGGCCTCAAACGAAAAGAGGAGAAACGGATGCAGACCTTTCAGTGTTGACATTGTTAACCTAAGCTCTGTTTGCAATACTATCGGGACTTTAGAATCATCGATTTTTAGTGTGTCGCTATAAAATATTAAGAGACTGAATAAATTTTTGACAGCAAATAACTTTGACTTCTTAGACAGACTTCTATTAAGACTTATTAAGATGATTTATAGTGAAGATGCTGCTGTACAGCAGCTGACATTATGTCGGTGGATATTGTGCAGTACTGCCCACCTCTTCAGATAATTTGTCGTGATATGCATCCTCCAGCTGCTTCGAGAATGATGTTATGCTTTTGCTCTATGCTTCAGGACATCGGGGTCATTCACTGATTAGTGCTATTTTCAAAAAGTCCTGTAGGGGGAGTTCTACTGTAGAAAAGTATCTATTGAATTAGTTTTAGTTTCTATATTCTTTCCCTTATTTTGTTGTTATTTTCTTACTTTTGTTTACTTAATTTTAGGATTGAAGTGAAGGTTGGTCAACACATCCCTTTAAAGTGTAGCTCTTAGTGATCCGTCTTTCCTTCTTCATTTTGGGTCTCATTGGGTGAGCTGCTTTACATAAGCAGCTGTCAAATCAACATGAAATGGAAGGTTTGAAAGAGTGTAACACATTAGGGAGATTCACAGATGGGGCAGTATGACATTTTTCCTCACACCAGAGGCACCAAAACACATTTTCAACTGGCACAGCCTTTCTCCACTAATGTGACACTCTTAGCCCACACCGCAGAGTAGCTGTCGGACTCAGCGTGTCACAAGGATTCAGCTTTCTGTAACTAAACCTGGTAATGTGTTGTAATAACGGTATAATTGCGTGTTTGCAATGCCACCATCTCCTTTCAGATCTTCCTGTACGACTGCACTGAAGTGTCCCCGTTCTCCCTGCTGTTCTTTGGAGGAGACATCAGCATCCAGAAAGAAGAGGGCGACGAAACCATCGCTGTCGACCGCTGGATTGTCTTCAGATCCCCAGCGCGCATTGCCCATCTTGTTAAGGTAAACAAAGCGGACATCAGATGCTCTGATTACTGAATATTGCAGTTAATTTTTATTGGCTTCTGTTCTGTTCTGTAGAGTTTGAAGAAAGAGCTGGATTCACTGTTACAAGAAAAAATCAGCAACCCGGCTCCTGTGGACTGGAATAACCGGCAGTCCAAAGACTGTGCTGTCATCACAGCAATCATAGATCTCCTCACCACCCAAGAAAGGCCTGCAGGCAGCAGCAAGGACGATGGCAGGATGTGGGCGTCTGCCCCGAGAGGGAAGCACGTTTACTTTAATGAGGACGATGATGATGACGACGACAACGATGATTAAAAGTGGCCAGGGATTCGGCTGGCAATGAAGAAAGTAGCCTTTGCGGTGATTGAGTGCACCTTCAGACATGAGTTTGTTGGAATATTTATGATAGACAGCTGGCCTCCCTGATGCCTCTACTCGGTTTAAACTTTACTGCTCCCTTGATGCTGCTAAAGGCCAAACAGAAGGGTAGAGTGCTGGAAAATGAAAATTTTCTTCCTTTGAATGAGTCCTGCTTTTCTCTCTCTTTTTAACCATTTAAATAGCTCATTGACCAACCTGTCTTTATGTTCCCGTTTTGTTTAATTTGTTTATTTTATATTTGGAAGTTTTGACCTGTTTCCAAGCAATGCCACATAACCGCTTGTGTAATAAATAAGCTACTTGTAATCAGTGTGATTCCTTTACGTTATGAGACTGACCTTTAAAAAGTATTACCCAGATATTATTAGTTTATGACTCGAAATAACTGTCCATTAAATACAGAAAGTACATATTCATAGATTAAGATAAAAAGTTAATAGAAAAGTATTACATTATTGTCCCACAGCCTGAAAATTGAAGTTTGAACGTGGCAAAAGAAAGTAGAAAAAGCTTATTGCACAATAATGAAAAAATAATTTAAAATGCTAAGCTGTTCAGAAAAAGGAAAAAGAAATCTCTGACGAAAAAAATGTGCAGTTATGAAAAAAAAGGCCTTATCAGTTAAAAAGGAACTGTTGAGTTAAAAGGGACGTAAGAAAAGCAGAAGCCTGTTAAAAGTGAGATGGAAAACTACAAAAGGCCCATTATATCAGCAGTTAAACTCAAAATAAATCTCTCTACATTATGGAATAAAATAAACATTTTTTTCATTTGAATAATCCTGGTTTATTGTTAAAAAAAAACTTCATGTACTATACAATATACATAAGATTGTACAGTACATTATATATCCTAAACATATACATACGACTTATAAAAATCTCAATCGTTGGTTGGGGCTCCATGTGCTTACGTTTCAGCTTCAAACTCCACGTTCCATTAATAGTGATTTCCTGATGCCTCACATATTCCTCTCAAGATTGCTATATAGATTTTGGACTTGAGGAAACTGGACCAATACCAGTAAAAATCATGGCTCCCAAAATCATTACTAACTGGAAAATCTACTGTCTCCGGTCGTCTCTCCTCCCTTCTCTGGCACCCCGCTTTCCACATAAAACGGAAAAGAGGATTTTAGCCCCTGAGCAGCAGTCAAATGCTTCATCTCTCCTGCCAAGGCAAAATACTTTGAACATTCTTTGTTGAGGAAATGGCTAAAGTTAAATTTGATGCTTGTTGCCAATTTCTTTGATTAGTCTGTGTGAATTGGTTCTCAGACACTGAATCTCTCACAAATGATCAATGCCATTTGCTTTACTATCCTCTTCAGGAAGCAGTCATTGCTGTTGCTTGTGCACCTTTTTATAAAACACTTTATCCTTGCACTATACTTTGTATTTATGTTTGCATACAGCACTTAGAACTGCCAGTTTAGTTTCTTTGCTTTTTTAGATGTTAATGACCGTCTGCTGGATCACTATCATCTCCAAAGTCTCCATAACAGTGCTGGCCAGATTTCTGTAATCTACCTTTAATACTTTTTATATATTCCTTTTTGTATAATTCATTTTATTTCACATTTAGAATGATGTTTTAACTTTCAACTATAGCTAAACTCATTAGATAAATCTATTATTTGCTTGTGCCACTTGTTTTACATGACGCGATAAAAAACATTCCACCACTGAACAACTTGAATGGCTGCCTTTAATCTAACCTGCTTTAAATAACCACTCATAATACAAAGCAGAGTGCAATTAAAACCTTTATTAAGCAAATACTAATTAAAATTCTGTTTTTTCCCTTTCTTCCTATATAAATCTGTATTTATGGAAACAAGTGTCATTGTATTACATATTTACACATGCAAAGCTTATTTACAATAGTTACAAAAGTAAGGAAATATTTGAAGCAGTTCATGAATAATCCGTTGTATTTTTCCCTGAGTGCAAACATAAAGCCGAATGTCCAAATGGGTGTGTGCACATCACAGCACCCAAAACCTCAGGTGGTGGTTATCATCGTCGTTGGTTGCAGATCTGTTGGCTTGATAAATTGCATTAAAGCCATCCTTTGGCCAGGCTATTTTTTTTTTCCTTCAGCCAGGCAACACTAAAACGATGACTCACACACTGGACAATCACATTAAAAGCAGGGCCAGCAGGGGTCAGATCCCACCGACAGCACACACATCATTTCTTTAGTCACATGCGTTTATAAAAGATATATACATGGAATTATTTACACTCTCCCATCTCCGGCTTGCATCAACTGCTATATTTCTTGCTGTCCAAACTGCAGAATTGATGGGGAAAATAATGGTGCTTGATACATAAATGTACAATCTGATT
Source organism: Cyprinodon tularosa (assembly GCF_016077235.1). Classification (NCBI taxonomy): domain Eukaryota; kingdom Metazoa; phylum Chordata; class Actinopteri; order Cyprinodontiformes; family Cyprinodontidae; genus Cyprinodon; species Cyprinodon tularosa. The sequence continues at coordinate 12,649 of NW_024039038.1, read as the reverse complement.
CATGAGGGTGACATTACCCACTGACAAATAGCAAGTTTGAAGTGCAGAAACTTGGCCCTTCTCACCTGGACCCCATAATGCATCACTCTCTTCCCTGCTAGCTGTAATTTGTACCATTTTCTAATCACTTATAAGTATTTACAGCTATGTTTACACTTGGCTTTAATGTAATCTGCTTAGCTGTAGAGACCATGCAGAATTTGTACGCTGTAAACACATTTCCTGCTTGTAGAATTATGCTCATAGCGACATTGTTAGTGGTGAAGCCTTTTATCATCCGGCCGGAGCCTCTTTAACTGAACACGCGGCAAGGCTGCTGTTGAATTCCCTCTAATTGGTTTGCTTTACCTCCCACAGCAGGACTGCATTCATTACACTGTACAAAAAAATCTGTTGGAAAAAAATGTAGAAATTTAACAGCAACAGTTGTTATGTGGTAGGGTGTTGAAAGCAGATGCTTTGGCTGTGGTGGGAGGGAAGTTTTTTCTCAGCCAGCCAGAGAATTAATCAGTGTGACATATCCCACTGTCAGGCCATCCCACCCACTCAGGGAGGGATCGCTAATTAAAGGAATCTGTTTTTTCCTGCTGTGTTGATGCTAAACAGTCTAAAACTCAGACAGGTGCTCAGTGTTTAGTAATTACTGAATAGTAAATCTGTAACCGATGCCGTTCATTCAGTGTTTAAAGAGTTCAGAGTGTCTTTATCAGCATGGGGGGAAAAAACACATCCCTCTTGTTCATGGTTCCATCACACGTTGGTCTCCAGCCCCTGCAGCCGATCCATCCTCTGCATGTTCCGTTCAATGGTGGCCTGACACGTGATCTTTTCGGCGCACTCTGCAGGAAACCACCCAGTCTCTCCATCGCGCAGCCGCTCCCCTTCGTACCATCCTAAGGGGTTGAAAACATGCTCTTTGTTTAAAAATGTGTGCAACATCATGCCTTCACTTAGGTAGTGTAATTTTTTTTGATGATGTATGTTCTTTGACAGAAAAGCCTGTTGCTATGGTCACCAAAACTGCAATTAACTTCCAGGCTTTGGACTAGATGGGTAAACTTCAAACACATCAGCTCTATTATATGAAAGAGATAGGTGGTAAAAAGGAAGAGAATGAATGAGTTTATGATGAAAGGATGCTTAGGCAGGAAGGTGAAAAACAGGAGGAATAGAGGTGTAGCTCACTGGTTTAGAACATCACTGAGAGTAATTAAATTCAAGAGGGTAAACTTGTTTGTAATATAATTTTTTTGCACTCAATAAACACCTTTAAGCTTTTATTTTTAATTTGTAATGATTATTGCTTACGTCCGATAAAAGTAACAAAAAAGAAATTAGTCTAGGGAAATAGTTTAATAAAAGTTTCTTTATATAACTGCTTTACAAAAAGATTAATGCAGAATTCTGGAATGTTTAGCAGAAGGAAAAAGTATAGCTAGGAAAAGGAGCCCATGTAAAACTAATAGCTGCAACCATTTTAGATTTTTAGTGAGTATGACAAGGTGTGAACTCCCCACAAATGTATCTGGACTAAAACTGTTCCATTACACTCCTCCGCCAGAGACTCAGAAGTTAATCTTCTCAGATAAAAAAAAAAAAAAAGATCTCATACTATAAGGTATAAGGTGGGAGAGGCACAGTTAAGGTCTAATGAAAAGCTTTTATTGTCTGTTTTGGGGAGCCATTTCAAATGATCCATTTCATGTTATTTCTCCAAAGTCTACACAGCTGTTATCCAGATTTAATTCTATTTTTCTGGAATACAAAATCAAAGCCTTAAAGTAGAGGGAATCTACCACAGCATATTAAACAGGCTTCATCTCACAATTCTCCTTAGGTTGCATTTATCTTTTTTGCTTCTGGTTTTGTAGAAAACTTTTTTCTTCCACTAAACTTTGCGTTAATATGCAAAGTTACATCATTCGATCTTTTGTGTCACACCCTATTTATGGAGAGGCTTCTCCGTGGCTGTGTACTATAACACAACGTTTTCATTATTAATTATCAAAATTACATTAAAAAAAACTTTACCTTGTGTTTTATGAATTTATGTTAGAAATAAGCTTAACAATGAGATAAACATTTCAGTGAGGTTGTATTTTTTTCTTTTAAATCTATTGAAAAACCTTTAAGCCAATGGGTGGGGGTGAGAAAAGTGAGACAACATACCGTCGACATGTTGGGAAACCAACACCACATCAGCCACTTGCAGAGACAGCTCATCTGGTTGTTTTGCCGTGTAAGTTCTTATCACCTCCACCTGGATAACATCTGGAAAAGAAAAACAAAGCATTGCCATAAGTACTTCCAGACCTCTCCAGTTTCAAAATTAGATCAACGCGTTGAACTAAAATGCCACAAGGTGGAGCAATGAGCTCAGAGAGGGAGCTGGCAGCTTACTGGTTCTGTCATGCAGTCTTTCATCGTTGTCATTCTTGCCCAGAGAACTGATCCACCGTGCACGCTCATTCCTAAACAGAGGAATATTTTCTATTAGCTTTGACAATTCAATGATAATTAAAAACCTTTCCTTGTTTCAGTGATGCACTATGACTGTCAGAGTTTTGTTTTTAAAATGACTACAGATGATTTACACCTTTATAGGAAAAAACATGTTTGTTCCCTTACAAGTTCTTCCCTTCCCTCCCTCCTCTCTGCCCCTCATCAGTTAGAGTACTGAGAAAAAAACAAGCACAAAGGATTGATTCTCAGTAGAAGACAGACCTGCTTTGCTTTCTTCCTGTCTCTTGTGAGCGTTTCACGGGAAACACATGAAACCAGATATCATCTCACCTGCTCTAAAGAAATCAGACCAAGATGAAGGGACTGATAAAGAGGCGCAGCAGTTTGGAAAATGAAGCAGGAGGTCTATGGGGGCCCTCATTGACTCAGCATTAGTGGCCTGTAAACTGGGACAACCGTACAAAGGAGGCAGCTTGTCACTCAGGCGCCTCAAATGGACACTAGTGGACGGTAGCAGTGAGTCACACCTCATTATTACATTCCTATTGTGTGATACTTTTTAAGCCACACAGGCGTAAAAGTACAGCAGCATGTAATGCTTTACTGCCAACAATGGAAAAAAAAAATCTTTTATCAGCACTGCACCTTATATGGCCTCATTTGCCCTGGCTGAAAATCAGCCCACACAGCAATAATCCTAACAGCACAGTGCAACCTTTGGAGTTGAAATGCCCCATAAGAATATATATTGTCGCACCGTTCACTAAGAGAGCACTTTCATATTAAGTCCAGAGGAAAATTTGTATTTATTATAATAATATTTCAATGATGATAAAATACAATTCCCTCTATTTTTATCCACGGTATATGTTCTATTACAATATGTCTTGCTTGTGTTTGCTTTGGAAGTGTGAACAAGTAATTAGGTCAGAAACTGATAAATGGAGAATTTATCTAAAACTGACCTGTGACCGAGGTAAACAGAGTTCAAATGTTAGTTTTAAACAGCTGAAACCATTCATAGTGTTGCTGTTTGCCGTCATTTTGTTAATGAGAAGCCAGAGAAAATGTTAAGACAGAGCGTCAATCACACACTGTTGCTAGGCCGATGGGCAACTTATTGTTTTCTATGAACCCGTATAATATCTGTTTTCAGTTTGAGTTATTTCAGTTTATGCTAAATTAGCTGATTAGCTGTTATCCTTCAACCATTCTGAACAAATGTTTACTTTTCTCTGCAATTCGACATCCATCTCCTACAAGTAAGGAGGCGGGTTACTGGAAATAACTGCACAGAATAATCCCCAAATTCAAAAATATCCCTTTAAATAAAATAACATCAAAGCTGTCACAAGCAGAATAGCACCTGTTTCTTAGCGAGTCTCATAGAAACCATTGTGCCTGCCTTTTTATAAAGTCACATTCAGAGCTCCTCCTTGGCTAAGACAGCTGTTTGTTTTACTTAACAGCTGGGCCTGCATGCCAACAGTTGGATGTATGCATGTGTAAAATAAGTCATGGCAGGGTGATCCCTCTCGAAAACAGCTGAAATAACCAACACATGTGAGCACATTTATCAACAGAGAACATGTTTGTGAGATGTATTTAGACTGCATGGTAGTGATGAGTTGATAAATCGTGTTTTGACACACTGCCAAACTGTTTTGATACTGCATTCACACGGTCACATTTAAAGGTAGTGGAGGATTTTCTTTTTCCTGGTGGATCATTTAATTAAGTGGTCCTCCTAATTGTAAATTATTCTGGTGATACGTAAGGCCTTCCCATGTGCTCGATCCCAGTTAGCTATCTTTTTCTGTGCATGTGCACTTTCAGGTGTATATGTGTGGTGAGCTGCGATTTCAGTCAATGAAGCTTTTCTCATCACTGCTCTTTGAAAATGGCCGAAGGTCGTAAGACAAAAAGTGTCTACAAAGTGTATGAGAAGAAAAGAAAGGCATCAGAAGAGACAGATATATCCCAGAATGAGATTTGCTGTCACATCGGCGCGACTAATAAAGATGGCGCAGGCACCGCATGATGAAGGAGGAGTAACTTGATCAACGGGGGGTAAAAAGTAGTGATCATCTGTCCGAAAGGTAAGTTAAATGAGTTCACTATAAAGTCCACTATATCATCCCCGTTTTGTATATTGATTGAGGGATTTAGGGGTTAGGGTGGACATTTGGGCACATTTAGCTTGTATGAGCTATGAGAATAGCAACTTTTAAACAGGGCGTGCACAAGGAGAGATGGGGTTGTGCACGCTCTTGCACGCATTTAATAGGCGTTCCCTATCTGGAGGGGGCTCAGGGTTGTGCATGTGCATTTTTTTTTTTAAAGTGCAGAGGGCGGGTCTTTAAAAATTCATAAAAACTTCTTTAAGTGAACATTTGAATAAAGATGCTTGTGACCAGGATTATATATATATATATATATATATATATATATATATATATATATATATATATATATATATATATATATATATATATATATATATATATATATACAGAGATGGCAAAAGTACTCACTTTCCGTACTTGAGTAAAAGTACAGATACTTGTGTTAAAAAATACTCTGGTAAAAGTGGAAGTACTGATTAAACTTCTTTACTCAAGTAAAAGTAACAAAGTACAGGCTTGTAAATTTACTTAAAGTACAAAAGTAAAAAGTAGAAACCACTTTTTTCATGCCGTTGCCTACATTTTAAATGGATGTGTGCCAATAGGACTAGATCTCCGTTGTGTTCAATTTCAATCATCTCGTCGTCCATACTACTATGCTAACGCCACCGCCACCAAGCTGCAATGATTTGCCGCGAATGAATACCGCCGAATCTGTCGATTCATCTTATAGTGGTGCGTCAAATGAAACATAGATTCCCATCCAATAAGATTGAATTTGGTATTGATGACGTGAAAAATAATAACGGTAACTCCATTAAAATTATTAAAAACTAAAGTAACGAACCAATTTTTTAAAATGTAAGGAGTAGAAAGTACAGATATTTGTGTAAAAATGTAAGGAGTAGAAGTAAAAAGTCGCCATAAAAATAAGTAGTAAAGTAAAGTAAAAATATCAGAAAAATCTACTTGAGTACAGTAACGAAGTATTTGTACTTCGTTACTTCCCATCTCTGTATATATATTTAAAACAATAAGTACAGTAAAAGCAGTAACCTAAAAATGGTCCCAAATGGCTGAAACCTTTTTTGCCTCAAAGCTGCTCCATATTTCCTGATCATTCTGATGATTGTGGTATATTGAGCTTATGGGATCTCCGTAGTTTTTCCTGTGTTCCATGTGATATGGACAGATCTAGAGGGATGTGCCAAACTGGAGCCACAGCTGGCATGCTGTAATAATGTTTTTCGATTACCTAAGTAAATGTGGTTAAATGCGTGCAAAGCGTCTCATCATTAATACACCACAACGAGAAACCTCAAAAGCTCAGATTCTTTTTTTTTTTGGAAGTTGCATCCCGTTGACAGATGAGCTTATGAACACAATTTAGTGTTGAAGTCAATTCTTTTAATGGCCAGGTGACTTTATTGAAATGAGACGCACACCGAAACAGTTCTGCTCTATATACTCGACGTATGTGCGGGACCCAACACTAGTGCATAGGCAGTAGATGATGGTCCCTCTTTCTCTCTCATTGACTGAAAGCCTTTACAGACTTGGTGCATTCATTGTATTAAGACTTCCTCCGGCTTTGACTATTCATCCTGCACTAGAAAGGAATGCTAGGTTTCAGAAATCCAGTGTAAAGGGTTCATGTTTCACCTCTGAAAAGAGGAGTATCACTGGTGAACTGTGAAACCTCTTTCACACAAAAAGGCTAAGGAGTGATGATAGTCTTCTTCTGGCCTTCCACTCTTTGTCTGATGACAATAAATATCACAACACAGAGCTTTGGGTTTTCATTGCTGCTTCTTCTCATGACAAACTTTTCATTCAATCAGTTTTTGCCTGAGCCAAATGCCTCTGTTGTTTCACCCTTCCACACAGTGCAAAGAGGATTTGATCCAACAAATTGAATCTGTTTCCACTTTTTTTTTTTAAATCTTAATGTGTCATATCAATCAATTTGAATATAAAACTATAACTGGAGAAAAACACCAAAAGAAATACGGATTTAAATTATGAAGTAGGGAAACATTATTTTAATCTAAGTGGTAACCGTTCCATCATCCTCCTTTTAAAAAAGGATTTAAGAGTTATTAAAAACATTTTGGTTGCTATTCAACCTGCAATACTCAGGTTGTAATTACTGCCACACCTTTAGAATCAGAAACCACTCAAATAAAACCTGTTAGACAGCATAAGGTAGGCTTAAAGGTCTCTAAGAGCAACATGTGATGCCTCAATCAAAGGTAATTCAACCGTTTCCAGCTGTCATTGGCTTCAGTTTGTTCATGGTTTAATCATGGCTCTACTTTAAGAGACTGGGAAATCATTGGGCAAGTTGAGGTAAACCCTAAAAAAGCTGCCACACCGTCCAGGAAAAAGCCGCCATGAACGAACGCACAAATCCCTAATGGCAAATCAGAGCAACCAGTTATCTGTCTGAAACCTCCAGTCCTCCAGCCAAAAACCAGACTTCTGTTTTTACTTCTTTTTACACATACTATAGAAAATACCTTAAAAGAAGGGAAAACTACACGTACACCAATACATTGAACAAGGTGATGTGATGTTTGGGATTACTTAACCATATACAGCTAAAACGGTTTGGACAGCTGTTTTCCTTTAATAACTTCCATTCACTATAAAAACTGTAATTTGCATTAATTCACATTATGTTTGTTTGATATAATAACATGTTTGGTTATTGATACATTTACATATTCATTTACTCCTCAGACAAATACTTGGCTGATTTCTACAGGCTGGGAAACTCCCAGCCAGAAGAAACAATTCCCATCAACAACTTTTGCATTATCACATAAACGAAAGCAGACAGAGGGAGAAAAAAACAGACGTGTAAAACAGAAGCACAGACACTGCTCTCTGGTCAGAACTGTTATATAACATGCACTGCTTTCTGTTACAGCTGAATGTCTGACTAACAGCTCTGTTTTTCTGCAGACTTCTGTAGCAGCTCTGTTCCACTAATAGATGAGCACTATTCACTGATTTTGAACACTGGGCGAGGAAACAAGGTCACGGGGAAAGCATCCTAGCATGCAAACACAGGACAGAAGGACATCCAGACAAGAAAGAACACAAAAGGGTGGGTGGGGGGGAGTAGAAGTTCACACAGAGCCCTCTGAAGCGTCTCCAAACAGCTGGAATTCCTGGTGCATTATAGAAACATTAAGATTAAATATCACCCTAACATATATCTGCTTCTGAGACGCTAAACAGGGATTCACAGACATAGGTACGACGACAAGCTTAACATTAGGGACTGGAAACAAAAGAAAAGAAAACATCAGTTAAAAAATAACAAACTTTAATTCAACAGCTTCATTTCCAGAAGAAAAACAGACTCGCCTAAAGGCAGAATGTGAAGAATTTCACCCTGGAACTCTTAACGTTTGCCAAACTTAAAATAATTGGTGAAAGGAAACATGGATATACAAATGTTAAGGTAAGTATAATTTCTTTTACAAGCAACTGGACACCAAGGTCTTTGCCCTCTGAAAGAGAAATCCTGCACAGACATTCAATTCTGTGATCTTTGCCCTTTAACCTTTATCGCAGTGCTGCAGTTAAACCCACTTTTCAAAACTCCAATAGTCAGTGAAGATCAAATATTTGCTTTAGATGTTAATTAATTAAATTTTTCTAAATAGCTCTCTTTACTGTGCAATTACATATTTACCTGTTCACCATACATTTCGGTGTAAGATTATATACCAATAGATAGATTGTATCTGTAGTGCCCTCTAGGCCAGGTCACTCTTGAAAGAGATTTTAATCTCAACTAAATTCTTTACCTCGTTAAATTAAGAAAATCATTTCTACATTCTACTTTTTCTACAAATATATCAATAATCTGTTTCAATTGGTCAAATACATGGATCTGATAGGGACCCAATGATTTTCTAATCCCTTTTGCTGTAAACTGCTAAATTTGAATATTTTTTTTTTTTACAGCATCCAAATCTAATGAAATAACCTCAGAATTCTTATGTATCCAATTTCTTTTAAATTGGGCTGAAATTTAAGATATACTGATAAGAAAATAAATTAAACAAGCTAAAGGCCAATTTATGCTTCTGACACATACTGTAGCCTCTGCAACCGTCAAATCTGTCCAGAACTATGTCTTGGCCATTCAATACATTCATTTTATTCCGTATCAGAAGACAAATGCTGGTAAAATTGATAGAATTACTTTAAACTAGAGATTCACATATGTAGATCCACTTTTTTCTGGTCTAGTTTGATAGCGATACCTGGGCTGAGTGTATCAGCCGATACTGATCTGATACTATTGCTGAATGAATGAACATTATATCTGCCTGTGTGTGAAGCAATCAGGCTTGACCTTAACATTAAAAAAAAAGTGAAAAATTGACACTGTATTGTGTTCATTAGTAGAAAAATTCAATAACACTTCCATATAGGGTTCCCTGGAATTACATAATTTAAAATGTAATATAAGTAGAAATATGGCAATTGTCCAACACACACTGTAGATCACTATAACTGAAGCTGATATCTGACCTGGGGAACGGATTGGTGCATCTCAAATTTAAACCTAAATTTCCATTAATATTTTGCAGCTTAACAGAATTATGTTTTGTCTGTGCTGCAGATCTGACAAAAAAAATGCCAGAAAAGTTACAAAAAGTTGTCCAACAGAATTTCATTGAACATGGTTTATAATACACACATAATTGGTATTAAATCATGTGATTCTTTTTGTCAGTGAAAAGAAAATAGATGGAAGATTAGAAAAATACAAACTAATTTTATCCAAACACATTAAAAACCTTTTAGCACTAGCCTAAGATCTCAATATATATCACTTGGAATGAAACATCTGTAACAGGAACTATAGATACTGTAGGGAGATTTTAAACAGATGTTAGAGCAGATGCTGTCCTGCAGAAACCCCATTTGGGAGAAAATCTCTCTTGATTCAAGAAAAAAGGAAAGGAGGGATGGCAGTGTTCAGTATGGGCCTTGATTAGTATCCAAATTCCAACAGAAAAGCTTTGATTTTCACATAAAACCTATTATCTATTTCTAGAAGAAATAATATATTTTAACATTGTGTTCAAAGTTTAATTATCTAGTCTGCTTTATTATTATTATAACTCCCCAACAGTCTGCTGAGACAAGACTTCCTGTTGTGCAATTTTTACTAAACTTGGATAACCACAGAGTCTTTAAAAACAAACAGGCTCACATAGTCTTCTTTTTGGAAGAAGAGGCACAGACACTCTGGTCAATGTGTCGAAGGATCAGGAGAAGTAAAACAGCACAGAGTAGGTGGGGGCACAGTCGTGGGAAACGGCCAGTTTAGCTGCAGTCTGTTGCTAAACAACTGCTTAAAACAAAGCCTAGTGCCACTATAACTCTGGACAGCTGCCAGGGTCTCCCCACTGATTCTTCTCTGCTCATTCAGTATTTTAGTGAGTAAAGCGACACACACATCTTTAGCTGCATGTTCCAAGCACCCCCAAAGGAGGGGGGTCTCGGGGTTTTCCACAACAACTCAGGCAGCAGAAAGGACGGTTGAGAAAGAAGATTACATTTAGGTGATGTCAACGACATGAACCAGTACCTGTCTAGTTTCATATTTTCTTTGGAGTCAAATGTATTCTCCTCTAATATTTAAAAGAGAAAAATGTACGGAGTGAAGATTAAGTGATTTAAAACAATAACTCATTTTCCTCCTGACTAGTTCATTCTACATTGTCAATAATAATAATAATAATAATAATAATAATAATAATAATAATAATAATAATAATAATAATAATAGTAGTAAGGGGCTGCACGGTGGCAGTACTGCCTGACAGAAAGAGACCCTGGGATCTTTTCAGCATATAGTTTGCAAGTTTCTCCACTGTGCATGCTTCTGCTTTCTCTCACATTCATTTAAAATAAATAATTAGAAAGAATTTAGAGTTTTGTACCATCATTTTTACTCACATGTTTCAGTTCTATAGCAGAAAATCACAGCTTGTGTAATCAGTACAGGTTTTCCAGCTACATAAGAGCAAGAGTGGACTTATAGGCAAAGGATAGAAGTCTACATGTATACATACATGTAGACAAAAAATGTGTTGCACAATAAACTAGTGAAATGTAACAAATCTACTGGTGCCAGTAAGAAATAGCAGTAAGTTCAACAGTAACCCTCTTCTCTTCCATATTTTTCATACTGAATAGGAACAATTAACTCTGACTTGTTTATAGTTGCATTATTAAAAAGAAATAAACCATAACAATTAATCACAAATGTACTTTTCATTTGTTTGCTGCTTAACTTTTATGTGAAACGTAATCGTAATGTAATGTGTGAACTTCTTTAAAATAAACTAATTAACCAAAGACACAGTTGGACTCAAAGTAAGACATGCACATGGTTTTATTTACAGTATTTTATGTACTTGGGCGTCCAGGGTTGAAACCATCGCTAAATGAGTCATGTAACCCAGAGAGCAACTTTAGGGCTGTTTGAGCTCCACTTAAACTGGAGAACTAACTAAGCTGTAAGATGTAGTAAGGCAACAAAAGAAATTGACAAATGTCTTTTAAGATATTACTAGACCTTACTTTGACTAACATTTAAAAGATCAACTTCATACTAATTTCTGATGATCTGATTTTAATAATAACTTATTTTTATTACAATGTGCAAATTTGTAGTCTAGGCTTTTCTAAATATCCCAAACACTTCATTATCTCCTTCACAATTTTTTTCCCAAACGTAAACTCTTCATCCTTAACTACTTAAAAAAATTCCAACATGTAAAATCCTTCTACTTTTGTTATTTGATTAACAATAGTTTAAAGTAAAGTGTGTACTGTGAATAATTTCTTTGCCAAAGACAGGAAATAGAGGGATACCGGGCAGCAGGATCGCTGCAGGCCCGGCCTCAGGCCAGGGGAGGGACTACAGTTAAATGTTGCCCTACTGCCTAGTCACAGTATTGCAGTATGAACACTCGGCATGAGCCCAGCAAAATATGTCACATCCAGGGCCTACTGCGACTACAAGCAGACTTGGAGGAAGGTGCTTAGTTTGCCTGCGGCCCCAAAATAACTAGATCTGCCACTGCATAAGAAGCAGAAGAAACAGGCCTTCTGTCTGTAATAAACTCCTTTAACGAAGCTATGAAACACAGCAGATGATTATAGTGTATAGCGCTTTGTGTGTTTGTGTATCCATGCATGTTAATGAATAAGAAGGCTGATGTATAGCAGTTCCCCTTCCTTTGTTTGGGTTATGTAATCTGAACATCCTCACTTTATAGTCTAATTGCTGCATGAGAAGAGATGATGTTACTAAAAGGTCATTTAACTACAACAGCTTACAGACTTCAGACAGTGTTTACTTCTCCTGCAGGATTTTGGCTGCACATATTGCTCCTTTAAAAAGGAACTGCTCACTTAAGACTAAATAACATGAAAAACAATTTTATGCTTCAGTGATTTTTTTTTACAGTTTTAGTTCATTAACTACAATGCATATAATTCCAGTCCAGTCACAGAAGAGACATCTTCCTACATTTGTTTCCACAAGGGATGCATGAGTTGTAATTTCCAATGTAAAATGTGAGGGAAACCAAGAGCTTAATTCAATTCAATAAAACAAGGCACTTACTGTAACTCTGTTCCAAGGATCCTCACCACCTTTTCACGGGAGTGGTTGCTATGGAAACTCAGCCGGAAGAGATAGTTTGCGTTGGCCTGACGTGAGACCAGCATGCTGGTGGGACTTTTCAACGGGGAAAGGTTGACATCCTCCGGCTTACTGTTTCCCACCTGGATCTGATGCCTCAGGGCGTAGTCTGTCACGATGTAACTGTCCTCACTAGTGGGGAGAAACAAATTGCCTGATGAGGAGATCTTACTCTAGATAATGAATCTGCCAACAGGTTAAGCATTAAACACAGACATCAGACAAACGTTTCTTCTTCAACTTGGAACAAAAGTTAAGAGTACTTTACAATGCTCCTATTTTCTTTTTTTTTTTTTTTTTTTTTTTTACATTA